>NC_138184.1:219432705-220116038 GCF_964194105.1 Spermophilus citellus | reverse complement strand
GCCTGCACTTGTGTTTTATCTTGAATTGTGTAGCCCTGGACAGTGAGAGTCTACCAGTGATTAACTTTTTTTTTTTTTGTAATTGGCCAATATTTGAATTTAAAAGATTGTATACATGTATTCACAAACACACACACACAAAATCTTTTCTTGAAAAATTAGAAGATTTGGCAATATTTGATCTGCATGGTTAATTGATTGAAGCTGGGCACTGGCTGCTTATTTTACGCTGTGTATATACTTTTCAGTTTGTTATCAATATCCCCTAGCTCCTAAGGCTTTTTTTTTTTTTTTTTTTTTTTTTTTTTTTTTTTTGGCATGGGAGATTGAAGCCAGGGGCACTTAACCATTGAGCCACACCCCCAGCCCTTTGTTTTTCTTTCTTTTTTTTTTTTTTAAAGACAGGTTTTCATAAAGTAGATTAGGTCTTTGCTAAGTTGCTGAGGTTGGCATTGAACTTGGAATCCTTCCGCCTCAGCCTCCTGAGCTGGGGATTACAGGTGTGCATCATAATGCCCAGCTTCCTAATGCCTTCTTTTTTATTTTTTAATTTTTTTAAAATTGTTGATAGAACTTTATTTTTATTTATTTATATGTGGTGCTGAGAATCAAACCCAGTGCCTCACACATGCTAGGCAAGCACTTTACCACTGAGCTACAACCTGAGCTCCCCTAATGTCTTCTTGACACTCAGTCTTGGTGCCACATGCTGTTTGCTTGTGTGCTTTCCCTATTCTATTGGGCAATTTGTATATGTTAGGCATTTGTACTATATATGGAGGAATGATAAAAATTAATTTTATTTAAAATAAAGAAGTCAGAAATTTATTATTATAAAATTTTGTTGTTGTTAGATCATATTTGTATAAAAGAGCACCAAAGTAATACATTGCAAAACTAAGAAAGCATTGTTAAAAGAAATTAAAAAAAAAAAACACCTGTCAGAAGAGTAGCTGGCAAAGATTTTCTCCCAATCTCTAGGCTCTTTCTTGTTTCCTTTGCTCTTCAGAAGCTTTTTAATTTGAAACCATCCCTATTGATTCTTGGTTGTATTTCTTGAGCTTTAAGAGTCTTATTAAGGAAGTTGGTGCCTGAACCAATATATTGGAGTGTTGACCCTATGTTTTCTTTTAGCAGTTGCAGTGTTTTTGGTTTAATTCCTAGGTCTTTGATGCACTTTGAGTTGATTTTTGAACAAGATGAGAAATAGGGATCTTGTTTTATTCTTCTACATATGAATATTCAGTTTTCCCATCACAATTTGTTAAAAAGACTGTCTTTTCTCCAATATATGTTTTTGGCACCTTTATCAAGGATCAGATGATTGTATCTGTGTGGGTTTTTTTTGTCTTAAGGAAATTTATTATTTTATGTCCTTGGAAGTCCTGAGAAAGAACAAAGGAACAGCATATTCCATGCCTAAAAGATATCTCCTTATCTTTTCTGTATGGGTTTGTATTTGTGTCTTTAGCTCTTTGCCAGCTACACTTCTCACATGGGATTAATTTATAGAATATATAAAGAAATAAAAAAGCCTTAACATAAAAAAATAAAAAACAAATAACCCAATCAATAAAGGGGTGAATGCACTCAGACAGACATTTCTCAAAAGAATAAATACAAATGGTCAACACATATATGAAAAAGAGTTCAACATCTTTAGCAATCAGGGAAATGCAAATGAAAGATATATGAAGATTTCATCTCACTCCAGTTAGAATGGCAATCATCAGGAACACAAATAATAAATGTTTGTGAGGGTATGGAGGATAAAAGTATACTCATAAATTGTTGGTGGGACTGCAAATTAGGACTACAATTTTGGAAAGCAGAATGGAGATTCCTCAAAAGATTAAGAATGGAACCACCATATGACCCAGCTATCCCACTCCTTGGTATTTATCCAAGGGAACTCAAATCAGCATACTATAGTGATGCATGCATACCAATGTTTATAGCAGTTCAGTTCACAATAGACAGGTTATGAAAGAGATTATTATTTGTCCACAGTGGAGTTTTACTAGGCCATAACAAGAATGAAATTATGTCATTCTCAAAAATGGATATAACTGGAGAACATCATGCTAAGTGAAATAAGCCAGACCTGGAAAGTCAAGGGTTGAATGTTTTGCCTCATATGTGGTAACTAGAGAGAGATGAGGAATTAAAAATCAGGGGTGGGGGGGGCTCTCATAAAAATAGAAGGGAGAATGGTAGAGTAGAATAAGGGAATTGAAGGGGAGGAAGAAGGGATGGGAAAAGAAAGAAATTGAAAAATGAAACTGACCACATTATGCTATGAGCATGTATGAAGATATCACAATGATTTTTTTATGTATATCTAAAATGCACTGATTAAAACAAAGCAATAAGTAAGTAGAAGGAAGATCAATAGAGTCGGAGGAAAGGGGAAACACTGGGGTTTGAAATGGAGCAAATTACTTGCATACATGAATATGTTAAAATGAATCCCACTATTGTGTATAACTCTCATGTACTAATAAAAACATCTAAAAATTAAATAAAAACTCGTCAATACAGAGACTTTTATAAGCATACTCATAGCAACTCTTGTCTTCCTAGCCGGAAACCAGAAACAAGGTATGCTGACAAGTTTTGCCTCTCCTGTAAGAGGCCCACTAGATTCTGTAGCTTCTCCTGATGGAGCAGAGTGGTATTTGTCAGCAGCTCCACATGTTCCAAAGTGCCATAGACATGAGCAAGAGGGGCAAGGAGGAGAGCAGCCGTGAGGTGAGGTGTGGGGATGGATGCTGAGGCTCCACACAGACTGACGAATCCAAGCTACTCATAGTGCTATGTCTGTGTGGTTCGTTTTTTGTTCTGTGATACTTTCTCATCTGTGGAGCTAGGACAGAGGTGCTGTGGTTTGAGTGTGTGGCCCAAATTTCATGTGTTGGAAATTCAATCCCCAGTGCAATAATGTTGACAGGTATGAACTTTAAGAGATGATTAGGTCATGAGGGCTCTGCCTTCATGAATGGATTCATGGCATTATCTCAAGAGCACATTTATCTTAAAAGTGAGTTTGACTCCCTCTTGCTCACTTGTGCCTTTTTGCCTTCTGTCAGGGAATGATGCAGTAATAAGGTCTTGCCAGATACAGGACACTGGACCTTGAAATTCCCAGGCTCCAGGACCATAAGAAATAAATCTTTTTTTTTTTTAAAGTAAATTACCACAATATGGTATTCTGTTATAAGTATACGATGAACTAAAATAGGAGGCATCTCTACTTTAGCTAAGATTTCTTGAAGGAACCAAAGGTGTCAAACATTTGGTTGTTGGGTTCAAAATCTTTGGTCCAGGTATAAGATAGAACAGATTTAGAAGAACATGGGATTAGGGGAGTCATTTTTCTCTCACTTCTTTTTCCACTACCATTCAGACTAGAAATGTCTTTCTAAGTTGAAGAGGAAGGTAAGAGAAGACAGGGAGGAGTAGAGAAGGGGAAGGCCTCTGTGAAAGGGTCCTATTCTTGGCCCAGTCCTTATGACTGTGTAGGGGTATCAAGGCAGTTAGGGCTGCAAGACAGCCCTCAAGTGTCTCACTTGGGAAAACTGCTAAACCCTCAGTATGTCCACAAAAAGGGTTTGGAAATCTCCTAAGGGAGTTGGTGGATCTAGTGGTTGGATCTAGTAGTTAGATCCAGGAAACTTTATAACCTGAGTTCAGATGAAGTGTGGACTCTTTAGCTGAAGCCGATGTAAAGGCTGAGGGACAGACCACACTCTACCACCATGTTTGTGTGATCTCAAAGAACATGGATTTTGCCTTAGGAAGGAAAAACCCCCCTGTATCCATCAAGGCTGGTGTTTTAGCCTGGTACGACTGAGAAGACATTAAAATCTATTTAGTTGATGGGGCAGTGACAGCTCTATGAAGGGTACAAACACAAGTTTTCCCCAACACAGTGCTCAGCTCTGTGGTGGTAATCTCCCTTTCCCTTCCCAGAGGGGTATCTTGAGCAGATTTCATATTTTTCAGTCTTTCTTTTGTTATTTATTAATATTCTGTCCAGTTTAGTTTCTGATTTGATTTAAATATCACCTCCTCCCTTTGTTTAGAATAGTTTGGGCTAAGACCCCACCTGGTTGGTATGGCAGGAATAGAATGGGCCGTGAGACATGCGTCTTTCCCTCTTCTTGTCTTGGCTGGTGTGGGGAGAGGGGCTAGAAGACAGAGTCTCTCTGTTTTACCAACTGCCATGTAAATGTGCTCTCTAGTGGTGGCCATTGCTTCCCTGGCCAACAACAGCTGGCCATGAGTGTCTTCTGGGAGCCAGGCATCCTCGGTCGGCTGTCTTGTGAGAGCCTCTCTGAGTTTTCGAGGGGACTCTGCAGCACCTCTCTTCTCTGCTGCCCAGGACTCCAGTAACCCTCCCCTTCTCTCCCTTCCCTCATCTTTTAATATAAACAGACTTAGAAGGAGGGATGTTGTTGGAACCGTTCCTCACCATAGTAGGACTGGCATTGCAACCTCTTAGTAAGCTTTGCAGTGGGCATCTGGCCTCAGCTATTGGCTGCCTTCTTTCAATATGTCCTCCTCCACCATGTGAATATGCTGGCATTGGCCAAATTACCTAAAGGTCTCTTAAAAGACATCCATAACCCTCAAAGGTTCTGAAGAGTTGTCAGAGAAAAGCCAAGCAGCCATATTTTCAAATCTCTCAATTTTCATTCTAATATGGAGTGGGAAGTGTTGGGAATCACTGTCCTTTAGGGAGACTTACCCTATCACTTCATAATGTGAGCTCTTGGGTTAATTCTGAGACAACAGAAGTGCTGCTGAATCTCCTGGTGCAAAAGTCTGAATGATTTTTTAGAGAAGACTAAATGGATGTGTGTCCCTATCAAACAGAAGGAGACTAGATTGAGAAGTCTAACTATAGGAAATAATTATAATATTTTGCAGACCTGAGCTCTTGGCTTGGGGAAGTTGTGTTTACAGTGGTAGAAAAGCAACATATTTCTTGGACCCATAGCTCTATAAAAAGTAGGAAAGGAGAGATAGACTGAGAGGGTGATAGGTTCCACTTGATACATTGAAGAACATTCTTATATGCTTATTTGACAAAGAACACGATGAAAGAAAACAGCCTAGATGTCCTTATGAAATAAACCACTGTAGTAACAAAGGATGGAGACATAGAAAAATGTGTGATCAAAACCTAAATGAATTGAAAAGAGAATTGAAAAGTCAACAAGGTTTATGTTTGTTGTTTATAAAACAAACGGTTATATATTTAAGTGAAAAATCTGCCTGGGGCATCAAATTCTTCACAGATAGAAAATTGTAAAAGATTGTCTACTGAATGTAGTGAAAATTCTCTGTGTCCTGAAAAAGATGTAAGCACCTGCTAATGTAAAAGTAATCAGAAATACCATTGTTCAATGCAATGAAAATACAGCTGAGAGACTGAAAGAAAAATTATGCAAAAAAACACTTTAAAATGGTGACGTTTTGCTGTTACAGCTGACCAGGATGCATAGTTTGTAATCTGTGTAATAATTAGCTCATTTACTCATTGTGGTGTTGAGAATTTTTACATGAATGAAAATATTTTGGAAAGCATACCCCAAAGTAATTAAGAAATTAATTTTTGTGAAGAGAGGAAGCTTTTGCACAATCGAATGTGGAAGATTTGTGTGTCTGTCTGATGCTGTTCCTGGGATGGATGGTGTTAACATTAGACTTGCAATAAGACTTAAGTTCCATGTGGCAAGTTATGTAAGGATACAGCTTTACATATACTCATTTGCATTATTCAGCAGGAATTGTTTTCTGCTAGAAGTTAAAAATAGAAGACATCTTGGACACAGTGCTCAACATTTGAGCTGGATCTCTTGGTGGGGTTTGAAGCAGAGTGTTGATGAGTTGGACGCGTAGCATCACAGTCTGTTCACTGCACAGAGGGCGGGTGGCTTAGTCACGGCGGAACACAGAGGAGCATTGTTGAGCTATTGTGAGAAATGAGCTTATATTATCTGAGGAAAAAAAAATCCTTGCTTATGCTAAGCAGTAAAGATTGTTATCATGTAACTGGTCCTGGGTGGACAAACACTTTAAGTATTTTCCTGCAAAGACATGCACAAGTAGTCATAAAACATCACGGGGAAATATATCTGGCATTGCACCACTGGGTGCTCTTTTCTGTTCTAAAAATGTAACTGATGGCCTCAACCCCATGATGAAATTGTGATACACTTAAAACTGACTTCACCAAATGGTTTATTGATTTCTGATCTTGTGAAGACAGCGTTCATTATTCAGTGCATCTTCATCAATTTTTACCTTCACCATGAAGAATGATCCGTGGTGGGGTATATGATAGAAAGTGCAGTACAAAGATATTGGAAGGCTAAGATACCATAGATACCTTAGCAAATCTGCAAAGATTCACATTTGATAGTACCTACCACTCCTAGTCAAGGGCTTCTAGCTGAGGCTGAATTCTGTTCACATTGCAATTAGACACAAGATGTGTTGGTGCCAAAGAAAAAGTGGCAAATTTCTGATTCTAAAACAAAGGCTAACAAATAGTGAAAGAAAACATTAAAACTATTTCCATTTCTAATTGTTTTTTAAATTTTGAATTTAGGACACACTCTTCATATGTATACATGTAAACATTATGTGGAGAGAGAGCATTTTTTTAAAAATATTTACTTTTTAGTTTTTCGGCGGACACAACATCTTTGTTGGTATGTGGTGCTGAGGATCGAACCTGGGCTGCACGCATGCCAGGTGAGCGCGCTACCGCTTGAGCTACATCCCCAGCCCTGACTTTTTTTTTTTAATACATTTATTTTATTTATTTTTCTGTGGTGCCAAGGATCAAACCCAGTGTGCAAGTGTTCCACCACTGAACCATAACCCCAGCCCCTATTTGTCTGGACTTTTATGTCCTTGATTCCTGTAGACCCTGGAATCTTCAGTGGCTTCTGAAGCACGCCTTGCATCATTAGGGAATGATGCACTAGGTTTAAAGATTAGTTAACAGTTTTCACCACAAGATGGAGTTTACCGATTTCTCTTAGAAAGTCTTTAGAACAATACCTGAATTCATCCGCTAGTGAGCAGTCATGCTCTTTCTAAATAAGAGCCTCAGGGAAATCTTTGAAAGTCTTTTCTGTTGGAGGCAGTGGCTAAGAGTTTTGCCAACCCACTTTTTAGGGAGATTTCTGATTGTTCCCATGGTCAGGGTTGTCTGTCCTTCAAGTATTCTTTTAGCAACAGATTAGTTGCATTTATTTTTAAAAGGTAAATTGCAAATAAAATCTGTATTCTTTAAATAGACAAATTTTAGAGCACTACAGAGCCTAAATTGTATGTCTCTAAAGCATACAAATATCAGAATAACAGGATAACAATACTGCAAGTGATCTGAGGACCGTTGTGGCAACTGAGCTGCCCAAGTAGAAAAGAGTCAATTAAGAAAGAAACAAAGGGCATTCATTGTCCAAGGCCAAACACCTGTTGAGGTCATTATTGGACTATCAAAGAATGAGTTTTGAATGGTCCTTTTAAACTTGCCTTTGGGTTTCTATTAAAGTTTTTTGCTGATTTTTTTATACTGTTGGGAAATTACTTACCTAATCTGACTCTTCTCATCCAATCCAGGAAATGCTTATGAAATTTCATCTAAACAGTGTTCAAACATAATTTTTGTCCTACCTGCACTTAGCTGTTGATACATAGAATAGCCATTGTTTCTCAACAATAGAACAGGTGTTTCTTTCATTTATTCAACAAATAACCTAGTAAGTGTCTACTATGTCACTGGAGAGAAATAGTAAATGAGACAAGTTTCATATAAAATGTACAGTTTAATTTGTGTGTGTGGGGGGTGATGTGGGAGAGAGGGGGATGAGGGAGTTTGAGAATGACAGATAACAAATAAAGAAAAATGATACAATTTATTTGTTAGAAAAGCACACACAGTATCATAAAGAAAACGAAGTATCAGTTTTCAACAAGGGTGCCAAGACTACTCAATGGGAAAAGGAAGAGCCCTCAAAAATGTTCCTGAAATAACTGAATATCCATGTCAAAAGAATGAAGTTAGCCTGCATCTCACACGACATGAAAAAGTCTACTCGGGATGGATCAAAGTCTTAAATGTAAGAGGATATAAATGTATATCTTTGTGACCTTGAATTAGGCAGTGATTTTTTAGCTATGAGGCCTAAAGCACAAGCAATCAAAAGCAAAACAAGATAAGTTGAACTTCATCAAAATCTAAAAAAAAATTTTGTTTGAAAGGGCACAATCAGGAGAGTGAGAAGACAACCCATCTAATGGGAGAAAACACCTGCAAGCCATATACTGATAAGGGAGTATCCCCAATATACAAAGAACTCTCACAAAAGAACAATAAAAAGATAACCCATTTAAAAATGGGCAGAAGATTTGAATAAGCATTTTTTCCAAGGAAGATATACAAATGGTCAATAAGCACATAAAGAAAATGCTCAGCATCATCCTCCATTGGAGAAATGCACATAAAGAAATCACAAGATATCATCCATTAGGATGGAGGAACAACAGGACAATGATGAGTGTTGGCAAGGACATATAACAATTGGAACGCCCATATGTTGATGGCGGTGGAAAGGTAAGGTGGTGCAGCCCCTTTGGGAATTAGCTCAGTAGGTTCTCAAAAAGTAGAAGATAAAGTAGGGTGAGAGAACAAAGAGAGGAAGTGGGCATAGGGGTGGTGGTGGGTTGTTTTAAACCTTGTGGTCAGGAAAGATCTTGGTAAGGAAGGAGCATGTGAACAGAGTATCTGTTCAATTAAGGACCAGGGAAATCACACAATCCCTGTTCTGCTTTCTGTCCTCTCTTCCTTTGGTTCTATGTATCCTTTCTCTGATACACACATCAGAATGTGTCCTATGTACTCCAGTTCTGAAATTTGTGTGAAAGACACATTCAGAAAATGAAAATCATTATTGGATGTAAGTGTTAACCTATACAGGTTTTCCCCACAGAATTAGTTAACAGGGCATTTCTAGAACCTAACAATGCCTTATAGATCTCAGGGGAGATATGGAAGAGGACATTTTAGGGCTTTTGAAGTGTTTGCTAAGTGCTCTAAGTGGAAATCAATGGTGAAAAGGGGTCCCACAATCTAGAGGAAGGATCCTACTGTTATCTCCCACCTCCATCTATATAAGAGAGAATTTTTGAGGGGAATTTGCAAAATAGGAGAGTGGCAGTTTTCCAGTTCTTTCCCTACCATGTTCTCCCCCGACTCTTACCCCAAAAGACAAGTGAGGTTAGGAATGTCCAGGGAATCACCGGTAGTGTTGAGACCCTTGGTAGGACCAGCACCTTCCTCAGGCTTGCCTAGGCTGCTACTGAGCGGAGTGCAAGAGTCCCTGGGAGAAGTGAACCTGCTAGACCTCAACATTATGATCATCTGGGGCTGGGTGAATCTCTGTTGTAGGAAGCTGTTCTGTGCATCTTTTTTATTATTTTATTTATTTTTTTTATTTTTTATTGGTTGTTCACAACATTACAAAGCTCTTGACATATCATATTTCATACATTAGATTGAAGTGGGTTATGAACCCCCAATTTTACTCCAAATGCAGATTGCAGAATCACGTCGGTTACACATCCACAATTGTACATAATGCCCTATTAGTAATTGTTGTATTCTGCTACCTTTCCTATCCCCTACTATCCCCCCTCCCCTCTCCTCCCAACTTCTCTCTCTACCCCATCTACTGTAATTCATTTCTCTCCTTGTTTATTTTCCCATTCCCCTCACAACCTCTTATATGTAATTTTGTATAGCAATGAGGGTCTCCCTTCATTTCCATGCAATTTCCCTTTTCTCTCCCTTTCCCTCCCATCTCATGTCTCTGTTTAATGTTAATCTTTTCTTCCTGCTCTTCCTCCCTGCTCTGTTCATAGTTGCTCTCATTATATCAAAGAAGACATTTGGTATTTGTTTTTTAGGGATTGGCTAGCTTCACTAAGCATAATCTGCTCTAGTGCCATCCATTTCCCTGCAAATTCTATGATTTTGTCATTTTTTATTGCTGCATAGTACTCCATTGTGTATAGATGCCACATTTTTTTTATCCATTCATCTATTGAAGGGCATCTGGGTTGGTTCCACAGTCTAGCTATTGTGAATTGTGCTGCTATGAACATCGATGTGGCAGTATCCCTGTATCATGCTCTTTTAAGGTCTTCAGGGAATAGTCCGAGAAGGGCAATAGCAGGGTCAAATGGTGGTTCCATTCCCAGCTTTCCCAGGAATCTCCAAACTGCTTTCCAAATTGGCCGCACCAATTTGCAGTCCCACCAGCAATGTACAAGTGTACCCTTTTCTCCACATCCTCGCCGGCACTTGTTGTTGTTTGACTTCATAGTGGCTGCCAATCTTACTGGAGTGAGATGGTATCTTAGGGTGGTTTTGATTTGCATTTCTCTGACTGCTAGAGACGGAGAGCATTTTTTCATGTACTTGTTGATTGATTGTATATCCTCCTCTGAGAAGTGTCTGTTCAGGTCCTTGGCCCATTTGTTGATTGGGTTATTTGTTATCTTATTGTCTAATTTTTTGAGTTCTTTGTATACTCTGGATATTAGGGCTCTATCTGAAGTGTGAGGAGTAAAAATTTGTTCCCAGGATGTAGGCTCCCTATTTACCTCTCTTATTGTTTCTTTTGCTGAGAAAAAACTTTTAAGTTTAATTAAGTCCCATTTGTTGATTCTTGTTATTAACTCTTGTGCTATGGGTGTCCTATTAAGGAATTTGGAGCCCGACCCCACAATCTGTAGATCGGAGCCAACTTTTTCTTCTATCAGACGCAGAGTTTCTGATTTGATATCAAGCTCCTTGATCCATTTTGAGTTAACTTTTGTGCATGGTGAGAGAAAGGGATTCAGTTTCATTTTGTTGCATATGGATTTCCAGTTTTCCCAACACCATTTGTTGAAGATGCTATCCTTCCTCCATTGCATGCTTTTAGCCCCTTTATCAAATATAAGATAGTTGTAACTTTGCGGATTAGTCTCTGTGTCCTCTATTCTATACCATTGGTCCACCTGCCTGTTTTGGTACCAGTACCATGCTGTTTTTGTCACTATTGCTCTGTAATATAGTTTGAAATCTGGTATCGCTATACCGCCTGATTCGCACTTCCTGCTTAGAATTGCTTTTGCTATTCTGGGTCTTTTATTTTTCCATATGAATTTCATGATTGCTTTAAGAAGGAAAACTACAGACCAATATCTCTAATGAACCTAGATGCAAAAATCCTCAATAAAATTCTGGCGAATCGGATTCAAAAACACATCAAATAAATTGTGCACCATGACCAAGTAGGATTCATCCCTGGGATGCAAGGATGGTTCAACATACGGAAATCAATAAATGTTATTCACCACATCAATAGACTTAAAGATAAGAACCATATGATCATCTCGATAGATGCAGAGAAAGCATTCGACAAAGTACAGCATCCCTTTATGTTCAAAACATTAGAAAAACTAGGGATAACAGAAACTTACCTTGACATTGTAAAAGCTATCTATGCTAAGCCTCAGGTTAGCATCATTCTGAATGGACAAAAGTTGAAGGCATTCCCTCTAAAATCCGGAACAAGACAGGGATGCCCTCTATCTCCACTTCTATTCAATATAGTTCTCGAAACACTGGCCAGAGCAATTAGACAGACGAAAGAAATTAAAGGCATAAAAATAGGAAAAGAAGAACTTAAATTATCACTATTTGTAGATGACATGATTCTATACCTAGAAGACCCAAAAGGGTCTACAAAGAAACTACTAGAACTAATAAATGAATTCAGCAAAGTGGCAGGATATAAAATCAACACGCATAAATCAAAGGCATTTCTGTATATCAGCGACAAAACTTCTGAAACGGAAATGAGGAAAAACACTCCATTCACAATATCCTCAAAAAAAATAAAATACTTGGGAATCAACCTAACAAAAGAGGTGAAAGATTTATACAATGAAAACTACAGAACCCTGAAGAGAGAAGTAGAAGAAGATCTTAGAAGATGGAAAAATATACCCTGTTCATGGATAGGCAGAACTAACATCATCAAAATGGCGATATTACCAAAAGTTCTCTATAGGTTTAATGCAATGTCAATCAAAATCCCAACGGCATTTCTTGTTCTGTGCATCTTAAGCTCTTAGTAGCATCCACAGCCTCTACGCACTAGAGGCTAGTAGCAACTCCCCTTCTTCCATACCCTGCCCAAATTCTGAAAACCAAACATGTTTCCAAACATTGTCAAATGTCCACTGTGGAAGGAAAGTGCCCTGGATGAGCACTTAGTTCTGGAGGGCAGTGCCAGTGTAGAGATTGATGCCTGGCTCTTATCTGATGAAACCTGAGGGCAAGGGACTTCCCGCAGCTGCCTCTAATTACAGAGCAAAGAGAATGGGCACATTGTGATATCCTGACACATGTATATCATGTGGCAAGGTCAAATCAGGGTCATTAGCATATCTGTCATTAAACATTTATCATTTCTTTGCGATGATCAATGTTGCATAAATTGCAAATAATTGATTGCACACATAAAGTACACTCTAAAATATAGTAACAAAGGTGCCTAGAAAACCATAAGGACTTTTGAAATAATCACATTTCTATATAGCCCAAGAGATGAGGAAGACACCTTCGGAGAGATGAGAGAGAGAGAGAGAGAGGGAGCAGAATATGATGGTGGTGGTGCTTCCTGAACTTCTAGTGCTTGGTGAAGTGAAGAAGGGTAATGCTTCCCTTCCAGACACCCTCAGAGTTAACCAGGCTCAGGTTATTTTGAAGGATGCTGCCTGCTAGACAGGAAACAGATAAAGTGTCAAAGGGTTCATTGTTTGTTTTAGATAAGTTTTTTTTTTAAAACTTGGCACTATTGACATTTTGGACCAGACAATTGTTTGCTCTGGGGATCTCTGTGCCTCATAGGTTGTTTAGCATCTCTGACTTCAACCCACTGAATGCCAGGAGCATCCCCTAGTCACTATGACCTCTACTGTCTCCAGACATTATCCAATGCTTCCTGGGTAACATTTCCCGTGGTTAAGAAACAGTGCTTTTGACATAGCTGCATCGCAAGAATCCTGCTACCAAGGTCCAGAAAACCCACAAGGGGGTCAATGTATTGGTTTCCTGTGGCTGGTGTGATAGCATGCTACAGATTTAGCAGTACACATCAGCATGAATTCATTAATTTGCAGTTTGGAGGTCAGGGTGTTGGCAGGGCTGCATTCCCTCTGGGAGTTCTCCAGAGAATCCCTTTGTTTACCTTTTCCAACTTTTCCAGGCTCCCCCCATTCCTCGATTGGGCTCCCTGTCACCAATGACATCGCTTGACCTTTGATTGCCACATCATCTTCTCTGACCCTGTTACCTCTCTTGTATAAAAACCTTTGATTAGATGAGGCCCACTTGGGTGGTCCAGGTAGCTCTCTCCATCACATGCTTTTGGACTTCATCACATCTGCAAAATCCCTTACCATGTCAGGTGACAGTTACAGGTGTCACAAAGTAGGAGGTGGACATCTTTGGGGCCATTATTCTGCTACCACAGTCAGTATTTGGGCACATGTCAGCTGTTGGCATAATCACAGCCATCTTCCTTTCCCCACCCCCACTTTATGAATACTGTTCTCATTCTCAAGAAATAGAAACTTGCCTGAGATAAAAACTTGCCGGTCTGGAGACATGCTGGTCTCTCTGTTCTCTTCTTGAGAGATAAAAGATCTGCCGTCTCTGTTCCCAAGGAACAGAAATTGCCTTCCGCAAAATCAGGTGATGCTTGCTATGCCAGTCACAAAGGCTAAACCTACCCCTAACTGCAGCCATGAAAGCCTATAAAAGGTAATGCTCAAGGAGTTGCTGCTACTCTCCCTCTCCTGCTCTCTCGCTCTCCTGCTCTCTCGCTCTCCTGCTCTCTCCCTCTCCTGCTCTCTCTCTCTGCACAGATCAGCCTGCCAGGGGCCAGACAATAAATCTGCTTTATCCCTCTCTCCTTGGAGTAAGCCTGTGTGATCAGTCCTGTGCCAGATTTCTTTCATCAGCCAGTGGGCATTGAGTACTCACCGTTGTTCCAGGACCAGTTAAATAATTTCCTATGCTTTGTACTTCCTTCTCTACCCTGCCTCCCCCCAGGGACTGGCAACAGCTGAGCAAGCAGGAGAAGAGGAAGAAAAACACACCCCACTTGACCCTTTCTTATGGCTGTAGCTCTGTGGCTCAAGTCTAGCTGGAGAGAAACTTTAAATTAGATGGGAGATAATGGTTTTTATTAAAATAGCACTAGATTTTTTTTATTACTTTTTTAGTTGTAGATGGACACAATACCTTATTTTGCTTATTTAGTTTTATGTGGTGCTGGGGATTGAACCCATGGCCTTGCATATGCTAGGCAAGTACTCTACCACTGAGCTACAACCCCAGCCCCTAGATTATTATTATTATTATTTAAACCTTAAAACAATGCTGCTTTAATCCCTGACCTATCTGGAGAGCCCTGGGCACTACCTAGAAGGTTGCTCCTGACTGGAGAAAGGAGTTATTCGAACAACAACAACAACAACAACAAAAAACAAAGACAAGGATGGAGACAGAGGAAGTCATTCTTCTTGGTGCCTCCCCAAATCCAGCTTGTCCAGCAAACCTGGAATGATGATGTAGGGAGAAAAGGCATTTAGACATTGCTTCGAGCCACCCCACTGACTGAAAAGATCTTCCTAGAGAGTGGGGGTTTGCTGGGGTCTTGGGCAGCCCATCATTTCCTCTATTTACCTTGGAACACCGGAGATTTTTCCGTTATCTAGAAATTTGGGAAGAGAGATAGAGGAAGGAGAGAAGAGTGGGGGAACAGTGGGAAGACCTGGCCTGAGGACTGCATATGCTCAGGAAGGAAGCACAAGTAGACAGCGTTTCAAATCTGTGCTGGCAGAAAGCACCGGGGCATATGGCCACCAAAGGAGGGAGCTATAGCTTGCATCTCTGCAGCTCACAATGAGACTTCAAAATGCTTCCCAACATGTAAATGGCTGGCTGGCCTAAACTCTAAATCTATAACCACAAAACTGTTGTGGGTTTCCTGAGGATACCAATTAGACATCAAAATCCAAGCTTCTCCCCTTGTGGTTGGATGGGCCAGCTCCAACCCTCAGGAGCCAGGAACCCAGGAAGAGTGGGTTGCAGGCTACTCAAAGACTGAAAGCTGTGTGGCAATTATGAGGCTAAAACTCAAATTACCTATGGTTTTTATTGCATGTGGTGTGTTTATATGTAATTATAAAGACCATTTTAAGAATTTAAAGATTAGAAATATCTTACATAAATAGTTTTTTTTTTCCAGAGAGAGAGAGAGAGAGAGAGAGAGAGAGAGAGAGAGAGAAGAGAATGTTTTATTATTTAGGTGTTTTTTTTTCCTTCTTTATTTTGGTGGTGATGGGGAATACACACCAAAAATGGGTGTCAATCCCACACAGGACACAAAACCTTGGCACGTCCGTTTGTACAGAGTGGAGCAGACAGGATAAAGTGCAGCGAGTCATGAAGATAATGCAATAAAGCAGTTCTGTGCCTTCCACTTGAGTGCAGGACCTGAGGGAAATGTGGAACACAAGAGAGCTCAGTCCCAGCAGAGCTTCAGGTCCAGAGAGAAGAACCGCATATAAGAGAACGAGGAGAGTTAAGCAGAAATAACTGGACTTCAGGACCCCTGTCGGAATGAACGTTTAAAACTGAACTCTAGGTGCACTGCAGCTTCTTCAACAAAGGCATTGCTTCTGTCTGAGGGTATATGCTGTCTTCCTTTCCAAAATCTCACACAGGATGTTCTAGCTAAGAAAAGAGCCTGGGTAGAGATTTTGTTCAGGTGGGTGGTGGAAGTATCCAAGTGAAGCTGGGCTCTGTCTCATTCAAGGTATTTCTTAACGTCTAGCTGAGAGCAGGTTTACTTTTAGATTGTGTATAGCAAACTCTTATTTTCCAAATGAAGGAAATGTGCCTGACCCCATGTCAGCCTATGGATAAATAGTTTGTTGAAGGAAGGAAGGAAAGAGATGAAATGTTCCTTTGTTCGCGTGCTAGTATGTACCATGAGTTTACCTCTAGAAGTAGCTTCCAAGAATATGGAGGAAGTTGGACCTGTGAAGGGACTGTGATGCTCTGGGTTGTGACAGAGATAGTAGGAGGGCTACTTAGGAGCCTGACTTCTGAGAGGCTGCTGGAGGTGGAAAATGTAACTGTGATTCTGTGAGTGAGGGTCAGAAAAATTACCATGCAGAGGGTATGCGCCACATTGCTTACCAGTCAGAATGTAGATTCTCCCTCCCCATTGAGCTGCCAAGTGGCTTTTCTGTGTTTTAGTTTAATGTACTGCTTTCCTCACTATCATTTTCTCTGTCTTTTTCTGGAGGAAAGTTCTTGATTTGATGTCTTCTGCCTGTGCCCCATAGTTGTATGTTTTGAAGGAGCAGTGTGGTTTTCCAGTTTTGTGATCCTCAGGAGAGATCGCTGCTCACTTCATACTTGTCTTTGGGCTGCACTGTGGCTTGCAAAGGTATCCAGAATTAAGGTGCCTGGAGCTTGGGTGGGCCTGGTGAATACTGAACACAAAGAGTCTAGGTATCGAGCAGGTGTTGATTAATGTTTAGGGAATTTAAAAATGCTTGAAATTTATTCTTAACTATTTGTCTTTCTTTTATGAAATAAATATAAAAGTATTAAGGGTAAAAATGAAATTGCTGGGGTCAATCCTAACCAAAAAATAAATAAAGGCTGGAGAGAATTAAGGAGTTCTTATGCATCACTGTCTGCTAGTAACTATCACAAGACTGCCAGAATGTGACTTTGCCCAGAGGCCACCATAACCTTACACCAAAAGTGCTTCTCCAAGGACATCTGCCCAGACATTGTTTGTTCAACCTTGAGCTAACACTACTCTTGTTATTCATCACTGTGCCCAGGGATCATTGTTTCAAAATATCTGATGTAATCATCTTTATTTTTGCTTTAAAACTTCCCCTTGCCCCAACCAACTGCTTTGAATATGCTGGTAGATGGCTATTGCATGTATACCCCAATTGCAAGGCCCTGCCATTCCCAGTAAACATTGTTATTCTTTGGTGGACTCTTGGTTCTCAACACTCTGTTCCTTTGTTTTCTAATCAAGACTGCAAGTTGATAATGATCACAAGGATTACTTTAGGGGCTGGGGATGTAGCTCAAGCAGTAGCGCGCTCGCCTGGCATGTGCACCGCGCTGGGTTCGATCCTCAGCACCACATACAAATAAAGATGTTACGTCCGACGAAAACTAAAAAATAAAAATATTAAGAAAAAAAGGATTACTTTCGTTTTTTTGTTCTTGTTTTTGGAACTGGGAATTGAACTCAGGGACACTCAACCACTGAGTCACATCCCCAGCATTTTCTTGTATTTTATTTAGAGGCAGGTTCTCACTGAGTTGCTTGGGGTCTTGCTAAGTTGCTGAGGCTGGCTTTGAACTTGCAGTCCTTCTGCCTCTGCCTCCCGAGCTACTGGGATTACAAGTGTGCCTCACTGCACCTGGTTTGTTTTAGTTTTTGACAAATGTAACCACTATGTTTCTGAGAAGGGGGTGGTGGCATACATGAACCATCCTTCCTGCTATTTTGATCTGGGTTTAGGTAGAGGATCTTCTAGAGAGTTGGGAAGTTGGTTATAAGAGACATGAAGGAATCTAGTAAGCAGGTACCTCTCTTCTTTTCCTCCAGATATCTTGAAAAAGAGTTTTGATTTTAGCAGAATGGGAACTTTAAATGGGAACTTTAGAGACCCTAGGCAGAGACAGGAATGCTCCATAGACCTGGCTGGAATTCCTTGTATGTCTCATCCTTGGTTCAACTAAAGGAGTTGCTGTTGATAGAAATCAGCATGGGGTTACACCCATGTGCATGTGTTGCCCATCCTTCTGTTCTGACAGTGACATAGACTCTTTTGCCCCAATTTACAGAGCTGAGTTCTTTTTATTCTTTCCAAATCCACCTCCACTCAAGCTTTCAATCTGTGCTGCGGTTCTGGTTTGAATGAGCCACTCATTTATTTGCAGCCTTTGGGATCTGGAGTGCAGATGCAAATGGCAGTTTTCCCTGGTAAGTGTTGGAGGCAATTGGATCACGTTCTGGTTTGCATTCCGGAGGCCTGCAGGATCTAAGGAAACCATATTTTACAGGCTGTTTAGTGGGGATTATTTTTCATCTCAGCTACAAATATCTATAGTAGTTCATAGAACTCAAAAGAACTTTCCTTTGCAAGGCAGAGGATAGAGACAGAATCATTAAATGCTTAGCAAAAATCTGGGTCCAAATAAAAGGCAACTTTTACCATCAGTATTTCTTTTTCCTTGCACTGTCTTTTCTCCCTTGCTAGTAGCTCTGGCCCTGTGTTCAGCTGGGTCCATGGTGGCAACCTCCCTCCTTAGAATGCCTTCACTTTGTGGCCAGAGAAGGGTCTCCATGGTGACACAGGTGCAAGTGTTCCCAGAGAATCTGCCACCATTTTTTTTCTTTCTTTCTTTTTTTTTAATATTTATCTTTTAGTTTTAGGGGGACACAATATCATCATTTTACATTTATGTGGTCTGAGAATTGAACCCAGTGCCTCATGCACTGGGTAGAGGCGAGTGCTCTACCACTGAGCCACAACCCCAGCCCCCACCATTTTTTTAAAAACTTTTTTGGCAGGTATTGCAAAGTTGATTAAAGTAGCCCAAACTCTGATTTTATCTTTTCTGTGTTTGTTTCTATGCTATTATGGAAAAAAAAATTCCTGAGCTAACAGCGAGGGACTTGCATGTAGCTGCACAGAATGTGTGCTGAGAGCTCTCTTATAGGTGCTTTTCTTTATTTTAATTTTTCTAATCAATTAAAATACTGATGAAAACTTCCCATTTGCAAAACTCCAATCAGCTTCCATCCACTTAAACTTTCTGGAAATTTTTTATGAAACTGATTGTTGCCAATAAGAAAAAGAAGTTGAAGGTTTGAAAAACCTTCCCAAACAGTCACATAATGGAATTAACAAATTTTTTTAATAAGTGAGAAGCATAAAATGAAAACAAGCCGGGGCTGGGGATGTGGCTCAAGCGGTAGCGCGCTTGCCTGGCATGCGTGCGGCCCGGGTTCAATCCTCAGCACCACATACAAACAAAGATGTTGTGTCCACCGATAACTAGAAAATAAAATATTAAAAATTCTCTCTCTCTCTCTTTCTCTCTCTCTCTCTCTCCCCCTATCACTCTCTCTTAAAAAAAAAGAAAACAAGCCATTTACCAATGGAGTTATTGCTCCAGATTCAAAATCCCCTTAGGGAAGTCAGTGTGTGGGTTTTATGACCCCACGTTAAGATTTGTACAACACAAGATTGTCTATGATGAAACTCTTTGGCCCCCAAAGACTAAATTTCTGAAGTAGAGGTGGGTGTGAAAATTAATGTTGTAACCAGAGGCATTGCAGGATTTCTGTCTGCCATACAGCAACAGCATCCGTCCTTTTAATTCCTTCCCCACTGCTATACACAGAACCATGGATGGGCCCCACAGGGACAATTGTTTTCTAGAGAAATTGAACGTGCTGCCAAAGGACAAACTAAAGTTTCTAATGCAGATATTTACACATAGATTAAATTCTTTCTTGTTAGGGCATTTTAAGATTCCCTGGCTAATGTCAGATTCCACACCCACATACCTAAAAGTTGAGCCAGCCCATCAGATGACCCAGGTACAAAACAAAGCTCTCAATCAGCCTTGGCATTCAAGCAAGTGGCCTACTGGGAAAAATACCTGCTTACCCAACGTGGTGGTCTTCTGTTTTCCTTCGTGAATTAGTGATCAAGGCTTTTCAGAAATGGAACAAAATTCACAGCCCAAAAGAATAACCAAGAAAAACACTAAGAATGAATGAACCATGAAGAAATAAAGATCAAAGAGGAACCCTTAAAAAAAATTCAAACTTGTATGCTTAGGGAAGGCAGAGAAGTTATTGCATATATAAAACAAGAAAAAAAAGGTACTAAAAATAAGCAATTAAGAAACAAGAACCTTCTGGAAATTTAAAGTATGATTTATTAACTCAAAGAGAATCAAAGACCTAGGAATTGGACCAGAAGCTCTGCAAATGCTAGAAGAAAACATTGAGTCAACACTGCAACATATTGGCACAAACACCAACTTCTTAAACAAGAGCCCTAAAGCTCAGCAAATAAAACCAAGAATCAATAGGTGGGATGCCATCAAATTAAAAAGGTTCTGCACAGCAAAGTTAAGAGCATGAACAGAAAGCCTCCAGAATGTTAGAAAAATCTTTGCCACCAACAATGTATTTGCCATCAACAATGTATTGATATGCAGAAGATATGAAGAACTCAAAAAACTTAATATGAAAAAAGAAAAAACAAAAAATTAATAAATGGACAAAATAACTAAATGAACACTTTTTAAAAGAATAAATACAAATGACCCCAAAAGTATGACAAAAATGTTCAACATTCTTAGCAATCAGGGAAATGAGAATCAAAACTACACTGACTTTTCATCAAATTCCAGTCATAATGACAATGATCAATAACATAAATAATAATAAATGCTGGCGAGGATGTGGGGGGAAAGGTACACTTATATATTGTTGGTGAGGCTTCAAATTAGTATGACAACTTTGAAAAGCACTATGGAGATTTCTCAAGTGGAACCACCATATGACCCAACTGTCTCAGTCCTTGCTATTTATCCTAACTATCCTACTACAGTATGCTTATTTTCGTTGTTTAGGATAAATAGCACATAAATGTTTATAACACAATTCATAATAGCCAAGTTATGGAACCAACCCAGGTGCCTGTTAACAGATGAATGGATAGAGAAAATATGGTATATATATATACAATGGAGTTCTACTCAGCCATAAAGAGGAATGAAATTGTATAATTTCCTGGTAAATGAATGAAAATGGAGAAAATCATGCTAACTGAAATAAGCCAGTTAGGATTGAATATCCTCTCTCATATGTGAAAACTGGAGCAAAGTAAAGGATAAAAGGGAAGGACACCATGAAAATGAAAGGAAACAGAGTAAAGTGGAGAGGAGGGATTGAGGAGGAGTGGGAAGAATAGGAAAAAGGAGGAACTGCAAAATGAGGTCGATCAAATTATGCTAAGTGCATGTGTAAATGTACCATGGTGAGTACCACCTTCATATATACCAAACACCAGTTTATAAAAACAATAAATAAGAGCGGGTTGGGGAGGTCAGTGGAGTAGAAGAAGGGGAAGGGAAGAAGGAGGAGGGCAGGGAGGGAGGAGCTACTGGGGACTGAAATGGAGCAAATTATGTTCCATGAATGTGTGATTATGTTAAAATGAACCCCACTATTATGCAAAAACACTCATAAAAACATAAAAAAGTATGATTTAAAATTATATTCCATTAATACATGATCACAATAAGATGAATTCGAGGTAGTTTCTCATTATTCAGATAAAAAATAATCAATGACAAAATAGAGAAAAAGCTAGGCACAATTGTTTCATCCAGGAAATGAACCATTTGACTGAAAGGAGTTTTCGATGGCAAGGTTAGAGAAAATGGAGAGGAAGAAAAAAATTTTTTTTCAAGTAGGAAAAAAAAAATCAGTGCTGAGGACAAGCTTGTTTATAGGGTTGATGAGCCCTGGGTTAGGCTTGTACCCTTATCATCAAGGGTGGGTTCATGTCTAGTGACTAGGGCTGGGGATGTGGCTCAAGCGGTAGCGCGCTCGCCTGGCATGCGTGCAGCCCGGGTTCGATCCTCAGCACCACATACAAACAAAGATGTTGTGTCCGCTGAGAACTAAAAAATAAAAATATTAAAAATTCTCTCTCTCATGTCTAGTGACTAAGCCATGCCCCTTCCCCCCTCTTTCTCTTTGTGAGGACCCTGGTTTTGTTTATCATGGAAATATGCTTGACTAAAAATTAAAATGACTTTCTTTAAAGATTTCTTGCAGGAGTGTCTTGTGACCCCCGTTCTGCCTAGATCGTGGGTATGATGCCTTCATGTGCAGAAGTCATCCTGTGACAATGACCAAGAATGAAACAGGAATAGATTCCAACATGGCGGCGAGCACAGAGAGATCAAGTCTCTGACCTCTTCAGCTGTGCAGGCATAGGGAGTCGTAAACAACCTAAATCTGTTTGCTCAGGATCACTAGGCAATGCTGAGCTGACGTGGATCTGAGGCGAACAGTCTGGGCCTCTCAGAACACACACTGAGCCCGGATTGGCTGAATTCAAGCTCCCGTTCGCCTGCTTCCCGCAGACAAACAGCTGTGACTCAGCACTAATCCATCCGGCTGAAACAACTGGTCAGCCCTTCTCATCCTACGGAGGTAAATGCCAACCGAGCCTTCATAGGTAGTGGCCACAGGTTTGAAACGGGGTTGGGAGAGACAGTAAGGACTCACCCGTTGCATTGGTTGCCCGGCAAAGGGAAACGAACTGTCGCCATTTGCAAGAGATACCACCATGGCAGAGAACTGACGTCACCAGACTGTGGTGGAGGAGATAACTTCCTTGAAACCTGCAGCTACAGGTGTGTAATTCCCTAGCCTTCCCTCTCCACACATCGGGGAAACCTTTAGGGCCCCTCCCAGCTCTCCCATAAGGGCCCCTCCCAGCTCTCCCGTGAGCACGATAGCCAGACCGAGGGAATCACAGGTGGCGCGGGACTCGCGATTCGGAACTACCGCTCCCACCAGTGCTGACAGCTGAGGTCTCGTGCACCAGCTACCGGGGGATTGGCTACCGGAGGGCAAGTAAAATTCGCTGAGGATTCTCAGCCCCAAGCTCTACAAACTTAGGGTCTGAGGGAATGGCAAACTGGAAGAGTGTGCCCAGTCGTTCATGAAAACAGGGCTCCCGGGAGCAGCAGACCTGGCGTGTAGCCAGTATTGTGGTGAGCGGCACCCGTGAGAGGGGCCTGGCTAGAGGAAAAGTGGGAAGTGACTAGACACAAGAGGAGGCCCTAGGCACTCAGGATTGGAGACTCGCCCAGTCTGGGAGGAGCTGCTGCACAGTGATTGGTTCCCGCGTATTGACAGGAGAAACTTGGCCTGGTGGGCACAGTGCCACCTACTGGAAGAGAAGTTAATCAAACTCTAAGACTGCATTTATTAGGTTTTTTTTTTTTGGGGGGGGTTCTTTCATTTTCATTTTTCTTTCTTGTTGTTTTTCTAATTTTTTCTTACAATTTTTTTCTTCTAATTTTAATTTTAATTTTTTTAAATTATTTTTTTAAATTTTTTTCTTTTTTTATTTCCTGTTTTCTTCTTTTCTCTTTTCATTTCTTTTCAATTATCTTATCCCCCCTTCCTTGAATTCTACCTGCTTACTCTCATTCTCTTTAGTGACTTCTTCCCTTCCCTTCTAATACCTTTCCTCCCAAGCATCTAATAAATTTATAGGAGTAAACAGTAACTCATCAGTCAAACAGAACAAGAAGTAACATGAGCAGCTTCAAAAAGCAAGGAAGAAAAGGAGTACAAACAATGCAGGACAGCCTAAATATTCAGGAGGACCTAGAGTCATCAGAAAAATGGTCATATAAAGAACTCAAGGAACACCTTAGACAGATGGAATGGAACCTTAAAGAGGATACAAGACAGCAAATTCAAGCAGCGAAAGAACACATTGAGAATGAATTACATAAACAGATAAAAGAAGAAGTTAAGCATCTTTATCAGGAGATAGAGATTATAAAAAATAATCAAACAATAATTCTAGAAATGAAGGAAACGATAAACCAAATTAAAAACTCAATTGAGAGTATCACTAACAGAGTGGAGCAAGTAGAAGCCAGAACGTCAGATAATGAAGACAAAATATATCATCTTGAAAAGAGTCTAGCCAACTCATAAAGGCTGGTAAAAAATCACAAGAAAAACGTCCAAGAGTTATGGGATAACATAAAAAAACCAAACTTACGAGTCATCGGGATAGAAGAAGGTACAGAGATTCAAACCAAGGGAATGAGTAACCTGCTGAATGAAATAATTACAGAAAACTTTCCAGAAATAAAAAAGGAAACAGATA
This sequence comes from Spermophilus citellus, assembly GCF_964194105.1. Lineage (NCBI taxonomy): Eukaryota > Metazoa > Chordata > Mammalia > Rodentia > Sciuridae > Spermophilus > Spermophilus citellus. Next base: position 220,091,897 of record NC_138184.1, on the reverse strand, counting down.
TACAAATTGAAGATGCATACAGGACACGGAGCACACAAAATCACAGTAGACCAATGCCAAGACACATTGTTATGAAGATATCCAATATACAGAACAAAGAGAAAATATTAAAAGCTACAAGAGAAAGGAGACAGATTACATTCAGGGGTAAACCAATAAGGTTAACAACGGATTTATCATCACAGACACTGAAAGCAAGAAGGTCATGGAACAATGTATTTCAAACACTGAAAGACAATGGATGCCAACCAAGAATTCTGTATCCAGCAAAATTAAGCTTCAGGTATGACAACGAAATAAAAATCTTTCATGATAAACAAAAGTTAAAAGAATTTGCAGCCAGAAAACCAGCATTGCAAAGCATTTTGAGCAAAACACTACACGAGGAAGAAATGAAAAACAATAAGCAAAACCATCAGTAGGAAGTGCCTCAGTAAAGACAGAGGAAGAGGGGAAAGATAATCATGGAGAAACAAACTAAATTTTTTTTAAAAAAAGGATAAATAATCAAGCATGGCTGGAAGTGCAAACCATATATCAATAGTAATTCTGAATGTTAATGGCTTAAACTCTCCAATAAAGCGACATAGGCTGGTATCATGGATTAAAAAAACAAATCCAACAATATGCTGTCTCCAGGAGACACATCTGATTGGAAAAGACATATACAGGCTGAAGATGAAAGGATGGGAAAAAATATACCATGCACACAGTCCTCGTAAGCAAGCAGGGGTGGCTATCCTCATATCGAATAAAATCGACTTCAAGACTAAGTTAATCAAAAGGGATAAAAAAGGACATTATATACTGTTAAAAGGAACCATTCACCAACAAGACATAACAATTATCAATATTTATGCACCAAATAATGGTGCTGCGACATTCATAAAACAAATTCTCCTCAAGTTTAAGAATCAAATAGACCACAACACAATAATTATGGGTGACTTCAACACATCTCTCCCACCACTGGACAGATCCTCCAAACAAAAGTTGAATAAAGAAACTATAGAACTCAATATCACAATCAATAACCTAGACTTAACTGACATATATAGAATATATCAACCATCATCAAATGGATATACTTTTTTCTCAGCAGCACATGGATCCTTCTCAAAAATAGACCATATATTATGCCATAGGGCAACCCTCAGTAAATATAAAGGGGTGGAGATAATACCTTGCATTTTATCTGATCATAATGGAATGAAACTGGAAATCAATGATAAAAGAAGGAAGGAAAAATCCTACATCACATGGAAAATGAACAATATGTTACTGAATGATCAATGGGTTACAGAAGACATAAAGGAAGAAATCAAAAAATTCTTAGAGATAAATGAAAATACAGACACAACATATCGGAATCTATGGGACACAATGCAAGCAGTTTTAAGAGGAAAATTCATCGCCTGGTGGTCATTCCTCAAAAAAAAAAAGAAAAAACCAACAAATAAATGAGCTCACACTTCATCTCAAAGCCCTAGAAAAGGAAGAGCAAAACAACAGCACATGTAGCAGAAGGCAAGAAATAATTAAAATCAGAGCAGAAATCAATGAAATTGAAACAAAAGAAACTATTGAAAAAATTAACAAAACTAAAAGTTGGTTCTTCGAAAAAATAAATAAGATCAACAGACCTTTAGCCATGCTAATGAAGAGAAGAAGAGAGAGAACTCAAATTACTAACATACGGGATAAAAAAGGCAATATCACAACAGATGCTACAGAAATACAGAAGACATTTAGAAATTATTTTGAAAACCTGTATTCCAATAATTAGAAGATAGTGAAGACATCGATAAATTTCTTAAGTCATATGATTTGCCCAGACTGAGTCAGGAGGATACACACAATTTGAACAGACCAATATCAACGGATGAAATTGAAGAAGCAATCAAAAGACTACCAACCAAGAAAAGCCCAGGACCGGATGGGTATACAGCAGAGTTTTACAAAACCTTTAAAGAGGAACTAACACCAATACTTTTCAAGCTATTTCAGGAAATAGAAAAAGAGGGAGCCCTTCCAAATTCATTCTATGAGGCCAACATCACCCTGATTCCGAAACCAGACAAAGACACCTCAAAGAAAGAAAACTACAGACCAATATCTCTAATGAACCTAGATGCAAAAATCCTCAATAAAATTCTGGTGAATCGAATACAAAAACACATCAATAAAATTGTGCACCATGATCAAGTGGGATTCATCCCTGGGATGCAAGGATGGTTCAATATACGGAAATCAATAAGTGTTATTCACCACATCAATAGACTTAAAGATAAGAACCATATGATCATCTCGATAGACGCAGAGAAAGCATTCGACAAAGTACAGCATCCCTTTATGTTCAAAACATTAGGAAAACTAGGGATAACAGGAACTTACCTTGACATTGTAAAAGCTATCTATGCTAAGCCTCAGGCTAGCATCATTCTGAATGGACAAAAGTTAAAGGCATTCCCTCTAAAATCTGGAACAAGACAGGGATGCCCTCTATCACCACTTCTATTCAATATAGTTCTCGAAACACTGGCCAGAGCAATTAGACAGACGAAAGAAATTAAAGGCATAAAAATAGGAAAAGAAGAACTTAAATTATCACTATTTGCAGATGACATGATTCTATACCTAGAAGACCCATAAGGGTCTACAAAGAAACTATTAGAACTAATAAATGAATTCAGCAAAGTGGCAGGATATAAAATCAACACGCATAAATCAAAGGCATTTCTGTATATCAGCCACAAAACTTCTGAAATGGAAATGAGGAAAAACACTCCATTCACAATATCCTCAAAAAAAATAAAATACTTGGGAATCAACCTAACAAAAGAGGTGAAAGATTTATACAATGAAAACTACAGAACCCTAAAGAGAGAAGTAGAAGAAGATCTTAGAAGATGGAAAAATATACCCTGTTCATGGATAGGCAGAACTAACATCATCAAAATGGCGATATTACCAAAAGTTCTCTATAGGTTTAATGCAATGCCAATCAAAATCCCAATGGCATTTCTTGTAGAAATAGATAAAGCAATCATGAAATTCATATGGAAAAATAAAAGACCCAGAATAGCAAAAGCAATTCTAAGCAGGAAGTGTGAATCAGGCGGTATAGCGATACCAGATTTCAAACTATATTACAGAGTAATAGTGACAAAAACAGCATGGTACTGGTACCAAAACAGGCGGGTGGACCAATGGTACAGAATAGAGGACACAGAAACCAATCCACAAAACTACAACTATCTTATATTTGATAAAGGGGCTAAAAGCATGCAATGGAGGAAGGATAGCATTTTCAACAAATGGTGTTGGGAAAACTGGAAATCCATATGCAACAAAATGAAACTGAATCCCTTTCTCTCGCCATGCACAAAACTTAACTCAAAATGGATCAAGGAGCTTGATATCAAATCAGAGACTCTGCGTCTGATAGAGGAAAAAGTTGGCTCTGATCTACATATTGTGGGGTCGGGCTCCAAATTCCTTAATAGGACACCCATAGCACAAGAGTTAATAACAAGAATCAACAAATGGGACTTACTTAAACTAAAAAGTTTTTTCTCAGCAAGAGAAATAATAAGAGAGGTAAATAGGGAGCCTACATCCTGGGAACAAATTTTGACTCCTCACACTTCAGATAGAGCCCTAATATCCAGAGTATACAAAGAACTCAAAAAATTAGACAATAAGATAACAAATAACCCAATCAACAAATGGGCCAAGGACCTGAACAGGCACTTCTCAGAGGAGGATATACAATCAATCAACAAGTACATGAAAAAATGCTCATCATCTCTAGCAGTCAGAGAAATGCAAATCAAAACCACCCTAAGATACCATCTCACTCCAGTAAGATTGGCAGCCACTATGAAGTCAAACAACAACAAGTGCTGGCGAGGATGTGGAGAAAAGGGTACACTTGTACATTGCTGGTGGGACTGCAAATTGGTGCGGCCAATTTGGAAAGCAGTTTGGAGATTCCTGGGAAAGCTGGGAATGGAACCACCATTTGACCCTGCTATTGCCCTTCTCGGACTATTCCCTGAAGACCTAAAAGAGCATGCTACAGGGATACTGCCACATCGATGTTCATAGCAGCACAATTCACAATAGCTAGACTGTGGAACCAACCCAGATGCCCTTCAATAGATGAATGGATAAAAAAAATGTGGCATCTATACACAATGGAGTACTATGCAGCAATAAAAAATGACAAAATCATAGAATTTGCAGGGAAATGGATGGCACTAGAGCAGATTATGCTTAGTGAAGCTAGCCAATCCCTAAAAAACAAATACCAAATGTCTTCTTTGATATAATGAGAGCAACTATGAACAGAGCAGGGAGGAAGAGCAGGAAGAAAAGATTAACATTAAACAGAGACATGAGATGGGAGGGAAAGGGAGAGAAAAGGGAAATTGCATGGAAATGAAGGGAGACCCTCATTGCTATACAAAATTACATATAAGAGGTTGTGAGGGGAATGGGAAAATAAACAAGGAGAGAAATGAATTACAGTAGATGGGGTAGAGAGAGAAGATGGGAGAGGAGGGGAGGGGGGATAGTAGGGGATAGGAAAGGTAGCAGAATACAACAGTTACTAATAGGGCATTATGTAAAATTGTGGATGTGTAACCGACGTGATTCTGCAATCTGCATTTGGGGTAAAATTGGGGGTTCATAACCCACTTCAATCTAATGTATGAAATATGATATGTCAAGAGCTTTGTAATGTTGTGAACAGCTAATCAAAAAAATTCTCAAAAAAAAAAAAAGAATGAAACAGGAAAAGTCTGGGTGCAGAAGAGGAAGCCAAAAGAACTTGGTCCTTAGTGAGTTTCTGGAGCATTTTCTCCAGCTTCTAGGCTAAATAGTACATTATAATGTTAACAAGACATGAGATCTGTCGGAAATAGTTGATGGATATAATCCAAACGTTCAGTGGAGGAATTTCCAGAGGTGAGTCCAGGTTGGGACCCAATTGGTGCTGTTAGAATAGGAGTATGAAGGGCTTTGAGAAAGTGGCTTCTGGGGAAGACAAAGACTAACTACATCTAATTGGTAATAGCATAATTTAAAAAGCTGAGTTCCTTTGAGGAGGTGGATAAGCATACGTTTACTTTTTATGAAGCATGTGTCTAAACAACATAAAGGAAGGCAGCAGAGTAGAATTGTCACTAAGTCTAACTCAACTCCTAAATGCTATTGAGCAAGCGTCAGAGTGTAAGAAAATAAAGCACATTTGATTTTTAAAAATCGAAGAATGATTGACCTACAAATAGGTGGACATAACTGGTTTATATATCTTGATCAGTTTGAAAATAAGTTTATACCTATGCAATCATCAGGGTAAAAAATGCTATAAACATAAACATCCCCTCTTAAAGTTTTTTCTTTCCCTCATGTTTTGTGATAAGAAAATTTAACATAAGATCTACTCCTTTAACAATTTTTAAACCATACAGTACAGTATTGTTAATTATACACACTATGCTGTACAGCAAATCTCTAGACTTATTAATTTTGTAAAGCTGAGACTCTGTGCCTTTTGACCAACATCCCTCTAGTATACTGGCAATGAACAATCTGTGCTTCTACAAGTTTAACTATTTCATGTTCCTGATAAAACTGGGATCATGTACTATTTCTTTTTCTGTGGCTTATTTCACTTAGCATAATGCCCTTCAGATTCTCCATGTTGTCACCAATGGCAGGATTTCCTTATCTTATAGGACTGGGTGATATTCCATTGTGTATGTGTGAATACCCATATACATAAATGCCTCATTTTATTTTTCTAAATTTAAAAAATTAAAAACATTCCCCCAAATTTATTGAGATATGATTGACAATTAAAATCACATATATATAGGGTATATTTGTGTGATATACATATACATTGAGAAATGATTATCACGATCAAGCTAGGTAACATCCATCATATAGCTACTGTTTTTGTGTGTGAGTGTGATAACTACTGAATAAAGGATCAGGGGCAACATGTTCTTTTTATAATGTTGGGTTTCAAAGGCATCGATTCTAAATAGTTCAATAAGACGTTGAAACTTAAAATCAGCATTCAATAAGTTGAAAATAATGAGAAGAAGAGCTAAACACAGTAAGGTAACTTGACTTGAGAGCCATGTAAGGGACACTCAAGTCCTCTTGTTTTACATTGGTTCAATGAATCCTGTTTACAGATGGGCAAGAAGCGATGCATGTGTGTATGTGGTGTATTATACCTAGAACAACAAGAGGGATCACCACAGAAACAAAAGCCAGAGACTGATACAGATGCTGCTTCTGGGGAATACTAAGACTAGTGCTGTTCACAAAACACCGTTTTTAGCATTTGACTTTTTTGGGGCCAAAATCCAGTATTACTTTGATAGTTATAATAAAAAATAATATTGAACTAGTTCTAATTTTACTTCTGTAATTTTGGGGGGTAGATTTAAAAATGAGTAACATTATATTTTTCAGTGTTGATGATCTCATTTACAAAAATCCATACATAAGCATTTTGAGTGGTTTTTTTTTTTTTGTTGTTGTTGTTTTATTTTTTGTACCAGAGATTGAACCCAGGGGTGTTTAATCACTGAGCCACACCCCCAGCCTTTTAAAATATTTTATTTATAGATAGGGTCTCACTAAGTTGCTTAGGGCTTTGAAGTTCCTGAGGCTGGCTTTGAACCCACAATCCTTCTTCCTCAGCCTCCCAAGCTGCTGGGATTACAAGCATGTGCTACTACACCCAGCAGAATTTTGAGTTTTGCGTTTTGATGCTTTTCATAGACAATTTTCCGGTAACCAGGCTATATCACACGAAACCTCTCAACATTACCTGAAAATAGTGACCAACAATCATAACATGTGACATGTACTCCCCTGATTACCTCTGACCAGGATGGCTGGGAGTAGCTTCATGAGGAATCTCACTGTTTCTCATGCTTTTTTTTTTTTCTGATGGTTTTGATGTTCCAGTTTGAGCTGCCCATGGCTATGTTTTTGATAGCTTCTGACTTAATGTCTTCAGCCCCTGAGAATGATGAGCTAGGAAAAGGCATTGGTTAAAAAATGCCTACCAATTTCCTCAGCCTCCAGTATATTATTCAAAACTCATTTCATTAAGATACAAGGAAGCATGCCATCAGTTTTGAATGCCAAATACTTTGTGTTTTTAAACGGCAAAATCCTCAGTGGGGATCAAATGACGGATAATGATGTCTGTCTGACATTCACACCTGGAGCACTCATTGTCTTCCTAGAAGACCAGGTAACATGTCAATAGAGCTGTACTGCCTGTTGGTAACTTTCAAGGACGGCACATGAGAGGAATACTGGTGAATCCTGCTGTCTCTGGCCCAGTGAGGACCCCTCTGGAGGTGTCCCTGTTTACAAACTGACCTGTGGATGGGCCCAGGAAATGGGGGGAGGGAACTTCACCTTTTCCCTTTCAGGATGGGTTACATTCTGGGGCCTTGTCCACTCCAGGTCATGAGCCTGGTGTCCAGGATCTGCTCACAGTAGATTAAAGTCATGTGCAACATCTCTTTCCTGACCTGAGAGTTTGAGGGTTGCTGTTACCTTCTGTATTTGTACTTTTATCTCTTCTTAGAGGTTCAAGAACGCTGAAGTTCAGAAAATGAGACCTTTAGGAAGAGCCACACGGCATTTTCCTCAAAAAACCAAAAAAAAAAAAAAAAAATGCCTGCCTTTATTTCAGAAGGAGTTCCACTGAGCTATTTGCACACAGAAGGTGGGATAATTTTTATCTGTAGAATTTATCACGGGTGAATTTCTGGACGTTGCTGATTCCACATTCATCACTATCCCCTCATTCAACCCCTTTCAACAATGAGTGTGGCCATCAGGTGTCACTCACAGTGTTACCACATGCACATTATTTTAGTTATTGCTCTAAACTTTCTTGTGAAATCTGCACTCTTACTCCCCCTGCCATTTTATAGGTGAGAGAACTAAAATTTGGAAAGTTTGTTATTTGCTCAAGGGAGCAAGGCAGTGACTTGGACTTTGATCTTGAACTTAGTTGTTCTATCAACATTCTTGCCATTCCTTGTGTATAGACTGTACACTCATTGCTCATGTTTTTTTCATTGCTCTTGCTACTTTTGTTGTTAATTCAATTTCCTTGAGATTGGGCTTAATTTTCTTCATGGAGTAATCTTTTAATTACTGTTTCCTCAGCATTTTGTTTCCATATTTTAAATTTTCTGCAAATATGTCTATCAGGCATTTTTTAACTCAACTGAAGCTTACTCATGTTCCCAATTCTGTTAGCTTGACAGATAGTGATATGGAGGATGCTATTTTATCACTCATGTAATAGAAATGAAAAGGAAGTCTTGTTAGGATTCATACCAATGATGACAGTGAACTAGAAACATTGATCAACATGTGGAAAGCAAAGATCTCAACCAGAGAGAGATTTGTCAACATTTTAGATTTACAAGCAAATGCTAAATGAACAGACTTTACATTGCTTGAAGTGCCAATGAATCTGCCTCAGCATGAAAAGCTTTTACCTAAAAAGTGTTTTTCATCCAGAAAGAAAGGAAATAAAGCAAATCAACAAAACATTCTTGAACCATTTTAGAAAAGTAAATGTATAGGAGAAAGTATGAGATGAGAAAGCTCAAAAGGAGGGATGTTCAATAACAATGTTGATGCAGATGCTTCTCAGTGGGATGACATTCTAGTAAACTCATCACAAATTGATGATAGTGTAAGTTGAAAATACTTTATTCCCCTGAGAAAATCATAACAAAGTGGAAGAATCATGAGTAGAACCACTGGAAATTGGGGACTATCTGTATATATGTCTTGGATAAATTATTGCATTTAAGAAAAATAGGAAGTAGAAACTTACTCTAAAATTTCCAATGGGATTTCACAATGTGTACTGGCAAATCAAAGGCTCTGAGGACAGCTAGGTGAAAAATCTGTTTACTAGGTACCATGTTTTGACTGTGTCCCCCAAATCCATGTGTTGGAAACTAAAATTCAAATTCAACAGGCCAGAGAGGTGGGGGCTTGAAGAGGCAGGTGATCAGAACATGAGGGTGCAGCAATCCTAAATGGATTAAGGCTGCTATGGGAGACAGGGTTCCTTATAAAAGGATGATTCCATCCCCCTCCTTTATTTCTCTCTCCACATGCTCCTTTCCCCTGTGCCTTCAGCCATGGGATGACACAGCAAAATGGCCCTCATCAGAGCAATCTCCAGGGTAGGACTGCCCAGCCTCCAGAACAGTAGGCCAAATAAGTTTCTGTTCATTGTAAATCCCCTGGTCCATGGTATTCTGGTATGGCAGCACAAAACAAACTAAGATACTTAAGATACTGAGGTTTAACAGAGTATTCAAATATTATGAAAGTTTATAAAAACTTTATATTTAACTGAGACAAACTTTGTTAAATGACACATACGCTTTTTAAAAATGTTAATAAAAGTTGTCCTGGGTTGGAAGATAATGGATAAATTAAAATGTTTATTCTTTAGGTTTTTTTTAAACTTAAGAGGTACCTTTATTTCATTTCTGTAATGGCCAGTTCATATTCCTTGCTTTAAAATTCAGTAATTGGACTTACTGATTTGTATGAATTCTTAATATATTAGGAAATTAGCCTTTATCTGGGATGTGAATGACAGATATTATTTTTCAGTTTCTTATTTGTTTTTGACTTTGTGTTTACTTTTTCTTCTATCATATTTAGAAAGGTCATTTTGAAATCTCCAAGATTTCTTCTAGTACTTCATTTATTAGCCTTATGTCTTTTATCCATTTGCTTTGTATCTGGTATAAGATGTAGGAGTGGCATCCAAATTTACCTTTACATACTTGGCTATTTAGGTATTCTAATATCATTTATTGAGTAATACATAACTTATTACTGTTTTGCAATACAGACTTTTATCATACACAAGATTCTCCTTTTCCTGGATACTAATCCTGTTTTTCTGGCTATTCATTTTTTTAACATCACAATATTTTGTATATATTAGGTTGGAAATATATCTGCTATTTGTTAATTCTCCTCATTCATTACTTTACTTTTTTATTTTAAAAATCTTTGTAGAGATTTTGTTTTATTTTACAGATAATTTATGAGCAGTTTCCCAATCTCAGGGGGCATTTTTGTCAAAATCACATGAAACATAGGTTCATTCACAAAATCTGATATTTATTGACATTGACCCTTTCCACCTAACAACATGGGTGGCCTTTCTGCTAGTTCAAGTCTTCTGTTGTGTACCTCAGAAGTATTTTATTTATTTATTTTTATTTTCTGTGTATTATAATTTTACATAATGGGTTCATTTTGACACATTTATAAATGCATATGACATAGTTTTCTCTTGAATTTAATAGAAATAATAGTATTTCCTCTTTGAAAAATGATGCTGGCTAAGAAGTTGAGACAGATAAATTTTATCATGTTAAGAACTCATGGGGCTGGGGATGTGGCTCAAGTTGTAGCGCACTTGCCTGGCATGTGTGTCGCCTGGGTTCGATCCTCAGCACCACATACAAAGATGTTGTGTCCGCCGAAAACTAATAAATAAATAAATATTAAAAAAGAACTCATTCATCTATTCTTATTTAAAAATTAAAAAAAAAATTAATTAGGAATAAATGTTGGATTTTATTCTACTTTAGCATTTATGAACATTATTATATGATTTCTTTCTAAATTGTGTTGAAATATTTTCTAATACTAATTCTCTTTACTTTTATGGGATAAACTTATGTTCTGATTCTGTTAAATTTTACTTAGTAGTTTTGCATAAATATTGACAAGTGAATTTACTTTCTAGTTTTCAGTGAGATAATTATTGTTGGTTTTTTTATATTGAGTGGAACCTTTTGTTGGGTTTTGATATTAATTAATTTCATAAAAAATTTGGAAGTTTCCTTTAACTTTTATTCTATAAAGCAAATTTGCTTGAAATGATGTGTTCTTAAAAAGTTGGCAAAATTTCCTTGTGAATATCCAGTCCTGGCAATTTGGGGGAAGTGTCACTTAATCACTTTCCCAGATCAATAATGCTGATTCTTTGTTTTGGATTTTCCACCTTCCTTAGGGTAAATTTTAGTAAAATACATTTTTCTGGGCACATCTACTTATCAAGGTTTTCAAAATCACATGAACAAAATAATTTCTGCAGAGTATTTCAATTTCTCCAATTTGTGGTTTGCTTTCTTTTATTTCATATTTTGTGTATTTATGCCTTTTTTCTTTCTTTCCAGAGTATGTATGCTGACAATACTAATTTTATTTTATTTTTCCAGTAAACCAGTTTTTGTATTCATCTTAACTTGCCTTTTTGATTTTTATTAAATCAACATTTCAGAAACCTACTTTTCTTCGTGATTTCCTCATATTTATTTTGTAATGATTCTCCTGAATTCTTGCTTAGATTTTTATTCTTTTATCATTATTTCTTCTTCAAAACATACTCTTCCAGGCTATTCCTGGCTGGGCACCTCTAACACTGCCACCACAATGTCCTCCTTGCCCTGCCAGACTACGAGATCTGTGATGACCAGCGTCCTCCAAGTTTTGCTCAGTACTGTGCACACAGCACCTTGGATAGCATCTGCTGTTCAAGTCAGTGTTCAACCAGTGATTGCTGAGTTAACAAATGAATGACACTGGTGATGCCCATCACAGACAAGAACTGCATGAGGGACCATCTGATTCATCAGCAAGATGACCCAAGAATGACTCTTGACATTCCAGCTCCATCAACTGCAAGTGTTGTGACACCATTTAATGAGTTGGAGGAAACTGAAAGAGGAATGACTTTTGGGAGAAAAATTAAAAATCCAGCCTTGAATGCACTAATTTTGAAATACCTCTCACATTGAGATATCAATGCAATTTTTATACTCTAAAGTATTTTTAAGGGAAGGGAAAGAGGACGAGCATAGGAAAGACAATAGAATGAATCAGACATAACTTTCCTATTTTCATATATGAGTACACCCCCAGTGAAACTCCACATCATGGACAACTGCAAGAATGGGATCCCAATTACAATAAGTTATACTCCATGTATGTATAACATGCCAAAGTACACTCTACTGTCAAACATATCTAAAAAAATCAATAAAAATAAAATAAAATAAAAATAAAAATTAATTTAAAAATTTTGAATTAGTTCTTAGTGCTGACACTAAGGATTGCCAGATATTTGAAGAAAGACTCAATAGACTCAATCTTAAAAGAAAAGCAACTAAAGCACACAGAAAATGGAACTTGCAGGAAGAAGAAGTATAGTGGAAGGAGAAAACTAAAACATTTGAGTGGAACTTTTTATATTTTAGTGAAATATTAGAAATGTAGGGGGGAAATTGGTGGTTTAGCACATTTGCTAATGAAAAGAAGGAATATCCTTCCAATCACTTCTGTTAAATAATTTAGAGATTTCATCAGTTGAAAATGAGTGATTCTTTAGGAAAATACAGGGTATAAATGCTCACTGATTTTGCTCATGTGGGTATATATTTGTACGAGCATAAGTTTTTCCAGTTATGAAATACTCTCAAGCAATTTCAGTTGCTTAGAAGAACATGCAAAGTGCTGGTTGGGTTAATCTAAGTGTGAAATTATCCCACACTGTGGGATTGAAGAGGGAGAAGGGCCAGGGAATTATAGTCTTTTATATAAAAATTATATTGGGGGGAAATTGGCAGTAGAGACAATTATACAAAGAAATACCTTGTACCTGAAACCTGAAAAAGGATCATCAGCATATGACTGATTTAAACCTCCTTTCTTTCCACTATTTTGTCTTCTGCTGGACTCTTCAAAGAAAATCTGAAACATAGTCCATTTTGTCTGCAAATACTGAAAGTATTTTTAAGAAGGTTGTCATAATGATGACCAGTAACCCAAACTGAGCGTAAAAGAAAGTGAAGAGAGGAAGAACCAAGAGCATAGAAATACTAATGCAGAGGAAGACTATTATTTTTCTATGAGAGTCTCAGAGCAAATAAAGTGGGGAAATAAGAGATAGTGAGTGATGGAAGAACGAGATGCTTCACTGGTGATTTTGAAGGTTTGAATTTTTTTTCTTTAATAAAAACTCAACAGTGAGAGAGTACATTAATGAACTAAGGTGAACAACATCCTTGTTCATATCTCTCCTACTTACCAAGTTTACTTCCTGATTAAAAAATCAATATAAAATTTATATTAGTGTATAAATGCTCTAGATAGTTCAAACAATGCAGAGAAAAATAAAACAAATTACAAATGTTTCATGTGTTCCACACACAAAATGTCACTACTTGAGTTCTTTGTCAATAATTTTTGGTAGATTCTTTCAGAAATTTTATACATACATCTAAATACACACAAAACATATATTTCTGTAAAATCAGAAAGATAAATGGAGCAATACAGTATCTTCTTATATTTTGTACTTAACATATTGTAATCTACTAGTCTGTGTACATGCATTCATCACTTTTTCACAAGGTCAACACAATATTCCATTTAAGACATACAACTCCTCTCATGAATGAACAATGCTACAAGGAAGATCTTGCACATATTTTTGCATACTTACACACTTATAAAATTGTAGCTACAGGAAAAAATTTAGACAGTAATTTCTAGTTGAAAAGAATTTTATGCACTGTTAATTTTGATATTGATTTCTGAATTATTCAGTTTATGTGTTTGGAGGAATGGAGCCAAAATACATTTCCAGCTGTTGTTTAGAAAGCTTCCCAAGGAACCTGAATGTGCTTAAAAGGCACATGGAAGGGGAAAGAGAGTTTTTAGGAACTCAAAATTCAGAACCTGCTCTCTTGGTGGCTATATCAACCCTGGCTGCAGCTCAGAATCACCTGAGAACTTGGACTATTATCTAAGTTTCAACACCAGAAATTCTGACTTAATTGATTACAAGGTCCAAGGCTGGACCTGAGGGTCATGATGTTTTCAAGCCAACCACAGAGATTCTGATGTGTAGTCAGTGTCTAAAATCATTGCTTTAGGTAGAGTAATAGATTGTGAGTTCAAAACCATCCTCAACAAAAGTGAAGCACTAAGCAACTCAGTGAGATCCTGCCTCTAAATCAAATACAAAATAGGGCTGGGGATGTGGCTCAGTGGTTGAGTGTCCCTAAATTCAATCCCTGGTATCCGCTCCCTGCTCCAAAAAAATATTGTGCCCATGAAGCAAAAGAAAACCAACATTAGATGAAAGGAATCAGATCAGGTTTGAGGGAGAAAGGAGGAGGGAAAGGAGAGAGAGGGAATGAGAGAGGTAAGGGGAACGAAGGTCTGGTTGGATCAAGTTCTATGTTCTTCTTTAGGTGATGATCTCAGAGTCTTCTCTTTGGGGTAAAGATGAATTTGAGAGCAAAGCTGCTTCCAAGCTCTTCTTAACCCAGGGTTGTCCTGAATCAGTAGCAGCGAGTGACCAGCTGGGTAGAAAGCCATGATGATTTTGAACAAAATGTTCCAGGGACTACTGGCATCAAAGATGTTGGACACATAGAGAAATAGGGCAATAGCATTGAAAATGTAGAGAATGAGAAAGTAGCTGGTTGTTTTGATGGCCCCCATGTGAGCCTCCATGCTGGGGTCCCTGGAGCCAGTAGCACAACTTTTCATATGAAGGGTGTGTCTCTTGAGAGAGACAATCAGCAGAGTGGCTGTCACGATGAATATGATCAGAGGAATAAGAATCCCCAGGTTAAAGAAAAAAGCCAGGTTCAGCACATTGGTCTCAGTGAAGTATACTTTCTTTGTGGAGTTGGAGAAGGGCACTGTAAAAGAATTATTGCAATACACAGGGTAGATGTCCTTGCAGAAGAGCATGCTGGAGATGAAGGAAATAAACAAGGACAGCCACAGGAGCCAGGGTATCCATCCAGAAATTCTCCACTTCAGCTTAAGGAAAAGTGGGTGGGAGAAATTGGCAATCTTCACGAAGTAGAAGAAGCTGAGCCAGGCAGCAAACCAGAGGCTGCAATAATTTAAGAACATGAAACTTACTTTGAATGAATCATATAAAACATCTTTGTTAAGAAAAATTGGGGATGTAGTGCTCAAGATAACTTCAAGCATCATGAAGCTTTGGAGAGCTATTCTGGATACACTCAGGAAAAGCAGGATCCTGCTATTGGTGGAAACTGCCTTTTTCTGAATCCATGCAGCTGCATTTATAGCCATGATGAATCCATTTGCAATGATACCAATCATGCATTCAGCACCTATAATGGTAAAAATTAAGATGAAGGCAAATAGTGACAATTCATTTTCTGGGGAATTGCAGGGTTCAGCCATCCTGAGTTGTTGCTCCTCTCTGGAGTCTGGAAGAAAACGTCTCCTAAGCATTTGATGGGCAGATCCTTGATAACTGCCACTATTCATGTCATAGAAGGAAGCAGTTGATACATCATTTCCAAGTTCACTCCATTTGTTTATCTCAGAATTCTTAGCTCTAAATGGGCCAATGCAAATAATGGGAAAATTTGGTTCCTAATCCTCTCCCTAATTTCAGGCATGTTGGTATTAGTTCAATCAAAGGGGCTCAGGGAGGCACTTGCTTAAGCTGTCTTTTATAACCCACTGATGTGGGAGTGAGAGCCATGCCCTTTGGCAGGCTTGGTTAATTTGAAAATTGGCCTTCCAAACACTATGTAGCTTTGTTTCACTTGTGAGTTCAGAGAACTGACTGAAAATAATACTACAAAGACTCACACGTTAATAAGTCTTATAGATATATTTTCCTATTTTGCACTAGGCAGTGTCCTCACAATTTATATATTATCACATGAAAACCTCACAACAACCTTACGAGGCATGTGCTTTTATCATTGCTAATTTGTGGATGAGGAATCTCAGGCATATAAAGGATGAATTACCTGTCCAAGGCATACTACTCAAGAGTGATAGAACTGGGATTCAAACCCAAATCACATGGCCCCAGAGTTCATATTCTTGCCCACTACGGTAATACCACCTAGACCTGCGTGGATTCCTTTGTGTGTGCAAGGCTGACTCAACTATGAGATTTTTTGATGTCCTTACTATTAAAGGTGAATAATAAAGCAATAAGACACTAATTTTTAAGCAGTAGGATGTTGTTTGCAGAATTAATTACTTGAGGTAACACATTCCTTTAATTTCATGTAAGTGATTACACATGTACAGACACATATTTACATTTTATTTATTTATTTATTTTGGTACTGGAGATTGAACTCAGGGACACTCAACCATTGAGCCACATCCCCAGCCCTATTTTGTATTTTAGAGACAGGGTTTCACTGAGTTGCTTAGTGCCTGGCTAAATTGCTAAGGCTGGCTTTGTACTCACAATCCTCCTGCCTCAGTCTCCTGAGCCATTGGGATTACAGGTGTGTGCCACCTTTTATTTTAATGAAACACTTGGAAAATAAAAGTTGAAGGAAAATTTCCCAGTTCCTTTACAGGGTAGGCTAATCTACCTGAGGGTAAAATAACGCCTTGGACTTGACTATCATATTTTGGACTATTAAAGCTGAAACAGATGAAGGAAGAATCACTTTTCTCTTGAGGAAATTGTTTCTGGCTTTAAAATGTAAATACAGAACACAGAATGATAAAATGGATTTCCCAATTCAGAGTGAATTCACTTTTATGAACACATATCACTTTAATATAGTAATAATAAAGCAGGTTTGGTAGGTGACATGTCTCCAAAAATATTTATGACATTGGTTTTTCCTTTACTCAAGGCTTCTTTCAAATAAGGCAAAAACTTATGAAGTTTTTTTTTTCCCCAGCATGAAATGGTAAGATGTTACCATTTAATTTAAAAATCTCTGTTTCTGAGCCCTAAACATTCTCCTTGAACACAGACTAATAAACAGCTTCTTCTCTGGTTGTTTCTCTCATAGAAGTTCTGGAATCTCTAGAAACTCTGATTTGTCAGGCTTTGCCCCACTTTTGCTGATCTAGGCTTCCAAGAGTATGAGGGGAAATGTCATGGTTCCTTCAATCTGATGCCACTCTCCTCACTTGCTTTGCTCATCATTGTATCCTACCCCTGGTTCCTGGTCCAGTGCCCACTACAGATACTTGGTGGGTTACTGAATGATTTACCAGTGCCTCTTAGCTCAGAGATGCCCTCTGTAAGAAGAGGCATGGAGAAATAGCACTTCCACCTCCCCCTGAGTTTAAAAACTCACAGGGCCTACACTTAGATCAAGTGTGGGAGCATGAGCAGTGAGGTGGAGTGAGAATAAGAAGAGTTTGTAGAAACCATCTGCAGAAGAAACACTGGCAGGAGACAGGACAGAAGGAGACGCAAAAGCAGAGCTGCTGGACCAGTGATGGGAGGCTGCAGATAGGCAGTGGGCGGGAGCAGGGGCCACGATGTTCCCAAAGGCACTTTAGAAGATGCTCTGGTTGTCACAGCTCATGACAGAGTCACTTCCTGCAATGGAAAGAGGATTTTTTTTTTTCTTTTGGTACCAGGGATTGAACCCAGAGATGCTTAACCACTGAGCCACATCCCCTGTCCTTTAATTATTATTATTATTATTTTTAATTTGAGACAGGGTCTGACTGCAATTACAGACAAGCACCACCAAGCCTGGCTAAGAGGATTGTTTATAGGAGTTCCCAGGGCAGTCTGAGACAGGATGAAAGCACCCTTCAAGGTGAAGAGATGATTTTTTAAAAGTAAAACTGGGAACCCATACCTTAAGGGCATGTTCTATTTTTCTAAAATGCATCTGGATATAGCCAAATGTATTTCTAAACAAGGAAAATATAGCAAAAAGACTCCCATTAAGGACACAGGGATGACTTTTAAAAGTCCCATATATTTGGATATATTTTTAGTTTATTATTTTGAAATAAGTTTTGACATTGAGATAAACTGTATAGAGAATTCCTCTCTCTTTACCCTTTATCCAGCTTCTACTGATGGTACAAACCAGACCTAAATTAGCACTGTTAAAATACTATTAGTTAAACTTTTGGCTTTATTTGGATTTTTCCAGTTTTTCCATTAATATCATTTCTATTCTAAAATCCAACCCAGGATGCCATGTGGCATTCTGTAATTATGTTTGCTTAATGTCCTTCAATCTGTGACAGATTGGTTTTCTTTTCCTTTCATGACAGTTTTGAAAAGCAGTGGCCAGATATTTTGTAGACTGTTCATGGGTTAATGCTTGTCTCATGATTTTACCAGTTTTGGATTTTGGGGAAAAATTATATACAATGTGCTATTCAGGGGCACATCATGTTAGTGTTTTATTGCTGGTGATGTTACATTAATCCCTTGGCTAAATGGTATCTGCCAGGTTTCTCCTCATGATGTTATCTTCCCATCTTCATACAGTCTTCATTAGAAGTGTGTCTGTCTGTAAGTGTGGCCCTATTCAAGGGGAGGTGAATTACACCTCACTTCCTGGAGAGAGAAATCTCAAAGAATTTGTGCTTTAAATATTTTAAACCACCACGATAAAACTCTGGAGGAGATACTTTGAAGCTATGCAAATACCTTGTTTTTCCTAAAACTCTTACCCACTAATTTGAGTATTCATCAGAGGATGTTGCTTATAGCAATTATTATACTACTGAAGTGCTCTGATTTTATATTTTCCTCTTTCCTTATATCTGTATTATTATTGGTTTTATTTTTAAAATTTGTGTTGTGTCCATGGCACCAGTTCCCACATCCTCGTGTGGTGGTGGGTCCTGTGCTTTTCCCCCCAGGGTATGTTTGACTGTGCTTGTTTCTAGGGTCCTGTGAAAATATACTATGATATCCATTATCATTTTGATATTAGTCATGATTTTTTGGTATAAAAAAAGGCTATTTAAAGTAAAAATTAAAGGACTAATAACTCACTTATGGCTACTGTAATTAGTATTTTGCATTTTTGTCTAATTTTTACATAATTTATTTTAAATTATTTGTAGAAGCAATGAAAGATAAATAAATATTTTGTGACTTTGGTTGTATTTTGTAAAGGATTCAGATGTTGTTTTTTAAAAGTGTTTTCTGACCCTTGCAGTTTTTAAAACCAATTCGTCTCAATTAATTTTTCACACAGCAACAACAGCAAATGGAAATAGTGCTTAAATAGTGCTTAAATAAATAAAACAAAAGTTTCACCTGTACTCTGTGGAAAGCTAGAAGCTGATTAATATGGGAACCTAGTTCTACAAAGTTCTCCGGGTGAAGTTTCTTCCAGCTCATTGCTCCACTACCTCTAGATGTGGCTCTCAGCCTCTCCCAAGATGACAACATCTGCATCATGGTGGTTGTAAGGAAAATAAGATAGGAAAAGGAAGAGGCAACAGATCTTGATGTGACCTAGGTAAGACTCTCCTAAACTACAACGTGGCAATGCTTCTTGGCAACCACTGGCTGCCTAGTCACATTGCAATATTTTCCTGCAAGGGAAGCTTGGAAATGCAATCTCCGTAGATAATTATGTGTCTGGTTGAAAATTTGATGGATAAAGAGGAGAAAATAAATATTGAGGAAAAACTAGCAATGTCTACTGGAATCATAACAGATTTTTTGAAAAATATATTAATGAATGTAATTTGTTAATGTTTTATTTAGAGATTTGCATCTATATATCTCAGTGGCATTTATTTTTAACTTTTTTTCTTGTACTATCATTGTGTAGAACAGGTTATAATTATTTCATAATTATGAGTTTTCTAAAGCTCATCTTAAGCTAAAAAGTAGCTTTCTCTGTTATGCTAGCCTCCAATATTGTTTTTCACTAAAGAAGCAATATCCTTTCCTTTGAAGATTTGATAAACTCACTTGGATTATCATATGTTCTTATTTATATATCTATTTTTGGAGGGGAGATGGTAAGAGAAGGAAGATATTTGATCACAAATTCTATTTCTTTCATAATTATTTAATTAGTTTGTCATAATTATTTAATTAGTTATATATATTATTAGTTTTAGAAGTGATATTTGTAGTTTGAGATAGATGGTGCAGGATAAGCAAATTCTTCTACATGGAGGGCATTTTCAATGCTAAACTTTTGCTTTTTGTACTGCATTATGTAAGTACTTAAGTTTCCATTCAGGAAAAAATGTTCTTAGAAATATTTTATAAAACAAAAATCAGCAAGTAAGTTTTCTTACTATTTAAAATATTTAAAAATATTTTGCTGAATTTAAGTTCTGAAAAATTTTAGTCCTCAATTTGCTTCATTATAATGCAGAATACATATTTATCCAATTAAAAAATAGCTCTTCTTTCTGGTAGGTGGGTACTCAAAATTTTTTAAATTTGAAATTAAGTCTTTGACACCATTGAGCACCAGTGGCTTAATTCTTCAGTTTCTCCAGCGCTTTTGTAGGTGCAATGTCAATTCACCATCTAAGTTGTGGGTCAATTTTGCAAATTACTCAAAACTTCAAAACCTGAAACATTTTTTTTTTGCTTCATTGTTTAATACTTTAATTATATATTTCCCTCTGGTTTTCTACAAAACTAATAAAAATTTAGAGGAATTGTTTACTAAAATAGTCAACGTAATTGTAGGAAATTTAAGGCCATTTTAAAAGTATTTTTGTAAAAACTCAATCATATCCAAAGAATGATTCATAAGTAGGAAGGGAAACTGTTATTACATGCAGAGTATTTTTGCTTTTAAATATGAGATTCATCATAAAAATTTGGTAGGTCAGTTGCTCTGCCTACAAAAAAATTTGCAAAGTTTATAAATTACAGCTTCTATTTTGATTGGTAAAGTATCTCAGATTATTTGAATGCTATTTTGAATTATATTTGTACCACCCAAAATTCCACTTGTCTTCATATTTCATAGGTTTATCAATTTAGTAAAAACAAGTTTTTATGGTTACACTGGGCTCCATTGAATTTGTATTCACATTATTAATTGCAAAACAAACCATTTTTATCCTCAATGTTTGCCTTTTTAAATTAATTTCAATAGCACATATCAGAATGTTGGCTATTTTGTCTTCCACAGAAAGAACTTCCAAAAGCCTTACTTTGACTTCATGAGTTGGATGAACACAATTGAACATTATTTCAATTAACCTTTGTAATATTTGACTATTATTTGATTCTTCTATTTGAAAGACTAATGAAAATGATATAAAATTGAGATTATGTTATATGTTACTGGGATTTTTTTTTCCTATTAATGGACCCCAAACATCAATAACTTTTAACTCCTTTTTTTGTTCTCACACACACACACACACACACACACACACACACGGAATTGAAAATGTAAAACTTGGAATTTTACTTTTTCCTTTTCCACGTAGATTCCTTTTTTGTTTGTTTGTTTTCTTTTTCTTTCTAGTTACCATTGCTAGGACTTCCATTACTATGTTGATTAGAAGTGGAAAGAGTGGGACTCTTTGTCTTACTCCTGATCTTAGGAAAAAGTCTCTCTCTCTCTCTCTCTCTCTCTCTCTCTCTTTTTTTTTTTTTTTTTGTGGATCATGATGTTAGCTATGGGCTTGTCATATGTCGCCTTAATCATATTGAGGTACAGGTACATTGAGATACTTTTCCCTCATACCTTGATGGTTGAGACTTTTTATCATAAATTTGTTGAATTTTGTAGAATATTTTTCGGCATCTATTGAGATACTCATGTGATTCTTGCTTTTCATTCTGTTAATGTCGTGCATCATGTGTATTGATTTGCATCCTTGCTCCTCAGTGATATATTGGCTTGGTCATGTGTATGACTTGTATGTGCTGTTGAACTGTGCTTAAAGATTTTGTTGATAATTTTTGCATTGATTTTTCACAGGGATATTGTCATATGGTCTTCTTTCCTTGTAGTATCCATGTCTGGAGTTGATATTAAGGTCATTCTGGTGTTATAAAATGAGTTCAGAAATTCTTCCTTAATATTTTGGAATCATTGAGAAGAATTGGTATTAATTCTTTTTTACATGTTTGAGAGAACTCACCAGTAAAGCCATGAGGTTCTGAAATTTTCTTTTTGGGAGGTTTCTGATTCCCGATTCAGTTTCCTTACTCACTATTAGTCTGTTCAGATTTCCTGTTTCTTCACGATTCAGTATTGGTAAGTTGTATGCTTCTAGAAATTTATCCATTACTTTTGGGTTATCCAATTTGTTGGTGTATTAATTGTTCATAGAAGTTTCTCACGTTCTTTCCATTTATATAGAGCCATCATAATATCTCCTCTTTCAGTTCTGATTTTATTTGTGTCTTCTCTCTTTTTCTTAGTTTGGATAAAATTATTTGGACAAATTAAAAACCACACTCAGAAATAGGAGTGAAAATCTGTCTTCTGCAGATGCATATCTACGTCATGTTTGTGGTGTCTTCTCTAAATACCAATTCATCTTGCAGTAGATACTGATGTTTCTGTAGCAGGTGTGAGTCCAAGGCTCTCAGCTGGTTGGTGATGTTATTAAAGCACATGATAAATGGTAAATGTCAACAAACATTGTGGGAGATGTTGTAAAATTCATTATTCACTTCCTTGAGATTTGAAGATTCAGTAATTTTTCATTACCATATGCTAAGTTTTCCTGGGCTCACTGTGCCAAACGTTTTATTATGAATAAGTCAAATAATAAACTAAAAAAGCAGTCAGTTTTACACCATATGAAAAAACAACAAAATGCCATCCCTGGAGCGTTCTGACCGCTTCCTACTTGCTCTATCTACCTCAGCCTCTGTTTCCTACATGCTTTTCACATCCTCCTAAGCCATGATTTCTCATTTTTGCTACTGTTCTTTCCACCTGGTAGCCTGGAGGCTCCTTGTGGTTCTCAGGTTGCAGCCTGAACTGTGGCACAGCAGGTGAGCAGAGCTGCCAGAACAACAGCAGCCTTAGCTTTCCCAAACCATCTTGATTCTGCAGTGAGTTCCCAAGACCAGGCTTCCCTGGGGCAAAAGGGTCGAATGTTACTCAGTTCACACGGGGCTCACAGATGGCCCCCAGCAATACAGAATGTTTAGTGAAAACTCAAGGCACAAACACAGGAAGGAGTCTTATGAGAATAGAGGAGATCAGATATATTTGATAGATTTTTCTTATGAAACTTCCAGTAAGCAAGAAGCTGAGCTAACTTCCTTTCTATGGATTGGTTCCCCTGGAAGACTTGGATTTATTTATATATGTCAGAAATGTACCCTGAAGTTTTCCAGGGAAGGTCCTCTAAACCCAGTCCTCTGTTTCTCTCCCTTCAATCACTGATTAGCCTGCCTCTCCCACTTTTGGGGAATTCAGATGTGGGGGACAGATGTCAGACCCCCTCCTTGAAGGGCCTCTGGAATCATCTCCAGTCATCTGCAAGAGAAGACATGGGCTGAAGAAGGAGAATGATGGTGAACAGGGAATTCATGGAACTGTCAACCTAACATCCAAGGTGGAAAACCACTGAAGAGCTGGGGTCCTGTGTCAGAGGAGAAGGTGAACTCTGAGAATGAATGGGTTGGGATAGTTAAAAATGCCACACACCTACCCCTGTAGAGTCCTCCTGGAGAACTGGAGTGCTGAAGCTAAACAGGGCCTTGAGATGCCTCAAAGTGGGAGCAGGACTGGGTTCTTGAAAGCCTCTGTTCTCAAACAACAGGTGTTCAGCAGAAAGTCCTCTTACTTAGTTACTCTGTAATTAATTCTATTTTTCTGATCTCATAAATGTATCTTCCTTTCTTTTTTCCTCTCTTTCTTCCATTCATTTATTACTTATTCAAAAATGTTATTTTGGAAATAAGTAACATTTTAATCACTCAAAAATCAAAATTATATAAAAGTAAGTTTATAAGTTAAAATTTCATCCCTGTCCCAGTTCATCTGCTTCCCCTCCATATGATCCACTTTTACTAGAGTCTTGTGTTTCTTTAGACCAGTGCAAGGTTATAGAATAAATATTATTATGCTCCTAAATGTCCATCACAAAATTTATCTACAATGTTCTAAGCTTTATTAGTGTAATTTGTGTGTGTGAGTGTGTGTGTGTGTGTGTGTGTGTGTGTGTATTTGTGGTGCTGGATGTTGAACCCAGGGCCTTGTGTATGTGAGACAGGCACTCTTTCAACTGAGCTATATCCCCACCCCTTATTAGTGTAATCTAACATTATGATATGGATAATTTTTAATAATATAAACACACATAAGCATAGAGCATTTAAAATTAAAAGTGTCTTCAGTCTTTTAAAAGCTTTATGTTTATTTAGTTGTGTAAAGGAATCATAATTTAAGGTGTTTTTAAATTGGTAGTCACTATATTTTTTTTCTAAAATGTTACTGTTACAAATATGCTATAATAAAAAATCCTTTTTATAAATTATTTTACATGTTTGCAGACTTATTTGTAGGGTAAATTCCCAGAAGTATAATTGCTGGATCAAAGAGAAATACATTTATAAATTTAATAAGTTTTGCCAAATTGATCCTCATAATGTCAAATTATTTTTGCACATCAGTAAAAAATGTTTGAGAAGGCCTGTTTCTCAGCTTTACCAACAGAGAATTATCAGTCTCTAGGCATTTTGTCAACGAGGTGAGAAATATTCCAGTGTACTTGAAATTCCCATTGTTCTTATTAAAACAAAGTCAAGTATCTTTTCCAAAGCTTAGTGATTTTTTTTTAGCTAGACTTTGGGCTGTGCCCTCTCAAATTTATTTTGTAACTTGGTCCAAGGACATAAATATAAGAATCAATGCAATATTTCTCTTTTCTTTAAAAAAATCTTTAGAATTATCAAAATAATAAATTTTATTGCTTCAGATTATTTTTATCTATTATATATCTTGAGAACATCTGTAGGATTTTAAGAGTTGTAAGTACTTATAAATCTGTTTTTAAATAAGTTATACAAAGAATGGAAAAAAATGAAAACTGGAAACCAGTGAGTTTAAATATTGTATCTGTTGAAGAAAATAATTCTCTTTTGAATCTTTGTTTACACTATAAGCAGTCATTTATTTATCTAATATTCATTGTTCTATCCTATTTTTGTCTATTAAATGGAAAGTACAGTTTCTCTCTCCAAGTAAAAGTCATAGTTCAGTTTTTTTTTCCTATATTTTGACAGTGGCTTTTCCTTTTCTCAAACCCTACTGTCAACTTCTTTCCAGGCCTCTCCATGTCCAAATGATATTTCATGCTCTGTCAGCAAATGTAAACATATTTAATCATAGGAATGTCTTTTCAAAAACTTATATTTTCTTATGAATTTTCCCATTATATTCCTACAAAAACTCCCCTGAAGTGGAAAATGCCTTTAAGAGTATAGGAAGCAAATGATGGTATAGTCTGTAGCCAGCTATCATCAGCTCTGTGGCAAGACGCTCTTCCTTGAAAAATTCAACCTTTTACCAATTTCTTTTTATTATTAGTTGTTCAAAACATTACAAAGCTCTTGACATATCATATTTCATACATTTGATTCAAGTGGACTATGAACTCCCATTTTTACCCCGTATACAGATTGCAGAATCACATCAGTTACACATCCACTTTTTTACATACTGCCATACTAGTGTATGTTGTATTCTGCTGCCTTTCCTATCCTCTACTATGCCCCCTCCCCTCCCCTCCCCTCCCATCTTCTCTCTCTACCCCATCTACTGTAATTCATGTCTCTTCTCTCTTGTTTTTGTTTGTTTTCTTCCCCTTTCCCCTCACTTCCTCTTATATGTAATTTTGTATAACAATGAGGGTCTCCTTCCATTTCCATGCAATTTCCCTTCTCTCTTCTTTTCCCTCCCACCTCTCATCCCTGTTTAATGGTGATCTTCTTCTCATTCTCTTCCTCCCTGCTCTGTTCTCAGTTGCCCTCTTTATATCAAAGAAGACATTTGGCATTTGTTTTTTAGGGATTGGCTAGCTTCACTTAGCATAATCTGCTCTAATGCCATCCATTTCCCTGCAAATGCCATGATTTTGTCATTTTTTAGTGCCGAGTAATACTCCATTGTGTATAAATGCCACATTTTTTAATCCATTCATCTATTGAAGGGCATCTAGGTTGGTTCCACAGTCTAGCTATTGTGAATTGTGCTGCTATGAACATCGATGTAGCTGTATCCCTATAATATGCTCTTTTAAGGTCTTTGGGGAATAGTCTGAGAAGGGCAATAGCTGGGTCAAATGGTGGTTCCATTCCCAGCTTTCCGAGGTATCTCCATACTGCTTTCCAAATTGGCCACACCAATTTGCAATCCCACCAGCAATGAGCAAGTGTACCCTTTTCCCCACATCCTCGCCAGCACTTCTTGTTGTTTGACTTCATGATGGCTGCCATTCTTACTGGAGTGAGATGGTATCTTAGGGTGGTTTTGATTTGCATTTCACTGACTGCTAGAGATGGTGAGCATTTTTTCGAGTATTTGTTGATTGATTGTATGTCCTCTTCTGAGAAGTGTCTGTTCAGGTCCTTGGCCCATTTGTTGACTGGGTTATTTGTTTTCTTATTGTTTAATTTTTTGAGTTCTTTGTATATTCTGGATATTAGGGCTCTATCTGAAGTGTGAGGAGTCAAAATTTGTTCCCAGGATGTAGGCTCCCTATTTACCTCTCTTATTGTTTCTCTTGCTGAGAAAAAACTTTTTAGTTTGAGTAAGTCCCATTTGTTGATTCTTGTTATTAACTCTTGTGCTATGGGTGTCCTATTAAGGAATTTGGAGCCCGACCCCACAATATGTAGATTAGAGCCAACTTTTTCTTCTATCAGACGCAGAGTCTCTGTTTTGCTATCAAGCTTCTTGATCCATTTTGAGTTAACTTTTGTGCATGGCGAGAGAAAGGGATTCAGATTCATTTTTTTGCATATGGATTTCCAGTTTTCCCAGCACCATTTGTTGAAGATGCTTTCCTTTCTCCATTGCATACTTTTTGCAACTTTGTCAAATATAAGATAGTTATAATTTTGTGGATTGGTCTCTGTGTCCTCTATTCTGTACTATTGGTCCACCTGCCTGTTTTGGTACCAGTACCATGCTGTTTTTGTTACTATTGCTCTGTAGTATATTTTGAAGTCTGGTATCGCTATACCGCCTGTTTCACTCTTCCTGCTTAGAATTACTTTTGCTATTCTGGGTATTTTATTTTTCCATATGAATTTCATGAATGCTTTATCTATTTCTCAAGAAATGCCTTTGGGATTTTGATTGGCATTGCATTAAACCTATAGAGAACTTTTGGTAATATTGCCATTTTGATGATGTTAGTTCTGCCTATCCATGAACAGGGTATATTTTTCCATCTTCTAAGATCTTCTTCTACTTCTCTCTTTAGGGTTCTGTAGTTTTCATTGTATAAATCTTTCACCTCTTTTGTTAGGTTGATTCCCAAGTATTTTATTTTTTTTGAGGATATTGTGAATGGGGTGGTTGTCCTCATTTCCATTTCAGAAGATTTGTTGCTGATATACAGGAATGCCTTTGATTTATGTGTGTTGATTTTATATCCTGCCACTTTGCTGAATTCATTTATTAGCTCTAGTAGTTTCTTTGTAGAACCTTTTGGGTCTTCTAGGTATAGGATCATGTCACCTGCAAATAGTGATAATTTAAGTTCTTCTTTTCCTATTTTTATGCCTTTAATTTCTTTCGTCTGTCTAATTGCTCTGGCCAGTATTTCGAGAACTATATTGAATAGAAGTGGTGATAGAGGGCATCCCTGTCTTGTTCCAGATTTTAGAGGGAATGCCTTCAGTTTTTCTCCATTTAGAATGATGCTAGCCTGAGGCTTAGCATAGATAGCTTTTACAATGTTGAGGTAAGTTCCTGTTATCCCTAGTTTTTCTAGTGTTTTGAACATAAAGGGATGCTCTACTTTGTCGAATGTTTTTTCTGCATCTATCGAGATGATCATATGGTTCTTATCTTTAAGTCTATTGATGTGGTGAATAACATTTATTGATTTCCGTATATTAAACCAGCTTGCATCCCAGGGATGAATCCTACTTGATCATGGTGCACAATTTTTTTGATATGTTTTTGTATCCGATTCGCCAGAATTTTATTGAGTATATTTGCATCTAGGTTCATTAGAGATATTGGTCTGTAGTTTTCTTTCTTTGAGGTGTCTTTGTCTGGTTTCGGAATCAGGGTGATGTTGGCCTCATAGAATGAATTTGGAAGAGCTCCCTCTTTTTCTATTTCCTGAAATAACTTGAAAAGTATTGGTATTAATTCTTCTTTAAAGGTTTTGTAAAACTCCGCTGTATACCCATCCGGTCCTGGACTTTTCTTGGTTGGTAGTCTTTTGATGGTTTCTTCAATTTCATCCATTGATATTGGTCTGTTTAAATTGTGTGTATCCTCCTGACTCAGTCTGGGCAAATCATATGACTTAAGAAATTTATCGATGTCTTCACTATCCTCTATTTTATTGGAATATAGGTTTTCAAAATAATTTCTAATTGTTTTCTGTATTTCTGTAGCATCTGTTGTGATATTGCCTTTTTCATCCCGTATGTTAGTAATTTGAGTTCTCTCTCTTCTTCTCTTCATTAGCATGGCTAAAGGTCTGTCGATCTTATTTATTTTTTCGAAGAACCAACTTTTAGTTTTGTTAATTTTTTCAATAGTTTCTTTTGTTTCAATTTTATTGATTTCCGCTCTGATTTTAATTATTTCTTGCCTTCTTCTACATTTGCTGTTGTTTTGCTCTTCCTTTTCTAGGGCTTTGAGTTGGAGTGTGAGCTCATTTATTTGTTGGTTTCTTCTTTTTTTGAGGAATGACCACCAGGCGATGAATTTTCCTCTTAAAACTGCTTTCATTTTGTCCCATAGATTCTTATATGTTGTATCTGTATTTTCAATTATCTCTAAGAATTTTTTGATTTCCTCCTTTATGTCTTCTGTAACCCATTGATCATTCAGTAATATATTGTTCATTTTCCATGTGATGTAGGATTTTTCCTTCCTTCTTTTATCATTGATTTCCAGTTTCATTCCATTATGATCAGATAAAATGCATGGTATTATCTCCACCCCTTTATATTTACTGAGGGTTGCCCTATGGCATAATATATGGTCTATTTTTGAGAAGGATCCATGTGCTGCTGAGAAAAAAGTATATCCACTTGATGATGGTTGATATATTCTATATATGTCAGTTAAGTCTAGGTTATTGATTGTGTCATTGAGTTCTATAGTTTCTTTATTCAATTCTATTTGGAGGATCTGTTCAATGGTGAGAGAGGTGTGTTGAAGTCACCCATAATTATTGTGTTGTGGTCTATTTGATTCTTGAACTTGAGGACAGTTTGTTTTATGAACGTTGCAGCACCATTATTTGGTGCATAAATATTGATAATTGTTATGTCTTGTTGGTGAATGGTTCCTTTTAACAGTATGTAATGTCCTTCTTTATCCCTTTTGATTAACTTAGTCTTGAAGTTGATTTTATTTGATATGAGGATGGCCACCCCTGCTTGCTTACGAGGACCATGTGCGTGGTATGATTTTTCCCAACCTTTCACCTTCAGCCTGTGTATGTCTTTTCCAATCAGATGTGTCTCCTGAAGGCATCATATTGTTGGATCTGTTTTTTTTTTAATCCAGGTTACCAGCCTATGTCACTTTATTGGTGAGTTTAAGCCATTAACGTTTAGGGTTACTATTGATATATGGTATGTACTTCCGGTCATGTTTGATTATTTATCTTTTTTTTTTAATTTGGTTTGTTTCTCCATGATTAGCTCCCCCGACCCCTCTCAATTTACTGAGGTACATCCCACTGTTAGTTTTGGTTGTTGTTTTTCATTTCTTCCTTGTGTAGTGTTTTGCTCAAGATGCTTTGCAGTGCTGGTTTTCTGGCTGCAAATTCTTTTAACTTTTGTTTATCGTGAAAGATTTTTATTTCATTGTTGTACCTGAAGCTTAATTTTGCTGTATACACAATTCTTGGTTGGCATCCATTGTCTTTCAGTGTTTGAAATGCGTTGGTTTCCATGAAGCTATCCCCTCCGCCGAATTCTGGTGACGACAGATCTCTGCCATGGTGGTGTCCCCCAATTTCTTTTTTTAATTTTTTTTTTTCAGTTGTACACAACACTGCTGCAGTCTGGCTGGGCAAAGTAGCCAGGGGGTGACAAGCAACTTGTGAAGGTTGAAACAGCGGGAACCGTGTTATTGTAGGATAGCAGAGGTATATATACATAACTGAATACACAGCTTGACTCAATTTAGCATCATCCAGTTACAGCAATCAGTCATTAAGGAATCCTCATCATCTTAATAATTATACACAGCTTAACTTAATTAACATCATCTAGATATAGCAGTCAGTCATTAAGGAATCCTCATCATCTCAATGGCTTGCTGGTGTAACTTCTCAAACCACTCCTCCTGGCAAAGTGCCAGAAGCCATCTTGACTTGGCTTGTGGCCTGCAACATAACACAATACCATTTATTTATTTATTTATTTATTTATTTGGTGCTTAGGGTCAAACCCAGTGCCTCACATATGCAAAGCAAGAGCTCTACCGATGAGCCACAACCCCAGACCCCTTTTTACTCATTTCTAAATCTTAATTAATCCATTGTGATCTAAGTCTTGATTAACTCATATAATTAAGCACAACATTCACTGGGTAACTATTATGTTTCAGGAACATTTAAGGCCTTCAATTTTATTCTAAAAGAATGACAAACTATTGACCTACTAACAATGACTGGGAAAGTTCATGACATTTTGAACAACTAGGAGAAATTCAATATACTGCCTCGATATTGTTTTTAGAAAGCAGACACAAGTTCTCAATGGGGACAAGGAGGAGTCAAAGTGCCAGAGTTACTGAGGTCGGTTAAGTGTGAGGCACTGCTAGAGCAGAAGCAAGCTCTGCAGAGCAGCTTGGGACGGCCCAAATAAGAGCATCTGCTGTACCAAGAAAGCTTCCTCTGTGGAAAAGTCATAGCTGTGCATTTTCTCATTGTAGTTATTTAAAACAAAGACAACGTTTCTGATAATGGAAGAAAAGAAATAGTTACCTGTATAACAGTGAAGACCAAAATCAAAGCAAGACTGGGTAATGGTTTAGTCAGCTTTTCAATGTTGTGATCAAAATACCAGACAAGCACAACTGAGAGGAGTTGTAAGGAGTCTTAGAGAAAGGCTTACTTTGGGTCATGGTTTCAGAGGTCTCAGTCCATGGTTGGTCAACTGCACTGAAATAACATCAAGGCAAAGGAGCATGGCAGAGGGAAGCTTCTCAGCTCCTGGACACCAGAAACCAGAGAGAAAGAGGCGGGGACCAGGGACAAGACATGGTCCTAGCCATGACCCTGTGACCTGCCTTCCCCAGCCATACTCTACCTGCCCACAGTAACCACTATCCTTTCAAACTATTACTCATTGAATGGGTTAATCTACTAATGAAGCCAGAGCCCTTGTAATCCAATATGTTCACCTTTAAGCATTGCTGCATTGCCTAACATCTGACATTTCAGATCCAGACCATAACAAATAGTTCATGTAAACACACTGATGATCCTATCACAGATAAGGAAAGCATTGTTTCAGGAGTTATTTTCTCTGTATGAGAACAGAAGTTAGAGTAATAATGGTATAGAAAAATATTTGGAACAAATCATATGATCTGACTTCTTGTTAGTGTGGTATTCTGCTACTGATTTGTGATAAACAGAATAATGGTTCTCTCAGATATCCATGCCATAATCATGAATCTGTTGTTTTACAAAGAAAAGGGGACTTTTCGGATGTGATTGAGTTTATGGAACTTTATGTGGGAAATCTATCACACATATTATTAAACATAGAAACTTTAATTAGAGTGAGTTCATGTGGGGGAGAGAGAAAGAAAGAGAGATGGAGATGACACCATAAGATATATTTAATACCCCAATTCAAGTTCTTTTGGCAATTATCATGTCTTCAGGTTCCAGAATATAGAGAGGGCTATATGACAGAGTACTGCAAATTTTCCTAAAATCTGAATGAAGATGGACCTAGAATGTCTAGAAAGGAATGCAGCCCTGCTGATGCCTTGATTGTAGTCCACTGAGACCATGTTGGACTTCTGATCCACATAACAATAAGACAATAAATTTGTGTTGTTTTAAGCCATGACATTTTTGAGAATTTGTGATGGCCACAACAGAAAAAAAAAGACACACCCTAAATCCAGAAATTTACTGATAAACTCAAGTTTCTTAGTAAATATATCAATGTAGGCTTGAAAAATGTATCTAGTGACAGATAGCATTGACCCAATGATGTATCACCTTTTGAAACACTGTCTAACTATTCCTTCATTAATATATTGACTTGTTTGTTCATTCAGAATGATATTCACTTAAAATCAGGTAACTTCAAGATGGTGGATTCACTGTTGGCAGCCACACCCAAGCCCTCCATATTCCAGAAAAGAAGAATTAAGGAAAAGCTGACCAGAGAGGGGTTCTGATACTGGGAACAGTAGAGGGTACACATTGAATGAAAGGATCAACAGCTGGATATTCACCCAGTCCAGGACTATTAAGAGAAAAAAGCCCACTAAGTAGTCCCTTGCATAAAAGGAGAAGTGATAATCATCCCAACAGATGGGGGTAAACATACAAATGACATGAAAAAAACAAACCACCTTAAACAGCCCATAACACTTCAACAACTGATCACATTGACATCACAGTGCAGGAAATATCAGAGAAAGAATTTAGAAAGTTGATAGATCAAATGTTTAATGGTCTAAAAGAAGATGTGAAGAGTGATATTAGAAAATGCAGCAAGTTAAAGATGATTTTGATAAAGAATGATTCTGAAAAAGAACTAAAATGGAAATCCTGGAAATGAAAAACTTAATAAATCAAATTAAAAATTCAATGAGAAGTATCACCAATAGATTAGAGCTTTCGAAGAAAAATTCTCAGGTCTTGAAGACAAAGTATAGAATATTGAAAATAAAATAAACAGTAAAGAAAAGATGTGAAGAGACTATGATCAGAATGTTGAAGAAATTTGGTATAAAATAAAGAGACAAAACTTAAGAATTGTTGGCACAGATGAAGACTCTGAAACAGAAAGTAAAGGAATGCCCAAACTTTTCAATGATATTAGAAAAATTTCCAAATCTTGGGAATGAGCTGGAAATCAGTACATGAAGCATATAGAAATCCAAATAGGCAAGATCAAAAAAGATCCTCTTAATATACATTACAATTAAAATGTGTGAGATACAGAATAAAGATAAAAATTTAAAAGTAGTAAGAGAAAAATGGCACATGACATTTAGAGATAAGGCATTTCAGATTTCAACTGATTTCTTAATTCAGACCCTAAAAAACAAGAAGGCTTGAAATAATATATACCAATCCGTGAAATAAAACAATTTACCAATTTACCACATATGGCAAAACTATCCTTCAGAAATGAAGATGAAATAAAAACCTTTCATGATATGTAGAGAGGAATAGAATTCACAACCAGCATGCCTGTACTATTAAACATTCACTGAAATGTTTCATGCAGAAGAAATAAAAATAAAAATGAAAACCCACATGCAGATGAATCACACTAGAAGAAGATCCAATTAAAGAAGAATTAAATCTGAATTAAGCATTAGAAAAAAGTCAAAATGTCAGGAAATAAAAATCATCTGTTTATCATAACATTGATTTAAATGGTCTAAACTCTTCAATCAAAAGATAGAGATTGGGGCTGGGGTTTCATCAGTGGTAGAGTGATTGCCTAGCATGCAGAAGGCACTGGGTTCTAAGTACCACATACAAATAAATAAATAAAGGCCCATCAACAACTAAAAAAATTGACAAAAAAGACAGATATTGGCAAATTGAATGTAAAAATAAGACTAATCATTTGTTGCTTATAAGAGATTAACCTTATAGGCAAAGATATCCAAGGACTAAAGGATGGGAATGGTATACCATGCAAATACAAACTGAAAGCAAGCAGATATTCTCCTATCAGATAAAGTAGACTTCAAGCAAAAATTAATTAGAAGAGACAAAAAAAGGTCACTTCATGCTAGTTAGGTAAATCATCCAACATTAAGATTTACTGATTATAAATACTTATGCTCCAAAAAATTGTGCACCTACCTAGAAAAAAAAAGACACTTCATATAAAGAACCAACTAGACTAAAATACAATAATACTGGGTAATTTCAATGCACTTTTTTTGCCATGGTTCATCCAGACATAAACTAAATGAAGACTCTTCAGAACTAAAAAGTACTATCTGACAGATAGTGTGGACCTAACAGACATCTATAGAGTATTCATCCATTGACAACTGAATTCACTTTTTTCTCAGCAGTACATGGAAGTTTCTCTTAAGTAGATAATAATTTAGGGCTCAAAAAATCTTAGCAAATACAAAAGAAGAGAGAGAGAGAGAGAGAGAGAGAGAGAGAGAGAGAGAGAGAGAGAAGAGAGAGAGAGGGAAATTCCTTGCATCCTCTCTAATTGTAATAGAAGGAAATTAGAAATCAGACAACATAAAAAACAGAAATCATTTGAACACCTGGAAATTAAATAATACAGTTATATTGAAGAATGGATCACAGAGAAAATCAGGGGGAGAAATAAAAAACAGATTTTAAAAACAAATGAGATTAAAAATACAACATATCAAAAGCTCTGATACACTATGAATGCTGTTCAAAAAGAAAAGTTTTTAGCATTAAGTTCCTATGTTAAAAAACATAAAGATACATGTAATGTTTTACTTGAAGTATCTACTGGATTGGATTAAGAGATGCCAAAGATTGGGAGGCTTCTGGGTGTGTCAATGAGTGTGATGTTAGGAATAACTGGCATGTGGGATAATGAGTCCAATTGAAGATCCTCCCACAGCATGCACAGCGCCATCCAATAGGTTGGAGGTTTGGAGAGAATAATGAAAGTTGAAAGAACAAGTAAGCTGCAGTAGATGCAAGCTTGATTCTTCTTGCATGGGTTCTTGAAACTGCTGCAATTGCTTGATGGTAGGCACACTACAATTGTCAATTAAAATCCACTTTCAAAGTGGACTCTGCCAGTGATTCTCCAGATAGTTTCCAGACTGGGTTCTCATTGTTGATCCATGTTGTTGATCCGTGTTGTTCTGAAGCTTTAGCTTCTTGGATTGCATAGCTACTGTTTCCCCTAGTTCTCCAGTTTGCAGATAATGACTGTGGACTGTCCAGCTTCTGGTGGTGTAAGCTGATCTACTAAGCTTCCTTTTTATAATCATCTCTCCTATTGGTTTTGTACCTCTAGAAAACCCTGACTAATAAAATACCAAATAAATATTACCATTATACTTCAAGGTCCCAGAAAAAGAACAAACTAATAACCAAGTCAGCAGAAGACAGAAAAAATTAAGATCAGAACTGAAATTAATAAAATTGAGAATAAAAAATTCAACAGATAAATGAAACAAAGAGTTAGTTCTTTGAAAAAATAAACAAGATTGACAAACCTTTAGCTAAACTAACCAAAAAACAGAGAAGACCCAAATCAACAAAATTAGACATGAAAAAGGAGATATAACTACAGATGCTTCTAAAATACAAAGGATTATTAGCAACTATTTTGAAAATTTATACTTCAATAAACTAGAAGATCTTAAAGACACTGAGAAATCCCTAATGACATATGACTTACTCAAAGTGAACCATGCAGATATAAAATATTTAAACCAACTGATGTGAAGTAATAACTTTGAAGCAGCTGTTAAGTCTTCCAACAAAGGAAAGCCCAGACACAGATGTATTATCCGCTGAGTTTTACCAGACCTTTAAAGAAATACTAATGCCAAATTTCCTCAAATTATTCCATAAAATAGAAAAGAAAGGAACATTGAATTAATTCTATGAGGCCAGTATAACCCTGATAACAAAACCAAAGCCACATGTCTTCCCCCAAAAAGAAATTTTCAAGCCAGTATCCTTGATGAACATGGATGCAAAAATCCTTAATAAAATATTAGCAAGCTGTACAGAAACCATAAATGGGATTCATCCCAGGGATGCAAGTTTTGTTCAACATATGCAAATCAATGGATATTCACACATAAATCACAAGAATTGCATGATTATCTCAAAAGATGCAAAAGCAGCATTTGACAAAGTCTAGCACCCATTCATGTTTAAAATGCTTGAGAAACTAGGGATAAGAGGAACTTACCTCAACATTGTAAAAACTTCATATGACAAACCCAAGGTTAGTATCATATCAAAGGAATGAAAACTAAAAACATTTTTTTTTCCAAAATCAGGAACAAGAAAAAGGCATCCACTCTCAACATTCTTATTCAAAATAGTATTTGACATTCTAGACAGTGCAATCTGCCAAGAGAAGAAAATTAAAGAGATACACAAAGAAGAAGTCAAATTATCTGTTTGCTGATGACAAGATCCTATATATAGAACACTCAAAAAATTCCACCAGATGGCTTCTAGAGTTGAAAAACAAATATAGCATAGTAACAGGATACAAGATCAACATACACAAATCAATACTTTTCCTCTACACCATTAATGGAACTTCTGAGAAAGAAATTAAGGAGATTATTCCATTCACAATAACTTTATAAAATAAAATACTTTGGAATAAATGTAACCAAGAGAGTAAACAACTTCTATAATGAAAACTAGAGAACACTTAAGAAAGAAATTGAAGAAGATCTGAGAAGATAAAAAGAGCTCCCGCGTTCATGGCTAAGCAGAATTAATATTATCAAAATGGCCATACTACCAAAAACATTGTACAGATTCAACACAGTTCCCATTAAAATACCAATGACATTCTTTACAAAATTAGGAAAAACATTTTGGAAAAATAAGGGACCCCAAATAGCCAAGGCAATCTTGAACAAGAAGGGTAACTCTAGAGTCATCACAAAACTAAAACACAAATTATACTACAGAGAGACAGTTACCAAAACAGAATGGTATTCGCCCTAAAATAGACATGAAGACAAATGGAATATGATAGAAGACACAGAGACACATCAACATAGGTACAGTTATCTGATAGTTGACAAAGGTGACAAAAACATACACTGGAGAAAAGATAGTTCTTTTAATAAAAAGTTCTGGGAAAACTGGGTATCCATGTGTAGACAAATGAAACTAGATCCTTATAAGTCCTTTGAAAGTGGATCAAAGACCTTGCAATTAGACCCAAATTTTGCAACTCCTAGAAGGAAACATAGGCTCTCTACAAAGAAATAATGCCAACTGGCACAGGCACCAACCTCTTTAATTAGACTCCTAAGATTTAAGCAATAAAACTGAGAATCAGTAAGGAGGCTGACATCAAATTAAAAATCATCTTCACAGCAAAGGAAACAAGAATGTGGAGTGAGAAAGCCTATGGAGTGGAGAATATCTTTGCCACCTGCTCCTCAGATAAGGAATTAATAGCCAGAATATATAAAAAACTAAAAAAAGCTAAATACCCCCTCAAATAATCCAATCAATAAATGGACAAAAAAGACACTTCTCAAAAGAAGAAATACAAATGACCAAACAATGGGTTATAAGTAAATGCTCAATATCTCTTCCAATCAGGGAAATGCAAATCAAACTACATTGAAATTTTGTGTCACTCCAGTCAGAATGAGAATTTTTAAGAATACAAAGGATTGTAAGATTTCTTCTGGCTATGGAAATGTACAAGACAGCAAATTTCCTCTGGTGAGCAAACTCCCAGGGGAGAATAGGCATTTTATTTTCCACAGTTAGAATATTCTGCAGTTTCTCCCAGGAACTAGTAAGATACCTAACACATGTGCAATGCCTAGCTGCTATGGTAATATCCTTCATGAGGAGGCTCTGTGTTAGCATCTTATCAGCCTTGACCTTGATCTCAGGCACATAGCTACTGGGAATAAAGAAATTTACTGGCTGGATAGCTACAATGTTTCACCAAGCTCCTGTGCTCCTGGACTTGTCTGCCTAACAGTAACTTCAAACAGTGGACTTTCTTGAGAGCTACACAAAGCTCCTAAAATTGCATATTGTAACTGCAGAATAAGCAACTTTAGTGATACAATAAACAATAATGTAGTTATGGCACTAATGACCTAATTTACCTATTGGTATAGATAAATAGGGCTGCTTAGACGGGTTGGCATTTTCTGCCTTTGCATCTTGTCCCTCTGTTTCCTTTTATTTCTTTACAAAGAATAATAAGTAATAACAAGGATGTATGTGTGTGTGTGTGTGTGTTGAGGAAGGACAATTAGTAGCACCACTCTGGCAAGCAGCATGGAGATTCCTCAAAAAAACTAGGAATGGAACCATCATGGGATTCAGCTATCCCAGTCCTCAGATTATATTCAGAAGAACAAAAATCAGCATGCTTTAGTGACACATGCAAACCAATGTTTATAGCAGCACAATTCACAATAATCAAATTATGGAACCAGACCAGGTGCCCACTTACATATGAATGGATAAACATTATGGTATATATACACAATAGAGTTTTTAAGACTTTTTACTTTATTAGTTCCTTTTAGCTATACATTAAAGTAGAATCCATTTTGATATAATTATACAAGAATGAAATATATCTTATTCTAATTAGGGCCCCATTCTTGTAGATGTACACAATGGTGGGATTCACTGTGGTACTTTCATATGAGTACATAGGAATATTATATTGTTTCATTTCATTCTCATTACTTTTCCTATTCCCACTCCCTTACCTTTATTCTCCTTTGACTCATCTACTGAATTTTTATTCACTGCCTTCCTTTATTTGAATTAGCCTTCACATATCTCAACGTTTGGCTTTTTAAAAAATGTTTTATTTATTTTTGCATTACAATTCTTAATACACCTTTATAATGTTTGGCTTTTTGCAATTAACTTATTTCACTTAGCATGATAGTGTCTGAGTCCATCCATTTACTGGCAAATGGACATAAAGTT
The DNA here is from genome assembly GCF_964194105.1 of Spermophilus citellus. Classification (NCBI taxonomy): domain Eukaryota; kingdom Metazoa; phylum Chordata; class Mammalia; order Rodentia; family Sciuridae; genus Spermophilus; species Spermophilus citellus. Next base: position 220,052,972 of record NC_138184.1, on the reverse strand, counting down.
ATTCTTCATGGCTGAGTAATAATCCATTATGTATATATACACCACTTTTTCTTTATCCATTCATCCAATCAGGGTCACCTAGGCTGGCTCCACAGCTTAGCTATTGTGAATAGCGCTCCTTAAAACTTGGATGTTCCGGCATCACTGTAGTATAATGATTTTTAATCCTATGGATACATACCAAGGAATTGGATAGCTGGGTCAAATATGGTTTCAATCCTTAGTTTTCTGAGTAATCTCCATACCGCTTTCCAGAGTGGTTGCATCAGTTTGCAGTCACACCAACAATGAATAAGAATATCTTTCCCCCCCCATCCTCACCAACATTTATTGTTACTTGTATTTTTTATAATTGCCATTTGGACTGGAATGAGATGAAATCTCTGAGTAGTTTTAATTTTCATTTCTCTAATTGATAGAGATATCAAATTTTTTTTCACTTATGTATTCTTTTGAGAAGTGTCTGTTAAGTTCTTTTGCCCATTTATTGATTGGGTTATTTAACTCTTTTGCTATTAAGCTTTATTGAGTTCTTTGTATATCCTGGATATTAATACTCTATCTAAGGTGCAGGTGGCAAAGATTTTCTCCCATTCTGTAGGCTGTTTCTTCATTCTTATTGTTTACCTTGCTGTGAAGAAACTTTTTCGTTTGATTCCGTCCCATTTATTGATTCTTTATTTTCTTTATTGTTCTTTAGGAGTCTTATTAAAAATGTTGGTTCCTAAGCCAGCATGTTGGAGTGTTGGGCTTACATTTTCTTCTAGCAGGTACAGAATTTCTGATCTAATTCCTAGGTCTTTGATTCATTTTGAGATGAGTTTTGTGCAAGGTATTAAACTTCATATAATAAACAGGGGTTAAATTGGAAGGAATGGAGTTTTATTCAGCCATAAAGAAGAAATAAAATGTTTCAATTTCTGGTAAATGGATGGAACTCAAAAGTAACATGCTAAATAAAATAAACCAGACTCAGGAAGTCAAGGGTTTTCTCTTATATATGGAAACTAGAAGAAAACAAGAGGGGAAAAGTGTGTGGGGGGTTAATCCCATGAAAATAGAAGAGAGATCAGTGGATTAGAGGAAGGGGTTAGAGAGGGAAGAAGGAGGGAGTGGAACAAGGAGGAATGGTGAAATAAAATGGACCAAACTATCCTATGTACATATATGAATATATCATAGGGTATTTCACCTTTATGTATATCTATGAGGCACTAATTAAAGACCCCTAGTGTAGAGGAATAAAAACAGGGGAAAGGAGGAGGAAAGGTAAAGAGATGTACTGAAGACTGAATCTGAGCAAATTTTATTTCATATATGTATGATTATGTAAAATGAACTCCAATATTATGTATAACTTTAAGGCACTAATAACAAAATTAGTATGATCTAGATATAATGCAGAGTTGACTAAACCATGTGACTTTGCTCAAAACCATGCATTCTTTGGCCATATTTAGGATCCTGAATCTAGAATTAATTAGTCCAATTTATTCATGATATATGATAATCACTGCTTGCAGAACAAGCAGTAAGACTAGAGAAATGGCTGCATCTTCAAGATTATATATATTTACAGAAAAACTAAAGAGTCAGAAATCTGTCATTATTTTCAAAGATGATTAATGAAAATTATATTAACATGCAGGACTGGCTGAAAGGGTCAACCATCAAATTATTTTAAAATGACTCACATTATGAATTTACCTTTGTTCCCTATGAATGAAGAGCCTCAGAATATTGCAATTGTTGAAAAACATATGAATGGAATAGCATTATTTTTCAATACCTCCATAGTATTATGGTTAATGTTGGTCTGGATATAGCCTAATATCTTATGTAAGTAGATTTTGTGATCTGCTTGGAAAATGACAGGACACAGACACTGAACAAACAACACACACACACACACACACACACACACACACACACACACACACTTTTTTCACCTGGATCATTGTCTGGAATATATCTGGTATTCAGAGACTTTTCCTGAATAGAATGTTGAGTTAGGAACAGATGAATTGTGTTGTTCAGGTCAAAGAGGAAAACTCTGACATTGACCCAGATACATGAAGCATGAAATCTCCTATGGATCTTCCTACTTTTAGTCATGAGCTTGGGTGTCACTTACACGCCACATCAAGGACTTCAGAATGCCTTGTCTAAGCAGAACTCTGTTTAGCTTCATCTGAACCTTTACATTTCACACGAACCTTAGTGAATGGTCCTTACAGCCTTTCTCTTTGAGCTGCTTAGGCTTTAGGCTGCTTACAACCTCGCTGACTTTCTGAAGACCAACCACCAAGGTCTTACTCTCTACCTCACCCAACAGACTTTTGCCAGCTCAACCTAATGGCCTTAGGGAGAGGCGTTATCAAGCTAATTCAATAAAAAATATTAAGTCCCAAGACAGTCAGTGTTCTAGGAGCTGTAGAAGGTACAATAGCAACAAGTATAGTTTTCACAGTTCACAAAACTCCAATTTTCTTTTAAAATAACTCAATTTCTTTCCTGGCTCCAAAAACCTCATCCTACTTAATACGCATATCAAAGGAAGTTAACTTCTAATAAATTCAGTCCTATCTAAGAATTTTTCAATTGTTTAGGTTTAAAATCCAGTTCCTTTGGAGTGGCAGCCCTGGGTCTTTTCTCTATTTTAAAGAAGTCTTGCTATCAGGACAGGAGTGGTGTTCAGCCTGTGATTATCCTCTCCTGGCATCTGTTGCCAGGTAAGTGGCTCGTTTCTTCTTTACTGGAAAATGTGTTACCCACCTGAATGGTAACAATTGTAATAGAATGTTATGAGGTCCCCAGGCCTTATGAGACTGTCCTTGCACATAAAAATTAAATTGGGAGAAGATTGGGGTGGGGGAGAATAAAAGAGTGAGTTAAGTTTTCTGTATGTGAACTCTGTGCTATTCCTTGAACTTGGACCAATGATCAGTCCACAAGTGAATGGCCACGTGTGTCAGAGGAAGGGTTTATGTGAATAGAAATCATGGCAACTCCCATAATTTTTTGGTGTGTGTTTGTTTTGTTTGTTTGATTTTGCCTTATTCCCTGGTTTAGGCTCCAGGTATTCAATTTGGAGAGGAAGAAACATGTGTTCCCTGGTCTAATTGTGAGTGAGCCCCTCAAGGGGTGACTTGCACTGAGTACAGTGCCATCAATTGCTGAATCCCCATATTTGTGAAGACAGGGGGAGATAGACTTGTGCTTGTGATGGTATTGTAGACATAACAGTCCAGTGTGTCTAGGGTGGCCTCAGGCAGCTTCTGGAAGGAGCTGCCAAGTTGTAATGGAAAGTCTTTTTCTGGAATGCTCAGAGATCAGAGAAGAAAACTTCCCTATTCTGACTCTAAAAAACTTTTGTTTCTCTTTGTGGTTATGCATCCTCATAGGTCTATAGTCATGTGAGAAAATCCAGAAGTTTTCTAGGTTCTTTCCTGACTCTTGACTCCCAACTCCCAGTGAAAGGATCAGGATACCACTTGGTTGGGTCAAGATTCTTCCCTTATTTTTGCCTGGCAGACCATGATGAGGCTACCTTTCCATATACATCTACTTTTATTCTTTTAGAACTCCTGTCTTGGATTCTGATACCTGTTTGGGAGCCCTGGCCTGAGGACGAGCTCCCACATTCTTGCTCAGACACACTCACTCTCTACTCATTCTTCTGATGTCCCTCAGCACAATCCACTCTAGCCCTCTGGCTCCCACTCAATTCTGCCTGATTTCAAAGTGCTACCTGCCCAGAACATGACACCATTTTACACTTTGGGGTTTTGGTGACTTGCTGTTCCATCTGCCAGAGTGCCCTCTGCCCACTATGTGCCCCAGAACTTGCTCACATTCCCCTTCTTCTCTCAGGAAGCACTTGGTGGCCCTCTCTGATGAAGCCGCTTGGGACTTCCTTTGTTGTGTTCCAGCCTCCTGTATTATGTCTCAGCTTCTCAGGTGGGCTGCATAGCAACCCAGTGTCCCTGAGTGTCATAGTCCTTTGTCACTGGATGAAAAGAACCCTGGCTTCACAGCATGCAGTAAAAGTCCCATCCCCTGGATCTCAAGGCAGATCTAGAGGCCATGGGGTGAGGAAGACCAAGAAGCAGGGAGACCTGGCTGCCCATCATGACTCTTTGTCTCATTGGTTCTGAGTTTGCGGGTTACTACCTTTCTTCTCTGTGAGAATGGCTCTTTTCTTCCCTATTTATTTATTTTTCCTTCTTTATTTTAATGGATATGGGGTGGTAAGAGCAATAAATTTCCTTAATAAAGTTTCTTTGAATGATTAAGGTTCTAGAAATTTGGGGTATTCTGGGATTTTCAGGATAGATTTTGGAGGAAAGACACAACAAAACATGGAGAAGCTTGAACCGTTTATTTTACAGACCTCAACTGGAACTCCAGCCAATTTACTTGGAGAAAACCACATGGGTGCTGATGGACACAGAAGCAGTTTCCATTAATGTATGAACAGGGTACGCACAATATATTGTTGGTTTCCTTCGTTGGGAACCACTGAAATATCATCACAGATATCTTTCTCATTAATTACGTCAATCAATATTGCAATTTTTGCGGTGTCTGGAAGAGATGAGGACAAAGATCATATTCCCTAAATCATTTGCAATTGATTTCCCTTCTTAGTTTTTCTCATGTAGTGTTTCCCTTTTAAAGCCTGGGCTTTGTCCTCATAGACTCCTCCTGGGGTCTTCCTTTCCAGTCACCCCTGCGTTCCTCCCCCAGAGCTTGCGCTGAACATTTGTTTCTGGTCTTCCTCACTGGTGGGTGGATAACTCCTTCCTTTGACAAAGGTTGTACTTACTTTTACTGTAAAAGTCCCAGAAGAAGGTAAATGGATTATCTTCACAGAGACAGCCGGTGAATTTTTGGTTGAAGTGACCCTTCATTCGGACATTGCTTCTGAGTTGAGCTCTAACCTGGTGGGGAGAGACGACTCAGTGTTAGTCTAGGGAACAGGCCGGGGATGGAAAGACGAGAAGAAGAAAGTGGAGATGGGCTAGAGACATGCAGGAGCCCACTCATGTGGTGTCAATTCATGGGTCAGTCAGTGTTCTCCAGTTTTCTCTCCTCAAGTCCTCAATCTCCTGCCTGAGAAGTGTGGGTGTGAGACTCAGGAGGGGAGAGGAAGATGTTATGACTCCAGGGGCAAGGAGAGCTCATCCCAGGGCTGCCATTCAACAGAGAGCAGCTTGCTTAGATTAACAGCTGGAGCTTGGGGGATTGACCTGCATGAAGTTTTGATCTGTGACCCAGTGAGACAGCATCCTGGCTGCTCAGGCATACATGTCAAGGTCAGACCTTATTGTCATCTCGTGACAGGGCCCTGCTGATCCTGAGACCTGGGATGACAGAAGTTAGACCTTTCCCTCTGACTTCCTCCATGGTCAGGTAGAAACAGCCATGGAATCCCAAGCCTGGCTGTTAGATAAGCAAGTAGAACCATGATGGTTCTTTTTTTCCTCTTTCAGCTTGAGATTGCTTTAGTATCTGCAATTATTGCTTCTGTCTATTTCAGTTGTCTAGTTAGCATTTGTATCCCAAGACCCATCCACCCAGAGGGATCTGTGGATGGAGTACACTATGTCTGTGAACTCAGATGGAAAAAAATTGTATCTTTACTTCTCCAAGATTTAACTAAACTTTAGCACTCCTCAATGCTATACGTTGCCTCAACAGCATATGCAACTTTTTTACCAGGAGCAACAAAATATCAGTTCATAGATTCAAATACCTTGAACATGACCTGTACTCATCACCACCCTGAACAAAAGGTGGCAATTAAAATGGCCGCATCAGTATGACTGAAACATCCGCAGCCTACACATCCCTGAAGCTTGGTCAGGTACCTGGCAACTCCACCTGGAATAACCCTTCACATTCTTCCCATTGGAATGCTGCTCAGAACCCCTGAGGTGGGGATCTTGATGTTTAGAGAAGACTATACTTGTATTGCTTAGTTTTTTAAAAATCACATTTGCAATAAAATATTGCCATGAATGGAAATTTTATCACTGTATAATTGCAGCAGAAGTATCAGAATCCAGTGGAATTCTAGCATAGCATGAATGAATGACATGTGTCAAAGACCAGCACAGTTTCACTAAACTAAACTTCTTTATTCAAGCTGAGCAACAACAACCATCACAGACAATGTCTTCATAAAACGAAATGTATCTTAATATTCTAAATATTTGAAATGTATCTTAATATTCTAAATGGAGAAATCCAGCTAATGTATTATGTAAACACATATGTCACTGTATTAGAACTTTTATTGTTGTCATTCAATATGATAACTATCCTATGTAATCCAATACACTTTATGCATTTAAAAGCAATTTTCTGATAACTATTTCATATATTTTATAAGACCAGTAAAATGGTCCATAATACAAAAATGCTTAAGTCTTTTGGTTAACCACAAGTGTTCTTTATCCTTAAAGCCTTATATGATGTTTATCTTCAAATACAAAATTATAGGAACAACCTATTCTACTTTGATTTGAAAATAGACAAATGTGAGCCTAATATCCCAATTTATCAAAAATTTAGTTGTAGAATTATTATAATTGATAGAAAATTAGGGGGTGTAAATTTCAAATTTATATAAACAAATTATATTTTCCTAAAAGTATAAATTATAATATAAAGATGTTTTTGTAGTTATATTCTTTTGTTGATTGAAATCTACAAATAAAATTTGTTGACTAAAACTAATATAATTTCCTTTGACCTGAGATATTTCCTGTTTGCACAATTACTCATTCTAAGGAGTTTCTTATTCTTTTTATTTGCACTTGGGTGGGTTTTTAAAGGTCACTCTCTCTTATTGTACTAACAAGATGCTTAAAAACATAATTTTATTGATCATAACATTACATGTCATTTTATTGATTTAAACACTTTATTACACCTATCACTTCTTTAGGGGTAGAAACAGACTTTCATTGTCTATTACCACCAGAAATTACCATTATCACAAAAATTTTATGCATATATTTTCTACACATTTTCCTCATTCTCATTTTCAGTTATGCTTAAACAAATAACAAAATTGAAAACTATCACTCAGACTCCCTTTCACTCAATTTAGAATAAATGGCTCAGATTTTTGGACTTCAAATAGAAAAATTTGACTAAACAGCTAGAATGTTCTGCACTTTCTGATCAAGACTCTTTTACAAGAATAAAGATATTTCCAGAATATATTTACATGAATAGCTATCTTCATGCTAGCAATTTTGGGTCCCTTAGATCTCACTCAAATCAGGAAACTCATGTTGTAGGGAAATACAGAGTGATGTAGTGCTCTAACTCCTGGTTGCTCAAAGTACTGTCCTTGGAATACAGCTTCTGCATGCTCTGGAGTTCCTGAGAAATCTAGAAGTTTTGGCTTCTCTCTACACCTTGGAATCAGAATCTGTCCTTTGACAGGATGGCCAGGTGAGTTTTAGGCTCATCATGATTCGAGAATTCTGTTCTACTGCAGTCTAATCTACAAAATAGACTTCTCTCCAAGAAATGCTGAACTGGGAAAAAGAGCACAATCTGTGGAGTGGAGGGTGGGGCCAGAACAAGAGCCAACTTTTGGTGACTTGAAGCAAAAGAGCAGAGGAAGGGGGAGTGAAAGGCAGACTTGGCTCAGGGCTCACTGGAGATGAGGCACCATGCTCTGCAAGTCCTTCTGTTCCATGCCTCAACCTACTGCATGGGGTTGCAATCAGTCCTACCAAGAACCTCTGTACAGGCTTCCATCCCAGTCCAGGAATGCTCAGGGCCTTGGAGGAACTGTGACTGGTTCTCCAGCAGCTCTTAGGCTTTGTTTTTTCTTTTACTTTCCCTCTTTCTCACTTCTTTTTTCTTTCTCCCTCCTTACCCTCCTTTCTCATCTTTCCTAAACCTCTTGGGATCAGAGTTTCCTTATCTCCAAAATGAGAATGGTCATCTGCCCCATGCTCCGACAATTGTTCTGAGTCTAATAGCAAAACTTATCAGGAGGTTAAGTATATCGTGCAACACAAAAGTGATAGAGAGCAATTCAATTTTGTTTCTAATAAAAGTAAGATTTGTCTGGAGGTCCCTCCTCAGGCCTGTACTTACCACCATGCATTCTCTCAGTTCTGTTCGAAGTTCAAGTTTCACACTGACTTCTTCATTTGGCCTTGCTGTCCGTGGCATATCCAAATGAAAACGCAACACCTTCCGTCTAGGTCTGAGAAGAGGGAAAAAAAAAAGCACAGAACTCAGTGACTAGTTCATGAGACTGGCAGGGGGACTGGAACCACCAGAGAGCTGGGGGGAGATGGTGAGATTGGATGAACTGCTTAGCATTAGAGCCCCAGGAATTTTTGCCTGTGGGTGGGTTTGGATATTGTGTATGGACTTAGTTTCATTTTAAGAAGCAACTGAATTCTACTTAAAATAGATCATTTTCCATTTTATTTCCATTGACAAAAAGAACAAGTTTACAAACAGAAAAAAGAAATGAAGATTCAAGTACAATACCACATGTCATTTACTAATAACACCCTACAGGTTCTGCTGCTTATCTGCTGTGGGATGGGAGAGGGGAGTCACCCTTAGGAGAAGACAGCATAGCCACAGAGTCACATCACTCCAGCAAACATCTCCATGCACTGGCTTTCTATGACTGTCCTGAAAGATCCTCCTTCTTTGTTCTGGATAGGGTCCAGCAATTAGAATTTACTTAGTTCTTTGGAACTTCCCAGGAAGTTTTAAAACTCTATAGGAAGGGATGTACAGATTTCCTGATTAGGAAAGAAGCCCTCCCTAAGGTTCCTCTGTGGAAGGAAGGGCTTGGCTCACGGGTTTTCCAGAGCTTTGTTGAGTCCCAGTTGCAGGCACAGGACCAGGAGCAGGGCTGCAGGGCCAGCCCTGAGTGGCAGCTGGAGAGAGCTCATGCTGAAGGAGGCAGAAAGTGACTTCCCAGAGGAGTGGTGATCCTGGTGTCCAGCACACTTCTTATATGTACATCAAGGAAGAGGAGGAGCTGCCAGGTAGGTCCTTGAAGTGAATCACCCAATCTTGCTCCCAACTCATGAACTTTCCTTGTTGAGCTGTACTTTGTTTCTTCCTTATTTCCTCAGTATCAGAGCTTCTCAGAATGGCCCTTGCCTGGCTTAAGGATATGGTTCTGTCCCTTCAGTGTCTGCAGTAAGGTATAGTCCTACCTCCTGATACTGCCAGTTACCAGTTACCTTGACAAGTCCAGCTTCCTCAAATGTTGAAATCCAACACCAAAGAAGCAGACTGAGGCAAGCATAGAATAAGACAGTAAGAAGTTTTATTTAAAGATAGGAGAGCAGAATTTTCCCCAGATAAAGAAGAGGATCTGAAAGGCAGAATCCCTGCTATGAGGAAGTCCTATCTCTTTGATACATCTAAAGTTTTCTTTGTTGTTGTTGTTCTTCCCCCTTAACTTGTTTATTTCCCCTCATGGCTATATATCTGATAGGGACATGCTGGTGGGAAACCCCAAAGGTGGGAAACAGGTGGGCTGGAGGGGCTAGGGTGGAGTGATCATTGCAGGAAGAGGTGCCCAGAGTGAATTTAATTAGCAGTTCCCTGTGTGCTCAGGAGTGGGTTCATTAACAATTGTTTAGGAAAGTGTATAGACTGGGCTTCTTGGGGACATTAACATTTCAATCTCTCTTGGCTGCAATCTCCAACCTTTCAGACCCAAACTGGTTTGGTCTGTTTTTCAATCTGGCCCAATTTATCTATCTATGCTAAATACCTATTTTCAATTTGGCTTCATTTCCCCCTCCAAATTTAGGAACTCCTTACTACTGTAAGGAAAGTGGACAATGACTGCCCTGGCTGCCTGGAGCTGGAAGTGAGTAGTATGGGGGCAAGCAGTTTGGAGGTCCCTTTTTAAAATTGGGCTAGCCAATGGAGAGGTCTGTGGTAAAAGTCTGGTTCAGAAGCAATAGGCTGGAGGGCCTTTTGAGAGATGGGTGGTCTACAAGAGATACAAGAAGTTATCAGTACTAGAAGAAGATTAATGCAACAATAAATGTCACAGCATATGGAACATGCCAACAAGTATGATGATGACAACAGAAACGAACAATGTTTTCCACCAGGAGGTATCAGAGAACAGGAATTAAGACTTTGTCCCCATGATAAGGCTGGTGAGGACATGGCCTATATTTGAGTATGTAAATCTTTAAGGATGTCAGTCACATTGCCAGAGTTGTCGGGTATGTGAACACAGCATTCAGTTCTTTTTTTTTTTTTTTTATTAGTTGTTCAAAACATTACAAAGCTCTTGACATATCATATTTCATACATTTGATTCAAGTGGGTTATGAACTCCCATTTTTCCCCCGTATACAGATTGCAGAATCACATCAGTTACACATCCACGTTTTTACATACTGCCATACTAGTGTCTGTTGTATTCTGCTGCCTTTCCTATCCTCTACTATCCTCCTTCCCCTCAGCATTCAGTTCTAATAATGGCTCAAGTACCTCTTTGGGCTGCTGTGAGGACATCTCAAGCCATGAGGTTTTAAAATTTATTTTTATTTTATTTTTATTAGTTACACATGACAGTACAATGATCTTGACATATCATACATTTGAATCAAATGGGGTATAATTTCTCATTTATTGCTGTATATATACGTGACTGTTTGACCAATGTGATTCTGCAACCTGCCATGTGTTTTTGTAAGATGGCTTTCCTCATGTATGTTACTTCTGTGTTAAGGAGAGAAACACCTCAATGTCATGGAGAACAATTTAAGTATAATTGCTTAGGGTCTCCACATGGCACATTACATCTTCTAAATCAATTTGTGGAATAAGAAACAGTGAAGTTAGATGATCATACCAACAAAAAGCAGATCATCCCCATCTATATCTGAGATTGGAGAGATTTGCTGGCTGTTCTATACTTGGGGTCCATCTCCCTTGCATCCAGGGGTTCCCCATAGTACAACTTCCTATCCAGCCTGGAAGAAGCCAGGGCCATATGTTAGTTCCACATAGACATTGAATCCCTTTGGGTGCTGGCCAAATAATTTTAGGTCTGAGAGTCAATTAGTCCCAAAACAATCATTGGCTTATAAAATCACAATTTATTGGCATAGTGACTCTGGGGTCCATCCTAATTCTCTAGTAATGTTTGGCCATTTGTCATAGGTGTGGTTACATTGTTCCCAACAGACTGAGGTTTCTTGGTTAGATGTCCAATGGTGTATGTAAGCCATAAATATCTCTCCCAAATCAGATAAATAACCAACACTGTGACAAATTGTTGGTGATGGTGATGGTGGAAGGTGAGAATTGCATGGGCCTATATGTGACTTACCAGTGGCAGAAGTCTGAAGATTGGTCTGCTCTAAGGTGGAAAATATTTCCATGACCTAGTTGTGGTAAAGTTTGACTTATAGGACATAAATTAATATCGACATGAAAAGCAGTTTATAAAGAGGGTCTTTCTTCCTTTTTTCTAACATTAAGGATTGTAAATTTATGCAGTCATTTTATTGTAAGGGGATACCCACCAAGGCAGTCCAGAGGTGCTGGAGAGGGGTAATATTTCACATATCCAGCAATTATCTTTCTGTGACCTAGTGGCATATTGTGGGCCCAATAAAGAAAAGAGTTAGTCTCAGTGGATCTGTCTATAGTAAAGAGAGGAAGAAAAGTTTACACATCACCATTGTCTCTGAGAAGGGATATTCCAGGTCTTCTACTCGTGTGCAGAAGTGTCATTCCTCAGATCCTTGGGAAGGAAAAGTCTCTTTGGGAGTCGACTCAGGATGGCAGGTTTGAACCTGAGAGTAGAGGATCCAGTTCCTCTGACCCAGAACTTTTACTGCAGAGGGGGCAGATAAAATTATAGGGAAAGGTCCTTTCCAAATAGAGTCTAAATTTGGGGAATTTGAAGGTATGGTCTCGGTCATAACTACATCTCCAGGCTCATATAGAGAAGTGATTGACTCAGATATATGATATTTACAGATTTTAGTTTGGAATTTGGTTAGATGGGCCACTAGATCCGCAGTTTCCTGATCTTTAAGGATATCATTGTTAGAAATGGCCTCCCATATAAGAGCTCAAATGGGCTGAGCCCTAACATTTTGTGGGTGTTCCTGATCCTGAATAGGGCCAAGGGACACACCTTAGGCCATGGGTAGTTTAAGAAATCTCCTGTGTGAGTTTTCTTAAATGACTCTTTAGGATGTCATTAGTCTTTTTTACTCTTCCTGAGGACTGAGGTCTCCATGCTCAATGGAGGTGTTATTTTATGCCTAGGGCTTTGGACATTCCTTGTGACAGCTACCTTGAAAGTTGCTCCAGTGTCGCTCTGGAGGCTGTGGGACAGCCCAGATTGGAGAATTATTTCTGTAATAAGGCTTTGACTACTTCTCCTGCCTGTTCAATTTGGGAGGGATAGGACTTTTGTCCATCCCATAAAAGTATCTACCTTAACCAATAACCAATTGGAACCCATTGCTCTTGGGCATGTGAGTGAAATCAAGTTGCCAGTCTTCCCCAGGGAACTATTCTGTCTTCTGTAATTCTGGGGGCATCTTGGCAGAGTTAAGGGGGTTATTTCTCTGACATGTCTCTCAGGCTTTGATGATTTGGTGGATGGTCTTTGAAATATTGTTTCCTTTAAGTATGTCTTGAGTTAATTTGAGAGGATTTATTTTACCAAGATGGAAAGATTGATGTGGGATGATGTAAGAAGCATCTGCCATAAACGTGCTGGCACATGCTGGGACTCACGAAGTTGTTGGCCATAAGGAATAGCAGCCATAGGCATGCTTAGTCAGGCCTAATTATAATTAATAGAAAGCAATTAGAGGCAGTGGCCAAAGGCATGCTTAGCAATAACTGGTTACAATTGATAAGTAGCACAGCTCCATGGACATGCACAAAGAACATGTCCTGTTGCAATTACATCATCTCACTGGACATGACCAATGGACATTGACTCTCACTGGTGTAACCAATCACCAACAAACACCACCATCTTCGAACTATATTTAAAACACTGTTCATCAATGAGGTTGCTCTGAGGATATCAGTAAGAGTGGGTGCTTTGCTCTCTGTCCCTGGATTGACTCCATCATTCACTGAAGTCCAACCATCGGCAGGAGAGAACCACTAGACAATAACAACTTTGCTCTTTGGCTAAAGTTGCTTGGCATCAGAGGTATTTTGGGGCTTATGGTTGCCCAAGTATTGTGTGAAATGCTTGTAGTGCTTAATTAGTGTGCCTTAATTGCTAGTTGGGGTGCTTCAGCACACCCAACACTCTGTGCATTAATTGTTTGTGTGTCGAAGATATGCTTGCATTTGAAGACAATCTGCCTCTGAGTAATTACTAATAGCATCGCTCTGGACAATTTCTGGGAGGGGTGAAAGCAACTTCCTGACAGGGTAAGGCTGGATGCGGGAATGGTTAGTGAAACGGTTATATAGACAGGTAGAATTATTAATTGAATGATGTCTGTCAAGCATATATATACCAATAGCACTATATTATGGTATTGTAGAAAGCATGTGGTTTAGGTAATACTGCATATAGCTGTTAAGTTACAGAAATGATGTGGATTAAGGAAAAACTAGACCAATTGAAATTCTGGTCAAAAGGAAATTAAACCCCCCAAATTAATGGTGAGACATAGATAGGGCCACACAGGAAAAGTTCCCAAACTTCCAGAAAGGGACAACTGTAGAAGTAGTGTTAACAAACCCTGATGGAATGCAACCCATAATTGCTCGAGCAGATTCTAAAGAAATACCTGAAATATTGTGTAAAACAATCAGACATAGATGAAGATAGAAAAAGGGGAAAAAGGCTAGCCAAAAGAATTATTGAAAGAAGTAAAACTAACCCATTCCTACAGAACATGATGGAAATCCAGGAACTTAAGGAATGCATATGGTCATTACAAATAAAATAATTACTCCAGGGAACTCTGAAAATGCAGAACAATCTGTTGAAATTAGGGACTTAACCAGGACTGAGATACAGGTATATAGAAGTGAATTTGCACAGAAAGACACCAGGGATGTCAAATACTTACTAAAACTTTAGAACAGGGAAGCAAACAGAGTGATGGTTTCTGGACAAAAAATGTCAGCCCTAGTAGGTATCACAGACAACCCACAAGTCCGTGATGCACTCTTAAAGGTGGTCAATGATTAACCCCTTGAGTCATATGCCATATTTAGCTGGGTAGCCCAAGCTTGGATCAATGGTGGACCTGTTGTCAATGATGGATCTGTCGTCCTTTGGTATGCAGTTGTACTGGGCCAGTACGACTAGTATATTAAACTGTCATAAGATTGGGATTATTGTAATGATATACTCTGAGGAGGCTACTACACTATTAGCTATTCCTATAAAACAGGAGATAAAACATTTAGTGATCAAGGGAGGCACAAGTCATCTAAAGCTAACATTAACAGCAGCACTAGCTAATGCCACACATAAATGACATAATAGAATACCTAAGACAGGCCAGGAACCTTGAGACAGACAAGGACATTTTCATTTATTACTCAGGTGGAAATGTCCTTCCCAACACAATCGAATTGGGTGTCAACATACTTTATATATAAACAGAGATATGAAAAATTGTGGTATATATATATATATATATATATATATAAAATAAGAATTGTAATGCAACAAAATAAACAAAATACATGTATAAAGGTATGAATTGGTGTGAACATACTCTGTATACAAAGATATGAAAAATTGCACTCTATATGTGTAATAAGAATTGTAATGCATTCCGCTGTTATGTATTTAAAAAAAATAAAATCAATAAAACTAAAAAACAAACAAATAAATAAATAAATGGTTGGACCATTAATAAAGTTCAAGGACCTGCAGCTTAATTAAAATTTTGGGGAGTGATTTGGAACTCCACTGGACAATCAATTCTGATTGATAAAATACGTCTCTAACAAAGCCCACAGAGAGATGCAAGCCCAACACCTAATTGGCTTATTTGATTATTGGACAAACCACACCCCCTACATTTTGTTTGGGGAGAAGCACAATTTTCTGCCTTTAAAACACTAAAAGAATACATTAAACAATACCAACGCCTACATGTACCTGAAAAGGGATGATTTACAGTAGATATAATATTTTTAAAAAATTATGGTAACTGGGGACTTTATACCACCATTAATGAAAAGACATTCTCCATGACATTCTTTTGCAAGAAATTTCCATGGATATCCTCAAAATAATACCTTTTTGAGAAAACCATATGGACACTCTATGAAGCTTTGCATACTGTTTCCCCACAATGTCAGAATCAACCCATAAAAATCCATCAACTATACCAATATTACCGTGGGCCCTTGTGCCTGGAGAAGCACTCCCCGGTGTACAGATGGAGCCTAAGGTGCTAACAAGGAAATGGTATATACAGGAGTTCCACAAGGAACACCCAACCACAACAGGAAAGACAGTAGCCAAATTGACTGAGCACATAGCGTCCCAGCCAATTGCATCTGTCCTAAAACATACTCCCGTTGTACCCCAGCAGACCAATCAGGCACTGGGGGTCTGAACAATGGTCAATAAAGCTACTAAATGCCTGGTTCACTGATGGCTCCACTATGGTAATAAAAGGGAGGCGGCGGTGGAATGCCACAGCCTACGACCCTCAGATGGAGTAATTCTGACTGATGAAGGGACAGAATACTCAGCCCAACATGCAGAACTCCATGTGGTGAAATTGGCTCTAGCACACCCTAAATCTGAGGAACTCAAAATTATATACATATTCATAGATTCTTGGTGCATAGCAAATGGCATTGCCATTTGGTCAGGAAAATGGAAATCCTCTAATTGGACTGTTAATGGTAGGCCTAATTGGTCTTGTGATATTTGGGATTATCTTGCAAAATGCAGTATGATAATATATGTTTCCCTTGTAGATGCATACACTAAACATACAGATAAAACATCTGTACATAACCGGAAGATAGACAAACTCTCTAAATTACAAAATTGCTTAAAATTGCAAAATACAAATCAATGGACATCCAAACAAACTTCAATAATTATCTGAGAACTTGATGGCAATTTTAAATCACATAACATAACCTCACTTACACAATCTAATGAATGGGCCAAAATCCCACTCAAAACCATGCCACCAAATCTAATGAAGACATACATGTATGGATTGGACATATACGTGGGCTTCCAAAAAACCTTCATGGCAACACTGTAAATCTGTTGTTCAACACTGTACCAATTGTTCTAAGGCTCACTTAAAATTTAGACATACCTCACCATCAGATAGATACAAACCCAACATTTTTAATTTCATGCTTCAATTTGACTTTATAGGACCTTTACAACACTTTCGGAACAAATGCGCATGTACAATTAGAGATGTCTTCTCTAGATTGAGACCTGCAAACCCTTGCTCATCACCCAATCAGGAGGCCCCCATCACCATAAAGGCAATTGTTGCCAACATTATGGCAATGGATTAGTCATTATGGATTACCAAACATCATTGAAAGTGATCAGGGAACACATTTTGCAGGGGCCCAGATTAAGAAGTTATACAATACTCTAAGCATACAATGGAATTACTACCTTGCCTATAATCCTACTGCCAGTGATTTTATCAAACAATGGAACAGAGTACTTAAAACTAAACTTATGGCCTTTACTGAATTATCTCTAGCTAAGGCCATTCCAATCACAGTCTTCAAATTAAATAATAGACCTCATTTAAATAGAAATTCTCCTTTTCAGACAGCTTTTCCTTTTACCCACTTGTTACACTACCTATTATACAACCTATAAGTAATGCTCCGATCTCACCCAGAGCATTCGTTAAAAATTCAAGAGAATTCCCTTTCTTTACAGGATATTGTCACATCTGTGGATGGAAATTGCTTTTGGATGATTGGTCCCAAAGATCATCTCCAGTTGACCAAACAACATCTCTTTTTCCGCATGAAGATCAACTGTGACCCTCTGTTTTGGCCTTGGTGAGCAATGTGGAAACTCATGACTTGATCAGTTTCCTTTGCGTTTTATTTTCTGCCCTCATTTTAATTGGACATTTCACCTTTTGCCAGCATCGCACCTACACAAACTGTACTGAGTACTCCGAGGTCTGGTAACACACCTTAGTTAATTATATGCTGTGCTTCATAGAAACTTGACAGTGAGTTTAAATGTCTCTCCTCAGGCTTCCTTTCATTATTTCTTGACATTGCTCAGGAATGAATTGGTCAAACTGCCTTCAATAGACCTTCACCAACTCTCTCCTACTCAGATATAGGATCTTATTGGAGACTTCTGGTTTTAAAGAGCCTTTACTGACCTGACCTCTCCTCAACTCTCTTCCTTCTCCTCCTGGCTTCTACACCTAATGTTTGGTCCCATACACACTTATTGTCAAACTGGCATTGATTATTTCCCTTATCCCTGGATATGACTTGACCATTTTCCTGGCCTTGGTCCCTTCCACAACTCCCGCTATTCACCTACGAATTCATTGCCTCTTTCACACACATTGATTTTTCCCATTTTGATCATGTTTATTGTTTTTTTCTTTTATATTATTTATCACTTTTTACATATTAGCCCCTGGATAAAACCTCAGGATATCACACCAGAGGTTATTGTCAAAGCTAATTCAGATATTGGTGTTAGCTTTGACAATAATTCAGATGTGGGTGTTGTGATATTGTGAGACCAACACAACAATGTTCGCTCATATCATACTTCCTCATTTCTGATTTTGCTCCAACCCAACACCTCAGACATACCACACATAATCTCTGACCTTCTACAGAAACTGCTCCAAAAAGTCTCCCATGATCAATCACCCTCCACATTTGTCTCCATAGTATCTTTAATGCAAATACATCTTGCAACATTTGGCTTCTCAACATGAGGTCACCATTCCAATGGATACTGACCCTGTATATTCTTTTCCTTTTCTGTCATGTGATCTGGCCACACAATGCCAGTTTGACTGACTCTACACCTACTAATGAAGAGGACATCTCTTTAGACTCACAGGCCCCACATACCTGGAATTTCATGCATGTTACTTGAATACCATGGAGATATGTGAATTTACCCAAGGTGCTCCATTTTTGAAAAAGCACACATGGTCATTATCATATCCAATACAATCTGAAATCTTTTTGGCTAAGTATGCATTCTATAGACACATAGATTCAATATACTGCACTCCATATTATGCAGCCACCAAAAGATATAGCTCATGGCATCAAAACTTCTTAGACAATACACCAGAACTTACTAACTGGGTTGTCCCCAATCCCCATCATTGTTCTTCTCTTGAGGTGTGGAGACAAAAACAGGAGCCTCAGTATATCACCCACACTTCTTTTGCACATTATCTTCATCTTCCTATGAATTGGCTTCCTTCAACTACACCAGTGATACCACCCTATATACATACACAGAAATAACAATTAGCAGCCCATCATTCTATTGTAACCTGGCTACCAAAGTAAAATTTTTCTCCTTATGGAATTCAATTTTTTATTTTCCCTGCCTTACTTGTGAAAAGGTTCTATTATGACAATTATACAGAAATAATTGCCTTGAATGACATAATAGGAGAACCACAGAACCTATAGAAGAAAAGGATGACAACTTGAATACCCCATACTTTCCAGATGTCTCTGTCTGGACTATTCGGCTTGAATTCCCCTGAACCTTGGTGTTATTGTCGTCAACTTTCCAAATGCTGCTCCCCACCTGCGCTGGCAGCTGAACTTAAGGTCGCTCATGTGAATTTCCTGGGACACCAAATAAAACACAGACACACACACTTTACCTTTAAATCAAGCTTCAGGATAGCTCCTTGGCTCTCAGCCTCAAGCTCCCCAAATGGGAAGTGAGGAAAGTCACAAGAGGCTGGTGAGCACGTTTGAAAGTGAGCTTTTATTGGGGGAACCCTCATTCTTAGAAAGTTCCATCCAAAAAAGGTCAGGAGGGGCAGGGTTACAAGGACAGGTGAGTGTAATTTGACCCAAAGGGCTGCAGGATGGCACGCTTATGCCTGAAGATATATCCTCTACCTGCAGGATCGGGGCAATGTTCAGGTCGCTACGAAAGTGGAAAGTGACCGACAGAGCCTCTCTAATCACAGGAAGGAGAATGCAAATCATTCAGCGAGATAGCTTCCCAAATCCAAACCTACCATTTTCCTCTTAATTAGAAATACCATCATAATGCTTTATGAGATGCACAGATTTATAGTATTTCCCAACAGCCCATGAATGTACAATATTGGTACACAACACTTGGTACTCAATATTTTCATTTTCTGTTGGCCCTAACAGATGTATTTCCATTACCCATCAACATGGTACCATTTAAGCCTCCACCAAACCACCTTGTGCCCACCTTTCACACTTTTGTGCATTAGTACTCTCTATACCAGATATTCCAGACATGATCTTCATCTTAACTGTTCTACCACATTCAACATTACCCCATCTTTTGTTTGTTTTCCAACTCAAAGCTCATGTAAACCAATTCTCATTACCTCCTGGACTTTTTCCTTTTCTGAACACTGCTGCCAATTTCTCTTCTGATGCTTTAAATCCATACCTCATCAGGACTTACCAAGGTACCACAACTAAGGTAAAAATCAACATTCAGAACACCCAAGTTAACAACACCATGCTTTATTTCAATGCATCTGGGATCTTCTTTAATGGGAGCACATATATTCCCTAATATACATAATCCAGGTTCTATGCCCATGTATTGGATTCCTAGTCCTTTTGAAACTGCCCTTTTCAACCTTTCCTACACAATTTTACCTAAAAAGTGGATTAATTCTTACCTCCACACCTTACTATTATTTGACCCTCTCATAAATACATCTAAGTTCTACTAAGGTATGTTTACCCCACATTGCTACTTTACCTTAAATATTTATCAAGTGTTTGTCAACATGTTTTATTCCCATAACTCCTCTTTTGATACATTCATCCCCTTAGATGTTTCTGAAGTACCCATTTATAAGTCTTCCAGTTATTATCCTGCCTGCTATTCCCTTGCCCACTATAATATCTCCTCCTTGGACTATTTCCCTCCTTCAGGCTATGTTTCTTCTGTCTTTTTCTCTCATTGCCCCACCAGCTTTCTTAATGGCACTGTATACTCCCACATCAAGGAAGCAGACAACTGTTCATTAACATTTTGGACCACCCCGACCAGGTTTCCAAAATCTATATCCTCATCAACTTTCACTTTTGCCACATACATCCCAGATGCTACTTTTATTCAACAATGAATGGCACCTTTCTGATATGGTAGCACAATCCAGTACTAAATGCCACCACCACCATGAATTTAAATTTGTTTGAACAAAAATCTAAAGTTATGTACATTTTCCATATTTCTTTGTCTAGATGCTATGTGGCACAGGATTCCCCTGGGCCATGCATCCTTTTGTGTGGTGGTTATAATACCACCCATTGCTTCACTATGGCTCATTATAAACCTGCCTTTGCTTTTTGCTGAAGGCTGAAACACCCTCCTCTTATATTTCAAGCTCCACTTTATGTCCCTGATGTGTGCACTCCACTTTCAGTTCGGGTTCAACTGACATACGCAGGCTCAACATCCATCTTGACCTTTGTGCCTATGCTTCCCCTGTTTTGCACCATACTCACACCTGACACGACTATTTACCTGCCATAACTATCTCACCTTTAATTTATAGGGCCCAGAAAACTACTCCAAATAGAATGGATCGCCATAGCAGGACCTGCTGAAGGTGAGTTAAGTAATGCCCACAAGATAGGAAAATTACACATGGTTGCTGATAAAATTATCTAACTTACAAGAAAAACAAGTGAAAACCATTACTGCCCTATCTAACTCACTCTCTTCCTTATCTTCATTAATATTACTATTCATATTAATCATAATGTTAGTATGAATAGTAATATTAATATTACTATTCAAACTAATATTCTTAGAGACTTCTACAAGGCAATGTATGAAATTGATAAGTGCCGGGTTGCTCGTGACTAAAATACTCAGGGATCACTCCAGGGGAACTGGGCTAATTGGGCTGCACAAATTAACCACACAAAAGACAGAAATACCTTTTTCTTTGGGGGTGCAGTGACAGCTCCTCTGACCTTAAGGGTCTGCAGAAAGAGAGAGAGCACATGCTGACCCCTTTTATTGAGGAGAAGCCATTCAAATGAGGCAAGGGGTCAGGTTTTAGGGGGCTAAGTCTAGCTTCATGATGTCTGCTGTCAGCAGGTTGATTACATCTAGGAAGACCACACCCTAGGGCAGAGTAAGAGAAGGGGACACACAAAAGGCGTTTCCATGGGACATTCTATCCCAAACAGGGCAAGGGGTAATGTTACAAAGGAACAGGTGAGTGTAGCTTCACCCATGGGGATGTAGGAAGGCACACCCATGCAGGAAGACACAGTTGCTCACACCCTAAAAGATCAGGGCAATTGTCTCCATTACCTAGGCAACCAGATCACAGAGTGACCAACAATGCCTCAACAGTCAGCAGGGGAGACAGATACAGTCATGTGCTAGTAGGCCTCCCACAGATAAGGCCACTAAAAAGGCATTAGAGGCTCTAGCTGAGAAACTACATAAGGTAAATACTTGTGCTACTATGTGCCGCAGTCTGGCTGAGCACAAATCACGAGCCACTCAAGCAGGAACAAACTTTATTTCCCAACTCCCCTGAACGCCACCCACGCAGCCCTTCCAGGAACACCACACACCAACTGGAACTCCCTCCACCGGAACTTCACCAACCAGCCCGCGAACTCCCAGTGAGCTCCCCAGGAATCCTGCGAGAACTCCAAAGTAGCGGGCGCCCGAGGCACACAGCAGGGGTCTATAAACATTTGAATACACAGCCTGTTTCAATCCAGCATCATCTTATTTATTTTTTATTTTTTATTTATTTATTTTTTTTATTGTTGGTTGTTCAAAACATTACATAGTTCTTGACATATCATATTTCACATTTTGATTCAAGTGGGTTATGAACTCCCATTTTTACCCCGTATACAGATTGCAGAATCACATCAGTTACACTTCCATTGATTTACATATTGCCATACTAGTGTCTGTTGTATTCTGCTGGCTTTCCTATCCTCTACTATCCCCCCTCCGCTCCCCTCCCCTCCCCTCTTCTCTCTCTACCCCCTCTACTGTAATTCATTTCTCCCCCTTGTATTATTTTTCCCTTTCCCCTCACTTCCTCTTGTATGTAATTTTGTAAAACCATGAGGGTCTCCTTCCATTTCCATGCAGTTTCCCTTCCCTCTCGCTTTCCCTCCCACCTCTCATCCCTGTTTAATGTTAATCTTCTTCTCATGCTCTTTGTCCCTACTCTGTTCTTAGTTACTCTCCTTATATCAAAGAAGACATTTGGCATTTGTTTTTTAGGGATTGGCTAGCTTCACTTAGCATAATCTGCTCTAATGCCATCCATTTCCCTCCAAATTCTAGGATTTTGTCATTTTTTAATGCAGAGTAATACTCCATTGTGTATAGATGCCACATTTTTTTTATCCATTCATCTACTGAAGGGCATCTAGGTTGGTTCCACAGTCTTGCTATTGTGAATTGTGCTGCTATGAACATCAATGTAGCAGTGTCCCTGTAGCATGCTCTTTTTAGGTCTTTAGGGAATAGACCGAGAAGGGGAATAGCTGGGTCAAACGGTGGTTCCATTCCCAGCTTTCCAAGAAATCTCCATACTGCTTTCCAAATTGGCTGCAGTCCCACCAACAATGAGCAAGTGTGCCCTTTTCCCCACATCCTTGCCAGCACTTGTTGTTGTTTGCCTTCCTAATGGCTGCCAATCTTACTGGAGTGCGATGGTATCTAGGGTGGCTTTGATTTGCATTTCTCTGACTGCTAGCGATGCTGAGCATTTTTTCATGTGCTTGTTGATTGATTGTATATCCTCCTCTGAGAAGTGCCTGTTCAGGTCCTTGGCCCATTTGTTGATTGGGTTATTTGTTATCTTATTGTCTAATTTTTTGAGTTCTTTGTATACTCTGGATATTAGGGCTCTATCTGAAGTGTGAGGAGTAAAGATTTGTTCCCAGGACGTAGGCTCCCTATTTACCTCTCTTATTGTTTCTTTTGCTGAGAAAAAACTTTTTAGTTTGAGTAAGTCCCATTTGTTGATTCTAGTTATTAACTCTTGTGCTATGGGTGTCCTATTGAGGAATTTGGAGCCCGACCCCACAATATGTAGATCGTAGCCAAATTTTTCTTCTATCAGACGCTGTGTCTCTGATTTGATATTAAGCTCCTTGATCCATTTTGAGTTAACTTTTGTGCATGGCGAGAGAAAGGGATTCAGTTTCATTTTGATGCATATGGATTTCCAGTTTTCCCAGCACCATTTGTTGAAGATGCTATCCTTCCTCCATTGCATGCTTTTAGCCCCTTTATGAAATATAAGATAGTTGTAGTTTTGTGGATTGGTTTCTGTGTCCTCTATTCTGTACCATTGGTCCACCCGCCTGTTTTGGTACCAGTACCATGTTGTTTTTGTTACTATTGCTCTGTAGTATAGTTTGAAGTCTGGTATTGCTATACCGCCTGATTCACACTTCCTGCTTAGCATTGTTTTTGCTATTCTGGGTCTTTTGTTTTTTCCATATGAATTTCATGATTGCTTTATCTATTTCTACAAGAAATGCCGTTGGGATTTTGATTGGCATTGCATTAAACCTATAGAGAACTTTTGGTAATATCGCCATTTTGATGATGTTAGTTCTGCCTATCCATGAACAGGGTATATTTTTCCATCTTCTAAGATCTTCTTCTACTTCTCTCTTTAGGGTTCTGTAGTTTTCATTGTATAAGTCTTTCACCTCTTTTGTTAGGTTGATTCCCAAGTATTTTATTTTTTTTTAGGATATTGTGAATGGAGTGTTTTTCCTCATTTCCATTTCAGAGGATTTGTCGCTGATATACAGGAATGCCTTTGATTTATGCGTGTTGATTTTATATCCTGCCACTTTGCTAAATTCATTTATTAGCTCTAATAGTTTCTTCGTAGACCCTTTTGGGTCTGCTAGGTATAGAATTATGTCATCTGCAAATAGTGATAATTTAAGTTCTTCTTTTCCTATTTTTATGCCATTAATTTCTTTCGTCTAATTGCTCTGGCCAGTGTTTCGAGAACTATGTTGAACAGAAGTGGTGAGAGAGGGCATCCCTGTCTTGTTCAAGATTTTAGAGGGAATGCCTTCAATTTTTCTCCATTCAGAATGATGCTAGCCTGAGGCTTAGCATAGATAGCTTTTACAATGTCAAGGTATGTTCCTGTTATCCCTAGTTTTTCTAGTGTTTTGAACATAAAGGGATGCTGTACTTTGTCGAATGCTTTTTCTGCATCTATCGAGATGATCATATGGTTCTTAATTTTAAGTCTATTGATGTGGTGAATAACATTTATTGATTTCCGTATATTGAACCAGCTTGCATCCCAGGGATGAATCCTACTTGATCATGATGCAAAATTTTTTGGATATGTTTTTTAATCCGATTCACCAGAATTTTATTGAGGATTTTTGCATCTAGGTTCATTAGAGATATTGGTCTGGGTTTTCTTTCTTTGAAGTGTCTTTGTCTGGTTTAGGAATCAGGGTGATGTTGGCCTCATAGAATGAATTTGGAAGTTCTCCCTCTTTTTCTATTTCCTGAAATAGCTTGAAAAGTATTAGTATTAGTTCCTCTTTAAAGGTTTTGTAAAACTCTGCTCTATACCCGTCCGGTCCTGGGCTTTTCTTAGTTGGTAGTCTTTTGATGGTTTCTTCTGTTTCTTCAATTGATATTGGTCTGTTTAGGTTGTCTATATCCTCCTGACTCAATCTGGGCAGATCATATGACTTAAGAAATTTATCGATGCCTTCACTATCTTCTATTTTATTGGAGTATAAGGATTCAAAATAATTTCTGATTATCTTCTGTATTTCTGAAGTGTCTGTTGTGATGTTGCCTTTTTCATCCTGTATGCTAGTAATTTGAGTTCTCTCTCTTCTTCTCTTTGTTAGCATGGCTAAGGGTCTGTCGATTTTATTTATTTTTTCATAGAACCAACTTTTAGTTTTGTCAATTTTTTCAATTGTTTCTTTTGTTTTGATTTCATTAATTTCAGCTCCGATTTTAATTATTTCTTGCCTTCTACTTCTTTTGCTGTTGTTTTGCTCTTCTTTTTCTAGGATTTTGAGATGAAGTATGAGATCATTTATTTGTTTTGTTTTTTTTTTTTTTTTTTTTTTAAGGAATGAACTCCAAGCAATGAATTTTCCTCTTAGAACTGCTTTCAATGTGTCCCATAGATTCCGATATGTTGTGTCTGTGTTTTC
Organism: Spermophilus citellus; assembly: GCF_964194105.1. NCBI lineage: Eukaryota > Metazoa > Chordata > Mammalia > Rodentia > Sciuridae > Spermophilus > Spermophilus citellus. Next base: position 220,027,529 of record NC_138184.1, on the reverse strand, counting down.
ATTTATCTCTAAGAATTTTTTAATTTCCTCCTTGATGTCTTCTATAACCCATTGATCATTCAGTAACCTATTGTTCATTCTCCAAGTGATGCATGATTTTTCCTTCCTTCTTTTATCGTTCCTTTTCAGTTTCATTCCATTATGATCAGATAAGATGTATGGTATTATCTCTACTCCTTTATATTGTCTAAGAGTTGCCCTGTGACATAATATATGATCTATTTTTGAGAAGGATCCATGTGCTGCTGAGAAAAAAGTGTAACTGCTTGATGTTGGGTGGTATATTCTATATATGTCAATTAAGTCTAGGTTATTAATTGTGTTATTGAGTTATATAGTTTCCTGATTCAACTTTTGTTTGGAAGATCTGTCCAGTGGTGAGAGAGGTGTGTTGAAGTCTCCCATGATTATTGTATGGTGGTCTATTAGACTCTTGAACTTGAGAAGAGTTTGCTTGATGAACATAGCTGCACCATTGTTTGGGGCATATATATTTATGATTGTTATGTCTTGTTGGTGTATGGTTCCCTTGAGCAGTGTGTAGTGTCCCTCTTTATCCCTTTTGGTTAACTTTGGCTTGAAATCTATTTTATTTGATATGAGTATGGACACTCCTGCTTGTTTCCGAAGTCCATATAAGTGATATGATTTTTCCCAACCTTTCACCTTCAGTCTATGTATATCTTTTCCTATCAAATGCGTCTCCTGTAGGCAGCATATTGTTGGGTCTTGTTTTGTGATCCATTCTACTAGCCTGTGTGTCTTAATTGGTGAGTTTAAGCCATTAACATTTAGGGTTATTATTGAGATATGGTTTGTTCTTCCAGCCATATTTGTTTATTTATGTTACTAAACATGGTTTGTTTTCCTCTTTGATTATTTCCCCCCCTTTACTGTCCTACCTCCCACTGTTGGTTTTCATTGTTGTTTTCCATTTCCTCTTCCTGAAATGTTTTGCCAAGGATGTTTTGAAGAGATTGTTTTCTAGCTGCAAATTCTTTTAACTTTTGTTTATCATGGAAGGTTTTAATTTCATCTTCCATCCTGAAGCTTAATTTCGCTGGATACACGATTCTTGGTTGGAACCCATTTTCTTTCAGAGTTTGAAATATGTTATTCCAGGATCTTCTAGCTTTCAGAGTCTGTGTTGAAAGATCAGCTGTTATCCTGATTGGTTTACCCCTAAATGTAATCTGCTTCCTTTCTCTTGTAGCTTTTAAAATTCTCTCCTTATTCTGTATGCTGGGCATCTTCATTATAATGTGTCTAGGTGTGGATCTCTTATGATTTTGCACATTCGGCATCCTGTAGGCTTCTAGGATTTGGGATTTTGTCTCATTCTTCAAGTCTGGGAAGTTTTCTCGTATTATTTCATTGAATAGATTGCTCATTCCTTTGGTTTGGACCTCTATACCTTCCTGTATCACAATGACTCTTAAGTTTGGTCTCTTTATGTTGTCCCATATTTCTTGAATGTTCTGCTCATGGTTCCTTAACAGTCTTGCTGAGCTGTCTATGTTCTTTTCAAGTTGAAATACTTTGTCTTCATTGTCTGATGTTCTATCTTCCAAGTGTTCTACTCTGCTGGTATTATTCTCAATTGAGTTTTTAAGTTGGTTTATTGCTTCCTGCATTTCTAGGATTTCTCTTTGTTTGTTTTTTATCACCTGTATCTCCCTGTATAGTTGATCTTTTGCTTCTTGGATTTGTTTATGTAATTCATTGTCGAAGTGATCTTTCATTGACTGATTTTGCTGTCTAATGTCTTCCTTGAGACTCCAGATCATCTGAAGTGTGTATATCCTGAATTATTTATCTGACATTCCATCTGCTGCAGCTATTACCTCTTCTAAAGTTGAGTTGACCTGCATTGCTTGTGGTCCTTTCTTTCCTTGTTGTTTCATACTGCTCACGTTTCTTTCTGCTTGGTGAAACTGTTGTGTTTTTGAAATTTTCCCCCTATATATTTATATTGCTCTTGTATAGCTGCAAAGACTCCCTTGCAGGGCGGGCAGCGGCTGTGCTCCTCCTCCAGTTGGTGTGACGTGTCTACCACGCCCGCGGACCCCTGGGTCTGTTCTGCCGGTCGGTCGCAGGTCTGCCTATCTTTCAGGCGCGGGCGGCGGCTCTGCTCTGCCCTTACACCAATTGGGGTGACGTGTCTACCACGCCGGGGGGTCGCTGGGCCTGTTCCGGGCGTGGGCGGCGGCTCTGCTCTACCCCTACTCCAATTGGTGTGACGTAACTACCATGCCGGCGGTCCACTGGGCCTGTTCAGGGTGCGAGCAGCGGCTCTGCTCTGCCCCTATTCCAATTGGTATGACGTAACTACCACGCCGGCGGGCCACTGGGCCTGTTCAGGGTGCGAGCAGCGGCTCTGCTCTGCCCCTACTCCAATTGGGGTGACGTGACTACCACGCCGGCGGGCCTCTGGGCCTGTCCCGGGCGTTGGCATCGGCTCTCCTTTGCCCCTCCTCCAATTGGTGTGACGTAACTACCATGCCTGCGGACTGCTGGGCCTGTTGTGCTGGTCGGTCGCAGGTCTGCCTACCTTGCGGGCGCGGGTGGCGGCTCTGCTCTGCCCCTTCTCCAATTGGGGTGACGTGACTACCACGCCTGCGGGTCGTTGGGTCTGTTCCGGATGTGGGTGGCGGCTCTGCTCTGCCCCTACTCCAATTGGGGTGACGTGACTACCACGCCTGCGGGTCGTTGGGTCTGTTCCGGATGTGGGTGGCGGCTCTGCTCTGCCCCTTCTCCAATTGGGGTGACGTGACTACCACGCCTGCGGGTCGTTGGGTCTGTTCCGGATGTGGGTGGCGGCTCTGCTCTGCCCCTACTCCAATTGGTGTGACGTGTCTACCACGCCGGCAGGCCGCTGGGCCTGTCCCGCTGGTCGGTCGCAGGTCTGCCTACCTTGCGGGCTCGGGCGGCGGCTCTTCTCGGCCCCTACTGCGGTTGGGGTGAAGTGATACCACGCCGGCGGGTCGCTAGGCCTGTTCCGGGCGCGGGCGGCGGCTCTGCTCTGCCCCTACTCCAATTGGTGTGACGTGTCTACCACACCGGCAGGCCGCTGGGCCTGTCCCGCTGGTCGGTCGCAGGTCTGCCTACCTTGTGGGCTTGGGCGGCGGCTCTGCTCGGCCCCTACTGCAGTTGGGATCCCAGCATCATCTTAATGGCTCGCCTCTCAACCATTACTTCTGGCAAAATGCCAGGGGCTATTCCGACTCGGCTGTGGCTCTCAACATCTCCCCACTTCTGTTTAATTAAACAACAAGCATGTGGCTTAGGGACCGTGCCTGTCTTTGGTTGTCCAATACTACAACTATGAGACAGTTGCTTGTTCAAACCTCTACAGAATTACAAGAAATGTTTATAACAAGCATTGCTGCATACACTGCCACATTCAAATCTTTCTTAGATCCTGCAAACACTTCTGGATGTGATCAAGATTTTTGCTTGATAGATCTTTTGCAAATCTCTACATTTAAAAGGCCACAGGTTACAAGACACATAAATACCTCAGGAGAGTTGGTGAACTTACAGTATTGCCAGTGGAAGATACTATCTAGATCTATGACAATCTGTATAGTATTGATTCTTTGACACAACTGTCTCCATTTCAATATATGGTCTAAAACAACCCACAGCCAGAGCTTTCCTTTATGCAAGTACAAACTACATTCATTTCATTTAGACTACATGATCTAGGTAACTACCATAGCAACCATAGCATGTTAGTCATGCCTGATTACAACTGATAGAAAGCTATAAAGGGCACTAGCCATAGGCATTCTTAACAATAAGTGGATACAATTGATAAGTAGCTCCATGGACATGCACAAAGAACATGCCCTGTTGCTATTACATTATCTCACTGGACATGATCAATGGACATTGACTCTCACTGGGTGTAACCAATTACCAACAAACACCACCAATTTGGAACTATATTTAAACTGCTTCTTCTGCCACATCAATGAGGCTGCTCCAAGGACATCAGTGAGATTGGCTGCCTTGCTTCCCCTGATCAACTCCACCATTTCCTTACATCCAACATTCAGCTCAAACCTCCAGACAAGGACAATATCTGCTCTTCTGCTAAGAGAAGTCGTGTGGCATCAGAGGTATTTTGGGGCTCGTGATTGCCCTAGGATTGTGTGATTTGCTTGCAGTGTTTAATTAGTGTGTATTAAATGCTAGTTGGGGTGCTTAAGCACACCCAACACTGTTTGCATTAATTGTTTGTGTTTGATGATTGGTGTGATCGAATACACACTTACATTTAAATACAATTGGCCTCTGAGTAATTATTAATAGCGCCTCTGCCAGCAGGTATGTAAAATCTTCCATTGAGAAACAGAAGGTAATTAAAGTATGTTATCTTCCATTTGAATCCACCCAGTCACATGAGTACCAGAAAATATCATAGGATTATTGACTGTGGATTATATTAATTACTGTGTGTATTAGATAAAGACTGTAAGCATTATGTCTATGGTGTAATGTAAACTGCAAAACTTAGATACCCTGCAGAACTTAGATAAACTGAAGTTAGTGATGTAAAAGTCTACACCCAGGCATAGACCCCAGAGCTCACCCAGTTATAACTGTAAGCACAACTGAACTAAGACTTAAAAACCCAGCCTTTTGGGGGCCAGTAGAACTAACAGGACCTGGATAGAGAGCCTGATACCTTTGTTGCTGTTGTCCCCCCCTCCACCATTGTCCTCTGGCCTTGATCAAGTTCCAGTGATCTGGACTTAAGACACATCACAGGTGAGTGCCTGGGACCCTTGGGTGTAGACTTAGTCAGCACTTAGAATTAGGATGTGTGTCTGAAGTGTGATGAGCATCAATAAAACAGATATGATTGAATCTTACTGCACTTCAGACTGAGTCAGTAGTAACCACTAGTGATACCCAGAAGGAAGAGAACACCTCCTTTACATAAGGCCTGGTGTGTTTCCTCCTGGATGTTTTGAGGCTTAATCTCTGGGGGAGGATCTGTCCATATTAGAGGGGCTAATATCCTTTGTTGTAAAGTGCCCTTAGCTGCCTCTCTGGCCTGCTGATCTGCTTGTCTATTGTCTTCTGCTATTTCATCTATTTTTTTAATGTCCTTGGCAGAATAACAATGCAAATCACACAATCCTAGGGCAATCATGAGCCCCCAAATACCTCTGATAGGCGACTTCTCTTAGCCAAAGAGCATATATTGTCCTTGTCTGGAGGTTTTTTCAGCTGACATTTGATGTCAGGAAATGGTGGAGTTGATCTGGGGATGGACAGCAAGGCAGTCAGTCTCACTGATGTCCTTGGAGCAGCGTCATTGATGTCCTGTTACCTATTTGGGTAAATAAACAGTTTCTAACAGTTTTAATATTGTTATGGGGAGCTGCTTCAGAAGACACTGAGTCCTAATTCAAACAGAAGGGAGCTTTATTTACCTGGCCAGGGACTGTCTTCCGCCCATATAGACTGATGCCCTGTGGGAGAACAGCAATTTCCTGGCCTGTGTCTTGGGAATTTAAGGACAACAACCCCAACTCAGGGCTTTTTCTCAGCATCATGCAAGCAAGTATGTTATAGAGGCTAAAAAAAGCAGTTAGCTTAATTGCATCTTGGGTCCGAACAAGTGTTAGACAACCATATCCTGAGTTTCAGCTGAGCGGTGGTGATAATCTATTTTAAAATCATGTAGACCCATAAATGTACTCAAACCCATGACGTAGCTCACCATGACCACCACTATATCCCGAGTTGATTGCATTCTGTGGGGTACAAAGTACATTTCAGTTTCTCAGAACAGCTCTTATAACAGTTTTTATAGAAGGCAGCCAAATAGAGTCTTAGGCTTATCTATGACAGTTCTTGCTTTATAATTGTCTTATCTCACTTATCAAAATCTTACATCTATAATCTATATTTTTATACCAATCTATAACCTATAACTTAAACTCTTACTGATTTTATTGATTAGTTTACATCACAATAATATCTGCTCATAGTTTTTATAGATGTTCCCCCAGATGTTTGAAATCCTCCCTCTGTCCAAATTGCTGCATGTGCATGCAGGATTAGGTAGGTGTATTTAGAATCATTGTAAATATTAACTCTTAGTTGTTTAGGCCTATCAATTCTGTGAGCTGTGAATTTGTGCTTGGGGCAAATGTTGTACCTCTGGGTATCATGTAAAGTTACCACAGCATATCCAGCTTTGTGTTCTCCTTGTTCCATAAAGGAACTCTCATCTGCGAACATGGTGTGGTCTGGATTGGACAGGGAAAGAATTTGAAGGTCTTTTGGGGCTGAGTAATTTATAGCTAGGACCTGTTGGCAGTCATGTTTAGGATTTCTCTCTAATGTCTCCAGGATAAAAGTGGCTGGGTTTAAATTACAGGAAGTCTTTATTTGAGTTAGGGGTCCTTCTAGAAGCAAAGCCTGATATTTTAGAAGGCAAACTGTCTGAGAGCAACGGTCCTTCTTTTATATTTCAAATTCCTGAGAGATCACGGGAGATGTATACAATAAGGTCTCTTTCCAGGGTGGTTTTAATTACCTCAGGGACTAGTAGGACTACTACTCACAAACAGTGGGGCCATCCCAGAGATATTATATCAAGTTCCTTACTGAGATAAGCTACTGGCTGTTGAGCCAGTCTATTCTTTTGTGTGATCACTCCAAGGGCTATTCCTCCTCTCTCAGTGACAAACAGGTTAAATTCTTGTTCAGTAGGTAAACTGTGGGCAGGAGATTGCAGTAGAGACCCCATTAATGCCTTAAACACCTTAATATGTCCTGGCTCCCATATCAGGGAAGTGGTTCCTTGGTGTAAAGTTTTTTTAAGGAGGCTATAAAAAGACTTTGCTAATTCTCCAGACACAGGAATCCAAAGTCTGCTGTATCCAGTTAACCCTAGGAAGCCTCTGAGTTGCCATATGGTCTGGGGTATAGAATATTATCCTATGGGGGTTATTCTTTCCTATTCTAGCTTGTGGATTCCTTGAGATAATTAAAATCCTAAATATTGAACTTGTTTTTGGCATCATTGAGCCTTCTTCTTTGAGATTTTGTAACCTCTATCAGCTAAGAAGTTTAGGAATTCTGTATTGGACTTCTGGGATTCTTTCTGGTGGAGGCACATAAAAAGATTTCATCTACATATTGGAGAGCAATTATGGATGTTCTATCTCGGTATTCTGCTGTCTTTAGCTAGGGTTTGTTCAATCAGGTGAGAGCTATCTCTAAATCCTTGGGGCAGCACTGTCCAGGGTAATTGGGATCCACTATCCAGTTCCTCAAAGGCAAACAGATATTGCAGTTGAGAGTCTAGGGGTATATGGAAAAAGGCATCTTTTAAATCTAACACTATTAAAAAAAGCAGCAACTGCTGGAGTATCAGATAACAGAGTATATGGGTGAGGAACTGAAGCCAGATTTAAAGTTAGGTAGTCAGTGTAGTTAGGTAAATCGGGTCTACTACCGAGTGAAATCTAAAATGGAGGCCATGATGAGAATGATTCCGGGAAATGCAGGACAACTCATGGAATGTTAATGAAGTCCTGAAAAGGCCCTAGGCCAAAGTCCACCTCAAAGAAGTGTTAATGAGCAGCCCCCAGCAAACTTAAAGATAGCCCATCACAAAGAAGTGTCCCACCCCTCGGGCCTTCCAACCTACATTCCATCCCCAAAACTATAAGAAGGGGAGACAACCGCACTTCCACGGATTCCACCTCTTGGGTCCCCTTCTTCCTCCGGGAGAAGTCTTTTCTGCTGTCCTTTAATAAACTTCTAATCTCTACTCTGACCTTGCCTCTGTGTGCTTCTTTGGTGTTATTCTTCAACATCGGGGAAGCAAGGACTCGTCACCGGTCAACAGCACTATCATATTGGAGGTCTCATACCGAGATTCAACACTGAGGTAAGTGCACGCACCCCAAGTCTGTTTGAGGTGCATCTTTCTCTTTCTTTCTGGAGGGTAAGCTGGTCACCCGACGGCTACTTAAACGCAATTAGTGCAGCCGCCACTCTTCAAGACTCGGGTGAGAGGTTTCTCGGCCTAGGCAGCTCTCAATCACCTGTTCAATACAGAGCAGGCATGTTGGGTTCTGCCAAAGCTGCTTCCAACTTTTCTGTCTGGGCCCGGAGAGCAATTGGCGTGAGTACACAGTGTCCCTAATCCAGGTCGGCCTCGGATGCATGGAGGTGGAGGAAGGAGTTTGGAACAACTGCGGAATTCCGGTCTGGGCTACCCTCAGAGGATTCTTAAGGTTCCTTTCTCTTGAGCCCCCTCCTGACAGCCCTCAGGGGTATCTAGGGTGATCGGTAGATGAATGGCACTGAGGGAAAGCCCCAATCACATTTGCCTCTGTATGGGCCGTGCAACACTCCCAACCCCGCATCCATTCCTCCTGGATGCTCCCCTTCCTTTGCAGGTCAGAAATGTTAGCAATTCAGGTTGCAGGACTGAGAAAGGCACGAGATAATTAGTAAGATCTGCCCAGGTTACCTAAGGTGCATAGGTAACTTTCAATAGTCTGTTTTACCGCCCCAATGTTTAAAATGTGCTGTGTTCCTTAAGCTGCTAAGAGAGGCATTTTTAGAATCAACTCCTCCAGTAATCTGCTACCTTACAACCAGTAGATATCCCTTAACACTTAGGCGGCTCCTTTAGTCTACAGAGCAAAGACAACAACAAAATAGCACAGGATTCAATGGGTTTTTAGTGGTCAGGAGGAAAGCAGTAAGGCCCTTAAGTCTGAATCCTCCCAGGGTCTCTGGCACAGGGCAAACTGAGCCCCTAGCACTTTGCTAAAGGGGACCAGAAACCCCTTGGCAAAGCAAGGTGAGAGACGGGTTTTCTGGACCGTTTAGGAAGCTCAAGGTTAGGGAGACGTCCCTAATGAGAACAGTTTTCTCTGGCGCGGCTTGGGCGCCTGAATCCTGTTTCTTCTCACTCAGACGGGAGCTTCTCTCTCCTCAATATGCCAGGTGGACCACTAGTATTGAAAAATTGGGATAGATTTGAACCGCAGGTGCTCAAGAAAAAGCACCTCATTTTCTTGGTCTGGCCTCAATACAAACCTGGCCACCAGAGGAAAATATCAATTTTAATGCAATTTTACAGTTTGATAAAATTTACAAAAAAGGAAATGGTGTGAGGTGCTGTATGTTCAGATTTTCTTTGCTCTAAGGGAAAATCCTAAATTATGCCAACAGTGTAAAGTAGACTTAGCTATGATATCTGCCATGAAGAGAGAAAATCTTGGACTCACTGAGGAAAAAGAATCAAGAGAAAAATTTGGGCCGATCAAAGTACATACCCCCTTCCCCCTTCAAGACCTAAGGCAGATAAAAACTGACTCTACTGGAAAGTTAGGAGATATGCCAGATTGCCTGGGATTGGATCTATTCAAAGGAGCTAATCTTGCAAGTGAAAGGGAAACTGAGGAATTCCCAGCAGCTGCCAGAGCCATTTTCGCTTTGGGGAAATTTCCTCATTCTTTCCCTGCACTGTAAGGATTACTCCACCTGAATGCAGTAAAGTCAGTCACACTGAGATCCTTGATTTTACACCTATAATTGCCCCTATGTGAGAACATCTGGCCCACTCATGGGAAATCTAAGGTGCCACTGATAGGAGTCATAATTAAATGGAAGTTCAAAATCTGGAGAGATTTTTTTCTTATCTGGTCTGTTTTAAAGGTTATTATAGATTGTTTCTTAGGGATAATCTAGGCTAAATGTATGTCTAAAAGTAATGTTTCATTGTAACATCTGGTATCTAAATGAGTTTGAAGCATTGCATAATCTTGCAGTTAAAAGTTAGGGTTAGGTAATTGATTAGTTTGATTTCAGATAATTCATGCCAGAGAACTTAAATACTTAGGATAGAAAATTAAAAGAACTCTACTTCTAAGTTGGCAAGTAACTCCCAATCATTCAGTTTTATTTTTTCATCAATTTTTGAACTGGGTAGCCTAAGGAGATATCACTAGGTATACAGTGCATTGATTTGGGCAAGGATAGTAAATTATGATTTGGTATCTGTTTCTCTCTGTGTAAGATTTAGGAAAAAGTGTTGAATTAAAACGTTGGTCTTACTTATTAAAATGACATCAAATAGCAACAGTCTTGGAAATTTTTAAAAGCTTAATTTTGGATATACATGGTAGTGTGTGGTTCTCTTTTAAATTTTTTCAAGCGATTTAATGTAACTTAATACTACTTTAGGAACTTCAGAACAAAGAAAGTGGCTTAATGATCCTGAAAAAAATTTCTTCTGTGGTAGCTTTTATATTATTAAGATCCTATTTTCAGTTTTGTGGAAACAAGCTTTTCTAGTGTAGGAAGATACAATTTACAAAATTTCATCTTTATATCTTAAACTTTTATCATAATTTCCAACATCCAAATCTAAAAATTGTGACTTATGGTTAAAATGCCTTAGGCATGAGGTTTCTGCTCAAAATTCCAGTTTTCCCAGTTCCTTCCAGACCTCAGCCAGGACTTAAGTTGATATGCAAATAGAAGAAGCCTGGAGCACTCAGTAGGAGACAGATCTGAGGCCCAAGGAAAAAAAAGAGTAAAGGTGTCTTTTTACCTGAACTAGACCAAACCAAAGAGTAAATTGTATGGCATTTACTAATTACTGGCCGGTCAATTTTTTCTAGAACTTTTGCCTTTTCTTAGATTCTATATTTTTTTTTTTTTGAGCTCATGATTTTGTTCCTACAGACAAGTTAATGTTTTTCTGATAAGTTCTATTTTTGATCAACTAGAGTTTTTTTTTTTTAAACATTGCAATGAGATTTCACCTGAGAAAGCTGCAAGGCTTTTACTATTGTGTTATGTGTTACACTTGTGTTACGTGTTGTATTTCGGTATGTCTGTGTATATGTCCATATATCATGCAGTGATATGACAATCGACAGATGAGGAGCGCTCATGAAAAATTAAAAATGGATCCAAATATCTTTGATTCACGTGATTCAAATGGCTCAATTTAAATTGGGTAAACAGATGAAAGTAAAGATGTCTTTAAAATTAAGCTTAATAAGTTTTTCTAGGTGTTCAAAAAGGCCCTAATAAAATGTTAACTCTGCTTAAATTCAAAAATTTACAAGTATTGTTTCAAAAGGTGAACAGAAGGAGGTTAACAGATGGAAGAGAGAAACTAGAAGGTTCTAGATATGGATTTAATAGAGGGAAAATGTGTTTCTGGATAAGAAAGTCTATGTAATTGAGTAATTAAGAGGGTTTAAGTAAGTGATAAAGAAGGTCTGTGCAAGTTGGTTATAAGTGTAAGTTTTTGAGCAAGTAATCTTAATGAAATTAAACAGCTGGTTGAACAAGTACTGTTGTTTTAGAGAATTGTGCTATGTTATTTCTTTAAAAGCTAAACTTGGTTAATATAAAAACATCAATGTAATTGGTGCCATTAATGTGTTCATATCTTCCAGGTATACAAGTCTGTAAGGTAGAAGCTTTAGAAAGAGCATTATATCAAGCTGGTGTTCTAAAATTGTATGGTAATTTTAGGCTTAAAAGAAAAACATGTTGGAGATTTATTTATATCATTTGTGTTCTATAACTGGACTTATTATCAGTAAGTTATGTAAAGTTCCATGTTACTTTCTACACTGAGATACAATTTAAATGTATTTTTAAGTTAATGAGAGTCTAATCTATGTAAAGGTTTTATTGCAAACACAAAAGTACTTTGCTACTTTTCTACAAAAGGTTAAAAGCTTTCAGCCTTTTTTTTAATTCATGTTTTAGATGTGATATTATTTTGTGTTAGCTAATATTCATGTGAACTTGAGCAACAATTTATGTAGGCTTTGTAAAATGATGTCTAAAAAGCAAAGATCAGCTTCAGAACTATAGTATTTAAGATTTATGAAGAGCCCCACCTTACTTGAGATAAGGCTCTATGTCCCATCTCACTACATGTGAAAGTGACTATAAAAGAAGTAGGCTAGATTTCAGTACATTTAAAGTTGTGTCCAAAAGTTGGTTTTTGTCATGATTGCCAGGATCTCAAACAGGGGATATACTCCACCAAAATTCAAGGTAGCTATTATATGAACTAAATGTTTTTACTCTTGATAATTTTATTTTGTAGTTTTCTTATAAATGATTTAAGATTGCCTGTTAATGTTTTACAGAGGTACTGATTTAAGAACTCACAACCTGGGTTAATTTAAGACAAGAAGTTATCACCTACAGGATAGAGAGATAGATATTAAAGCTCAGTGCTCTTAATATAAGGCTGTTAACTTATTTGCTAGATGTTTAAGATTAAGTTTTAAAAGTAAAAATTTGGCTCTTGCCCTCTGAGTCAGTCTGAATCAGGGAATAGGAGACTTCTTCAAAGGGCTCTGCCACTCTAGGCCACATAACCTCCTGATCAGGGAGATTAATGAGACCAGTGGAGGACAGAAAGCCAATCAGTGCATTTGCTGTGAAGAGGAGGGTCATCAAAAAGGGAGACATCCCTGATGCTTCCAAGGGAAGCCACATGGTCAAGCAAGGCCTGGACCCATCCTAGCGCAAATGGCACTAACAGAACTGAGAAGCTGCTGTGAAGTTCCCGAGGACTCCCAGAGTAACTCAGCTGACTGTTAACAATAGATAGAAACAAAAGTCAGTTTGACTTGCTTCATCTTAAACACTTAGCAAAGACAGTCAAAGCCAAAACACGGCTATTCCTGGACATTTTAATAATAATGATAGTTAAATGAAACTTCCATAAATAAGTAAACTGGAGGCTACAAAAGAGATTCTCAGACAGGAATGCCTGATAACTATCAAAAGAAACTGCCAGAGTAGTTTTTAGTTTAAGGCTTTTATTTCTAACCAACACAGGTAGGCTTAATGTTTGTTAGTATGGTTATCCAGCCCTAAGTAACAGAATTAAAGATTTCTCTATTAGACGCAGGTCATACTAGTAAAAGGATTTTGCAAGATCAGATGATATTAAATTATTAAACTATATCTTAAGGGAAGGACAACTGTAACCCTAAAAGTTAAATGTTGTGTTTATATCCCTGACATTTCTGACAATGTGACAAATATCCTTAAAGATTTACATGCTCAGATGGAAGCCATGTCCTCAGCAACTTTGTCGTGGAGACAGTATCTTAGCTCCTGGTTCTTGGTATTTCCTGGTGAAAAACATTGTTAGTCTTTGTCTTGGCCATTATACTCATTGGCATATTCCTGTGCTGTGGCATTTATTGCTGCATCAATCTGGTTCCAGTACTAATGAGTTCTTGTTTCTCTTATAGACCACCCATCACTCGAATGGCCCTCCAGCCTATTACTTCTCAATTGGACTTTTAGCATGGACCACTCGATAGACCCGATATTTTTAAGGTGGACTCCAAACTGCTTGCCCCACGCCGTCCCTTTTCAGCCTGAAGAAGCCAGAAAGATTCTCTTCGTCCCCCTTCCTTACAGCAGTAAGGAGTTCCCAAATTAGAGGGGGGAATGAAGCCAGATTTAAAGTTAGGTAGTCAGTGTAGTTAGGTAAATTGGGTCTACTACCGAGTGAAATCTAAAATGGAGGCCATGCTGAGAATGACTCAGGGAAAACACAGGACAACTCATGGAATGTTAATGAAGTCCTGAAAAGGCCCTAGGCCAAAGTCCACCTCAAAGAAGTGTTAATGAGCAGCCCCCAGCAAACTTAAAGATAGCCCATCACAAAGAAGTGTCCCACCCCTCGGGCCTTCCAACCTACATTCCATCCCCAAAACTATAAGAAGGGGAGACAACCGCACTTCCACGGATTCCACCTCTTGGGTCCCCTTCTTCCTCCGGGAGAAGTCTTTTCTGCTGTCCTTTAATAAACTTCTAATCTCTACTCTGACCTTGCCTCTGTGTGCTTCTTTGGTGTTATTCTTCAACATCGGGGAAGCAAGAACTCGTCACTGGTCAACAGCGGTAACAGAACTACAAGTGGAGGGGAATGATTGCTTCATTAATTATTCCAAGGTTCTGCACTAGGCGCCATTCCCCATTTGGTTTTCGGACTCCTAAAATGACTGTTTCAGGACACTAAGTTTCTGCCATTTGAGGTTCTGAATGATCATTTAATAAGTGCCCTCCAGTTTTTTGTTTGTTTGTTTGTTTTTTGCCTTTGCACATGGGGGTGGCTATCTCTGATGTGGAAAGATAGAGGGATCCTTTAAGACTTTTGTAATTGGGACTGCACTTTTTGCCCATCCAATTTTGCCTTCAGTGGCCCATACTTCAGGATTTATATCACAATTTAATAGAGGACAACATAATGCTCCTAGTGGTCCCAAATTTATTGTAATGGAAGCCTGAAGTTTTGAAACTAAGTCCCTTCCCAATCAAGGGGTAGGACATTCTGGAACTATTAGGAATGCATACAAAAATATTCTGTCCCACTCACAACTCAGTGGGGGAGTAAACTTTTTGATGATAAGCCATCCAGACACTCCTTGTGCCATTATAGTATTAGAGGAAAGAGGTCCAAAGTAAGAGGTGAGCACAGGAAAACTGGTGCCAATTTCTAAGAGGAAGTTTACCTGTTGTCTTCCTACAGAGAAGTGTACCCAATCTCATGTGTAGTGATAGAAGTTACGGGAGCCATTAGAATTGACCCCAGGCTCTTTCAGGCCTGCGGGGAGGAGTCTTGCCTCCAGGACCTATGTCTCTGGGGACAATTACTACTCCAATGATTATGTTGACATTTAGGGCAGGGCTTTGGAGGTCTGGTTTGTGGAAAATCCCATTTGAAATGTTCCTCTTTTGCATAATAGAAAAAATTATTTTTTGGTTTGAGGTGCATTCCATTTTCCTCCTCTTTACCTGGGAAGCTTATTTCATTGCAGGTCAAGACTAGTACATCAACCTTTTTCTTGTCTCTATGTTCTCTCTCCTTTTTTCCCTCTTGATCTCTATTATAAAAAATGGAGGTAGCAAGTTGGAGGATATCATATAAGGATCGATTAGGGCCATATGCCAATTTTTGTATGCCAATTTTTCTTAGCTGATAGAGGTTACTTCAAATGTCTGGGGTTGACTGAAGGATAAAATTTTTTTAAAAAGTATGCAGCCCTCTGTGGATTCAGGATCCATGATTATGTGTTTTCTCATTGCCTCCCTGAGTTTCTCCATGAAAATAGTAGGACTTTCTTGGGAGTCCTGTGTAATTTCAGAGACCTTAGAACATTTAATGTTTTTTTTTTTTGTTTGATTCCGTGAAGGGCCTAAAGGATTAATGTCTGGAGGTGTTTAATTCTCTAGGTATCCTTCGGATCTCAGTCAGGATTATTTTTGGGAACTCCCTTTGCTCCTGATGGATAGTTGGGTTTGCTTCTAGTTTGTGCTTGGGGCATGAGGAAGATATAGGTCATCTCCAAATTGCTCAGCTGCTTTTAGAGTGGCTTCCTTCTCTAGAGGTTAAAGTCTGGTTAAGTAATAGCATAATATCTTTCCAGGTGATGTCAAATACCTGGCATAAGTTCTGAAATGCTTCAGCATATTTATGTGGATCCTCTGAAAATCTCCCTAAGTTCATCTTTATCTGCCTTAAGTCTGGGAGGGAGAAAGGGGTATATACTTTAATTTGTCTAAATTCTCTTCCTAGCATCTCCTGGAAGGGTAGTATATTTGATCTGTCTGTTGGGACAGACGGAGAAGGGTCAGGGTATGGAAGATAGGAGGGCTAATGATGGACATCTGCTGAGAGCCATTGCCAAGTAGGAATGACGCATCAAAATTTCCTTGCCAGCATACCCCATGTTGCTTAGAGGAAGGACTCGTGGAAATGGACTTGCCTTGGACATTTGCAGTGACATTGCATGTATGTTTGAGAAAGGTGACTCTGCTCAAGGACCAGGGTGGATCCAGGTTTGAGGAGGATCCTACTGGATTAGGGCGGATCCAGGTTTAGGGTGTATCCTGCTGGGAATAGGGAGTATCCCGCTCCTTGGGTTTAGGGCAGTTCCAGGTTTAAGGTGTATCCTGCTGGGAATAGGGCGTATCCTGTTGCCTCAGGCATGCCCGCTCCCAGAGTATTTGGGATTCAGAACGTGGATTTTGGCCAGAATCTGGATTTCCCCAGAACATGTGTAGAGTGCCGGTGTGAGTTGGGGAATAAAGAATTGCTGTTTGAATCTACAAGGCTGTGAGTGGCTCGTGATTTTGTGCCCAGCCAGACTGTGGCAGACATCCAACAGGGGATGGAGGTTTTGGGAATTCTCCTGATTACTCTTCCTCAGTAGGTGATTTCTTAAGATTTTCTCCCCTCATGGCAGTGATCATAGTGAAAGAGTAAAGTTTCTAAGCTGCAAAGCCTGAGTTAAAATGTAAAGGACCAGGCATTGTAAACCTGCTTCTAAACTGCAAAGCCTGGGTTAAATTCCTGAGGCAGTTAAGACAATGCCCTACTGGCCATTTGGTTGTTTAATGACTTAGGACCCTGTGTAGCCCAGCACGTAGGCATTCAAGGCCCAAACCAATCAGTTTGAATGTGTACCCCACTTAGGAGTGACCAATCACCCCCGCCCAGCCTGTTCCCGCCAATGAATGTACTAATCAAGTCTAAGAATTATTGTTTGATTTTCCCGCGGTGTATGGTGATTTGTTAAAAGAGACTGTGATGTATGCAAAGCCCCCGTCCACCCCAAAAAGTGTACTTAAGCACTGCTCAACCCCTGCCCGGGACTCTGGGCTGCTCTCCTTTCTTGAGTGGGCACGGAGCCCCAGCATGCTGGTTCAATAAATCCCCTTCTGCCAATTGCATGAGTGGTCTCTTGGTGGTCTCTTTCTCCGACACTTCGCCGGACCCTTACAATAGCTGAGTCTAAATTACACTGTTGGCATAGTTAGGGGTTTTTACATAAAGAAAGTCTAACCATAAGGAATTTCAGACCATTTCCCTTCCTTTTTGCAAAATCTATCAAGTTGTGAAATGGTATTAAACTTGATAGTTCCCTCTGGCAGCCAGGATTCTCCAGCAGGGAGTTTGTATTGAGGCCAGGCCTGGTAACAGAAGAAAATGAGGTGCTCTTCCTTGAGTGTCTGTGAGTCAAACTTATCCCAGTTTTTCAGTATGCGGGTTAGTGGTGGACCTGGCATAGTAGAGAGAGAAGATCTTATCTGAGTTGGGGTGGGGGCGGGGGGACAAGCATTTAGGTGCCTGTGCTGGAGAAAATTGTTCATTTTTCTTGGGACTTCTCCTTAAACTTGAGCTTCAATATGGTCCAGAAAACTGGCCTCTCATTGCCCTTCTTTGCCAAAGTTATTTCTGGTCTCCTTTGGCAAAGTGCTAGGGATTCTAGCTCTCCCAGAGCTGGAGACCCCTGCACCTGGAGAATTCAGCT
Organism: Spermophilus citellus; assembly: GCF_964194105.1. Lineage (NCBI taxonomy): Eukaryota > Metazoa > Chordata > Mammalia > Rodentia > Sciuridae > Spermophilus > Spermophilus citellus. The sequence goes on along the minus strand of NC_138184.1, from coordinate 220,010,166 downwards.
TTAAGGGCATTGCTGATTCTTGGTTACCACTATAAACCTTGATTGTGGAAAAACCACTGTACATTTCCTTGTTTATTTTCCTGCTTTGTGGACTAGAGGAATCTCTGGAGGTTCGGGGGGACATCTATTGGTCATTATGCACATAACACCGTTTTCCTGGAGAAGTCTACAGGAGAGGCTGGTTTAAAATAGAATCTCTCCAATGATCCAAGATGGTGGGCTAGAGGGAGGCTTCACTCTGTGTTGCTCATGACCTGGGATTGTAGTAGTGGAAATACTGTTTTTCTGCGTATTATTAGAGGACCCCCAACAGCTCCTCCCATGCAAGAATTCAGGCCACCATACCTGCACAGGTCTCCAGACCTCAGTGTCAGCACAATACTCCTGCATGCTCACCCATGCAGGACCACCAGTAACGTGCCCAGGCAGTACCACCAGCATCAACACCTGTGTGGGATCTGCACAGGAATCCTTGTCACTGTTCCCACACAGGATACCTGACCACTTCCCAGATGCAGGACCTGTGGCCACCACTCCCATGTGGGCCCCTAACTACCAACGTGGGGGGGTCTCCTGGTCACCTCCATCTTGGGACACTGCATCCACTGCCATAGTCCCCTACATGTGGTAGCCTGCACCTGGGGACACAGGACAGGGTCTGGAGAAAGTCACCAGCCATACCACTGCATGCCATAGAGCTGCATCTCTGAACACACTGCCATTACCACCACCCAGCCCAACCTGACCCAACACCCCATCTCTGAAAGCAGCTGCCTCCATCTTAGGACACCTTTGTCACCATCTTTAGTTGGGGCAACTCCCAGCTTGGGACACTTGCTGGGGTATAGAAGCAATATTAAGGTACCTATAGTCCCCAACTCCCACCTCTGCCCTGCAGCCTTTGACTCAGCACAGTTCTTGAGGCTATGTGGCCAGTCCATAGCTTGCAAAGCCTGGTCCTGAGCTGCTCCATACAAAACAGCTCTCTGTGGCAGGTGTGCGGCCCTCAGAATGCAGCTCACAAGAACTCTGGAGAAAGAGGTTTCTGATTTGGAAGTAGAAAGAAAGGGGGGGTAGTGATATACAGTTTAGAGACTAAGTTAGAGATCAGGAATTGTGAGGCCTGCAGGTGATATAAGGAGATAAGACCAGGCACCCATATCACATAAGTGGGCCCCAAAGGAGATCCTTGGGGGTGCAGTCTCTCATTGGGGACCAGGAAGTACTATACCCCACCTCGAGAAGCTCTGCCCCCAAGACAACGCTCCCACCTTAATAACCTTCACCATCCTGAGGGTGGAAATACCAGCAAACAACAGAAAACCCCACCTATTGGATGAGAAGGGAAGCAGGAAAGATACTGAGCTCCAACAAAAACTGTAAGGGTCCAGCAAAGCGTAGGAGGAAGAGACCACAAGAGACTGGCTTCATGCAATAAGCAGGAGGGAGTTTATTGAAGATCCAATTCAGCGCGCTGAGGCCCCAGGCAGTCTCGCTCAAAAAGTGAGAATAGCCCAGAGCCCCGAGCAGGGGTCAAACAGTGCTTAAGTACACATTTTGGGGAGGGCAGGGACTTTGCATACATCAGAACAATTCGTCATGAGGCACGGGAAAATTGAACAACAACTCTGAGACATGATTAGTACATTCATTGGCAGGAACAGGCTGGACGGGGGTGATTGGTCACTCCTAAGTGGAGTACACATTCAAACTGATTGGTTTAGGTCCTAAATAACTACGTGACAAACTACACAGAGTCCCAGGTTATTAGACAACCAGGGAGTCAGTGGGAATATTTACTGGGCAGTTCCAGTATTGTCCTAACAGCTACAAGAATTTCAGGTTTTGGGGGTAGCAGAGGAATTTTAACAATACCTGGTCTTTTACTTTTTAACTCAGGCCTTGCAGCTTAGAAACTTTACAATGCCCGGTCTTTTACACTTTAACTCAGGCTTTGCAGTTTAGAAACAGCTTAGAAATTTTACCCTTACAAAACAATCCTTGTATTTTCCTTTGAGGTTTTTTTCTCATTTTTTTCTTCTTTTCTCTCTTTCTTCTCCCACTGTCACATCCCCGACATTTGTGAAACCAAGTACTTTCCATGAATGAGGCTAATGAGGATTGGGATGTCTAAGTAGTAAATAATAATTGTGTTGTATATTCTTTTATCTCCTATTTTTACTTTTTAAAAAATTTTCTTAATTTTTATGTTTGTTTGTTGTACTCTCTCTATTGTCTTCCCACTTACTTGTCTTCACCAAATCACTCTCTTTTTTCTTCTGCTTTCAACCAATTTCTTTAGATTCATCTTTCAAGCTTCGTAAGATCTAATAACTCCATGTCCTCACCTCCTACCTCCTTAACATCTCTTCCTACACCCCACATCCAGTTCTCTCTTTGCCCACCATTAGAAAGTGTAGACTCTTTTGCAAGCCTATTCTTAATATTGTAGATAATAATTGAACTAACATTTCTATATATTGTGACAAAACTGTAAATGTCTTAATAGCAGCTATTTGGTTTAAGGCTGTATATTGTTTGCATTTTGATCTGTTAATATTCTTCTCCCACTTAAAAGAGAGGTATTGGAACTGTGCAGGGACACTATAAGCCTTTAGGGTAAAAAGAGTAACACCTCAGATCCACAGTGATAGAAGGGAAGATACACAAACAACATGAAAAAAACAAGGGAAGAAAATGCCCCAAATAAACCAAGATGTTACATTATTAGAATACATGACCAGAACAGCAGAAAAACTGCCAGAAAAGGAGTTCAGGATGTACATAATTAAAATGTTCTGTGAATTAAAGGATGATATAAGAGAGACAATACAGGGAGCAAAAGATTATTTTGATAAAGAACTACATAAGCAAATACAGGAAGCAAAATATTACTTCAATAAGGAGATAGAGTTTCTGAAAACAAAAATGAAAACAAAACAAAAAACAAAACCCAACAAGAAACCCTTGAAATGAAGGAAACAATAAACAAAATTAAAAACTCAGTAGAAAGCATCACCAACAGATCAGATCACTTGGAAGACAGAATCTCAGATAATGAAGACAAAATATATAATCTTGAAAATATAGTTGACCACACAGTGAAGATGGTAAATCTCACAATTTCCTGACAAACTCAAGTTTCTCAGTAAGTATATCAGTGTGTTTGAAAAAATGTATCTAGTGATAGATAGCATTGACTCAAAGATATATCACCCTTCAAAACACAGCCTAATCATTCCTTCATTAATATCTTGCCTTGTATTTTTATTCAGATTGATATTCATTTAAAATCAGATATGATCAATATCGTGGAGTGGTTATTCAGCCATACCCAAGCCCCCCACATTCCAGAAAGGAAGAAGTAAAAGAAAAGCTGACCAGAGAGGAGTGGTGATCCTGAGAACAGGAGAAGGAACACATTGAGTGAAAGGATCAACAGCTGGATAGTCACCCAGTCCAGGCCTCTTAGGAGAAAGAAGCTCAATAAGTAATCCCTTGCATAAAAGTAGAAGTGATAATTATCTAAACATATGAGTAAACATACAAGTAGCATGAAAAATAAAGCAGCATGAACAAACCACCCCTAACACTTCAACAATTGATCAGCAACTGACCCCATTGACATCACAGTATAGGAAATATAAGAGAAAGAATTTATAAAATTGATAATTAAAATGCTTAGTGGTCTAAAAGAAGATATATGGAATGAATTTAGAAAATACAGAATGTGAAAGTTTATTTCAATAAAAAGAGATTCTGAAAAATAACCAAATGGAAATCCTGCAAATAAAAAACTCAATGAATCAAATTAAAAATTCAATGAAAAGCATCACCAATAGATAAGAACACTTTGAAGACAGATTCTCAGGTCTTGAAGACTAAGTATAGAGTATTGAAAATAAAATGAACAGTTAGAAAAGATGTTAAGAGACTCTGATCAGATATTGAAGAAATTCGGAATAACATAAAGAGACTAAATTTAAAAATCGTTGTCATAGGTGAAGATTCTGAAACAGATAGTAAAGGAATGCACAAACTTTTAATGAAATAATATTTATATCTTGGGAATGAGAAGGAAATCAAATCAAAATGCATATAGAAACCAAAATAGGCAAGATCAAAGAAGATCCTATTTAATACACATTGTAATTAAAATACCTATTATACAGTATAAGGATAGAAATTTAAAAGTAGCAAGAGAAAAATGGCATATTCATAGAGGTAAGTGATTTCAAATTTCAACTGATTTCTCTATCCAGACCCTAAAAACCAGGAAGTCTTGGAATAATACATAACAACCCCTGAAAGAAAACAGGTACCAACTAAGTTAGTGTATCTAACAAAACTATCCTTCAGTTAAATTTTGTGCATGGTGAGAGATAGGAGTTTAATTTCATTTTGTTGCATATGGATTTCCAGGTTTCCCAGAACCATTTGTTGAAGATGCTATCTTTTCTTAATTCAAAATGGATCAAGGACCTAGGAATTAAATCAGAGACTCTGCATCTAATAGAAGAAAAAATAGGCCCTAATCTTCGTCATGTGGGATTAGGTGCCAACTTCCTTAATAAGACTCCATTAGTACAAGAATTAAAACCAAGAATCAATAAATAGGATGGAATCAAACTAAAAAGTTTCTTCTTAGCAAAAGAAATAATCTGTGAGATGAACAGAGAGCCTACATCCTGGGAGCAAATTTTTACTCCTCACACATCAAATAGAGCACTAATCTCTAGGGTATATAAAGAACTAAAAAAGCTAAGTACTGAAAAAACAAATAACCCAATCAACAAATGGGCCAAGGACCTGAACAGACACTTCTCAGAAGAGAATATACAATAAATCAACAAATATATGAAAAAATGCTCATCATCTCTAGCAATCAGAGAAATGCAAATCAAAACTACTCTAAGATATCATCTCACTCCAGTCAGAATGGCAGCTATTATGCATACAAACAATAATAAGTGTTGGAGAGGATGTGGGGAAAAAAAACACTCATACATTGCTGATGGGACTGCAAATTGGTACAGCCAATATGGAAAGCAGTATGAAGATTCCTTTGAAATCTGGGAATGGAACCACCAATTGATCCAGCTATCCTTCTCCTCAGACTATATCCAAAGTACTTAAAAACAGCATACTACAGGGACACAGCCACATCAATGTTTATAGCAGCACTATTCACAATAGCTAAACTGTGGAGCCAACATAGTTGCCTTTCAGTGGATGAATGGATAAAAAAATGTGGCATATATACACAATAGAATTTTACTCAGCATTAAAAGAGAATAAAATCATGGCATTTGCAGGTAAATGGATGGCATTGGAGAAGATAATGCTAAGTGAAGTTAGCCAATCCCCAAAAAACAAATGCTGAATGTTTTCTCTGATATAAGGAGGCTGCCTCATAGTGGGGTAGGGAGGGGGAGCATGGGAGAATTAGATGAATTCTAGATAGGGAAGAGGGGTGGGAGGGAAAAGGAGGAGGCAGGGGAATAGCAAGGTTGGCGGATAATGATATACATCACATACTTTTTTTTTAAACCCCAAAGTACATATATAAAGGCATGAATTGGCGTGAACATACTCTATATACAAAGATATGAAAGTTGTACTCTATATGTGCAATAAGAATTGTAATGCATTCTGCTGTCACGTATTTAAAAAAATAAAATCAATAAAGCTAATAAAAAACTATCCTTCAAAAATGAAGATGAAATAAAAACCTTTCATGGTTAGTAGAGAGTAATAGAATTCATAACATGCAAGCCTGAACTATAAAATATTCACTGAAATATTTTTTTTTGCAGAAGAGATAAAAAATAAAAATGAAAACCCACATGGGGAAAAAATTACACTAGAAGAATAGCCAAATAAAGAAAAATCAGATCTGAATTTAGTTTTACAAATAAGGCAAAATGGCATCCTGCCCATGTCCCATACAACCTAGATTTCAGTCAAATCCAACAAGGACTGGAGAAGAACTTTTCAGACTTCATGGCGCATCTGTAACAAGATGTAAGTTTCATGATAGGAGATGCAAATGCCTCTCAGGTATTAAACAGCTAGCTTTTGAAAATGCTAATAAAGTGTGCCAAGAAACAATTCGACCATATTGCAAGAAAGGATCTGTCTGATTATATTGTCTTTGCGCCAATGTGGGTCAAACGCATTTACAAGGTCTAACTATTGCTGCCACATTAAATCAGGCTTTGCAAACTTTATTATAGGAGAACCATTACCAAAGGCAGCATTTTAACTGTGGAAAGGTAGGACACATGGCGAAGGACCGCAGGCTACCACAAAGACAAAGGGGCCCACTTGGTTTCTGGCTGTGCCACGAAGAGGCAACCATGAGGCACAAGGAAGCCCAGCATGTTGTAGGGTTGCCTCCATTTACACAGCAGGAAAACTGGTGGTGGGTCCAGCCTGAACCCCACCAAGTAGTAGGGGTGTTACAATTTGCTCTAGAGGAGCAGCCATTGGCTCCAGGTCATCTATCATTCAGTCTAGCCCAGGCTCCTTGCACACAGGCCCAACCTTAAGATTCATCCAGGATATTTTCAGTTCAGGAACCAGGAGCTCCATCCAACATCAGAATTCATGCTACCTCCAGAGATAGTCACACAATTAGCCTGTTTGCTAGGTCTAAGGCTTTTAACTTTATCTCTAAGGCCCATAAGTAAGTCTCCTGAAGACCATCAACTAATATCTTGATCTGAATATGAACACATCTCTATTGTAGTCCGATTTTTAAATACATTTTTGATTGTACTTCTGGGCAGGTCAACTGAAATGCTCCCATAATTAACTTGGTAGAACATAAATTCTACCAAGTTTATCCCAATTATGCTAATCAAGTGATTTCTCCTCACAAAACCACAAACAGATTTCCCTAATCATTTCTAAGAACTGAGTTAGCCGGTCTCTTTTTATATCTTTTTGTTTGATTATCATCCTCAGAATTTCAAAATAAATTTCTTTCTCTGAAGACAAAGAGTTCCCTATACTTAATGTCCCAAGATTAAAAACAACAACAACAACAACAACAAAAAAACAACCCTTTCCTCTCTCCTCTTTCTCTCACTATATCAACTCACAATACACTAATCCACAATATATCAGTCCACAGTATGCTAATTTGTAAGTGCACTTTTCCTGCAAGAGAAGTCCAAACACCCAATAGTTACTTATTAATACCATGGGATGAGGATCCTTGTTCTAGGCGCCAGTTCCCACCACATCTCAGGCTGGCGGTGGAAATAGGGTTCCCCTCGGTGAAATGGGCTGGCTGTTAAATAAAACCTAAGAAAAATAGAATGGTGAAAAAAATCACAGGACTCAGGAAATATTTTCAGAAAGCGGAAGCAGGATGGGCTAGTCGATCATATGGCTCAAGCTTCCACACTAAAAAGAGCAAAATGGAGCCTGTGCTTGCTTTATTTATATCTGGGGAAAATCAAAGGTTTTCCATGGAATGTTCTTTGCCAAAAATGATAGTAGGTGGGCTATTCATTTCCCAATGGGTTGCACCCATCTCCGGAGCTACTGTGAGGGAATCTATTGCATGAGAGAAGCCACAAATAGTTCACAATGCCAAACCTAAATCTCCCTAGCTTCCATCCTGAGAGAAGACCCTCAAGTGATTGATTCATGGGTGGATTCCCACAATGGCAGGAAATAAAAATCATCTGTCCATAATAAAATTGATGTAAATGGTTTAAACTCTTCAATCAAAAGACAGAGATTGGCAAATTGGATTGAAAAAATAAGATACAACTATTGTTGCTTACAAGGGACTAACCATACAGGCAAAGATATCCACAGACTGAAGAATGAGGAAAAGTATACCATGCATTTAGAAACTGAAAGCAAGCAGAGTTAGCTATTCTCATATCAGATAAAGTAGACTTCGGACCAAAATAAATCAGGAGAGACAGAAAAGGTCACTTCATGCTAGTTAAGGAAATAATCCAACAATAAGATTCAGTGATAATAAATACTTTCAAAATGGTGCACCTACATACATAAAAATAGACCCTTCATATAAAGAATCGAATAGAACACAATAAAGTAATACTGAGTGATTTCAATACACCTCTCTTATCATGGATAATCCAGACATAAAAAAATTAAGACTCTTCAGAACTAAAAAATACTATCTGATATTGTGGACCTAACAGACATCTATAGAGTATTTCATCCACTGACAACTGAATTCACTTTTTTTTCTCAGAAGTACATGGAAGTTTAACTAAAATAGATATAAATTTAAGGCTCAAATAAAATCTTAGCAAATACAAAAGAAAAAAAAAGGAGAGAGAAATTCCTTACATCCTCTCAGATTGTAAAAGAAGGAAATTAGAAATCAGACAAGATGAAAAACAGAAACCATTTGAACACCTGGAAATTAAATAATACAGTTAGAATGAGGAATGGATCATAGATAAATTCAGGGTGAGAAAGAAAAACCAGTTTTTAGAAACAAATGAGATAAAAAAAATACAACATATCAAAAGCTCTGGTACACTATAAAAGCTGTTCTAAAGGAAACTTTTTAAGCATTGAGTTCCTATGTTAAAAACATAAAGATACATAGAATATTTGTATCTGGATTGGATTAAGAGATGGCAAAGATTAAGAGGGTTCTGGGTGTGTCAACAAGCATGATTTTAGGAATGAGTGGCATGTGGGATAATGAATTGAATTGAAGATCCTCCCTTGGCATGGGCAGCACCATCCAATAGGCTGGAGGCTTGGAGAGAATAATAAAAGTTGAAAGAACAAGGAAGATGCAGCAGATGCAAGCTTGATTCTTCTTACATGGGTTCTTGATGGCTGCTGCAATTGCCTGATGGCAAGCACACAAGAAGAATTATCAATTAAAGTTCACCATCAAAGTAGATTCTGTCAGTGATTCTTCAACACAGTTCCCATTAAAATACCAATGACATGCCTTGAGTCTCAGACTGGGTTCCCTTTGTTGATACATGTTATTCTGAAGCTTTAGCATCTTGGACTGCACAGCTACTTGTTCTCCTAATTCTCCAGCTTGCAGATAATGATTGTGGACTGTCCAGCTTCTGGTTGTGTAAGCTGATCTACTAAGCTTCCTTTATATAATCATATCCTGTTGGATCTGTTCCTTTAGAGAACCCAGACTAAGAAATTACCAAATAAATAATCTACCATTATATTTCAAGGTCATAACAAAAGAACAAATGAATAACCAAGTCAGCAGAAGACAGAAAACAATTAAGATCAGAACTGAAATTAATAAAATTGAGAATAGAAAAGTACAACAGATAAATGAAACAAAGAGTTGGTTCTTTGAAAAAATAAACAAGATGATAAACCATTAGCTAAACCAACCAAAAGATAGAGAAGACCCAAATCAACAAAATTAGACATGAAAAAGGAGATGTAACTACAGATGCTTCTAAAATACAGAGGATCATTAGAAACTATTTTGAAAATTTATACTCCAATAAACTAGAAGATCTTAAAGACATTGAGAAATTCCTAGCGACATATGACTTACTTAAAGTGAACCATGCAGATATAAAAAATTTAAACCAACTAATGTGAAGCAATAACTTTGAAGCAGCTGTTAAAAGTCTTCCAACAAAGGAAAGCCCAGACACAGAGGTATTCTCCACTGAGTTTTACCAGATCTTTAAAGAAGAACTAGTGCCAACTCTCCTCAAATTATTCCCTGAAATAGACAAGAAGGGAACATTGGCAAATTCATTCGATGAGGCCAGTATAACCCTGATAATAAAACCAAAGACACTCGTCCCACGCAAAAAAGAAATCTTCAAACCAGTATCCCTGATGAACATGGATGTAAAAATCCTTAGTAAAATATTAGAAAGCTGCCCCCAAACCATAAAGTGGGTTTCATCCCAGGGATACAAGTTTTGTTCAACGTATGCAAATCAATGGATATTCACACATAAATCACAAGAGTTGCATGATTATCTCAACAGATGCAGAAGAAGCATTTGACAAAGTCTAGCACCCATTCATGTTTAAAATGCTTGAGAAACTAGGGATAAGGCCAGTATCATATTTTTCCAAAATCAGGAACAAGACAAAGGCATCCACTCTCAACATTCCTATTCAAAATAATCTTTGACATTCTAGATAGTGCAATCTGTCAAGAGAAGAAAATTAAAGAGATACACAAAGAGGAAGTCAAATTATCTGTTTGCTGATGACAAGATCCAATATTTAGAAGATTAAAAAAATTCCACCAGATGGCTTCTAGAGTTGAAAAACAAATATAGCATAGTAACAGAATACAAGATCAACATACACAAATAAATATTTTTCCTATATTCCATTAATGGAACTTCTGAGAAAGAAATTAAGCAATTTTTTCCATTCACAGTAACTTTAATAAAATAAAATAAAATATTTTGGAATAAATGTAACCAAGAGGGTAAACAACCTCTATAATAAAAACAAGAGAACAGTTAAGAAAGAAATTGAAGAAGATCTTAGAAGATGAAAAGAGCTCCCATGTTCATGGCTAAGCAGAATTAATATTATCAAAATGGCCATACTACCAAAAACATTGTACAGATTCAACAGAGTTCCCATTAAAATACCAATGACATTCTTTACAAAATTAGGAAAAACATTCATAAAATTCATTTGGAAAAATAAGGGACCCCAAATAGCCAAGGCAATCTTGAACAAGAAGGGTAACACTAGAGTCATCACAAAACTACAACACAAATTATACTACAGAGAGACAGTTACCAAAACAGAATGGTATTCGCCCTAAAACAGACATGAAGACAAATGGAATATAATAGAAGACATACAGATACATCAACATAGGTACAGTTATCTGATATTTGACAAAGGTGACAAAAACATATACTGGAGAAAAGATAGTTCTTTTAATAAAAAGTTCTGGAAAAACTGGATATCCATGTGTAGACAAATGAAACTAGATCCTTACAAGTCCTTTGAAAGTGGATCAAAGACCTTGCAATTAGACCCAAATTTTGCAACTCCTAGAAGGAAACAGGTTCTCTACAAAGAAATAATGCCAACTGGCACAGGCACCAACCTCTTTAATTAGACTCCTAAGGTTTAAGCAATAAAACTGAGAATCAGTAAGGAGGCTGACATCAAATTAAAAATCATCTTCACAACAAAGGAAACAAGAATGTAGAGAGAGAGAGCCTATGGAGTGGAGAATATCTTTGCCACCTGCTCCTCAGACAAGGAATTAATAGCCAGAATATATAAAAAACTAAAAAAAGCTAAATACCCCCTCAAATAATCCAATCAATAAATGGGCAAAAAGATACTTCTCAAAAGAAGAAATACAAATGACCAGACAATGGGTATAAGTAAATGCTCAATATCTCTTCCAATCAGGGAAATGCAAATCAAACTACATTGAAATTTTGTGTCACTCCAGTCAGAATGACAATTTTTAAGAATACAAAGGATTGTAAGGTTTCCTGCTATGGAAATGTACAAGACAGCAAATTTCCTCTGGTGAGCAAACTCCCAGGGGAGAATAGGCATTTTATTTTCCACAGTTAGAATATTCTGCAGTTTCTCCCAGGAACTAGTAAGATACCTAACACATGTGCAATGCCTAGCTGCTATGGTAATGTCCTTCATGAGGAGGCTCAGTATTAGCATCTTATCAGCCTTGACCTTGATCTCAGGCACATAGCTACTGGGAATAAAGAAACTTACTGGCTGGATAACTACAATGTTTCACCAAGCTCCTGTGCTCCTGGACTTGTCTGCCTAACAGTAACTTCAAACAATGGACTTTCTTGAGAGCTACAGAAAGCTCCTAAGATTGCATATTGTAACTGCAGAATAAGCAACTTTAGTGATACAATAAACAATAATGTAGTTATGGCACTAATGACCTAATTTACCTATTGGTATAGATAAACAGGGCCGCTTAGACGGGTTGGCATTTTCTGCCTCTGCATCTCGTCCCTCTGTTTCCTTTTATTTCTTTACAAAGAATAATAAGTAATGACAAGGGTGTGTGTGTGTGTGTGTGTGTGTGTGTGTGTGTGTGTGTGTTAGGAAAGGACAATTAGTAGCACCACTCTGGAAAGCAGCATTGAGATTCCTCAAAAAAACTAGGAATGGAACCATCATGGGATTCAGCTATCCCAGTCCTCAGATTATACCCAGAAGAACAAAAATCAGCATGCTTTAGTGACACATGCAAACCAATGTTTATAGCAGCACAATTCACAATAACCAAATTATGGAACCAGACCAGGTGCCCACTTACATATGAATGGATAAACATTATGGTATATATACACAATAGAGTTTTTAGAGACATTTTATTTTAGTGGTTCATTTTAGCTATACATTAAAGTAGAATCCATTTTGATATAATTATACAAGAATGAAACATATATTATTCTAATTAGGACCCCATTCTTGTAGATGTACATGATGGTGGGATTCACTGTGGTATTTTTATATGTGTACATAGGAATATTATATCAATTCATTTCACTCTCATTACTTTTCCTATTCCCACTCCCATCCCTTAATTCCCCTTTGACTTATCTACTGAATTTCTATTCTCTGCCTCCGTTTATTTGAGTTAGCCTCCACATATCTCAACATTTGACTTTTTGCAATTGACTTATTTCACTTAGCATGATAGTCTCTGGTTTCATCCATTTACTGGAAAATGGACATAAACTCATTCTTCATAATAGCTGAGTAATAATCCATTGTGTATATACACACCACTTTTTCTTTATCCATCTACCCAATCAGGCTCACCTAGGTTGCCTCCACAGCTTAGCTAATGTGAATTGTGCTGCTTAAAACATTGATGTCCCTGTATCACTGCCATATGCTGATTTTTAACCTTTTGGATGTATACCAAGGAGTGGGGTAGCTGGGTCAAATGTCGTTCCAATCCTTAGTTTTTTAAGTAATCACCATACTGCTTTCCAGTGTTTGCATCAGTTTGCAGTCACACCACCAATGAATAAGAATATCTTTCCCCCCACATCCTTACCAACATTTATTGTTACTTGTATTTTTTATAATTGCCTTTTGGACCAGAGTGAGATGACATCTCAGTGTAGTTTTAATTTGCATTTCTCTAATTAATAGAGATGTCAAACATTTTTTTTTCATTTATGCATTCCTTTGAGTAGTGTCTGTTTAGTTCTTTTGCCCATTTATTAATTGGGTTATTTACTCTTTTGCTGTTAAGCTTTTTTGAGTTCTCTGTATTTCCTGGTTATTAATACTCTATATAAGGTGCAGATGGCAAAGATTTTCTCCCATTCTGTAGGCTGTTTCTTCATTCTTATTGTTTACCTTGCTGTGAAGAAACTTTTTCATTTCACTCCATCCCATTTGTTGATTTTGATTTTACTTATTGTGCTTTAGGAATCTTGTTAATAAAGGTGGTTCCTAAGCCAACATGTTGGAGTGTTAGGCTTACATTTTCTTCTAGCAGGTACAGAGTTTCTGGTATAAATCCTAGGTCTTTGATTCATTCTGAGATGAGTTTTGCATAAGGTAATAAACTTCATATGATAAATAGGGGTTAAATTGGAAGGAATGGAGTTTTATTCAGCCATAAAGAAGAAAGAAAGTATTTTAATTTCTGGTAAATGGAAGGAACTGAAAAATAACATGCTAAATAAAATAAACCAGACTCAGGAAGTGAGTGGAAACAAGAAGAAAACAAGAGGGAAAAAGTGTGTGTGGGGGTAATCCTATGATAAATAAAAGAGAGATCAGTGGATTAGAGGAAGGGGTTAGAGAGGGAAGAAGGACAGAGTGGAACAAGGAGGAATGGTGAAATAAAATGGACCAAACTGTCTTATATACATAAATGAATACATCACAGTGAATTTCATCTATATGCATATCTATGATGCACTCATTAAGAAAAACTATGAATAAATTGAAGGAAGACCCCAGTGTAGAGGAATGAAAACAGGAGAAAGAAGGAGGGAAGGTAAAGAGATGTACTAAAGACTGAATTTAAGCAAATTTTATTTCATATATGTATGATTATGTAAAATGAACTCCAATATTATGTATAACTTTAAGCCACTAATAACAAAATCAGTATGATCTTGATATAGTACAGAGTGGACTAAAACATGTTACTTTGCTAAAAAGCATGCATTCTCTAGCCATATTTAGGATCCTGAGTCTAGAATTAATTACTCCAATTAATTGATGATATATAATAATCACTGCTTTCAGAAAAAGCAATAAGACTAGAGGAATGGCTCCACCTCCAAGATTATATATACTTACAGAAAAACTAAAGAAAAGTGTCAGAAATCTATCATTTTCACAGATGGTTAATGAAAATTATATTAACATGTAGGACTGGCTGAAGGGGTCAACCTCAAATTATGTAAAATTACTGGTATTCTGAATTTATCTTAATTCTCTATGAATGAAGAATCTCAGTATATTGCAATTGTTGAAAAACATATGAATGGATTATCATTATTTTCCAATACCTCCATATATTATGGTTAATATTGGGCTGGACATAGTCTAATATCTTATATTTGTAGATTTTGTGATCTGCTTGGAAAATCATAGGACACAGACTGAGTATATATATATATATATATATATATATATATATATATATATATATCTGGTATTCAGAGACTATTTGGTAAATAAAATGTTGACTTAGGAACAGGTGAATTTTGTGTTCAAGTCAAACAGGAAAACTGACATTGACTCAGATCCATGAAGCATGAAATATCCTATGGATCTTCCTAGCTTTGGGGTGTCACTTACATGCCACATGCAGGACTTTAGAATGCCTTGTCTAAGCAAAACTCTGTTTAGCTTCATCTGAACCTCTACATTCTGTGAGAACCTTTGTGAATGGTCCTTACAGCCTTTCTCTTTGAGCTGCTTAGGCTTTAGGCTGCTTACAACCTCGCTGACTTTCTGAAGACCAACCACCAAGGTCTTACTCTCTATCTCACCCAACAGACTTTTGCAGCTCAAACTAATGGCCTTAGTGAGAGGGGTCCTCAATCCAATTCAATAAAAAATATTAAGTCCCAAGACAGTCAGTGTTCTAGGAGCTGTAGAAGGTACAATAGCAACGGGTATAGTTTTCACAGTTCACAAAACTCCAATTTTCTTTTAAAATAACTCAATTTCTTTCCTGGCTCCAAAAACCTCATCCTACTTAATACGCATATCAAAGGAAGTTAACTTCTAATAAATTCAGTCCTATCTAAGAATTTTTCAATTGTTTAGGTTTAAAATCCAGTTCCTTTGGAGTGGCAGCCCTGGGTCTTTTCTCTATTTTAAAGAAGTCTTGCTATCAGGACAGGAGTGGTGTTCAGCCTGTGATTATCCTCTCCTGGCATCTGTTGCCAGGTAAGTGGCTCGTTTCTTCTTTACTGGAAAATGTGTTACCCACCTGAATGGTAACAATTGTAATAGAATGTTATGAGGTCCCCAGGCCTTATGAGACTGTCCTTGCACATAAAAATTAAATTGGGAGAAGATTGGGGTGGGGGAGAATAAAAGAGTGAGTTAAGTTTTCTGTATGTGAACTCTGTGCTATTCCTTGAACTTGGACCAATGATCAGTCCACAAGTGAATGGCCACGTGTGTCAGAGGAAGGGTTTATGTGAATAGAAATCATGGCAACTCCCATAATTTTTTGGTGTGTGTTTGTTTTGTTTGTTTGATTTTGCCTTATTCCCTGGTTTAGGCTCCAGGTATTCAATTTGGAGAGGAAGAAACATGTGTTCCCTGGTCTAATTGTGAGTGAGCCCCTCAAGGGGTGACTTGCACTGAGTACAGTGCCATCAATTGCTGAATCCCCATATTTGTGAAGACAGGGGGAGATAGACTTGTGCTTGTGATGGTATTGTAGACATAACAGTCCAGTGTGTCTAGGGTGGCCTCAGGCAGCTTCTGGAAGGAGCTGCCAAGTTGTAATGGAAAGTCTTTTTCTGGAATGCTCAGAGATCAGAGAAGAAAACTTCCCTATTCTGACTCTACAAAACTTTTCTGTTTCTCTTTGTGGTTATGCATCCTCATAGGTCCGCAGTCATGTGAGAAAATCTAGAAGTTTTCTAGGTTCCTTCCTGACTCTTCACTCTCAACTCCCAGTGAAAGGGTCAGGATATCACTTGGTTAGGTAAAGATTCTTCCCTTATTTTTGCCTGGTAGACCATGATGAGGCTACCTTTCCATATACATCTACTTTTATTCTTTTAGAACTCCTGTCTTGGATTCTGATACCTCTTTGGGAGCCCTGGCCTGAGGACGAGGTCCCACATTCTTGCTCAGACACACTCACTCTCTACTCATTCTTCTGCTGTCCCTCAGCACAATCCACTCTAGCCCTCTTGCTTTGACTCAATCCTGCCTGATTTCAAAGTGCTACCTGCCCAGAACATGACACCATTTCATACTTTGGGGTCTTGGTGACTTGCTGTTCCATCTGCCAGAGTGCCCTCTGCCCACTATGTGCCCCAGAACTTGCTCACTTTCCCCTTCTTCTCTCAGGAAGCACTTGGTGGCCCTCTCTGATGAAGCCGCTTGGGACTTCCTTTGTTCTGTTCCAGCCTCCTGTATTATGTCTCAGCTCCTCAGGTGGGCCGCACAGGAACTCAGTGTCTCTGAGTGTCACAGTCCTTTGTCACTGGATGAAAAGAACCCTGGCTTTACCACATGCAGAATAAGTCCCATCCCCTGGAATCTCAAGGC
The DNA here is from genome assembly GCF_964194105.1 of Spermophilus citellus. Classification (NCBI taxonomy): domain Eukaryota; kingdom Metazoa; phylum Chordata; class Mammalia; order Rodentia; family Sciuridae; genus Spermophilus; species Spermophilus citellus. The sequence goes on along the minus strand of NC_138184.1, from coordinate 219,993,411 downwards.
AGATCTAGAGGCCATGGGGTGAGGAAGACCAAGAAGCAGGGAGACCTGGCTGCCCATCCTGTCTCTGCCTTCCATTGGTTCTGAGTTTGGGGGTTACTGCCTTTCCTCTCTGTGAGAATGACTCCTTTCTTCCCTGCTTCTTCTTTTTTCTTCTTTATTCCAAAGGGTATGGGGTGGTGAGAACCATAAATTTCCTTAATAAAGTTTCTTTGAAAGATTAAGGTTCTAGAAATTTTGGCTAATCTGGGATTTTACAGATAGATTTTGGACGAAAGACACAACAAAACATGGAGAAGCTTGAATAGTTTATTTTACAGACCTCAACAGGAACCCCAGCCAAGCTTACTTGGAGAAAACCACATGGGTGCTGGTGGACACAGAAGGGGTTTCATTAACCTATGAACAGGGTACACACAGTATAATATCGGTTTGCTTCATTGGGGACCCTGAAATATCTTCAATACAGATATTTTTCTCATTAATTATGTCAACTACTATTGCAATTTTTGCAGTCCCTGGAAGAGATGAGGACAAAGATCATTTTCCCCAAATCATTTGCAAATTGATTTCCCTTCTTAGTTTTTCTCATGCAGTGTTTCCATTTTAGAGCCTGGGCTTTGTCCCCATGGAGTCCCCCTGGGGTCCTCCTTCCCACCCACACCTCCATTTCTCCCCACTAGTGCTTGTGCTGAACATTTGTTCCTGTTCTTCCCCGCTGGTGGGTGGATAACTCCTTCCTTGGGCAACACTTATACTTATTGGTGTTCCATCTGCCAGAGTGCCCTGGCAGATGCCTGGTGGGACTCAGGAGAGGATAGGAAGATGCTATGACTCCAGGGCAAGGACAGCTCATCCCTGGGCTGCCATTCATCAGAGAGCAGTTTGCTTAGATTAACAGCTGGAGCTTGGGGGATTGACCTGCATGAAGTTTTGGTCTGTGACCCAGTGAGACAACATCCTGGCTGCTCAGATATACATGTCAAGGTCAGACCTTGTTGTCATCACGTGACAGGGCCCTGCTGATCCTGAGACCTGGGATGACAGAAGTTAGACCTTTCCCTCTGACTTCCTCCATGGTCAGGTAGAAACAGCCTTGGAATCCCAAGCCTGGCTGTTAGATAAGCAAGTAGAACCATGATGGTCCTTTTTTCCTCTTTTAGCTTGAGATTGTTTTAGTATCTGCAATTATTGCTTCTGTCTATTTCAGTTGTCTAGTTAGCATTTATATCCCCAGTCCCATCCACCCAGAGGGATCTGTGGATGGAAGTACACTGAGTTTGTGAACTCAGATGGAAAAACATTGTATCTTCACCAAGATTTAACTGAACTTTAGCATTCCTTCATTTATGAAAATCATTAATGATACATGGTTGCTTCAGTGCATATGCAGCTTTTCCACCAGGAACAACAAAATGCTGTTTATATATTCAAATACCTTGAACATGGCCTGCACCCCCTTGAATAAATAAATGGTGGCAATCAAAATGGCTGCACCAGCATGGCTGAAGTACCTGTAGCCTGCCCAGCCCTGAAGCTTGCTCAGATACCTGGAAACTCTACCTTGAATAATCCTCCATATTCTCCTCATTTGAATGCTGCTGAGAACACCAACAAGGGAAGGATGTTCTGGTGTTTAGAAAATCCTATACTTGTCTTGTTTACTTTTTTCATCACATTGGCAATAAAATATCTTCATGAATGAAAATTTCAACACTTGATTAACTATAGCAAAAAAATCAGAATCCAGTGGAGTTCCAGCATAGTATGAATAAATGACATGTTGTAAAAGAGCAGCACAGTTTAGTGGACTTCCTTTTTCAATCTGAGCAACCACAGCCATCATAGACAATGACTTCATAAAATGAAATCTGATATTACTTATATTCTAAATATATTTTTCCAGCTAACGTATTGGTAAACACATATATCACTGTATCAGAACTTCTATTGTTGTAATTCTATATGTTAAATGCACTTTATGCATTTAAAAGCAATTTTCTGAAATATTTCCTACATTTTAGGAGACCAGTAAAATGGTCCATAACACAAAAATGCTTAAGTACCTTTGTTAACCACAAGTGCTCTTTAGCCTTAAAGTCTTATATGATCTTTGTATTCACATATATAATTATAAGAACAATCTTTTCTGCTTTGATTTTAAAATAAACAAAACTTAGACTAACACCTCAATTTATCAAAAATTCAGTTGTAGAAGTATTATAATTGATCGAAAATTAGGTGGTAAGTATTTCAAATGTATAAAAACAAATTATATTTTTCTAAGAGAATAAAAATATAGAGATGTTTTTGTTGTTATATTCTTTTTTTGATAGAAAGCTACAAATAAAATTGGTTGACTAAAACTAATACCATTTCCTTTGACTTGAGATATTTCCTCTTTGCACAATTACTCATTCTCAGGAGTTCTTTGTTCTTTGCACTTGGGTGGGTTTTTAAAACTCACTCTCTCTTATTGTACTAACAAGATGATTAAAACCAGAATTTTACTGATCATAACATTATATGTCATTTTATTAATTTAAACACATGTTATTACACCTATCACTTCTTTAGGGGTAGAAACAGACTATCACCACCAGAAACTACCATTATAACAAAAATTTTATGCATACATTTTGTATGCATTTTATCCTTTCTCATTTTCAGTTTTTATTAAACAAATCACAAAACTGAAAACTATGATTCGGCCTCCCTCCCACCCAATTTAGCATACAGAGCTCAGATTCTCAGAATTCAAATAGAAAAATTTGACACAGTAGTTGGAACGTTCTGCACCTTCTGATCAAGACTCTTTTACTAGAATAGAGATATTTCCAGAATATATTTAAATGAATAGCTATCCTCATGCTCCCAATTTTGTGTCCTATTTAATCACTGTCCTGAAATCTCACTCAAATCAGGAAACTCATGTTGTAGGGAAATACAGAATGATGTAGTGCTCTAACCCCAGGTTGCTCAAAGTACTGTCCTTGGAATACAGCTACTGCATGCTCTGGAGTTCCTGAGAAATCTAGAAGTTCCGGCTTCTCGGAACACCTAGGAATCAGAATCTGTCCTTTGACAGGATGGCCAGGTGAGTTTTAGGCTCATCATGATTCGAGAATTCTGTTCTACTGCAGTCTAATCTACAAAATAGACTTCTCTCCAAGAAATGCTGAACTGGGAAAAAGAGCACAATCTATGGAGTGGAGGGTGGGGCCAGAACAAGAGCCAACTTTTGGTGACTTGAAGCAAACGAGCAGAAGAAGGGGGAGCGAAAGGCAGACTTGGCTCAGGGCTCACTGGAGATGAGGCACCATGCTCTGAAAGTCCTTCTGTTCCATGCCTCAACCTACTGCATGGGGTTGCAATCAGTCCTACCAAAAACCTCTGTACAGGCTTCCATCCCAGACCAGGAATGCTCAGGGTCTTGGAGGAACTGTGACTGGTTCTCCAGCAGCTCTTAGGCTTTGTTTATTTATTTATTTTTATTTTCCTAATTTCTCACTTCTTTTTTCTTGTTTCTTTTTTCTTTTTTTCCTTACTCCTTACCCTCCTTTCTCGTGGTCTGTAAATCTCTTGGAATCAGAGTTCCTCACGTCTAAAATGAGAATGGTCACCTGCTCCATGCTCCGACAATTGTTCTGAGTCTCAAGTAGCAAAATGTATGAGGAAATTAAGTATATCATGCAACACAAAAGTTAGAGAGAACAATTCAATTTGTTCCTAATAAGGAGTGAAATTTGTCTGGAGGTCCCTCCTCAGGCCTGTATTTACCTCCATGAATTTTCTCAATTGTGTTTGAAGTTCAAATCTCATATGACTTCTTCATTTGGCCTTGCTGTCGGTGCTTTCCGCCTAGGTCTGGGAAGAGTAAAACAAAGCAAAGAACTCAGAGACTAGTTCATGGGATTGGCAAGAGGACTGGGACCAACCAGAGGGCCAGAAGATGGTGGGGTTGGATGAACTGCTTAGCATTAGAGCCCCAGGAATTTTTGCCTGTGGGTGGGTTTGGATATTGTGTATGGACTTAGTTTCATTTTAAGAAGCAACCGAATTCTACTTAAAATAGATCATTTTCCATTTTATTTCCATTGACAAAAAGAACAAGTTTACAAAAAGGAAAAAAAATGAAGATTCAAGTACAATACCACATGTCATTTACTAATAACACCCTACAGGTTCTGCTGCTTATCTGCTGTGGGATGGGAGAGGGGAGTCACCCTTAGGAGAAGACAGCATAGCCACAGAATCACATCACTCCAGCAAACATCTCCATGCACTGGCTTTCTATGACTGTCCTGAAAGATCCTCCTTCTTTGTTCTGGATAGGGTCCATCAATTAGTATTTACTTAGTTCTTTGGAACTCGTGTCCCAGGAAGTTTTAAAACTCTATAGGAAGGGATGTACAGATTTCCTGATTAGGAAAGAAGCCCTCCCTAAGGTTTCTCTGTGGAAGGAAGGGCTTGGCTCACGGGTTTTCCAGAGCTTTGTTGAGTCCCAGTTGCAGGCACAGGACCAGGAGCAGGGCTGCAGGGCCAGCCCTGAGTGGCAGCTGGAGAGTGCGCATGCTGAAGGAGGCAGAAAGTGACTTCCCAGAGGAGTGATGATCCTGGTGTCCAGCACACTTCTTATATGTACATCAAGGAAGAGGAGGAGCTGCCAGGTAGGTCCTTGAAGTGAATCACCCAATCTTGCTCCCAAATCATGAACTTTCCTTGATGAGCTGTACTTCATTTTTCTTCCTTATTTCCTCAGTATCAGAGCTTCTCAGAATGGCCCTTGCCTGGGGTAAGGACATGGTTCTGTCCCTTCACTGTCTTCAGTGAGTATAGCCATACCTCCTGACACTGCCAGTTATAGATTTCCTTGAAGAGTCCTGCTTCCTCAAATGTTTAAGTTCAACACCAGAGAAGCACACTGAGGCAATCACAGAGTAGGAAGTAAGAAGTTTTTATTTAAGGGATTGTACAACAGACTTCTCCCTGGAGGAAAAAGGGGAACTGAGAGGCAGAATCCGTGGGACGAGGAAGTCCTATCTCTTTGATACATCTAAAGTTTTCTTTGTTGTTGTACATTCTTCCCCCTTAACTTGTTCATTTCCCCTCATGCTATATATCTGATAGGGAGATGCTAGTGGGAAACCCCAAAGGTGGGAAACAGGTGGGCTGGAGGGTCCAGGGTGAAGTGATCATTGCAGGAAGAGGTGCCCAGGGTGAATTTAATTAGCAGTTCCCTGTGTGCTCAGGAGTAGGCTCATTAACAATTGTTTAGGAAAATCTGTATAGACTGGGCTTCTTGGGGGACATTAACATTTTAATCTCCCTTGGCTGGCAATCTCCAAGCTTTCAGACCCAAAATGGTTTGATCTGATTCTTAATCTGGCCCAATTTATCTATCTATGCTAAATACCTATTTTCAATTTGGCTTCATTTCCCCCCCCCCCAAATTTAGGAACTCCTTACTACTGTAAGGAAAGTGGACAATGACTGCCCTGGCTGCCTGGAGCTGGAAGTGAGTGGTATGGGGGCAAGCAGTTTGGAGGTCCCTTTTTAAAACATTGGGCTAGCCAATGGAGAGGTCTGTGGTAAAAGTCTGGTTGAGAAGCAATATGCTGGAGGGCCATTTGAGAGATGGGTGGTCTATAAGAGAAACAAGAAATTATGAATACTGGAATGAGATTAATGCAATAATACATGTTGCAGCATAGGAACACGCCAACGAGTATGATGACGACAATAGAGACTAATAATGTTTTCCAACAGGAGGTACCAGAGAACCAGGAACTAAGACTTTGTCCCCCATGACAAGGCTGGTGAGGACATAGCCTGTATCTGGGTATGTAAATCTTTAAGGATGTCAGTCACATTGCCAGAGTTGTCAGGGATGTGAACACAGCATTCATTTCTAATAATGGCCTACGTAACTCCTTTGGCTGCAGTGAGGACATCTAAAGCCATGTGGTTTTGTAAGATGGCTTTCCTCATGTGTGTTACTTCTGTGTTAAGAAGAGAAATACTTTCTGCAATGTCATGGAGGGCAATTTGAATATAACAGCTTAGGGTCTCCACGTGCCACATTACATCTTTTAAACCAATCTGTGGAATAAGAAACAGTGAAGCTTGATGATCATACCAACAAAACTTAGATCATCCCCATTTATGCCTGAGATTGGGGAGATATGCTGGATATTCCTACCCTTGTGGTCCATCTCCCTTGCATCCAGGGGTTCCCCATAGTACAACTTCCTATCCAGCCTGGAGGAAGCCAGGGCCATAAGTGAGTTCCACATAGCCATTGAGTCCTTTTGGGTGCTGGCCAAATAATTTTAGATCTAGAGAGCCAATTAGTTCCAAACCAACCATTTTTAGCTTATAAAATCAGAATTTATTGGCATAGTGACTCTGGGGGTCCATCCTAATTCTCGAATAATTTTAGGCTATTTGTCATAGGTGTGGTTACATTATCCCAAATGGATTTGGGCTTTTTGGGTTAGATGTCCAATGGTGGGTGTAAGCCATAAATATCCCTCTCAAATAAGATAATAACTATTCTTACACCTGTGACGAATTGGTGGTGATGGTGGAGGGCGAGAATTGCATGAGCCTATATGTGACTTAACAGTGGTAGAAGTCTGAAGGTCGTTCTGTTCTAAGGTGAAAATCTTTCCATGATTTGGTTGTGGTAAAGTTTGACTTATAGGCCATAAATTAACATCAGCATGAGAAGTAGTTTGCAAAGAGGGTCTTTCTTCCTTTTTTCTAACATTAAGGATTGTAAATTTATGCAGTCATTTTATTGTAAGGGGATACCCACCAAGGCAGTCCAGAGGTGCTGGAGAGCGGTAATATTTCACATATCCAGCAATTATCTTTCTGTGACCTAGTGGCATATTGTTGGGCCCAATAAAGAAAAGAGTTAGTCTCAGTGGATCTGTCTATAGTAAAGAGAGGAAGAAAAGTTTACACATCACCATTGTCTCTGAGAAGGGATATTCCAGGTCTTCTACTCGTGTGCAGAAGTGTCATTCCTCAGATCCTTGGGAAGGAAAAGTCTCTTTGGGAGTCGACTCAGGATGGCAGGTTTGAACCTGAGAGTAGAGGATCCAGTTCCTCTGACCCAGAACTTTTACTGCAGAGGGGGCAGATAAGATTATAGGGAAAGGTCCTTTCCAAATAGGGTCTAAATTTGGGGAATTTGAAGGTATGGTCTCGGTCATAACTACATCTCCAGGCTCATATAGAGAAGTGATTGACTCAGATATATGATATTTACAGATTTTAGTTTGGAATTTGTTTAGGTGGGCCACTAGATCTGCAGTTTCCTGATCTTTAAGGATATCATTGTTAGAAATGGCCTCCCATATAAGAGCTCAAATGGGCTGAGCCCTAACATTTTGTGGGTGTTCCTGATCCTGAATAGGGCCAAGGGACACACCTTAGGCCATGGGTAGTTTAAGAAATCTCCTGTGTGAGTTTTCTTAAATGACTCTTTAGGATGTCATTAGTCTTTTTTACTCTTCCTGAGGATTGAGGTCTCCATGCTCAATGGAGGTGTTATTTTATGCCTAGGGCTTTGGACATTCCTTGTGACAGCTACCTTGAAAGTTGCTCCAGTGTTGCTCTGGAGGCTGTGGGACAGCCCAGATTGGAGAATTATTTCTGTAATAAGGCTTTGACTACTTCTCCTGCCTGTTCAATTTGGGAGGGATAGGACTTTTGTCCATCCCATAAAAGTATCTACCTTAACCAATAACCAATTGGAACCCATTGCTCTTGGGCATGTGAGTGAAATCAAGTTGCCAGTCTTCCCCAGGGAACTATTCTGTCTTCTGTAATTCTGGGGGCATCTTGGCAGAGTTAAGGGGGTTATTTCTCTGACATGTCTTTCAGGCTTTGATGATTTATTGGATGGTCTTTGAAATATTGCTTCCTTTAAGTATCTCTTGAGTTAATTTGAGAGGATTTATTTTACCAAGATGGAAAGACTGATGAAGAGTGATGTAAGAAGCATCTGCCATAAATGTGCTGGCACATGCTGGGACTCATTAAATTGTTGGCCATAAGGAATAGCAGCCATAGGTATGCTTAGTCATGCCTGATTATAATTAATAGAAAGCAATTAGAGGCAGTGGCCAAAGGCATGCTTAGCAATAACTGGTTACAATTGATAAGTAGCACAGCTCCATGGACATGCACAAAGAACATGTCCTGTTGCAATTACATCATCTCACTGGACATGACCAATGGACATTGACTCTCACTGTGGACCAATCACCAACAAACACCATATTTAAATCGCTTGTTCTACCATATCAAGGAGGCTGCTCCAAGGACATCAGTGAGACTGGCTGCTTTGCTGTCCATCTCCAGATCAACTCCATGATTCCCGATGTCCAGCCATCGCTGCAGAGAACCACTGGACACAACAATATTGCTCTTTGGCCAAGAGAAGTCACATGGCATGGAAGGTATTTTGGGGCTAATGGTTGACCCAGGATTGTATGATTTGCTTGTAGTGTCTAATTAGTGTTCATTAAATGCTATTTGGGTTGCTCCAGCACATTCAACACTTTTTGCATTAACTGTTGAGTTTTATGATTGGTGTAATCAAAGATACACTTTAATCTGAGTAATTACTAATAGTGTCTCTCTGGACAATTGACATAGCTGGCAGGATTGCTTATGATTGCTTAAGGCCTACACGTAAGAGATAACTTGGGGTACAAATCCTGAACCAAGAGAATAAAGATCACCTCCAAAAGGCACCTGCGGATAACCATGTTAAGACTGGCTCTGGTAGAGGTCTACCCTAGGGGAAAGGAAAATACACCAAGTTGTGATTGCTATTAGCCACCTCTAGAAGGCACCCAGGGGAAACTAGGGTAAGACTGGCTCTAGTTGGGGTGAACACAATCTAGTGTAAAGAACAGTTGCTACTAGCCACCTCCAAAAGGCATCCACGGGAAACTGTTAAGACCAGCTCTGGTAGCGGTAAAATCAGCTTTCTTAGAGTATAAGGCTGGATGCGGGAATGGTTAGTGAAACGGTTATATAGACAGGCAAAATTATTAGTTGAATGATGTCTGCAAGTATGTATATACTGATAGCACTATATCGTGGTATTGTAGAAAGCATGTAGTTAATACTGCGCAATAGTAGTTATATAGGTAATAGTAGGTAATAGTAGGTAATACTACATATAGCTGTTAAGTTACAGAAATGATGTGGATTAAGGAAAAACTAGACCAATTGAAATTCTGGTCAAAAGGGACCTTCAGGGAATTAAAACCCCATATCAATGATGAAGCATATATAGGGCCATACAGGAAAAGTTCCCAAACTTCCGGAAAGGGATAAACATAGAAGTAGCATTAACAAACTCTGATGGAGTACAATGATAATTGCTCAGACAGATCCAAAAGAAATACCTGAAATATTGTGTAAAACGATCAGACATAGATGAAGATAGACAAAGGGGAAAAAGGCTAGCCAAAAGAATTATTGAAAGAAGTAAAACTAACCCATTCCTACAGAATATGATGGAAATCCAGGAACTTAAGGAATGCATATGGTCATTACAAATAAAATAATTACTCCAGGGAACTCTGAAAATGCAGAACAATCTGTTGAAATTAGGGACTTAACCAGGACTGAGATACAGGCATATAGAAGTGAATTTGCACAGAAAGACACCAGGAATGTCAAATACTTACTAAAACTATAGAACAGGAAAGCAAACAGAGTGATGGTTTCTGGACAAGAAATGTCAGCCCTAGTAGGTATCACAGACAACCCACAAATCCATGATGCACTATTAAATGTAGTCAATGATCAACCCCTTGAGTCATATGCCATATTTAGCTAGGTAGCCCAAGCTTGGATCAATGGTGGACCTGTTGTCAATGATGGATCTGTTGTCCTTTGGTATGCAGTTATACTGGGCCAGTACGACCAGTATATTAAATGTCATAGGATTGGGATTATTGTAATGATATACTCTGAGGAGGCTACTACACTATTAGTTATTCCTATAAAACAGGAGATAAAACATTTAGTGATCAAGGGAGGCACAAGTCATCTAAAGCTAACATTAACAGCAGCACTAGCTAATGCCACACATAAATGACATAATAGAATACCTAAGACAGGCCAGGAACCTGGAGACAGACAAGGACATTTTCATTTATTACTCAGGTGAAAATGTCCTTCCCAACACAATTTTGAAATATAAATATACAAAACAGGCTCAACAGTTGTCACAGATTTAGAAATCCCAGATGTAATGTATGTATTGATCAGTATCAGGTAAGAGGACAAACAAGACCACCCTGTATGAGGTGATGGATTGATGCAGGAAGGATAGCCCAATAGGGAACAAAGAAACCCCTAAAATGCCAACTGAGTTATTTCTAGTAGACCAATGTTCAATTCAAAAAGTGAATAGAGGGGATCCCTCTGTCAGGGCTGCGTTTCCCAAGGTCCAAATAATTTTTAGCAATGACCCACTCCAGGGAGGATGACAGACTTGAGGAACCAATCCAGGTATGTCTAACTAGCACAGATCACAGACCATATACTTCCTTGTGAATTTTATATAAAAAACCAAAATTATAATTTAAATCTTCTCATAGATACAAATAGCCAAAATAACTATTGTGTGATAAATCCTTGCTAAAATGGAGATCTGGAAGTCGAAGGCATATCTGGAGGAATGCTTAAAGGTTGTCTTATAAAGGTCCATATTGTTGTATATAATCAAGATGCCATTATGGCTGATTTATTAGTTGTACAATAACCTTCACATAACATCCTGGAGATGGATTACATCTCCACAATATTTGGAACCTTACTGCCTTTAAAAGGCTTAAGGCTTCTATGTGTTCATCCACAGTTAAAATGCAGCCTGTTAGATTTCATCCAGCTACACCTTCATTACACTAAATGGAGGATCATGAGGAAATTTCTGACAAAATACAAAAACTATTACAAATTTATATTATTGAACCTACACAGTCATTTAACTTTAACACTGTGGTATGGCCCATTCTAAAACCCAATGTCTCATATAGATTTACTATCAATTATCATAATCTGAACAGAGGAGTACCCCCACTACCAGGAAGTCTCCCAGAAGTAATATCCCTGAATAATATCACTCAGGATAACCCAGAATACTATGCTACTATTGGTCTCATAGATATGTTCTTCAGTATACCCATAGGTGAACAATCTAGAGAGCAAACCACATTTATGTGGAATGCCAAACAATATCAATTCAAGGTATTACCTCAGGGATATAAGGATAGTCCTATCATAGCTCATGCTACTATCTCCTAATATATGTACTCCATTAAGACAGTACACCCAAAGGTCAAAATATGAAGGTATGTAGATGATGTCATAATGTATGGACAATACATACAGGAGGTACAAGAGGTACTTGATGCAGTGGTCACAGAACTTAGTAAAAATGGCTGGACCATTAATAAAGATAAAGTACAAGGACTGCAGCTCAAGTGAAATTTTGGGGAGTGATTTGGAACTCCACTGGACAATTAATTCCATCCACCATCACTGATAAAATATGGCTCTAACCAAGCCCAAGATATGATGCAAGCCCAACACCTAATTGGCTTATTTGGTTATTGGACAAACCACACCCCCTACTTACACATCATCTTAAAACCTATATATGAGGTGACCAGGAAGGCAGGACATTTTGTTTGGGGAGAACCACAATGTTCTGCCTTTAAAACACTAAAAGAATACATTAAACAATACCAACACCTGAAAAGGAATGATTTGCACTAGATATAATATTTTTAAAAGATTATGGTAACTGGGGACTTTATACCACCATTAATGAAAAGACATTCCCCATGACATTCTTTTGCAAGAAATTCCCATGGATATCCTCAAAATAATATCTTAAAACCATATGGACACTGTATGAGACTTTGCACACTAGTTTCCCACTATGTCAGAATCAACCCATAAAAATCCATCAACTATACCAATATTACCATGGGCCCTTGTGCCTGGAGAAGCACTCCCCGGGGTACAGATGGAGCCTAAGGTGCTAACAAGGAAATGGTATGGCCCATTCTAAAACCCAATATCTCATATAGATTTACTGTCAATTATCATAATCTGAACAGAGGAGTACCCCCACTACCAGGAAGTGTCCCAGACTTCATACAGGAGTTCCTCAAGGAACACCCAACCACAACAGGAAAGACAGTAGCCAAATTGACTGAGCACATAGCGTCCCAACCAATTGCATCTGTCCTTGAAACATACTCCTGTTGTACCTCCAGTAAACCAATCAGGCACTGGGAATCTGAACAATGGTCAGTAAAGCTACAAAATGCCTGGTTCACTGGTGGCTCCACTATGGTAATAAAAGGGAGGCGGCGTTGGAATGTTGCAGCCTACAGACCCTCAGATGGAGTAACTCTGACTGATGAAGGGACAGAATATTCAGCCCAACATGCAGAACTCCATTAACTTACAAGTTAATGCACTATGCTTAAAATTACAAAACACAAATTAATGGACATCCAAACAAAGTTTAATAATTGTGTGACAACTTGATGACAATTTTAAACCACATAACATAATCTCATTTATACTATCTACTAATTGGGCCAAAATCCCACCCCAAAACCATGCCACCAAATCTGATGAAAGAATTTTACACATACATATATGGATTGGACATATAGGTACACATGCATTGTTGCAGCGGGCTTCCAAAAAAACCTTCATGGCAACACTGTAAATCTGTTGTTCAACACTGCACCAATTGTTCTAACGCTCACTTATGATTTAGACACGATCAGAGAGATACAAACCCAACATTTTAAATTTCATGCTTCAAATTGACTTTACAGGACCTTTACAACACTATCAGAATAAATGTGCATGTACAATTGTAGATGTCTTCTCTGGATTGAGACTAACAAACCCTTGCTCATCACCCAATCGGAAGGCCACCATCACAATAATGGCAATTGTTGCCACCATTATGGCAATGGATTAGTCTTTATGGATTACCAAACATCATTGAAAATGATCAGGGAACACATTTTACAGGGGCCCCAATTAAGTTATCCAATACTCTAGGCATACAATGGCATTGTCAACCCCGGCATCGATTATTTCCCTTATCCCTGGATGTCTAGGACTTGGTCATTTTCTTGGCCTTGATCCCTTCCCCAACTCCCCCACATTCACCTATAAATTCATTGCCTCTTTCACTGGTATTCATTTTCCTATTTTAATCCTCTTTGTTGTTTTTTCTTTTGTATCATGTATCACTTAGGCATATTAACCACTTAATAAAACAGAGTGGTTATTGTTGCAGCTAATTCAAATATGGGTGTTGTTGTATTGTGAGACCAACACAACAATGTTTGAACATATCACTCTTTCCCATTTTTGATTTTGCTCCACCTCATCACCTCAGACGTACCTCCCATAATCTCTGACCTTTTATAGCAACTGCTCCCAAAGGTCTCCCTTGAAAAATTGCCCTCCACATTTGTTGCCATCATATCTTTAATGGAAACACACCTGCAACATTTGGCTTCTCAACATGAGGTCACCATTCAAATGGATACTGATCCTGTATTTTCTTTTCCTTCTCTGCCATATGATCTGGACACACAGTCAGTTCGACTGACTCTACTTCTACTAAAAAGGACATCTCTTTCGACTCACAGGTCCCACATGCCTGGAATTTCATGCATGTTACTCCAACACTGTGGACATACATGAATTTATCCAAGGTGTTCCATTTTTGGAAAAACACACATGGTCATTATCATATCCAATACAATTTGAAATCTTTTTGGCTAAGTATGCATTCTGTAGACACATAAATTCAATATACTGCACTCAATATTATGCAGCCACATAGCTCATGGCATCAAAACTTCTTAGACAATACAGCAAACCTTACTAACTGGATTGACCCCAATCACCATCATTGTTCTTCTCTTGAAGGGTGGGGTTGGGGCCTGCCCTAAACAGGTGCTGAGCACTGCTCCCTTAGCCTTGAGTAATGGGGGTGTGGAACTGGCATCGCAAGCAGCAGGAAGCAAGTGGGCCTTACCTTGGCTTGGCAAGGAAGCGCAGCTCTGGGATTGGGTATCACCCTCTGGGACTGCCCTTACACCCCCTATTTGTTGTAACACAATCCCTTGCCTTATTTGGATGGAATATTCTATTCAATGTCTTTCCCCTAATATAAACAGGGGTTTGGGGTGCGTTTGCTCTCTTGCCTCCCTTATTCTTCTTGCCCTCCAGCGAGGGAACTGACCCGTGAAGTTGCAGAGCTGTCCCTGACCCCTGAAAAAAGTATTTTGCGTTTGTGTGGTCTTTTCATTTCCAGCCCAGTTTATGCGCAGTGATCCTGATTCCGTTGCCTGCGGCCAGAACAGATATATTCCACATGAATTTCAGTAATTTGCTGGGTGTGGCTTTCTCTTGCATAGTTTAGAATCACTTGCAGAGGATTGTGGATTGGTTTTTGAAGAGAAAGTGAGTGGACATTAAAAAAACTAACTATAGGGAATTCATTGTCTCCAGAGAGAGGAATCTATTTTGCAATTCTTTAGATGATAATTATGTGACCCGGGAAAGGTGATTAAGAGAGCCCAGCTGTCTTTGACTCTAAGACAAATGCAAGGCTCTAACCCACCGTTGGCAGTATTTTGTCCCTTGGAAAATCTAGTTTGAATGCCAAATGCAGACTGCCCTAAAGTCTAATCAGAATGCTGTTGTCTGCTGCTAGAACCCGATTTTGAGTTAGGGGACTTTTAAAGTGCCCAAGCACTGTGAAGGGGAACTACAAATGAGGGAGCCAGCTACTGAGGGTGACTGGAAGAGGAAAAACGCAGCTGCAGCCGCCTATAAAATCCTGCCCAGGCAGAACTACACAGCAGCATCAAAGGAACCTCAGTTTGCCCTGGATAATTTTGCACTGCCACCAACTAGGAAGGGCTCTGGGAATGCTTGCCACTAGCAAACCTGTCAAAGTCAAGAATGTTTAACCACTAACCAAACCATGGGAACCAAACGTGGCCTCTGCCACCCAGGCAATGGTGGAGGGCCTATGCCATGTGGTTATGGGGAGAGTTAAAAGTGGAAAAATGCAGGCAGATAAGCCCAGCGCCAAGGACTCCTCACCTGGGAGCCAGGCAAGGCGCAGAACAGGCAAAGCGCAGACTGCCAAGGAGCCTTTCATAATGGGGCAATGCGAAGCGACTCCATCCTGGCAGAACCATGGCAACCGCTGGCAGTAGCAGAATAAAGGGCACCAAGCCATGGACACAGGCTGCTCTGTGTGGCAGGGTTCAGTCAGGACGGCCATGTGGCAGCCGAACGACATGGTGGATAAGTCCCGCCTCCCTCACTTTCGCGGACTTCCATTTACCCTTTCTTAGTGTCACTCAGGCAGGGCTTCCGGCCCTGCCTCCCACCCACTAACCTGTACTTCCTGTTTCCCACAGGCTGGCAACCAAGCTACCCAACCTGCACCTTACCTTTGCCTACCTGTCAAAATTTTTTTCCCTCATGATTTTCAATACTAACAAAAAATATTCCTCTTTCAGACAAAATCTGATTCTACAAACTCCTACATTGCAGCCCTGAGCCTGACTTATTCTCAGAACTAAATAACCTGATTTTCCTATCTCTCAACAGTTGCCTTTAGGAATCCCCTTTCTTTTCTCTATGGTTGTTTTACTAAATAATAATACATTTATGAGAAATGTCATGCATATGCTTGTTTAAGTTTTACCTTTATTTTTGGAATTTGTCACGAGAACAAAAAAAAAGCTGGCAATCTGAGATGTTTTTCTCATAATGCTCTTGAGATGACCAAATATCCTTTTTCTTTTGATTTCTGTGTAAATACAATAAATAAATATATGCATAAGAATTTTGTTTTAACTACATTACTTGATGTCACCTAGATATAAAAGAGTGCACTCCTATTGTTGAAAGTAAATTAAGATGAACCACGTGGTTTAATAAGATTTATTTTAAAATGTGTAATTATGTAATAAGCTATTCCTTTATTCTTGATACATATTTTTCTTTTTTTTCCCTTTTCTCTCCCTTTCCCTCCCATCTCATGTCTCTGTTTAATGTTAATCTTTTCTTCCTGCTCTTCCTCCCTGCTCTGTTCATAGTTGCTCTCATTATATCAAAGAAGACATTTGGTATTTGTTTTTTAGGGATTGGCTAGCTTCACTAAGCATAATCTGCTCTAGTGCCATCCATTTCCCTGCAAATTCTATGATTTTGTCATTTTTTATTGCTGCATAGTACTCCATTGTGTATAGATGCCACATTTTTTTTATCCATTCATCTATTGAAGGGCATCTGGGTTGGTTCCACAGTCTAGCTATTGTGAATTGTGCTGCTATGAACATCGATGTGGCAGTATCCCTGTAGCATGCTCTTTTAAGGTCTTCAGGGAATAGTCCGAGAAGGGCAATAGCAGGGTCAAATGGTGGTTCCATTCCCAGCTTTCCCAGGAATCTCCATACTGCTTTCCAAATTGGCCACACCAATTTGCAGTCCCACCAGCAATGTACAAGTGTACCCTTTTCTCCACATCCTCGCCAGCACTTGTTGTTATTTGACTTCATAGTGGCTGCCAATCTTACTGGAGTGAGATGGTATCTTAGGGTGGTTTTGATTTGCATTTCTCTGACTGCTAGAGATGGTGAGCATTTTTTCATGTATTTATTGATTGAATGTATATCCTCCTCTGAGAAGTGTCTGTTCAGGTCCTTGGCCCATTTGTTGATTGGGTTATTTGTTATCTTATTGTCTAATTTTTTGAGTTCTTTGTATACTCTGGATAATAGGGCTCTATCTGATGTGAGGAGTAAAAATTTGTTCCCAGGATGTAGGCTCCCTATTTACCTCTCTTATTGTTTCTCTTGCTGAGAAAAAACTTTTTAGTTTAAGTAAGTCCCATTTGTTGATTCTTGTTATTAACTCTTGTGCTATGGGTGTCCTATTAAGGAATTTGGAGCCCGACCCCACAATCTGTAGATCGGAGCCAACTTTTTCTTCTATCAGACGCAGAGTCTCTGATTTGATATCAAGCTCCTTGATCCATTTTGAGTTAACTTTTGTGCATGGCGAGAGAAAGGGATTCAGTTTCATTTTGTTGCATATGGATTTCCAGTTTTCCCAACACCATTTGTTGAAGATGCTATCCTTCCTCCATTGCATGTTTTTAGCCCCTTTATCAAATATAAGATAGTTGTAACTTTGTGGATTAGTCTCTGTGTCCTCTATTCTATACCATTGGTCCACCCGCCTGTTTTGGTACCAGTACCATGCTGTTTTTGTCACTATTGCTCCGTAATATAGTTTGAAATCTGGCATCGCTATACCGCCTGATTCACACTTCCTGTTTAGAATTGCTTTTGCTATTCTGGGTCTTTTATTTTTCCATATGAATTTCATGATTGCTTTATCTATTTCTACAAGAAATGCCATTGGGATTTTGATTGGCATTGCATTAAACCTATAGAGAACTTTTGGTAATATCGCCATTTTGATGATGTTAGTTCTGCCTATCCATGAACAGGGTATATTTTTCCATCTTCTAAGATCTTCTTCTACTTCTTTCTTTAGGGTTCTGTAGTTTTCATTGTATAAATCTTTCACCTCTTTTGTTAGGTTGATTCCCAAGTATTTTATTTTTTTTGAGGATATTATGAATGGAGTGTTTTTCCTCATTTCAGTTTCAGAAGTTTTGTCGCTGATATACAGAAATGCCTTTGATTTATGCCTGTTGATTTTATATACTGCCACTTTGCTGAATTCATTTATTAGTTCTAGTAGTTTCTTTATAGACCCTTTTGGGTCTTCTAGGTATAGAATCCTGTCATCTGCAAATAGTGATAATTTAAGTTCTTCTTTTCCTATTTTTATGCCTTTAATTTCTTTCGTCTAATTGCTCTGGCCAGTGTTTCGAGAACTATATTGAATAGAAGTGGTGATAGAGGGCATCCCTGTCTTGTTCCAGATTTTAGAGGGAATGCCTTTAACTTTTGTCCATTCAGAATGATCCTAGCCTGAGGCTTAGCATAGATAGCTTTTACAATGTCAAGGTAAGTTCCTGTTATCCCTAGTTTTTCTAATGTTTTGAACATAAAGGGATGCTGTACTTTGTCGAATGCTTTCTCTGCGTCTATCGAGATGATCATATGGTTCTTATCTTTAAGTCTATTGATGTGGTGAATAACATTTATTGATTTCTGTATATTGAACCATCCTTGCATCCCAGGGATGAATCCTACTTGATCATGGTGCACTATTTTTTTGATGTGTTTTTGTATTCGATTCGCCAGAATTTTATTGAGGATTTTTGCATCTAGGTTCATCAGAGATATTGGTCTGTAGTTTTCTTTCTTTGAGGTGTCTTTGTCTGGTTTCGGAATCAGGGTAATGTTGGCCTCATAGAAAGAATTTGGAAGAGCTCCCTCTTTTTCTATTTCCTGAAATAACTTGAAAAGTATTGGTATTAATTCTTCTTTAAAGGTTTTGTAAAACTCCGCTGTATACCCATCCGGTCCTGGGCTTTTCTTGGTTGGTAGTCTTTTGATGGCTTCTTCAATTTCATCCATTGATATTGGTCTGTTCAAATTGTGTTTATCCTCCTGACTCCGTCTGGGCAAATCATATGACTTAAGAAATTTATCAATGTCTTCACTATCTTCTATTTTATTGGAATATAGGTTTTCAAAATAATTTCTGATTATCTTCTGTATTTCTGTAGCATCTGTTGTGATATTGCCTTTTTCATCCTGTATGTTAGTAATTTGAGTTCTCTCTCTTCTTCTCTTCGTTAGCATGGCTAAAGGTCTGTTGATCTTATTTATTTTTTCGAAGAACCAACTTTTAGTTTTGTTAATTTTTTCAATAGTTTCTTTTGTTTCAATTTCATTGATTTCCGCTCTGATTTTAATTATTTCTTGCCTTCTGCTACATTTGCTGTTGTTTTGCTCTTCCTTTTCTAGGGCTTTGAGATGAAGTGTGAGCTCATTTATTTGTTGTTTTTTTTTCTTTTTTTGAGGAATGACCACCAGGCGATGAATTTTCCTCTTAAAACTGCTTTCATTGTGTCCCATAGATTCCGATATGTTGTGTCTGTATTTTCATTTATCTCTAAGAATTTTTTGATTTCCTCCTTTATGTCTTCTGTAACCCATTGATCATTCAGTAACATATTGTTCATTTTCCATGTGATGTAGGATTTTTCCTTCCTTCTTTTATCATTGATTTCCAGTTTCATTCCATTATGATCAGATAAAATGCAAGGTATTATCTCCACCCCTTTATATTTACTGAGGGTTGCCCTATGGCATAATATATGGTCTATTTTTGAGAAGGATCCATGTGCTGCTGAGAAAAAAGTATATCCATTTGATGATGGTTGATATATTCTATATATGTCAGTTAAGTCTAGGTTATTGATTGTGATATTGAGTTCTATAGTTTCTTTATTCAACTTTTGTTTGGAGGATCTGTCCAATGGTGAGAGAGGTGTGTTGAAGTCACCCATAATTATTGTGTTGTGGTCTATTTGATTCTTGAACTTGAGGAGAATTTGTTTTATGAATGTCGCAGCACCATTATTTGGTGCATAAATATTGATAATTGTTATGTCTTGTTGGTGAATGGTTCCTTTTAACAGTATATAATGTCCTTCTTTATCCCTTTTGATTAACTTAGTCTTGAAGTCGATTTTATTCGATATGAGGATGGCCACCCCTGCTTGCTTACGAGGACCGTGTGCATGGTATATTTTTTCCCATCCTTTCACCTTCAGCCTGTGTATGTCTTTTCCAATCAGATGTGTCTCCTGGTGGCAGCATATTGTTAGATTTGTTTTTTTAATCCATGATACCAGCCTATGTCGCTTTATTGGAGAGATTAAGCCATTAACATTCAGAGTTACTATTGATATATGGTTTGTACTTCCATCCATGCTTGATTATTTATCCTTTTTAAAAAAAAAATTTAGTTTGTTTCTCCATGATTATCTTTCCCCTCACCCTCTGTCTTTACCGACGCACTTCCTACTGATGGTTTTGGTTATTGTTTTTCATTTCTTCCTCGTGTAGTGTTTTGTTCAAAATGCTTTGCAATGCTGGTTTTCTGGCTGCAAATTCTTTTAACTTGTGTTTATCATGAAAGATTTTTATTTCATTGTCATACCTGAAGCTTAATTTTGCTGGATACAGAATTCTTGGTTGGCATCCATTGTCTTTCAGTGTTTGAAATACATTGTTCCATGACCTTCTTGCTTTCAGTGTCTGTGATGAAAAATCCGTTGTTAACCTTATTGGTTTATCCCTGAATGTAATCTGTCTCCTTTCTCTTGTAGCTTTTAATATTTTCTCTTTGTTCTGTGTATTGGATATCTTCATAACAATGTGTCTTGGCGTTGGTCTACTGTGATTTTGTGTGCTCGGTGTCCTGTATGCATCTTCAATTTGTATATCTGTTTCCTTTTTTATTTCTGGAAAGTTTTCTGTAATTATTTCATTCAGCAGGTTACTCATTCCCTTGGTTTGAATCTCTGTACCTTCTTCTATCCCGATGACTCGTAAGTTTGGTTTTTTTATGGTATCCCATAACTCTTGGATGTTTTTCTCGTGATTTTTTACCAGCCTTCCTGAGTTGGCTAGAATGTTTTCAAGATGATATATTTTGTCTTCATTATCTGACGTTCTGGCTTCTACTTGCTCCACTCTGTTAGTGATACTCTCAATTGAGTTTTTAATTTGGTTTATCGTTTCCTTCATTTCTAGAATTATTGTTTGATTATTTTTTATAATCTCTATCTCCTGATAAAGATGCTTAACTTCTTCTTTTATCTGTTTATGTAATTCATTCTCAATGTGTTCTTTCGCTGCTTGAATTTGCTGTCTTGTATCCTCTTTAAGGTTCCATTCCATCTGTCTAAGGTGTTCCTTGAGTTCTTTATATGACCATTTTTCTGATGACTCTAGGTCCTCCTGAATATTTAGGCTGTCCTGCATTGTTTGTACTCCTTTTCTTCCTTGCTTTTTGAAGCTGCTCATGTTACTTCTTGTTCTGTTTGACTGATGAGTTATTGTTTACTCTTATAAATTTATTAGATGCTTGGGAGGAAAGGTATTAGAAGGGAAGGGAAGAAGTCACTGTAGCTGCAGGTTTCAATGAAGTTATCTCCTCTACCGCAGTCTGATGACGTCAGTTCTCTGCCATGGTGGTATCTCTTGCAAATGGCGACAGTTTGTTTCCCTTTCCCGGGTGACCAATGCAACGGGTGGGTCCTTACTGTCTCTCCCAAGCCCCGTTTCAAACCTGTGGCCACTACCTATGAAGGCTCGGTAGGCCTTGATACATATTTTTGCAGTTGCTTAAATAATGTATAATTGCCACAGTCTGGCTGGGCACAATTCAGGAGACATTTGTCAAAAGAAATGAACTTTATTTTTAGAACCACACAGGCCAAACAAAACAGCTCCTCAGGAAAAACCCTCAGAGCCCAACTGCCACCACCGGCTTCCCACAAGCCTCTCCCTCAACCACAAGCCTCACCACCTCCCACAATCCTCCTGCTCTTGAGGCCGATTGGCTGGGTCGCGTGGGCGGAGCCAAAAAAGTCCCCCAATGAGCAGCTCCGTGGTCTGAAAGGGCAGGGAAACAGCCCAATGAGCATCACCGCAGAGGAGCCAATCAGCTAGATGTTGCTGGGGCCACTGTGTGCCAATCATCAGCCGGCAGCTGGAAGTTTGCTGGGGCCCCTTCGGCTGTGACTCTCAACATATAATCTTAATTCATAGGATCATTAACATATATGTCTATTTATTTCTAATCATTTTCCCTCCACAGAAAACACATAATTTATATTTTTTACATGCATTTATCTGATACTCTGCTTTTTAGAGTTAGAGATATTTA
Organism: Spermophilus citellus; assembly: GCF_964194105.1. Classification (NCBI taxonomy): domain Eukaryota; kingdom Metazoa; phylum Chordata; class Mammalia; order Rodentia; family Sciuridae; genus Spermophilus; species Spermophilus citellus. The sequence goes on along the minus strand of NC_138184.1, from coordinate 219,971,421 downwards.
AGATGAATGTACTTTACTGAAAAAATACTAATTTCAAGAAATACGGATTACAGCGAAGCGGATTCTGCAGGCTCCTAACAGTGGCACACTAGCCGCGCTGAGTGCTGAATTCCAGCTTTGAAATACAGGAGAGAATCGGTCCAGTTCGTTTCCCGACACCAGTCGGAACACGGAGGAGAACTGCAGCCGCCATCATGGAGAGCTGACGCAATCATCCCTGTTTTCTACTGATCTCAGCTCATTCAACTACAGAACAGGTGATTCCAGGCTGGTATTTGCCTGCGTCGCGCAGACAGATCGCTCAGGCTCGGGATTGGAAACTCTGAGGAGAATACTCTTCAGGCCTCACCCCTGGCAAGGCGGGCGCCGGGCTTTGAGCGGCCAGATTCTAGTTCCCCGGGTTGCTTTGGCCCAGGGCGGGAGATCCTTCTTGGCCCGGGGCTACGGAACCCAAGGCGACTGTGTCTTTGACCCTGCCCCTGTCTGAGCGTACACTGAGCTGGGAGAGGTTGGAGCTGCCAGGCCCGGGCGGGGGCCGCCTGGGCCTGAGGCTGGGGTACCTCTGTGGACCCTGCTCCGAGCAGAGTGTGGCAGGGATCGGAGAGGCTGGGTTCTGGCCCTCGTGGCTGCTTGAGCCCAGGGCCGCGGAGCCTGTGGGGACCGCGAGCTGAGGCCAGCCACAAGTGAAACTTGCGACGAGGGGCAGCGGGACTCTGTCTCCTGGAACAGTTTTGACCCGGAGCTGGAGAGCCTGCGGGAAGTGCGTCTTAGACTCTGCTCCAAGGGGAGCGTACACCGAGCAGGGAGAGTTTGGTGCGGCCAGGCTTGGGCACCTAGCAGGGAGAGTCTGGTGCGGCCAGGCTTGGGCTCCCGGGGCGGCTCTGGCCTGGGTTTGGGGAACCCGCGGCGGTTGCCCTGAGGAGCCTGCTCCTAGCAGAAAGTGGCGGGGATCGGAGAGACCGGCTCCTGGCTCCCGAAGCGGCTCTGGCTCAGGGTTGGGGATCCTACAGGGACTGCTTCTTGGTCCGGGTCCTGCTGGGTACTGCGGGGGCTTGGAGGGCAGAGTGGAGCTGCCTCCTGTGCCCAGAGCAGGCTAAGGGTCCCGCCGGTGTGGTATCGCGACACCCCAACTGCAGCTGGGGCCGAGGAGAGTAGCCGCCCACGCCTGGAACAGGACCAGTGACCCGACGGCAGGGTAGCCAATTCAACCCACTTGGAGTAGAGGCCGTGAAGAGCTGCCATCTGACCCTGCAAGGTAGGCAGTCCTGCGTCCCACTGGCAGGACAGGCTCGGCAGCCGGCCAGTGTAGTGGACGAGTAGCATCGAGGCAGTCACGTCACACTGGTTGGAGTGGGGGTTGAACAGAGCCGCCGCCAGCATCCGGAAGGAGCCCAGAGACCCGTTGGAGAGGCAGTTAGGTACCCCCACTGGGAGTGGGGGTTGAGCAGAACTGCCTCCCAGGCCCACAGGGTGGGCAGATCTGAGACCCACCGGCGGAACAGGCTTGGAGGCCGACCAGCGTGGTAGACACGTCACATCAATTGGAGTAGGGGTGGAGAAGAGCTGCTGCCCACGTCCGGATCAGGACCAACGATCCGAGGACGTGGTAGGAACGTCACCGCAATTGGAGTGGGGGCAGAGTAGAGCAGCCACCCGTGCCCGCAGGGCGGGCAGACCTACGACCAACCAGCGTAGTATATAGATCACCCTGATTAGAGGAGGATCACAGCCACTACCCACCCTATAAGAGAGATATCCCAAATATACAAGAGCAACAAAAATAAACAGGGGGAAAAATTTCAAAAACACAACAGTTTCACGAAGCAGAAAGAAACGCAAGCAACATGAAAAGACAAGGAAAGAAAGGACCACAAGCAATGCAGGTCAACTCAACCCTAGAAGAGGTAATAGCTGCAACAGATGGAATGTCAGATAAAGAGTTCAGGATATACATGCTTCAGATGATCTGGACTCTCAAGGAAGACATGAGACAGCAAAATCAGACAATGAAAGATCACATTGACAAGGAACTACAGAAACAAATCCAGGAAGTAAAAGATCAATTTCACAGGGAGCTAGAAGTAATAAAGAACAAATAGAAATCCTAGAAATGCAGGAAGCAATAAACCAACTTAAAACCTCAATTGACAATACTACCAGCAGAATAGATCACTTAGAAGATAGAACATCAGACAATGAAGACAAAGTATTTCAACTTGAGAAGAACATAGACAGTTCAGCAAGACTGCTAAGAAACCATGAGCAGAACATCCAAGAGATATGGGATAACATTAAAAGGCCAAACTTAAGAGTCATTGGGATACAGGAGGGCACAGAGCTCCAAACCAGAGGAATGAACAATCTATTCAATGAAATAATACGAGAAAACTTCCCAGAGTTGAAGAATGAAACAGAATCCCATATCCTAGAAGCCTACAGGACGCCAAAAGTGCAAAATCATAAGAGATCCACACCTAGACACATTATAATGAAGATGCCCAACATACAGAATAAGGAGAGAATTTTAAAAGCTACAAGAGAAAGAAAGCAGATTACATTTAGGGGCAAACCAATCAGGATAACAGCTGATCTCTCAACACAGACTCTGAAAGCTAGAAGATCCTGGAATAACATATTTCAAACACTGAAAGAAAATGGGCTCCAACCAAGAATCGTGTATCCGGCGAAATTAAGCTTCAGGATGGAAGATGAAATTAAAACCTTTCACGATAAACAAAAGTTAAAAGAATTCGCAGCTAGAAAACCATCTCTTCAAAAAATCCTTGGCAAAACATTACAGGAAGAGGAAACTGAAAATAACATTGAAAACCATCAGTGGGAGATAGGACAGTAAAGGGGGGAAAGTAACCAAAGAGGAAAACTAATCAGGTTTAGTAACATAAATAAACAAATATGACTGGAGGAACAAACTAAATCTCAATAATAACCCTAAATGTTAATGGCTTAAACTCACCAATTAAGAGACACAGGCTAGTCGAATGGATCACAAAACAAGATCCAACAATATGTTGCCTACAGGAGACGCATTTGATAGGAAAAGATATACATAGACTGAAGGTGAAAGGCTGGGAAAAATCATTCCACTCATATGGACTGCGGAAACAAGCAGGAGTGTCCATACTCATATCAAACAAAATAGATTTCAAGCCAAAATTAATCAAAAAGGATAAAGAGGGACACTGCATACTGCTCAAGGGAACCATACACCAACAAGACATAACAATCATAAATATATATGCCCCAAACAATGGTGCACCTACGTTCATCAAGCAAACTCTTCTCAAGTACAAGAGTCTAATAGACCACCATACAATAATCATGGGAGACTTCAACACACCTCTCTCACCACTGGACAGATCTTCCAAACAAAAGTTAAATAAGGAAACTATAGAACTCAACAACACAATTAACAACCTAGACTTAATTGACATATATAGAATATACCACCCAACATCAAGTAGTTACACATTTTTCTCAGCAGCACATGGATCCTTCACAAAAATAGATCATATATTATGTCACAGGGCAACTCTTAGACAATATAAAGGAGTAGAAATAATACCATGCATCATATCTGATCATAATGGAATGAAACTGAAAATCAACGATAAAAGAAGGAAGGAAAAATCATGCACCACGTGGAGAATGAACAATAGGTTACTGAATGACCAATGGGTCATAGAAGACATCAAGGAGGAAATTAAAAAATTCTTAGAGATAAATGAAAACACTGACACAACATATCGGAATCTATGGGACACATTGAAAGCAGTTTTAAGAGGAAAATTCATTGCTTGGAGTTCATTCCTTAAAAAAAGAAAAAACCAACAAATAAATGATCTCATACTTCATCTCAAAATCCTAGAAAAAGAAGAGCAAAATAACAGCAAAAGAAGTAGAAGGCAAGAAATAATTAAAATCAGAGCTGAAATTAATGAAATTGAAACAAAAGAAACAATTGAAAAAATTGACAAAACCAAAAGTTGGTTCTTTGAAAAAATAAATAAAATTGACAGACCCTTAGCCATGCTAACGAAGAGAAGAAGAGAGAGAACCCAAATTACTAGCATACGGGATGAAAAAGGCAATATCACAACAGACACTTCAGAAATACAGAAGATAATCAGAAATTACTTTGAATCCTTATACTCCAATAAAATAGAATATAGTGAAGGCATCGATAAATTTCTTAAGTCATATGATCTGCCCAGATTGAGTCAGGAAGATATAGACAACCTAAACAGACCAATAACAATAGAGGAAATAGAAGAAACCATCAAAAGACTACCAACTAAGAAAAGCCCAGGACCGGATGGGTATACAGCAGAGTTCTACAAAACCTTTAAAGAGGAACTAACACCAATACTTTTCAAGTTATTTCAGGAAATAGAAAAAGAGGGAGAACTTCCAAATACATTCTACGAGGCCAATATCACCCTGATTCCTAAACCAGACAAAGACACTTCAAAGAAAGAAAACCCAGACCAATATCTCTAATGAACCTAGATGCAAAAATCCTCAATAAAATTCTGGCGAATCGGATTCAAAAACATATCAAAAAAATTATACACCATGATCAAGTAGGATTCATCCCTGGGATGCAAGGCTGGTTCAATATACGGAAATCAATAAATGTTATTCACCACATCAATAGACTTAAAAATAAGAACCATATGATCATCTCGATAGATGCAGAAAAGGCATTCGACAAAGTACAGCATCCCTTTATGTTCAAAACTCTAGAAAAATTAGGGATAACAGGATCATTCCTCAACATTGTTAAAGCAATCTATGATAAGCCACAGGCCAGCATCATCCTGAATAGAGAAAAATTGAAGGCATTCCCTCTAAGATCTGGTACAAGACAGGGATGCCCTCTCTCACCACTTCTGTTCAACATAGTCCTCGAAACACTGGCCAGAGCAATTAGACAGACGAAAGAAATTAAAGGCATAAAAATAGGAAAAGAAGAACTTAAATTATCACTATTTGCAGACGATATGATTCTATACCTAACAGACCCAAAAGGGTCTACAAAGAAACTATTAGAGTTAATAAATGAATTCAGCAAAGTGGCGGGATATAAAATCAACACGCATAAATCAAAGGCATTCCTGTATATCAGCGACAAATCCTCTGAAACGGAAATGAGGACAACTACTCCATTCACAATATCCCCCCAAAAAATAAAATACCTGGGAATCAATCTAACAAAAGAGGTGAAAGACCTATACAATGAAAACTACAGAACCCTAAAAAGAGACATAGAAGAAGACCTCAGAAGATGGAAAAATATACCCTGCTCATGGATAGGCAGAACTAACATCATCAAAATGGCGATATTACCAAAAGTTCTCTATAAGTTCAATGCTATCCCAATCAAAATCCCAACAGCATTTCTTGTAGAAATAGATAAAACAATCAGGAAATTCATATGGAATAATAAAAGACCCAGAATAGCAAAAACAATGCTAAGCAGGAAGTGTGAATCAGGCGGTATAGCGATACCAGACTTCAAACTATACTACAGAGCAATAGTAACAAAAACAGCATGGTACTGGTACCAAAACAGGCGAGTGGACCAATGGTACAGAATAGAAGACACAGTAACCAATCCGCAAAACTACAACTATCTTATATTTGATAAAGGGGCTAAAAGCATGCAATGGAGGAAGGATAGCATCTTCAACAAATGGTGCTGGGAAAACTGGAAATCCATTTGCATCAAAATGAAACTGAATCCCTTTCTCTCGCCATGCACAAAAGTTAACTCAAAATGGATCAAGGAGCTCGATATTAAATCAGAGACACGGCGTCTGATAGAAGAAAAATTCGGCTATGATCTACATACTGTGGGGTCAGGCCCCAAATTCCTCAATAGGACACCCATAGCGCAAGAGTTAACAACCAGAATCAACAAATGGGACTTACTCAAACTAAGAAGTTTTCTCTCAACAAAAGAAACAATAAGAGAGATAAACAGGGAGCCTACATCCTGGGAACAAATCTTTACCCCACACACTTCAGATAGAGCCCTAATATCCAGAGTATACAAAGAACTCAAAAAATTAGATAATAAGATAACAAATAACCCAATCAACAAATGGGCCAAGGACCTGAACAGACACTTCTCAGAGGAGGACATACAATCAATCAACAAGTACATGAAAAAATGCTCACCATCTCTAGCAGTCAGAGAAATGCAAATCAAAACCACCCTAAGATACCATCTCACTCCAGTAAGATTGGCAGCCATTAAGAAATCCAACAACAACAAGTGCTGGTGAGGATGCGGGGAAATGGGTACACCTGTTCATTGTTGGTGGGACTGCAAAATGGTGCAGCCAATTTGGAAAGCAGTATGGAGATTTCTTGGAAAGTTGGGAATGGAACCACCATTTGACCCAGCTATTCCCCTCCTCGGTCTATTCCCTAAAGACCTAAGAAGGGCATGCTACAGGGACACTGCTATATCGATGTTCATAGCAGCACAATTCACGATAGCAAGATTGTGGAACCAACCTAGAAGCCCTTCAATAGATGAATGGATTAAAAAAATGTGGCATTTATACACAATGGAGTATTACTCTGCAATAAGAAATGACAAAATCATAGAATTTGGAGGGAAATGGATGGCATTAGAGCAGATTATGCTAAGTGAAGCTAGCCAATCCTTAAAAAACAAATGTCAAATGTCTTCTTTGATATAAGGGGAATAACCAAGGACAGGGTAGAGACGAAGAGCTGGAGAAGAAGAATAACATTAAACAGGGATGATAGGCGGGAGGGAAAGTGAGAGTTATGGGAAATTGCATGGAACTGGAAGGTGAGCCTCAGGGTTATACACAATTACATATAAGAGGAAAGGAGGAGTAGGAGAAAAATTATATAAGTGGAAACGATTTATAGTAGAGGGGATGGAGAGAGAGTAGGGGAGGGGAGGGGAGGGGAGGGGTGAGGGGACAGTGGAGAATGGGATAGACAGCAGAATACATCAGTCACTAGAAAGGCAATTTGTAAATCAATGGAAATGTAACTGATGTGACACAACAATCTGTATACGGGGTAAAAATGGGAGTTCATAACCCACTTGAATCAATATGTGAAATATGGTATAATAAGAACTATGTAATGTTTTGAACAACCAACAATAAAATAATTAAAAAAAAAAAAGAAATACGTATTAAATTATAATGTTGAAATAAAACCATCAAGTGATCTTTAATTCCTAATTATTGTTCAGATTTTTATAAAACGATAAATAGATATGATTCTATGAACAGAAAGGCTTTGGCTACATTTCCATCAAGATATCCCTTTTTATCAAGTTATAATAATTCCTTTAGATTCCAAGATTTACAAGATTTATTTCAGAGTATAACCAAAAGGAAGAATTATAGAAAGAAAGGGAAAAAAATGCTTCTTCAGAGAGGAAACGTAAATTGAAAGTCCTGAAAGGAAAAAAGAAATCATCTCTGCGTACAAAGAAAAGTTCTTAATGTATTCAATAATATAATGATAAAAAATTTCCTAAATAAAGAAATCTTGATATGATTATCTAGACACATGATATGGAATGTTAAAATAATTGAAAAGCAGATTTACATATAGCTGTGTTAACTATAAATATATAAAATGATCAGCTTTCGGATGTTTCAGTGTTTTCCATGATATTATTATGCTTATATGAACCAAGATTTTATCCATATTTTGAGATGACAAAAACTTATTGGAACATAAGTTTATCCTCACATCCCAATGAGGTCATTACTTATGCCTAATGACTTTTGCTGCTTGAACAAGGACTAATTTTAATATATTAAAATTCATACATCCTTGATTAGACAATGAACATCTTCAAATACCAACTTAAGTTCCAATTTTGGAACTTTTCTTTAAGGATTAAATTTGATTGATTCAAAATATCAATAATTATGATAATTATTACTAATTCTTACATATTAATTCTATGGATTTACTAAATATATGGGTCTTTGAGATATAGAATTTGAGTAAACATTTTATCAAAACTTGTGTTCTCCAAACTAAAGTTATGTTAATTTTAAACTATAAAAATTACAAATTTTACTGGAAATTCATTTGTATCATTTAGGGTTCTCTAATTAAACCTGTTTTTAATAAGATATATTCTAAGACTTATTTGTTCCTTCCTATCCTGGGAAATAAGCTTAATCATATGTTTAATGACAATTGAGAGACCTCTTTAAAGGGCACTATTATGAGATATAAAGATGTTTTGAGACCTTCTCAAAGGTAGGAAGAGACTTAAGTTTCACTTAATTTATCCATTTTGCATATAACATCAAAATGGATCAGCTAGTCTACATAGTCGGAAATTACAATGATCAAAAAAGTATCTCATTTTCTTGTATTGTTGGGTCTAACCTCAATCACTATCATGAGAGAAGACCTTAAAAAATTGCCTACTAAGGAAGAAAGATCAAAGGGACCCCTCCAACTTAATACAGACAAGAACAAATTCAAGGAGATTTTGAAAGATCCAAGTACATATACTGTAATGTTTCAAAACTTATGCCAGATATCTGACCTCACCTAGAAAGATATTATGCTATTACTTAGCTAAATCTTAAAAGGGCAGGCCACCCTAAAAACAGTTTGAAAAAATCTCATAACCATGTTCCAATAACACAGAATAGGGACAAGCCTGGTTGTTTGTCTGGAGCCAGATAATTCCCTAAAACAAACTAGGATCCAACAGATAAACAGGATACCTGGAAAATAGTTATAGTAGGCCTCCAGGAGAATTCTAATATTTTCATGGAGAGACCCAAAGAGACAATACACCACACCCTAAATCAATAGAGGGCCACCAATTTTCAAAGGATGAGTTTGTCATCTAGTCGGTCCCAGACATGCAAAAGAAATTATAGAAATTGACATAGCCCTAATCAATCATCAGATGTTACCCCACAATTTAAATAGAGATAAAATAAAAGAAAAGAAATGAAAAGAAAAAACACAGAAAAAGAAAAAAAACTAAGATACTAGTCTTGACCCCAGAAGGAATAAACTTCCTGGGTGAAAGTATAACTCTTCTTCTAAGTTATAAACAAGCTTTGGAAACCTCTATAACATTAAAACAGGGCTTTACTTCAAGCCTCTGTCATCAGTTTATCACTAAAAGAAATAAACCTAAAAATGGTTACCCTTAATATACTAGACAGACAGTCATGAACAAATCAGCAGAACAACCAATAGTTTATCTCAATAAAAAATTTAAACATGATACGACCGTTCTCTACCGTAACTAAAAACAAGGAAATGCCCTACAACACACATTGATGTTTTTAAAATTAGTAAAATCATAAATTATACATCATTATTTGAGCTAATCTTACTACACTAAGTTATTAAAGATATCCATACAACTATTTCTTTATGCATAATGATTATTCTGACATAAGTCCCTTAAGATATCATTGCTAAGTCAATGCAACATAAAATTCTAAATTCTCCTAAATAATTCATTCGATTTATTAATAATAGTGACCATTTTTCATAGATTGGTAAGTAAAGGGCTATTCAATTTTCTATTTTATTTTTTTGTTAATGATGAAAAAATTTCTTTCCTATGCTTATTAAACACGTGAACTTCCTATTCTGAAAAGATATCTGTATATCTCTCTCATGCCCTGATAAAGGCTGCTTCTCTTAAGTTAAAACTCTGTCTCTCACCTCATTCCAAATTAAGATAATCACTTAAGTTTATTTGGAGTTGATTTCAAAATACAAATATATACAGCTTATATTATTTCATTTTTAATTCTGTTAAAGTCAAAATCGAGTTATACATTTGATAAAAATTAGGTTTCTATTTACCATGGTCCCTTTCCAACTCAATAATGTTGGCCTTAACATAGCAAATAAATGACTCTTACCAAGTTTCATGGCCAACTGAGATAATTCATCTCTTCTTCTTATTAAAATATTTGTACTATACTATTGTATATAACTTAAAACTAATGATACTATGACTATGCCAGCCTTTTATTCAACTTTAATAAGTAAAAAAAGGAGAAAAACAGGACCCCACATATATGTACTAAATCTTACAAAATATTTCAAAAATTTTTTCTTAAATTGTGATACAAAAGTCTTACTGCTGCTGAACATGGTTCAGTAAGTTAAATCAGATTTCAAAGAACAGAATCTAAACCTGTCATCATGGAAATGGAAATGGCCAAAAAACCTGTCACAGGAAAGTAAATCTCCAACTGCAGATTTCACAGTGATGTAAGCTTCACTAGCTGCCAGGTAAGAAAAATAGTATGGCAGTATGTAAAAAAGTGGATGTGTAACCGATGTGATTCTGCAATATGTATACGGGGTAAAAATGGGAGTTCATAATCCGCTTGAATCAAATGTATGAAATATGATATGTCAAGAGCTTTGTAATATTTTGAACAACTAATAATAAAAAAAAGACAAAAAAAAAGGAAAATCAATGAAGAGACTTCTGTGGACCCATTCCTCAAGTCCACCCCTACTGAACTTTACAATATGGACTGAAAAATCCATCCATCGTACTAGATTTAATTATACTGACTATGATGGTCAGCTACCTATATGTTGATCCCATGGTAAGAAGAGTATCTTTTAAGGAAAAGAAATCATATGGGGAACCTAAACCAGCCGATCATGCTGGTCCTTAGAACTTAAGACTATACTTATATATTTGCACAGTTGTTAAAATAGAAATATTATTAAGATGGAATTTTCCCATGCAGGCCAGTTATTTACAGAGAATATCCACCAATATATTATTGCCCTAATCATTCTACAATCGAATTTTGTACCTTTCCTAAATGGATAGATTGTGAGTCTCTAGAAATAGTGGATATATCCTAGATAGGTCTTCTACAATTGACAAAGACTGATTTTACACAAGAATTCCATGATTCCTGGAGGTTTTATTGGTAATACCCTAACCCTCAGCAATGTGGCATCTAGAAGGATGTTTGGTGCTTAACTGCTGCCCCAGAATTTTTGCATTACTAACAGACCTATGCCTGATTTTGTAGGCAGGAATTGTAAGGAAGGTTCCTATTATGGCCTGTGGGCCTATGTTCAATCTCCTTATGCTCTAATTATTGGAAATATGAGAATTAACAGAAAGGATGATAAATATCTTGTTGCCTGTAAATAATGCAGCTTAACTCATTGTAGCACCAGTTACAATAGAGGAAAGGTACATTGATCCTTCATCAACCCTCTTTTGTGCTATTGCCAGCTAACATTCAGAACTGTGATATGCTGAAGTTGGTGTTCACACTTTGCAACAGGAGCATGCCCAGTTAACCAGACCTAAGTGAGCACTTGGTCTCACGATCCTTGGAGTGGCAATTTTCCTTTTATTCATTGTTTCTACACATTACAGCCTCTGCAGCTAGGTCTTAAAATTTACTACATGTGAATTTTCTTAATAATTTGGCTTAAATTACTTCCAAAGCCCTCCATAATCAGATAAATACTGATGAAAGAATGAAAACTAAGTTGAATATTCTAAAAGCCATTGTAATAAATATTGCAAATCAGCTTTCTGCTCTCAAGTTTAAGGAAAGGCTTGAATGCCATGTTGATTATAAATTTGTTTGTATTACTGTAGCTAGATACAATACTTCCCAATAAGACTGGGAAAAGATTAAAAACCATCTATTGCATATTTGGCAGAAAAATAATAATAGCCTGGATCTTTTGGAATTACATCATTTTGTTCAGTATTTGCAAAAAGTAAAATTGGGGGCTGTGGCTCAGCAGTAGTGTATTTGCCTGGGATGTGTGAGGCACTGGGTTCGATTCTTAGCACCACATATAAATAAATAAAATAAAAGTTTATCAACAACTAAAAAAACACACATTTTTTTTAAATTGATCTTTTGGATCCTACTTCTTTAGATGATCAAATACTTCAAGAATTAAGTGACTTAGTCCTATACTGAAACATTCTTCATGATGTATTATTGTACTGTTATCTTTGCGATTAATTCTCTTTTGTGCTCTGACAATAGAATGTCGTGCCCTCAGAACAAGAATCTGGAAACTTAAGATAATGATTCATCATTTATTCTTCCAAGGCAAAAAGGGGGGCTATGTCAGGGTTTTCCCTTACCAGGTGCTGAGCATGCCCCCTTAGCATTGAGTGATAGAGTATGGATCTGGCATCGCAAGCAGTGTGAAGCAAGTGGGCTTTACCTTTTCTGGGCAAGGAAGTGCAGCTCTGGGATTGGGCATCACCCAATGGGACTGGGCTACACCTCCCCGTTTGTTGTAACACAATTACTTGTCTTATTTGGGTGGAATATTCTATGGAATATCTTTCCCCTAATAAAAACAGGGAGTTGGGTGGGTTCACTCTCTTGCCTCTTGCCTCCCTTGCTCCTCTTGCCCTCCAGAATGGAAACTGACCCCTGAGGTTGCAGAGCTGTCCCTGAACCCCGAAAAAGGTATTTTGTGTTTGCGTGGTCTTTTCGTTGGCAGCCCAATTCATGTGGAGTGACCCTGATTCTGAACCCTGCTTGGGACATGGGTGACACGTGTAGACAAATAATAGCAGCTTCAGCATATTACATATACTTTTTTTTTTGCACATTATCTTCATCTTCCTATGACTTGGCTTCCTTCAACTACACCAGTGATACCACCATTTATACATACACAGAAATAATGGCAGCCCATCATTCTATTGTAACCTGGATACCAAAGTGAATTTTTTTTTTCTTTATGGAATTTTTGATTTTCCCTGCCTTAGTTATGAAAAGGGCAATTATGACAATTATAACTGCCTTGAATGACATAATAGGAGAACCCACAGAACCTACAAAAGAAAAGAATGACAACTTGAATGCCCCATACTTTCCCGATGTCTCTGACTGGACTGCCTGCTCAAATTCCCCCAAACTATTAAAAAGCTCCCAGAACCTTTTGGTTTTTACTGTCTAACACACCCCTGAATTGAACAACCCAAATACCTTGTAGTTATGTGTGGTCAACTTTCCAAACCGACTGTTTCTTTCTCAATTAGAAATATACCATCACAATGCCTCATGGAACCCATGGATTTATTATATTTCCCAACTGCCCATGAAAGTACAATATTGGTACACAGCACTTGGTACTCAATATTGGCATTTTATGGGGGTCCAAACAGATGTATTACCATTACTCATCAACATGGTACCATTCAAGCCTCCACCAAAATCCCCTTGCACCCACTTTTCCCACTTTTGCACATTAGCTAAATACAAGATATTTCCAGACTTGATCTTTAACTTCACTGTTCTACCACACTCAACGTGACTCCACCTTTGTTTGTTTTCCAAACTCCAGAGATCATGTAAACCAATTCTCATTACCTCCTGGACTTTTTCCTTTTATGAATACCGCTGTCAATTTCTCTTCTTATGCTTTAAATCCATACCTCATTGGGATTTACCAGGGAACCACAACTAAGGTAAAAATCAACATTCAGAACACCCAGGTTAACAACACAACGTTTTATTTCAATGCACCTTGGATTATTTCTATTCCTACAGGAGCACATACATTCCCTGGCATATATAACCCAAATTCTAAGCCCATGTATTTGATTCCTTATAATTTTTGAAACTACAGTTTTCAAGCCATAGTCCTCCTTTTGTATTTAAAATCCCTGAGGGATCATGGGAGATGTACACAATAAGGTCTCCTACCAGGGTGGTTTTGATTGCCTCAGGGACTAGTAGGGCTACTACTACTGCTCCCACTCACAAACAGTGGGGCCATCCCAGAGATACTATATCAAGTTCCTTACTGAGATAAGCTACTGGCTGTTGAGCAGGTCCATTCTTTTATGTGATCACTCCCAGATCTTCTCCTCCTCTGTCAGTGACAAACAGGTTAAATTCTTATTCAGTAGGTAAATTGATGGCAGGGGCTTGCAGTAGAGTCCCAATTAATGCCTTAAATACCTTAGTATGTTCTAGCTCCCATATCAAGGTAGTTGTTCCTTGGTGTAAAGTTTTTTTTAAGGAGGCTGTAAAGAGGCTTTGCAGCCAGGAATCCAAGTCTGCTTATCCATTTATCTCTAGGAAGCCTCCGAGTTGCCATATGCTCTGGGGTACAGAATATCATTCTATGGGGGTTATTCTTTCTGTTCTAGATTGTGGATTCCTTGAGATAATTGCAATCCTAAATATTGAACTTGTTTTTGGCATCATTGAGCCTTCTTCTTTGAGACTTTGTAACCTCTATGAGCTAAGAAGTTTGGGAATGCTGTAGTGGAATTTTGGTATTCTTTCTGGGTGGAGGCACATAAAAAGATTTCATCTACATATTGGAAAGCAATTATGGATGTTCTAACTCTGTATTCTGCTAAGTCTTTAGCTAGGGTTTGTCCAAACAGTTGAGTGCTATTTCTAAATCCTTGGGGTAGCACTGTCCAGGGTAATTGAGATCCACTATCCAGTTCCTCAAAGGCAAACAGATATTGCAATTGAGAGTCTAGGGGTATATAGAAAAAAATGTCTCTTAAATCTACCTCAATAACTGGAGCAGCAGCTGCTGGAGTCTCAGATAACAAAGTATATGTGTTAGGAATTACAGGTGGAGAGGAACGACTATTTCATTAATTATTCTGAGGTCCTGCACTAGACACCATTCCCCATTTGGTTTTTGGACTCCTAAAATGGATGTGTTAATGCGCTGTTGCAGGACACTAAAAATTTTTGCCATTTGAGGTTCTGAATGATGTTTAATAAGCCCTTCCACTTTTTTTTTTGCCTCTGGGCATTGGGGGTTATTATCTCTGATGTGGAAAGACAGAGGGATCCTTTAAGACTTTTGTAATTGGTAATGCACTTTTCGCCCATCCAATTTTGTCTTCAGTGGTCCATACTTGAGGATTTATATCATATTTTAATAGAGGTCAACATAATGTTCCCAGTGGTCCCAAATTCATTGTAATTGAAGTCTAAAGTTTGAAAGTAAATCCCTTCCCAATAAATTGGTAGGACATTCTGGGACTATCAGGAATGCATGCAAAAACATCATCCCATCTCACTCATAACTCATTGAGGGAGTAAACTTTCTGGTAATAGACCATCTAGAAACCCCCTGTACTATTAGAGTATTAGAGGAAAGAGGTTCAGGGTGAGAGTTGAGCACAGAAAAACTGGTGCCAGTTTCTAAGAGGAAGCTGACCTGTTGGCTCCCTAAAAGACATGTACCCAGGCTCATGTGTAGTGATAGGAGTTCAGGAGCCATCAAAATTGACCCCGGGCACTGTCAGGCCTGTGGGGAGGAGTCTGGCCTCGAGGACCTATGTCTCTGGGGATAATTACTACTCCAATGCTTGCCTTGACATTTAGGGCAGGGCTTTGGAGATCTGGTTTGTGGACAATCCCATTTGAAATATCTCTCTTTTGCACAATAGGAAAAATTATCTTTTTTGGTTTGAGGTGCATTCCATTTTCCTCCTCTTTTACCTGGGAAGCTTATTTCATTGCAGGTCAAGAGTAGCACATCAGCCTTTTTCTTGTCTCTATGTTCTCTCTCCTTTTTTTCCTCTTGATCTCTATTATAAAAAAAAATGGAGGTAGCAAGTTGGAGGATATCATATAAGGATTGATTAGGGCCATAAGCCAATTTTTGTAAATACTTCAAATGTCTGGGGTTGACTGAAGGTTAAAATTATTTTTTAAATCTAGGTGACCCTCTGTGGATTCAGTATCGATGGTGGTGTGTTTTCTCATTGCTTGCTTGAGTTTCTCCATGAAAATAGCAGGACTTTCTTGGAGGCCCTAAGAAATTTCAGAGACCTTAAAATAGTTAACAGCATTTTGTTTGATTCTCTGAAGGTCCAAAGGATTAAGGTCTGGAGGTGTTTAATTCTCTAGGCATCCTGCTCATCATTTGGCTCTCAGTCAGTATTATTTTTGGGAACCCCCTTTGCTCCAGATAGATAGTTGGGTTTGCTTCTAGTTTGTGCTGTTGGGGCATGAGTAAGATGTAGGTCATCCCCAAATTGTTAAGCTGCTTTTAGGGTAGCTTCCTTCTTGTTAAAGTCTGTTTGAGTAATAGTATAAAATCTTTTCAGGTAAGATCAAATATTTGGTATAAATTCTGAATTGCTTCAATATACTTATGTGGATCCTCTGAAAATCTCCCTAAGTTCATCTTTATCTGCCTTAAGTCTTGGAGGGAGAAGGGGGTGTGTACTTTTAAATTTTTTTTTAATTTTTTAAATTGTAGTTGGACACATACCTTTTATAAAATTTATTTTTATGTGGTGCTGAGGACTGAACCCAGCACCTTGCACATGCTAGGCGAGTGCTCTACCGCTGAGCCCCAGACCCAGCCCAGGGGGTGTATACTTTAATTGGTCCAAATTCTCCTTCTGTTATCTCCTGGAAGGGTAGTATACTTGATCTGTCTGTTGGAACAGATGGAGAAGGGCCAGGGCATGGAGGACAGGAGGGCTGCTGATGGACATCAACAGGAGGCTGACAGAGGTTTGGGGGATCTCCCTGATTCCTTTTCCTTGGTAGATGATTTCTTAAGATTTTCTCCCCTCAGAGTACTGATCATAGCTGAGTCTAAATTACACTGTTGGCATAGTTTGGGGTTTTTTACTTAGAGTAGAGAAAGTCTAAACATATGAAATTTCAGACCATTTCCCTTCCTTTTTGCAAAATCTATCAAGTTGTGAAATGCTATTAAACTTGAGAGTTCCCTCTGGTGGCCAGGATTCTCCATCAGGGAGTTTGTACTGAGGCCAGGCCTGGTAGTAGAAGAAAATGAGGTGCTTTTCCTTGAGTGTCTGTGGGTCAAACTTATCCCAGTTTTCAGTGTTGGAATAACTTTTGCTTCACAGCTAGTTGCTATGAGCAGCTCAGAGTGCTAGAAAAACCTACGCTCCTACAGGCCTGACAGGAACACCTACAGGACCGGGCACTCTGCTCTAGTGAGCTGTCTGTGAAACCCCATACTCAGCACTTGTGGTTAGCATTGCCAAGCAACCAGACTACCAGGTCAGGAAACTGAGAGTCAAGTTCTTCAGGGCATTTACTCCCCAACTCATAGCCCCCCTCCCTTAGGGACAAAGACCCTTCCAGACTGCCTTTCATCATGACAGCCATATTTAGTGCTTCCTCATAGTGCAGTTACATTAGGCATAAGATGATTGGCTTATAGATGTTATTGTGATTAGCGGGCACGCCCTACCTGAACCCTGTAACAGCTGTATGCATTCCAAAAATAAACGAGCTTGCTTGGAGGCCGACTGAGGTTGTCACCTACCAGCTCTCACCAGCTCCGGGTGTCCCTATGTTGCTTTGACACCATGTCTCTACCCCCCGAGACTGAGGTAGCTGAGTGACCATCGACCATGAAGGGACGTAGGAATATATACATTTCAGTATGCAGGTTAGTGTTGGACCTGGCATAGTAAAGAGAGAAGCTCCCATATGAGTGAGGAGGCAGGGGGAAGCAACACGGAATTCAGGTGCCTGCACCAGAGAAAGTGTTCATTTTCCTAGGGATGTATCTTCCTAAACTTTATTATAGCCCAGAAAACTGTCTCTCATTGCCCTTCTTTGCCAAAGTTATTTCTGGTCTCCTTTGGCCAAGTGCTAGGGATTCCGGTTGACCTGAGCTGGAGACCCCTGGATCTGGAGAATTCAGCCTTAAGGGTTCTCTGTTACCACTATAAATCTTGATTGTGGTAAATCCTCTGTGCATTTCTTTGTTTATTTTCCTTCTTTGTGGACTAAGAGGAATCTCTGGAGGCTAGGGGGGACATCTATTGGTCATTATGCATATTACGCCCTTTTCCTGGAGGAGTCTGTAGGAGGGGTTGGTTTAAAATAGAAAGGCTCCCTCTAGCAGTTTTTTCTTTTTTTATATACATTGAGTACGTTTGAACACAGGAACACTAGCGGGGAGATTTTTAACTTGACTAGTGAAGGCTAACTATGTGAATAAAGGTAACCTGTGCATTTTCTTATTAATCATCTCATGTCTCTCAGTCCTACAATCTGAACTGCTGATCAGTGTCTAATCAGTGAGAAAAGGAGCTCATCTAGGAGAGAATGGATGTGGGCGAGTATTGGATGGCCCCTATAGAGGCAAGTGTAATTTGGCATTCCCTCAGTGCCACTTATAGACCTATCACCCTAGATACACTGTAGGGTGTTCAGGAGTGGGGTCCTAGAGGGAATCTTTGGAATTCACCCTAGAGTGACCTTGGCCAGAATTCTGCAGTTACTCCAAACTCCTTAATCCAACTCCACACACCTCAGGCAGTTGGGGACTAGATAGTAAGTAGGAAATGGCTTTGTTGGAACAAGAGGTTGGGAGCTACCAAGGCCGGGAAAACTTTCACCTGAGTCTTGAAGCATGGTGGCTGCATTGACTGCTTTTCAGTAGCTGAGGGTGCCCACATATTGCCCTCCAGAAAGAAAGAGACAGAAAGATGTACCTCCAAGAGATGTGGGTTGCACAGAGAGAAGCCTACCTTGGTGTAGATCTCAGTGGAACCTCCAAATGTTATACAGCTGGCTACCCATTTCCTTGACGAGTCCTGCTTCCTGATGTGTTGAATCAAGTCCAACACCAGAGAAGTACACCAAGCATAGAGTAGAAAGTAAGAAGCTTTATTTATTTAAAGGATAGTAGAACAGATTCTACCTGGGGGAAGAAGGGGACCAAAAAGCAGAATTCATGGGATGAGGAAGTTCTATTCCTTTTGTACATCTAAAGTTTTCTTTGTTTGTTTTTGTGCATTCTTTCCCTTTATCTTGTTCATTCTCTTCATCTGTATATTCTTTAGGTAAGGTTTGGGGGCTTCAGTCTAGCTTCGTGATGTCTGCTGTCAGCAGATTGACTGAAGTCCACACCCAAGCATGCTAGATATCCTTGGGAGACACATGCACATGTATATTTGATGGGGAGATGCCAGTGGGAAACCCAGAAGGTGGAAAACAGGTGGGCTGCGGAGGGCCAGGGTGGAGTGATCTGGGCAGGAAGAGGGGCCCAGGGTGAATTTAATTAGCAGTTCCTTGTCTGCTGAGGAGTGAGTTCATTAACAATTCTTTAGGAAGGACAGTATAGACTGGACTTTGGGGGGACATTAACATTTCAATCCCCCATGACTGTTAATCTCCAACCTTTCCAACCCAAACTGACTTGGTCTGCTTTTTCAATCTGGCTCAATTTATTTCTCTAGGCTGATCAACTATTTTAAATCTGGTTTCACTCCCATCCCTGATCTCTTGTTCTCTGCAGGCAATGATTCTACTGTGTTGGTGGAGTCCAGGCCACTGCTCTAGAGCACTTCTGCTTGGTCTAATTGATTCAACCAGAGAAATATAGTAAACAAAATATATAATATCAAACCACTATTATTACCACAGTTCAAAGCTGAAGCTTGGTCCTGAAGGGAATGTTTGGCAAATTCTACAAAGCATGACTAAAAATTATACACCTCAGAGGCACAAGAGCTTGAGTACATCCATGCCAATTTTTTTTTAATTTTTATTTATTTTTTTATTTTATTTATTTTTTTTTATTTTATTGTTTGTTGTTCAAAACATTAGATAGTTCTTAATATACCATATTTCACAGATTGATTCAAGTGGGTTATGAACTCCCATTTTTACCCCGTATACAGATTGCTGTGTCACATCAGTTACATTTCCATTGATTTACAAATTGCCTTTCTAGTGACTGATGTATTCTGCTGTCTATCCCATTCTCCACTGTCCCCTCACCCCTCCCCTCCCCTCCCCTCCCCTTCTCTCTCTCCATCCCCTCTACTATAATTTCAAGTCACTGGTTGAGGGTTACTCCTCAGAGTTTTTAATGTACCTACATCCGCTCAGCCCTCTATCCTGCTGTTTGTGTAAAAAAAATGACCTTTCGTATTTCTAGAAACGCCCTCTAGTGCAAGGATTCAGGTAATGGAAGGTGGAAATTGTTCAGAGCACATGGAATTGAGTATCTGGTGGAGGTGCACAAGGCACTAATGGTAATTCGAGGCTTCTCATTGCAGCAGACTCTTGCCACTCCAACCCTGGACATCTCATGGACTACAAGCCTGCCATTCTGTGCTCTGTCTCTATGAGGCTAACTATTTGAATTACCTCGCATGAGTAGAATCATGAAGTATTTCTTCTTCTGTGGTTGGCCTATTTCCCTTAGCATCATGTTATCCATTTGTCAGAATGACAAAAAATTGTTTCCTTTTAAAATGATGAATAATATTCCATTGTGATTTTAAGATCCCAACTGTAGCACCTCATCATCCTCACATTCCACAGAACAGAATACTTGTTCATATATGGGTGATCTTCTGTTAATCAGATGTGGGGAACAGGAAGTAGCAAGCATGCTAGACACATGCACATGAGACACATGCACAATGCAGATATTTAAGGGCCTAACAAATCAGAGGTTTTTAGGGATTCAGTGGTCTGGTGCATTGCACCTTGACCACCTATCACTGAAAAGAGGCACAGTGCTTGGGAGACCTTGAACTTTGGAGGCAGCATTTACTGCACTTGGTGACTAAAAGGAGTGTTAGTTTTGAGTGATATCCAGGGCAAAAGGGTGTCTGCAACTGTCGTGTTTCTCATGACTGAAACACTCAGAGTCACTCCAGCTGAACTGGGCTGCACGAAATAATCACACAAGAGACAGAGATACCTTTTTCTTTGGGTCCTGTGAAGGCTCCTCTGACCTTAGGAGTCCATGGAAAGAGAGAGAGAGAGAGAGAGAGCATGTGTTGAACATTTTTATTGTGGAGAAGCCATTTAATGAGGCAAGGGGTCAGGTTTGGGGGGTTTAGTCTAGCTTTGTGATGTCTGCTGTCAGCAGATTGACTAACATCTAAGAAGGCCACACCCAAAGTCAGAGCAAGAAAAGGGGACACACAAAGGGAGTTTCTATGGAACATTCTATCCCAAACAGGGCAAAGGGGTAGGATTATAAAAGAATAGGTGAGTGTAGTCCAACCCCATGTGTATTGGACTACACTCACCTACATAGAATACTGGCCTTGCTATCTGAGTGAGGGAAAAGACTACCACACCAGACTACAGTGATCTTTCAGGTCCCCGTGGTGCATCAGGACTGGAAGCCATGGTAACTCAGTGTGGCTCCCCACAGATTTCCCCTTTCTTAATATTTAAAGGAAATTGGGGAATTGTATCTTTAACCACTGGATTCTTGGTCTAAGGTCATCATGGTCTACTATTGAAACACAAAAAGAATTAGTAGAAAACACATCACTTTTAATAACACACCATGTGGAATGTTTCAACAAACTTAGGATTAATCATTTAATTAACTTTGGAAGATCCAGATTATTATTATTATTTTGTCAAACACTCATCAGAGGATTCTTAATTTTCCCCCAATTTTATTGTGAAGTATTGTGTTTGGCCATAGTAACATAGACATTTTCATTTGGCATGGCATTTAAGCCTTTCCAGAAACCATAGTGCAGAGGGCTCATTCATAATATTTATTATAGTGGCTTTTTAGAGCATTTTAACTTAGTTTCAATCTTTCTACCAGCACTTATCCAACTATGAAGGATCTTGGAATTAATTTAAGTCAATTTTTAAGAAAATTCATAGAAGCAAGAAATAATATTTAAAGTAGTCACTTCAAGGATCATGAGACCAGGAGCTTGCCTAGGTCTGGTTAGTCAGCATGCACCTGTTTCAAAGCCTGAACATTAACTTCAGCATATTATAGCTATGAAATATTAGCTGGCAATACCTAGTGATACATTAAGATAATTTGTATTCTTCTGGGCTATAGGAAATTCATCATCTTTTAATTCTCACATTTACGAAGTCTATTAGGTCTGTGAGTAATGTAAATATTCTGAAGATAGAAATCAAATATCAAAACATTCTTTTGGATGCGATTTCTCAGAGAGTTAAAGTTCTAGAAGTTATGGCATCATCATGAAATCACCTTTGTCAATTCTGGGAGACCGGTTCTAAAATGTCATTATTTCTAGATATCTGGTGTTGCACTGGGAAGACATTTGCACAATCGATCCATTTAGGAAAGGTTCCAATTTCTTTTTCTTTTTAAATGTTTTTTTTTAGTTGTAGATGGACACAATTTATTTATTTATTTATTTATTTATTTATTTATTTATTTATTTATTTATTTATTTATTTTTATGTGGTACTGAGGTTCAGCCACCCTCCCTTTCCTCACATTGAGCCCCCTGTCCAGGCTTCTTAAATTTTGTGTCTCATTCTTACTCCGGGCCCTTTCCCCTTTGCTTTCTCCCAAATCTGGTTTCTTATTTTCCCCAAGACCTTGCCTCCTATCTGGCATCCATGCTCAGACAGGAAGTATTCTCACTTACCTGAGGTTGTAGCATGCCAGTGGTAGTTATGTGAATCACACACACAGGCAGTGTAAACCGAATGGCCCTGGAGGTAGTTAATGCTTGGGTTGCCCTCAGTACTGATTTTAACCTGAGAAGAAAAAGGTAGGGTAGGGAAGGCTATGGAGTATAGAGCTGGATGAGGCAGTCTGGGATTATCCATTATGCAGAATAAGCAGTACTTAGGGTACTATAGGAAGAATTCACCAGGAATGTCCCCCCAGTTATCAAGCCACATTCGACTTCAGTCAACTTTTCTTCAGTTCTCATTATAGGCCCCAGTCAACTTTAGACTGCATTGTTCAAAATCAACACATTTTCTTGGGCATAGCCAGTGATTAATGTTTAAAAGCTGGGTTTGAAGAAGTTGTCAGATATTGCATTTGCTTTCATCTCATGGAGTAGCCATAAACAAAGTTTCTCAGGGCTGGATCACCCTGAAGTCATTCCTTCTTTATTTGTACAATGGAAGGGATGTGTTTAGGTCCTCAATTGGTCTCTATCCAGTCCAGGGTGGAGGCTGTCCTAATTAGAATCCATAGGAAATAACAATTTCTCTGGGAACTGAGGGATATAGAAATGGGAGACACCAGTTGGTCTACTCCAGTGTGGTGAAATGACTACAACAGCCCATCAAACAAACAAACAAGCAAACATACAAAACAGCTTCTCATTTCAGTTGTCTGCATCCCAGCCTTGTGACAAGGTACTTGGTCCCTGCGCTTCTCTTGCTGTCTCTGGAGGAGTGTTGATCCCTCTCTTCCTTATAGGAGTTCATGAGTTTTTGTGCTTTGTGAGTGGTAGCACTTCAGGGATGAAAAGTGCCAGGTTTATTGTGCCAATAAACACACTTGGAGTCTGAAGCACTTGGCTGACTAGTATTTAGGTTTTTCTCAGTCAATAAAATTATAAAATGTTTAATTAAAGAGAAGTGATAATGAGTAACTGTTTCTCCAAAAGAATCTGCTGAAGACAGACTTGAGGAGGTGTTCCTGACACAGAATCAGAGAAAACCTCTGCTTCTCAATGATAGCATTGTTTACATTTGGATAAATATCAGGTATGATTTGTAGTTCTCTTAGGGTTTTCAGTTCCTCAGAAATTTTCACCTGTATTTTTCCTGTTTTCTGTAAGCTTGAGGAAATCTTGAGGGAATTGGGTATTGGTATAAAAAATGGTGAGGCAGAAGGGTGCAGGGATTCAGAAGGCTCAAGAAAGAGAGCAGGGATAGGAATGGAAATGGTGACTGGGAAGGCCAATGCTACTTGATAGTGAGTCTCCTGCTTTTGAGAGGGCTCACAAGTCACTGCACCCCTGCACCCTCTTCTGCCCACCATGGCCTGTGGAGTGTCTCTCCCTGCCTCCACCTCATCATTGCATGGGTTGGTGGCAGTGGGTAGGGGAAGGTGGAAGCATGATTCATTACCACCCAATTTTATTTACCTTTGTTTTTATCCTCATTTGTATTGATTTTCCCTCTTTCCATTCCTTTTCTTTCTTCCTAATCTCCTCTTTCCTGGTGAATTAGAGTCCTTACTCTATGATAAAAAGTTACCACTCATTTATCTTTGGCACAACAACATTGGCAAGAGGTTAAATCCTTTCAGATAAAATTGGTGGTGACCACCACCATTTGTTATTGTAATATCTCCCTTGTTTTTATCTATCAATTGTAACTACCAGTTTGTCACTCACCTCCATGCATTTATCCACATTATTTGTGACTGCAAGTTTTAGCAAAAATTCTTCATTTGGCTTTACCAGTTGAGGAACTACCACGCCCAATGTAATTACGTTCTCTCTGGATAAGGCAAAAGAGGCAGAAGCTCAGGTCAGATGAAAATCCAGGATTGAGGCATTCAGGTAGAAAGGGGCAGAGGGAGCAGAAAGAGGAAAGGTATGTGGGAGACAGAAGGGCCAAAACTTTCTCCTAGAAGATTCCTTCACATGTGACTATACCAAAGTGTATCTATTCAAGACATACCTATAGATAGGAAGATGAAAATGGAGACCAGAATGAAAGGTCAGCTAAGGGTAGAGGAATGGGCTGGGAGAATTGCTTTCCCATCATCTTGGATTCCCAGTGGAATCTCCACAGTGTTGTTCGGGGCCAGAAGTGGTTTTCTTGCTCAGTAGTATGCTTCAGCAAACAGTGTTCACCTCCTTCCATTCTTCTTGTGGAATCATCTAAAAATCCACAAAAGTTTCTTGCTTACATACTAGAAGAGGGGTAAAATACCCTTTGATTCTGATAAATGTATCACACCTGTGCACCAAGATTTAATACTCTGATTGACTTGCTTAGTTTTGTTCATTAACTCATTGTTCACAAGGCATAAATAGAAGGGAACCTAAAGGTTCTACTGAGTCAATCAAAAAAGGTTGACTCCCAACTGCATGCAGTTTATATCAAATCATCTGTCCCCTGTCCTATCTGCTTCTCTTCTTTGAGAAATGCCCAGGTTTGGAAGGTACCATTTCTTCACCAAAATTTCCATGGCTCTATTCCCATTTTATTCTGCATTCTCCACATTCTCTCTGCTGCATGTCTATGTCTCTTAGGGAACTCTTGATGTCTTTCTGGATCTCAATGTTTTATTCTTGTCAAAAGACGTAGTCCCCTTCCAATGTCGTTTCCAGGAAAGAGCTGAAATCTGACATTTCCTTTTCCTGCTTTTGGCAGATAGTTATAGACCTGGATACTAGTTTCATAACATCATGGGTCTTGCATATGGGAACTGTTCTAGGAAAAGATGGGGTTTGGGATCATGCTTCTACCTTTCCTTGTTTAGAGAAAACTTCTCAGGTTATATAGACTCTGATCCCAGTATATAAGACAGATCTTAAAGAGATGGGAAGCACTTTTTCAAGTGTACTGTAAAAACTGTGTGAGTTGATGGTCAGCACAACCCTTCATACTGGTGATGACCATGTTGTGGCCCCTCTTGTATAATTGAAATAGCTCATTCAAAGCTTATCCCACAAGAATTGACCAAGACAACATCTCTGCCAATTCTATCCACTTGGATAATGATAAATTTGGGCAGAAACATAAATTAAAACACAAAGTAGTAGCTGGACATGTGTTTGATAACTTTCATAACAGGTTCTGATAGAGAAAGAATGCGACCATGAGGATTCCCAGGATGTGTCCTCTTCCAGCAGGAAAATAATCTCTAGGAGCAGGACGTGGGTTTCTTGGTTAGGAGAAGGATCTTTCATGGAAATTTTATGTATCAAGGAGAAAGGGGTAACTTACACATCTTTCTTAGGTATGCTGGTACCAAGCCTCAGGAAGAGAACCAGGAGCAGAGTGGCAGGGCTGGGCTTGAGTAGAAGCTGAAGAGCACGCATGTTGGAGGATGTGATGACTAGGACTCTGGACATCCAGTGACCAAGATCACTCCTTTTAACTGGGGCAAGAGAACCCTGGAGCCTTTGGACAGGTGCATTCAGCCAAAATCATCATAATTTGGGTTTTCTCCATTGCCTCCTTGTTTGCTTTTCCATGACGAAGGTCAACAGTCAACTGGAATTCAAAATCAGACTGTGGTGAAGATGGAATGTATTAATCCTTTATTGTCAATATGGTTAGAATATTCCTAGATCCTGTTTTAACTAGAATATTGCTAGGTCCTTCTTTAACTCCTACTTCCTAACATGCTCTGTTTCCACAGGATTCACGTCTTTTTATCCTCTGATTAACTTCCTATTGACACGAGTGGCCCCAACTTAAAAAGTAGTTATAGTTTCCACTCAGCTCTCCTGATTTTCCTCTTGAGGCACAGTAACTCTTCTATCAGAAGTGGTGCCATGGATCGGATACGTGGTGGGGTGACTAGAATCCCAACAGAGCAGGTTCCTGCTCAGGAGGTGTGAGCTGCCTGGGAAAATAAAAAGTCTGAAATAATCAGTAAGAAAATAAGAAAAAGCCAAAGGTAAGATTTAAAAAGCAGAGCATCTAACGGGTCTTCCATCCTGATAGGAACTGGAACGGAACCACCAAAAAAGCCCCTAATTCTTTATTTAAGGGGGAAGAAATCAAAGCAGGGACAAGTCTTCACTGGGAGGAGGTCTATTTCCTTCCTGCTTCTCTGTGTGGCAGAGGTCTTGCAGTAAACAGGTTGATTGGTGTTGTGGCAAGCTATACCCATATCCAGGAGGCTGTTTAGCTCCAGCGGTTACTCTCATATCCAGAGCTATGTTTGAACTTGACCTGTGAGCTAGATCAGGTGCCAACATGAAATAGGCATTCTTGAACCAGGGGTCCCACCTGGGAGTTCCCAAGACTGGGCTTCCCTAGCCGAATGGTTCCAGTGTTGTTCAGTTCACACATGGCTCATAGATATCAAGTTGGTCAAAATTGACTTTGTTTTTACCTACTGTTAAGAGTAATTGCTATTTTTGAAATCTCATAAATCTATCTTCCTTTCTTCTTTTCTCCCTTCTTTCATTTCTTTCTTCCATTCATTTATTATGTATTCAAAAATGTTATTTTGAAAATAAACAATGTATTTTAGTCACCCCAAAATCAAAGTTATATAGAAGTAGAGTTTATAGTTTAAAATGTTATCCCTGTCCCAGTTCATCTGCTCCCCTCCAGATGACCCACTTTTACTAGATTCTGTTGTTTCTTTAGGCCAGTGCAAAGTTATAAAATAAATATTAGTATGATCATTATTTAGCATCACAAAATTTATCATACAATATCCTATGCTTTTTTAGTGTAATCTAACATTAAGATATATATAATTTTCAATAATATAAACATATGGAAACATATAGTTTTTAAAATTAAAGATACCTTCAATCTTTTAAAAGCCATATGTTTATTTAGCTGTGTATATGAACCATAATTTAAGGGGTTTTAAAATTGGTAGTCACTCTAATTTTTTCCAAAATGTTACTAGTGCAAATATGCTATAATGAAAAATAATTTTTATAAATTATTTTACATGTTTGCTGACTTATTTACAGGGTAAATCCCCAGAAGTATAAATGCTGGATCAAAGAGAAATACATTTGTGAATTTGATAGGTTTTGCCAGATGGATCCCCATAATGTCACATTATTTTTACACATCAATGGAAAATGTTTGAGAAGGCCTAATTTGAGAAGGCCTATTTCTCAGCTTCACCAACAGAGAATTATCAGTCTGTAGGCATTTTGTCAACGAGGTGAAAAATATTCTAGTGCACTTTAAATTTACATTGTTCTTATTAAAGCAAAGTCAAGTATCTTCTCCAAAGCTTAGGTGATTCTTTCTGTTTCATTTAAACTTTGAGCTGTGCCCTCTCAAGTTGGTTTTGCAACTTGGTCCAAGGATATAAATATAAGAATCAAAGCAATATTTCTATTTTCTTTTAAAAAAATTCTTAAAATTATCAAAATGATAAATGTTATTGCTTCAAATCATATTTTGTCTATTATGTATCTTGGGAACATTTGTATGATTTAAAGAGTTGTAAGTATTTGTAAGTCTGTTTTTAAATAAATTATAAATTATATAAAAATGAAAACTGAAAACCAACGAGTTTAAATATTGTTTGTTGAAGAAAATAATTCTCTTATGAATCTTTGTTTACACTATCAGAAGTCATTTATTTATTTATTTAATATTCACTGTTCCATCATATTTTTATCTATTGAGAGAATGGAAAGTACAGTTTCTCTCTCCTAGTAAAAGTCATAGTTCACGTTTTGTTTTCTTTTTCCTGTATTCTGACATTGGTTTTTCCTTATCTCAAACCTTTCTGTCAATTTCTTTCCAGCCACTCCCCCACCCCCATGTCCAAATGCTATTTCATGTTGCTGTCAACAAATATAAAGATATTTAATCATAGGAATGCCTTTTCAAAAATTTACATTTTCTTATAAACTTTTTCATCGTATCCTTTAAGAAATTCCCCTGAAGTGGAAAATACCTTTGAGAGTATAGGAAGCAAATGATGGTATATTTGGTAACCAGCTATCATCTGTGGCAAGATGCTCATCCTTGCAAAATGCAAACTTTTACCCATTTCTAAATCTTAATTAATCCATTGTGATCTAAGTCTTGATTAACTCATAATTAAGCACAACATTCATTGGTTAACTATTATGTTTCAGGAACATTTTAAGGCCTTCAATTTTATTCTAAAAGAATGACAAACTATTGACCTACTAACAATGACTGGGAAAGTTCATGACATTTTGAACAACTAGGAGAAATTCAATATACTGCCTCGATATTGTTTTTAGAAAGCAGACACAAGTTCTCAATGGGGACAAGGAGGAGTCAAAGTGCCAGAGTTACTGAGGTCGGTTAAGTGTGAGGCACTGCTAGAGCTGAAGCAAGCTCTGCAGAGCAGCTTGGGACGGCCCAAATAAGAGCATCTGCTGTACCAAGAAAGCTTCCTCTGTGGAAAAGTCATAGCTGTGCATTTTCTCATTGTAGTTATTTAAAACAAAGACAACGTTTCTGATAATGGAAGAAAAGAAATAGTTACCTGTATAACAGTGAAGATCAAAATCAAAGCAAGACTGGGTAATGGTTTAGTCAGCTTTTCAATGTTGTGATCAAAATACCAGACAAGCACAACTGAGAGGAGTTGTAAGGAGTCTTAGAGAAAGGCTTACTTTGGGTCATGGTTTCAGAGGTCTCAGTCCATGGTTGGTCAACTGCACTGAAATAACATCAAGGCAAAAGAGCATGGCAGAGGGAAGCTGCTCAGCTCCTGGACACCAGAAACCAGAGAGAAAGAGGCGGGGACCAGGGACAAGACGTGGTCCTAGCCATGACCCTGTGACCTGCCTTCCCCAGCCATACTCCACCTGCCCACAGTAACCACTATCCATTCAAACTATTACTCATTGAATGGGTTAATCTACTAATGAAGCCAGAGCCCTAGTAATCCAATATGTTCACCTTTAAGCATTGCTGCATTGCCTAACATGTGACATTTCAGATCCAGACCATAACAAATAGTTCATGTAAACACACTGATGATCCTATCACAGATAAGGAAAGCATTGCTTCAGGAGTTATTTTATCTGCATGAGAACAGAAGTTAGAGTAATAATGGTATAGAAAAACATTTGGAACAAATCATATGATCTGACTTCTTGTTAGTGTGGTATACTGTTACTAATTTGTGATGAACAGAATAATGGTCCTCTGGGATGTCTATGCCCTAATCATGAATCTGTTGATTTATAAGGAAAAAGGGACTACTATTCAGATGTGATTAAGATTATGAAATTTTAGGTGGGAAATCTATCATATAAATGATTAAGCATGGAATCTTGAGTGAGTTTGAGTGGGGGAGAGAGAAAGAAAGAGAAAAGATGAAGATAATACCATTAGAAAGATTTAGTGCCCTGATTCTAGTTTTTTTTTTCTTTTTGCACTTATTGTGTCTTCTGGTTCCAGAATATAGAGAGGGCTGTATGACAGGGGACTGTGAATATTCCAAAAATTTGAATGAAGGTGAACCTAGAACCTCTAGAAAGGAATGCAGCCCTGCTGTTGCCTTGACTGTCCACTTAGACCTCATTGGACTTCTGATCCACATAACAATATGATAAAAAAAAATTGTGTTGTTTTAAGCCACTACATTTGTAAGAATTTGTGATGGCCACAACAGAAAAAAAAAGACACCATCTAAATCCTGCAATTTCCTGACAAATTCGTTTCTCAATAAGTATGTCACTGTGGGCTTGAAAAAATGTATCTAGTGATAGATAGCATTGACCCAATGATATATCACCTTTCAAAACACTGTCTAACCATTCCTTCATTAATATACTGACTTGTTTGTTCATTCAGACTGATATTCACTTAAAATTGGGTATCCTCAAACAGTGGATTCACTGTCGGCAGCCACACCCAAGCCCTCCCCATTCCAGAAAAGAAGAATTAAATAAAAGCTGACCAGAGAGGGGTTCTGATACTGGGAATAGTAGAGGAAACACGTTGAGTGAAAGGATCAACAGCTGGATATTCACCCAGTCCAGGACTATTAAGAGAAAAAAGCCCACTAAGTAGTCCCTTGCATAAAAGGAGAAGTGATAATCATCCCAACAGATGGGGGTAAACATACAAATGACATGAAAAAAACAAACCACCTTAAACAGCCCATAACACTTCAACAACTGATCACATTGACATCACAGTGCAGGAAATATCAGAGAAAGAATTTAGAAAGTTGATAGATCAAATGTTTAATGGTCTAAAAGAAGATGTGAAGAGTGATATTAGAAAATGCAGCAAGTTAAAGATGATTTTAATAAAGAATGATTCTGAAAAAGAACTAAAATGGAAATCCTGGAAATGAAAAACTTAATAAATCAAATTAAAAATTCAATGAGAAGTATCACCAATAGATTAGAGCTTTCGAAGAAAAATTCTCAGATCTTGAAGACAAAGTATAGAATATTGAAAATAAAATAAACAGTAAAGAAAAGATGTGAAGAGACTATAATCAGAATATTGAAGAAATTTGGCATAAATAAAGAGACAAAACTTAAGAATCATTGGCATAGATGAAGACTCTGAAACAGAAAGTAAAGGAATGCCCAAACTTTTCAATCAAATAATATTGGAAAAATTTCCAAATCTTGGGAATGAAATGCAAATCAAAAATAAAATGCATACAGAAACATAAATAGGCAAGTTCAAAAAAGATCCTCTTAATACATATTACTATTAAAATGCCTAATATACAGAATAAGAATAAAAATTCCAAAGTAATAAGAAAAAATGGCACATCACATTTAGTGGAAAGTCATCTTAGATTTCAATTGATTTCTCAATCCAGACCCTAAAAACCAGGAAGCCTTGGAATAATATATATCAGCCCCTGAAATAAAATAGGTACAAACCAAATTACAACATATGGCAAAACCATCCTTCAGAAATAAAGATGAAATAAAACCTTTCATGATAAGTAGAGAGTAATAGAATTCATAACCAGCATGCCTGTACTATTAAACATTCACTGAAATATTTCATGCAGAAGAAATAAAAAATGAAAATGAAAATGCACATGGTGGGCTAGAGTTGTGGCTCAGTGGCAGAGTGCTTACCTTGCATGTGTGAGGCACTGAGTTTGATCCTCAGTACCACATAAAAATATACAAATTAAATAAAGGAGTTCTGTCCATTTACAACTACAAAGAGGAAAAAACCCCCACAAAAATAGATAAAACACACATGGGGATGAATCACACTAGAATATCCAATTAAAGAAGAATCAAATCTGAATTAAGACTTAGAAATAAGTCAAAATGGCAGGAAATAAAAAACATCTGTATCTATCATAACATTGATGTAAATGGTCTAAACTCTTCAATCAAAAGACAGAGATTGGCAAATTGAAGTAAAAAATAATATCCAACCATTTGTTGATTACCAGAGACTAACTTTTCAGGCAAAAATATCCAGAAAATGAAGGTTGGGGAAAGTTCTACCATGCAAATAGAAACTGAAAGCAAGCAGAGGTAGCTACGCTCCTATTAGATGAAGTAGACTTCAAGCCAAAATTAGTCAGGAGAGACAAAAAAAAAGGTCACTTTATGCTATAGAAATCATCCAACAATAAGATTTATTGATTATAAATATTTGTGCTCCAAAAAATGGTGCACCTACCTACACACACACAAAAAAAAGGCCCTTCGTATAAAGAATCAACTAGACTGAAATACAGTAGTACTGGGTGTTTTCAACATACCTTTCTTACCATAGTTCATCCAGACATAAACTAAATGAAGACTCTTTCGAACTAAAAAGTACTGTCTGACAGATAGAATGGACCTAACAGATATCTATTGAAAATTCATCCATTGACAGCTGAATTCACTTTTTTCCTCAGCAGTACATGGAAATTTCTCTAAAATAGATAATATTTTAGGGCTCAAAGCAAATCTTAGCAAAAAAAAAAAAGACAGATAATTTCTTGCATTATCTCAGATTAACAGAAGGAAATTAGAAATGAGATAAGATAAAAACACCATTTGAACACCTGGAAATTAAATAATACAGTTTGATCCATTACTCAATGGATCACAGAGAATATCAGGGGGAGAAATTAAAAAAATTAGAAACAAATGAGATTAAAAATACAACATATCAAAAGCTCTGGTACAGTATAAAAGCTATTCTATAAAGAAAGTTTTAGCATTGAGTTCCTGTGTTAAACAACATAAAGATACATAAAATGTTTTACTTGAAGTGTCAACTCAATTGGATTAAGAGATGCCAAAGATTAAGAGGCTTCTGGGTGTGTCAATGAGAGTGATTTTAGGAATGATTGGCATGTGGGATAATAAATCAAATTGAAGATTCTTCCTCGGCATGGGCAGCACCATCCAATAGGTTGGAGGCTTGGAGGGAATAATAAATTTGGAAGAACTAGGAAGCTGCAGCACATGCAAGCTTGACTCTTCTTGCATGGGTTTTTGATGGCTGCTGCCATTGTCTGAAGGTAGGTACACTAGAAGAATTGTCAATTAAAGTCCACTTTGAAAGTGGACTCTGCCAGTTGATTCTCCAGGTAGTTTCCGGAAGCCTTCAGTCTCAGACTGGGTTCCCATTGTTGATCTATGTTGTACTGAGGCTTCAGCATCTTGGACTGCACAGCTACTGGTTCCCCCCCACCTCTCTCTCTCTCTCTCTCTCTCACACACACACACACACACACACACAAATGTTGAGTATCTGACCAATTGGGGAGATACAAATCAAAACTACATTGAGATTTCTCATCACTCCAGTCATAATGACAATTATTAAGACTATAAAGAATAATAAATAATGGCAAGGTTGTGGGGTAAAAGGAACATTAGTACCACCACTCTAGAAAGCAGTGTGGAGAATCCTCAAAAAACTAGGAATGGAGCCATCATAGGATCCAGCTGTCCCACTCCTCAGAATATAACCAAAAAAACCCTAAAATCAGCACTATAGGGATACTTGCATACCAATGTTTATAGCATCACAATACACAATAGTCAAATTATGGAACCACACAAGGTGCCCATCTACATATGAATGGATAAAAAAATGTGCTATATACCCACAATAAAGTTTTTTTAAAAATTATTTTATTGGTTCTTTTTAGTTTTACATGACATATAATCCATTTAGATATAATTATACAAGCATGGAATATACATTATTCTAGTTTAGACCCCAGTACTTCTCCTTCCCCTTTCCTTTTCTTACCCCTGCTGTCTTCCCTCCATGGATCTTACTGCCATTTACCCATAATTATTTTTTAAAATTGATTTCTTGTGGATATACTTAATGGTGAGATTCACTGTGGGGAATTCATACATATATATAGGAAAGTTGTGTCCCATCTGTTCCACTGTGTGCTTTTTCTATGCCCTTCCCTTCCCTTGAGAGAAAACATTCAACCTTTGGTTTTTTGGAATTGTTTTTTTTCACTTAGTATGTTAGTCCCTAGATCCACTGGTAAATGTCATAAACTCATTCTTCTGTATGGCTGAGTAATACTCCACAATACTTCATTGTGTATATATACCAGTTTTTCTTTATTCATAATCAGTTGAAGGGCACCTAGGTTGGTTCCATAGCTTAGCCTTGTGAATTGAGCTGCTATAAACATCGATGTGTCTGTATCACTGTAGTAGGCTGATTTTAAATCATTTGGATAGAGATTGGGGAGTGGGATAACTGGGTCAAATGGTGATTGTATTCCTAGTTTTTTCAGGAATCTCCATACTGTTTCCCAGTGTGGTTGCATCAGTTTTCAGTCCCACTAACAATGTATGAGACTACCAAGATTTACTGTTACTTGTATTTTTTGATAATTGCCTTTCTGACTGGAGTGAGATGAAATCTTAGTGTAGTTTAAATTTTCATTTCTCTATCCGCTAGAGATGTCAAACGTTTTTTCATTTATTTGTTGTTTTGAGAAGGGTCTGTTTAGTTTTTGGTCCATTTATTGCTTGGGTTATTTACTTTTTGGGTGTTAAGTGTTTTTGAGTTCTTTGTATATCCTAGATGTTTACACCTTATCTGAGGTGCAGGTGACAAAGATTTTCTTTCATTCTGTAGGCTCTCTCTTCACATTCTTACTATTTATGTTGCTGTGAAGAAGCTTTTTAGTTTAATTTATCCCATTTGTTGATTTTTGATTTTACTGATTGTGCTTTAGGAGTCTTGTTAAGAAATTTGGTTATTAGGCCAACATGTTGGAGTGTTGGGCTTACATTTTCTTCTGGCAGGTGCAGGGTTTCTGGTCTAATTCCCAGGTCTTTGATTTATTTTGAGATGAGTTTTGTGCAAGGTATTAAACTTCGTATAATAAATAGAGATTACTTTTGAAACAATGGAGTTTTATGCAGCCATAAAGAAGAAAGAATATATTTTAATTTCTTGTAAATGAATGGAACTGGAAGATAAAATGCTAAATGAAATAAACCAGACTCAGGAAATCAAGAAGAAAACTTCCCTATTTTGACTCTGCAAACCTTTTCTTTTTTCCTTCTTTGGATATATATCCTCATAGATCTACAGTTGTGTGAGAAAATCCATATGTTTTCTAGGTTCCTTCCTGACTCTTGACTCCTGACTCCCAGTGAAGGGGACAGGATACCACTTGGCTGGGTAAAGGTATAAATAATAAAGGTATAAATAATATTTCTTTGTTTTCCACCTGTCAGGCAGAATGTAAGTTTCATAAGACTGAGATAAAAAATTCCTGATTTACTTCTTTTTTTGGTACTAGGGATTTAACTCAGGGGCTCTTGGCCACCGAGCCACATCCCCAGTCCTATTTTGTATTTTATTTAGAGACAGATTCTCACTGAGTTGCTTAGCGCCTCGATTTTGCTGGGGCTGTTGAATCACTTCTGTAACCAAGCACCTATAGGACGATATGTCACATGCAGATGATTGATAAATATTTACTAAGTAACTAAATACTTATTTTGTGTGATGAGTTTTAACAGGGCATTTGATAAAGCCCATAAATATTAATATTCAGCATATTTTTTATACATGTTCAGCATATAATCAATTTCACTGTTCTGATTAATATACGAAATGGTATTTTCCTGTCCTGAATTCTGATATCTGTTTGGGAGCCCTGGCCTGGAAGACGAGGTCCACGTTCTTGCTCAGACACACTCAGTCTCTCCTGATTCTCCTGCTCTCCCTCAGCACAATCCACTCTAGCCCTCTTGCTTTCACTCAATCCTGCCTGATTTCAAAGTGCTACCTGCCCAGAACATGACACCATTTCATACTTTGGGGTCTTGGTGACTTGCTGTTCCATCTGCCAGAGTGCCCTCTGCCCACTATGTGCCCCAGAACTTGCTCACATTCCCCTTCTTCTCTCAGGAAGCACTTGGTGGCCCTCTCTGATGAAGCCGCTTGGGACTTCCTTTGTTCTGTTCCAGCCTCCTGTATTATGTCTCAGCTTCTCAGGCAGGCTGCATAGGAACTCAGTGTCCCTGAGTGTCATAGTCCTTTGTCACTGGATGAAAAGAACCCTGGCTTTACCACATGCAGAATAAGTCCCATCCCCTGGAATCTCAAGGCAGATCTAGAGGCCATGGGGTGAGGAAGACCAAGAAGCAGGGAGACCTGGCTGCCCATCCTGTCTCTGCCTTCCATTGGTTCTGAGTTTGGGGGTTACTGCCTTTCCTCTCTGTGAGAACGGCTCTTTTCTTCCCTGCTTCTTCTTTTTTCTTCTTTATTCCAAAGGGTATGGGGTGGTGAGAACCATGAATTTCCTTAATAAAGTTTCTTTGAAAGGTTAAGATTATAGAAACTTAGGGTATTCTGGGAATTTCAGGATAAATTTTGGAGGAAAGACACAACAAAACATGGAGAAGCTTGAACCGTTTATTTTACAGACCTCAACAGGAACCCCAGCCAAGCTTACTTGGAGAAAACCACATGGGTGCTGGTGGACACAGAAGGGGTTTCATTAACCTATGAACAGGGTACGCACAGTATAATATCGGTTTGCTTCATTGGGAACCACTGAAATATCTTCAACACAGATATTTTTCTCATTAATTATGTCAACCACTACTGCAATTTTTGCAGTCCCTGGAAGAGATGAGGACAAAGATCATTTTCCCCAAATCATTTGCAAATTGATTTCCCTTCTTAGTTTTTCTCATGCAGTGTTTCCATTTTGGGCTTTGTCCCTATGGACTCCCCCTGGGCTTCTCCTTCCCAGCCACCCCTCCATTCCTCCCCCCAGAGCTTATGCTGAACATTTGTTCCTGGTCTTCCTCACTGGTAGGAGAATAACACCTTCCTTGGACTACACTTATACTTACTGTTGGTCTGAAAGTCCCAGAAGAAGGTTATTGGATTATCTTCACAGAGGCAGCGGGTAAATTTGTAGTTGAAGGGACCTTCAATTTGGGGGTTGCTTTGGAGGTGAGCTTTAATCTTGTGGGGAAAGAGGACTCAGTGTTAGTCTGGGGAATGGGAAGGGGAGGGAAAGACAGAGAACGAGAAGATGCATGTGGGCTAGAGGCATGCAGGAGCCCACTCATGTGGTGTCCATTCATGGGTCAGTCAGTGTTAGGTTTTCTCTCCTCAAGTCCTCAATCTCCTGCCTGAGAAGTGTGGGTGTGAGACTCAGGAGGGGAGAGGAAGATGCTATGACTCCCAGGGCAAGGAGAGCTCATCCCAGGGCTGCCATTCAACAGAGAGCAGCTTGCTTAGATTATAGCTGGAGCTTGGGGAATTGACCTGCACGAAGTTTTGGTCTGTGACCCAGTGAGACAGCATCCTGGCTGCTGCTCAGGTATACATGTCAAGGTCAGACCTTGTTGTCATCACATGTCAGGGCCCTGCTGATCCTGTGACCTGGGATGACA
Organism: Spermophilus citellus; assembly: GCF_964194105.1. NCBI lineage: Eukaryota > Metazoa > Chordata > Mammalia > Rodentia > Sciuridae > Spermophilus > Spermophilus citellus. The sequence goes on along the minus strand of NC_138184.1, from coordinate 219,934,121 downwards.
GAAGTTAGACCTTTCCCTCTGACTTCCTCCATGGTCAGGTAGAAACAGCCTTGGAATCCCAAGCCTGGCTGTTAGATAAGCAAGTAGAACCATGATGGTTCTTTTTTCCTATTTCAGCTTGAGATTGCTTTAGTATCTGCAATTATTGCTTCTGTCTATTTCAGTTGTCTAGTTAGTATTTGTATCCCAAGACCCATCCACCCAGAGGGATCTGTAGATTGAGTACTGAGTCTGTGAGCTCAGATGGGAAAAAATTGTATCTTCACTTTGCCAAGATTTAACTGAACTTTGGCATTCCTTCAGTATGAAAATCATTAAGGCTACATGGTTGCCTCAACAGCATATGCAACTTTTCCACCAGGAGCAACAAAATACAGTTTATAGATTCAAATACCTTGAACATGGCCTGCACTCTTCACCACCCTGAACAAAAGGTGGCAATCAAAGTGGCTGCACCAGCATGGCTGAAGCACCCACAGCCTTCCCAGCCCTGAAGCTTCCTCAGATACCTGGAAACTCCACCTTGAATAATAATTCTCCCCCTTGGAATGCTGCTGAGAACACCAGGGGGGTGGGGTGTCCTGGTGTTTAGAGAAGCCTATACTTGCCTTGTTTACTTTTAAAAAAATCATATTTGCAATAAAATATCATTATGAATGGAAATTTCAACACTTCTATAATTGCAGCAGAAGTATCAGAATCCAGTGGAATTCCAGCATAGCATGAATGAATGACATGTTGTCAAAGACCAGCACAGTTCTTTATTCAAGCTGAGCAACCACAACCATCTCAGACAATGACTTCATAAAATGAAATCTAATATTATTTATATTCTAAATGTATTTTTTCCAGCTAACGTATTGGTAAACACATATATCACTGTATCAGAACTTCTATTGTTGTAATTCAATATGGTAGTTATCCTGTATCATCCAATGCACTTTATGCATTTAAAAGCAATTTTCTGATAACTATTTCATACATTTTATGAGACCAGTAAAATGGTCCATAACACAAAAATGCTTAATTTTTTTGATTAACCACAAGTATCTTTAGCCTTAAAGTCTTATATGATCTGTATATTCAAGTATATAATTATAGGAACAATCTACTGTGCTTTGATTCTACAATAAACAAATGTGAGACTAATATAAAAACTTTAGTTGTAAAAGTATTATATTTGATAGAAAATTAGGGGGTGTAAATTTTAAATTTATATAAACAAATTATATTTTCCTAAAAGTATAAATATATAGAGATGTTTTTTGTAATTATATTCTTTTTTAATTGAAAGCTACAAACAAAATTGGTTGACTAAGCTGATATAATTTGCTTTTACCTGTTTGCACAATTACTCAGTCTAAGGAGTTCCTTGTTTTTATTTGCACTTGGGTGGGTTTTAAAGGTCACTCTCTCTATTGTACTAACAAGATGCTTAAAAGCATAATTTTATTGATCATAGCATTACATGTCTTTTTATTGATTTAAATACACTTTATTACACCTATCCCTTCTTTAGGAGTGAAAATAGACTTTCATTAACTATCACCACCATAAACTACCATTGACACAAAAATTTTATGCATGCATTAAGTACTCATTTTCCCCTTTCTCATCTTCAGTTTTGATTAAACAAATCACAAAACTGAAAACTATGACTCAGGCTCCCTCCCATCCAATTTAGCATACAGAGCTCAGATTCTCGGAATTCAAATAGAAAAACTTTGACACAGTAGTTGGAATGTTCTGCATTTTCAGATCAAAACTCTTTTATCAGAATAGAGATATTTCCAGAATATATTTAAATGAATAGCTATCCTCATGCTCCCAATTTTGTGTCCTATTTAATCACTGTCCTGAAATCTCACTCAAATCAGGAAACTCATGTTGTAGGGAAATACAGAGTGATGTAGTGCTCTAACCCCAGGTTGCTCAAAGTACTGTCCTTGGAATACAGCTTCTGCATGCTCTGGAGTTCCTGAGACATCTAGAAGTTTTGGCTTCTCTCTACTCCTTGGAATCAGGATCTGTCCTTTGACAGGATGGCCAGGTGAGTTTTAGGCTCATCATGATTCGAGAACTTCTGTTCTACTGCAGTCTAATCTACAAATTAGACTTCCCTCCAAGAAATGCTGAACTGGAAAAAAGAGGACAATCTGTGGAGTGGAGGGTGGGGCCAGAACAAGAGCCAACTTTTGGTGACTTGAAGCAAAAGAGCAGAGGAAGGGGGAGCGAAAGGCAGACTTGGCCCAGGGCTCACAGGAGATGAGGCACCATGCTCTGCAAGTCCTTCTGTTCCGTGCCTCAACCTACTGCATGGGGTTGCAATCAGTCCTACCAAGAACCCTCTGTCCAGGCTTCCATCCCAGACCAGGAATGCTCAGGGCCTTGGAGGAACTATGACTGGTTCTCCAGCAGCTCTTAGGCTTTGTTTTTTCTTTTATTTTCCTTCTTTGTCACTTCTGTTTTCTTGTTTGTATTTTTTTTCTTATTCCTTCCTCTCCTTTCTCATCTTCTCTAAACCTCTTGGGATTAGAGTTTCCTTATGTCTAAAATGAGAATGTTCATCCCACATTCCCACAATTGTTCTGAGTCTCAAGTAGCAAAACTTATGAGGAGGTTAAGTATATCCGGCAACACAAGTGTGAGAGAGAGAGCGTTCAATTTTGTTCCTAATAAGAAGTAGGATTTGTCTGGAGGTCCCTCCTCAGGCCTGTACTTACCACCATGCATTCTCTCAGTTCTGTTAGAACTTTCAGTTTCAAAGTGACTTCTTCATTTGCTCTTGCTCTCTGTGGGAAATCCACATCAAAATCTATCACGTTCCGACTGGTTCCCAGAAGAGAAAAACAAGGAACAGAGATCATAGACTTGTTCATGGGAATGGCGGGAGACGGTGGGGTTGGATGAACTGCTTAGCATCAGAGCCCCAGGAATTTTTGCCTGCGGGTAGGTTTGGATATTGTGTATGGATTTAGTTTCATTTTGAAAAGCAACTGGATTCTATTTAAAATAGATCATCTTCCATTTTATTTCCATTGACAAAAAAGAACAAGTTTACAAAAAGGAAAAAAAAATGAAGATTCAAGTACGATACCACACGTCATTTACTAATAACACCCTACAGGTTCTGCTGCTTATCTGCTGTGGGATGGGAGGGGAGTCACCCTTAGGAGAGGACAGCATAGCCACAGAATCACATCACTCCAGCAAACATCTCCATGCACTGGCTTTCTATGACTGTCCTGAAAGATCCTCCTTCTTTGTTCTGGATAGGGTCCAGCAATTAGAATTTACTTAGTTCTTTGGAACTCATGTCCCAGGAAGTTTTAAAACTCTATAGGAAGGGATGTACAGATTTCCTGACTAGGAAAGAAGCCCTCCCTAAGGTTTCTCTGTGGAAGGAAGGGCTTGGCTCACGGGTTTTCCAGAGCTTTGTTGAATCCCAGTTGCAGGCACAGGACCAGGAGCAGGGCAGCAGGGCCAGCCCTGAGTGGCAGCTGGAGAGAGCGCATGCTGAAGGAGGCAGAAGGTGACTTCCCAGAAGAGTGGTGATCCTGGTGTCCAGCATACTTCTTATATGTACATCAAGGAAGAGGAGGAGCTGCCAGGTAGGTCTACGAAGTGATTCACCCAATCCTGCTCCCTACTTATGATCTTTCCTTGTTGAGCTGAACTTTGTTTGTCTTCCTTATTTTCTCAGTATCAGAGCTTCTCAGAATGGCACTTGCCTGGCTTAAGGACATGGTTCTGTCCCTTCAGTGTCTGCAGTGAGGTATAGCCCCTGTCCCATCCCTGCTCTCTTGTTCTCTGCAGGCAGTGATCCAACTGTGCTGGCGGAGTCCAGGCCACTAATATAGAGCACATGGGCTTGAGTACTCTTCTATTAAGTTCAAGAGTAGATGTCATCCAAACAGTGTCTTGGAGTGATAGGGTGATCAGGGCTTGCTAGGGACCACCAGCACTCACATAGGATGAGAACTAGGGAAGAGGGAGACTGCTCTGGGGGATAGAAAAGTGCCACCAGATTAAGTTCAGGGAAGGGTAGGTGGGGAGTGGTCCATATAAAGATGTCTGTGATTTTTAATTCCTTCTGAATTTCAGGTGTAGTGGTACATGCTACAGATGACCAAGATCTCAGATGCCCCAAAGTCCTCAGTGCAGGAGACTAATAAATCTTGTCATTTGATACAATTCCTGAACATTTGGCAGTTAGCATTCCCAAACAGACTGTTTGGCATCAAAGTGTCTGTTTGTTTCCATATTGACTTGGCCACTTTCTCACACTTGTCTTGTGGCATAAAACACACAGGAAGAGATAATGGAAAGGACTTCCTCCTCTGGCACAACCCATGTCAGGGGAAGCCCTGGCCAAAGTGTTCTTCCCCATGGATGATGGGGAGACTCTCTTACTCACAGTGGCACTTTGTTATTTCTCTTTAATCAATTAGATCCTTACTTTAGTCTATAATTTATGGATTGTGCTATTTGCTCCTATCCTCCACATTACAGGAGCCCAGGAATATCCTTTTGGGCACAGGAGTGAAAATCCCCATTCTAGGAGTTATCTGCATATGTTGCTACAGCTGGCATTCAGAATTGAAGTCTGAATTCCAGTTTCTGGATGTCTTTTAAAAGTTTCTCTGTCCTGCTTGCTGAGCTCCTGTGCCTCCCTCCACATTCTTGAACTGGGAATGGTTGATGTCATTCTTCATTGGTAACTGCAGCTCTTGTTGTGATTGCATGCTTTCTTTGTTCCTGTTCCCTGAACTCAAGGTGGAACTTCATTACACCTTGCCCTGGTCACAGTGACCTTCCTTCATGAACATTCTTTTATGTCTTCATTTTCTTTACATTGTATCTTCTCTTACTTGTTTGAATAATTTCCACCAGAATGACATATGTGGGCCATTAGATGTGATGCAACAAGCCACAAGTCACTATAGCCTAATTTCCTCAACTACCACCCTCACTGCCTAGGTCTGGGTGGAGATACCTGCATCCTGCATATCCTGTAGGACTGTGTTTTCTTATACATTTTACTGAGTTTAACTTATCGGAGAGTGGGCAAATCCACCATGCCAAAATCCACGTGTCCTCAGTGTGTTGCACAAGGGACATAGGGGTATCAGCATTCATGGGCTTGAGTACATTTGGAAACATTGGTGTTTCAGAAGCCAGGTAGAATCTAAATAGCTTTTCAGTTCTGTAGATAATATGTAGCAGTGTTTTAATGAGCTTTATGGCAAAAGTTGCCCATGCAATGGTTAGGGTATCCAATCTAACAGGGGACTCTTAGGGGGAAATTGTAAACTAGTCAGTGTGCAATGAACAATGGACTAGTCGATTAGATTTAGGAGACCAAATAGAGATTGAAAAATTAGGTTGTAAACAACTCAGGAGGCTTATAGAAGAGATGTGCACCAGGGTAAAAGGAAGGGATTAAGGATTATGGATTAAGAAGAAACTTGTCACAGGCTCAAATTGCAAAAAGAAAGATGATCGTAGACTTGACAGGCCTCAAGAAAGAGCAAGGTGAGGAATGGCCCCAAATAGGGAGTTAGGGAGCCAACACATTTGGAGGATGTGGCACGTACATCACACCATTCTAAACATTTCAGATGCATTAACTCACTGATCCCCATAACAACTCTGTAAAGTAGGCTGCTATTTTTCATTCCATTTTACAAATGGGGAAACTGAGGAAAGAAGAGATAAGTGTCTAGCTTATGTCATAGAGCCAGTAACTGGTGAAACCAACTTTGGAAACGGATTTTGTGATATCTGAGTATTTTTATCTGCATTCTTGGGGAACGATTTCAGAAATAGAATATAAACTTGCAAATATAAAAAACAAGTTGAGGATCCTAAATAGGTGCCTGAAAGTAAGGAGCCCTTCCATTTTACATTATTAACTTAATGGTGAACACACTGATAGATGGAGCCAGTTTCAACACAGGCAGCCTAGCTCTAGAACCTGAGATTTGAACCACAACACTGTCTATAGGTGAGAACTAGATGCAAAATTAGTAGGTGACAAAATCGTGGTTCAAAATCAAGTAGGCTGATACCAGTGTTTATGTCCTAAGAGTATTTGTCCTGTTTCTTGGTGAAAGGATGTTTTAAAGTTGAGGAAGGGAAACTCACTGAGGTTTTTATAACTTTTTAAAATTGCAGCCAACAAATAACAAAGGTGTTATTGAAATCAGATAGAAGGGACCCACAGTTGGCACTTAGAAAGCCAACTCTTCACTTCCTCTTAATGAGTGGACGCTTGAGTGCTGTAGGATTTATACAGGGGTATTGAACTTGTACTGAAGATGCAATGACTGAGGATACAATGAATTGCTCACCAGAGGAGGTCACTTTTGAGGCCAGCTGAGGTGTGTGTGTGTGTGTGTTTTTGTGTGTGCAACAGCAATGCTACTTGCCTTAATGGATTAATACTGAAATCTTAGTGACTTAATTCGACAGAAGTTTATTTGTAGCTCACATAAAATTTATCAGAGAGATAGGGGTGGGAGTGTACCTCTGCTTAGAAACTTGTCATCATTAGTGTCATTTCTAAGGTCACTTTAGGCATTAGTATCTGGCTGTCAAAAGGTGACAGAATGGAGAACTACTGAAGGTGTTTGTATGGGCACGATTTGGAAGTGGCTCATGGCATTCATCCTGTATCCCCACAGCCAAAGTCACATGTCCACACCAACCTGTGAGACTGGGAACTACAGACTCCCTGTGGCCCAGGAACAGGGAAAACTGGTTAGTGAAGTTTCCCGTTACCACCTGTGCACAGTATGTGAATAGTCTTTTTTAGTAGAAAGCAATAAATTGTTTTCACCAATGTGTGACACTATATTGTGGCTTTTCTGCTGGATCTGTACTGAAATTTATTATGATTTTACTTTTAGTTTTTGTGATAATTAAAGGTATTTGCTCTTTTTATATTTTTATAATTTTACAATAAAATTATTAAGTTTTTATTATAAAATTATAATTTTATAATCAAAATAAATTTGATTATAAATAATTTTGTAATTAAAATTATAATTTTATAATAAATTTTATATTTTATATAATTTTATAATAAAAATTACACATGGGGCTGGGGATGTAACTCAGTGGCAGAATGCTTGCCTAATATTGTAATCCCCTGGTCTCAATCCTTAGCATTGCAAAAAATTTTTAATTATGACATCTGCTAAAGTAATTTTTTCATATTGATTCTTCTTTAAGATCCTCTTATCCTTATTGTTGGTTCTGTGATCTCATGTGTATTTAAAATGAGCCTATAAATTCTGCAAAGAATAAAAGTTGGTATTTTTTGGAATTACATTGATTCTATAGTGTGGGAAAACTTAACACATCCTTTAGTTTACAAGCTAGACGATACTATATTCTTTACTTCAGTCATCTTTAGTTTCTCCCAATAACATTTTCTGTGAAAAATATTTTTTAGATTTATTTTTAGGTGATTGACATTTCATGTCACTATGAATTTTAAGACTTAATTTCATGTTCTAATAGTTTGTTATTTATATGCAGAAATATAATTGTTTTTATAAATAGATCGTGCGTTCAGAAATCTTTCAAATATGCTGGGTGCAGTGGCACACACCTGTAAAATCAGTGGCTTGGGAGGCTGAGGCAGGAGGATCACAAGTTCAAAGCCAGTCTCAGCAACAGGGAGGCACTAAACAACTCAGTGAGACCCTGTCTCTAAATAAAATACAAAATAGGGCTGTGGATATAGTTTAGTGGTCTAGTGCCCCTGAGTCCAATCCCCAATACCCGCCCCCAAACAAAAAGGGAAAAAATAAAAAAAGAAATCTTGCAAATACTTGTGTTCTTCATAATTTTTATTGATTCTTCTCAATTTTCAACAAACACAAATATATCACTTATTACAAAATTCTTTTTATACTTCTGCAGGTTGAGTAACCTTTGTCTGAAATGATTGGAACTAGAAAAGTTTCCAATTTTGGACTTTTGTATTTTTTGTACTTTGGAATATTCAAGATCCCTCTCTCTCTCTCTCTCTCTCTCTCTCTCGAGAGAGAGAGAGAGAGAGAGAGAGAGAGAGAAAGAGAGAGAGAGAGAGAGATCTTGGAGATGGGACCCAAATTTGGACATGAAAATCTTTTATTTTTCGTATATACCTTATACACATGATCTGAAGGTATTTGTACATAATATTTTCAATGTACCTACATACTGTGACCAATTTCATAAGGTCAGGTGTGGAATTTTCCACTTGTGGCATTATGTCAGCACTCAAAAAGTTTTGGGTTTTGAAGAACTTAAATATTTTACTTCAGATTTGACACGTGCAACCTATACTTTATATTTTTTCTTATCTTGATGAACCACCTAAATAAAACCTCTAGTAAAATGTTGAATAGAAGCATCTATCGTGAAAATCCTGTGGATTTCCTGGTTGCAAAGGCAAAATGGTAAATAGTTCAATATTAACTTTGTTTGTGTGAAATTCATAAATATTCTTTATAAGAGTAAAGAAGTCTCCTTTTTTTGTTTGTTTTTTTTTGTTTATTTTTTTTTTTACTAGATGTGATAGGTAGAATAATAACCCAAATAAGCCTAAATCCTCACTCCCAGAGCCCATGAATGTTACCTTTCATCATAGAAGGGTCCTTGCAGGTGTGCCTAGCATCAGAGATCTTGAGATGAGAGATTATCATGGACTTTCAGACCCAACACAATCACAAGAATTCTTAGTTTTGGTTAGCTAGAAAGATGAGAAGACAGAAGAAGAGTCAGAGAGAAACAACGTTGCTGACTTTGAAGATAGAGAAAAGGGTGGCGTACCAAGAAATGAGGGTAGCTTCTAGCTAAGTAGGCCAGGAAATGGATGCTCCCTGAGCCTCCAGGAAGGAAGGGTGCTCTGCAGACATTGAAATTTAACCCAGTGACCCTTGCACTGTACTATAAGCTACCTTTAGAACTCTACAAATTTGTGCTGTTTAACTGTGAATCTTGCAACAATTTGTTACAGCAACAATAAAAACAAATTCACTAGTTTGCCAAGACATTTAAAAAAATCATAGAGAATGAATTTTATCAATAGATATTTTTTTTCTTCAGTTGGGATGATGGCATGATCCTCTCCTTAATTTTGTTAACTTGGAAAATGACATTGTTTTATTAAAGTAACCTTTCTTACTAGGCATAAACTCAATTTGCTCATTACATATTTTATATGTAAACAAATTATACATGTGTATATATGTATTATGTGCACATATATAAATGTATACATAGATGCATGGAGGTCAATATGGATTACAGATAGATAGAGATGACAGATGGATTTAGTTTCACAGAACTTTCTTAGTATCTTTATTTCTCAGTCTACAGATTATGTTGACTTGTAATGATTTTTCACAAATGTGTGTGTCAGAATTTGTTATTGGGGTTCGGATGTCCTAATTAATTGAAAGGCTTCTTCTTTTATTCTCTGGAATAAGTTACATATAATTGTTATTTCTTCTTGAAATATTTGGTAGAATTATTGAATTATTGGGTGAAGTGAATTGGTCTTTGTGTTCTCTGTGTGGGAGGTTTTTCAAATATAGATTCGATGTCTTTGAAAATTAACTGGATTACCCAGACTTTATTTCATCCTCATTAAAAAAAACTTTTAAAATTAGAGCATTACGATTATATATAGTATTTGGTTTCCTTTTGGTCAGATTATACATACAAGGAATTTGGTTTCAATCCACATTCTTCCTCTTGCCCCTCCCTGATTCCCTATTTCTCCTCCTATACTGACCTTCCTTTCATTCCTTATTTGTTTTATTTTTGATTGGGGCTTTCTGTAAAGGAGGAATTCTCTTTGGTGCATTTATATATTTATATAACATGATTCTGTTAGGTTCATTCCATATTGCTTTTCCTTCCTTCCTCCCTCCCTCCCATTCTCCTACTCCACTAATATTTCTATATCTATATGATATCCAACCCCTGCTTCCTTTATTTTGCTCTAGCTTCCACATATGAGAAAAAACATTTCAACCTTGATTTTCTGATTCTGGCTTATTTAAGTTAGCATGATTTTCTTCATGTCCATCCATTTACTAGCAAATGCCATAATTTCACTTTTCTTTAAAGCTGAGTAATACTCCATTGTGTATTTATACCACATTGTCTTTATCCCTTCATCTGCTGAAGGGCATATAGGTTGGTTTCATAGTTTAGCTATTGTGAGTAGAGCTGCTACGAACATTGATGTGGCTGTGTCATGGTAGTATGCTGATTTTAAGTCCTTTGGGTATATGCCAAGGACTGGGATAACTGAATCAAATGGTAGTTCTATTCCAAGTTTTCTGAGGAATCTCCATACTGCTTTCCACAATGGTATTTCTTGTTTTGAGACATTTCTGTTTATTTTTTCTCACTTATTGATTGCATTATTTATTTATTTTTGGGCTTTGAATATTTTGAGTTCTTTACATATTCTGCATATTAATCGCCTTTCAAAGGAGTAGCTTGTCAAAGATTTTTTTTGCCATTCCATAGGCTCTCTCTTTACTCTCTTCATCATTTCCTTTGCTGTGCAGAAGCTTTTAATTTGATGGCATCCCATGTATTGATTCTTAGCTTTTTTCCTTGAGCTTTAGGGTTTTGTTGAGGAAGTTGGTTCCTGAACCTATATGATGGAGAGTTCACCCTAAGTTTTCTTCCAGCTGTTGCAAGGTTTCTGTCTAATTCCTAAGTCTTTGATCCATTTTGACTTGACTTTTTTGCAGGATGGAAGATAGGGATCTGATTTCATTCTTCCAAGTATGGATATCCATTTTTCCCAGCACCTTTTGTTAGAAAGGCTGTCTTTTCTCCAACATGTATTTTTGGCATCTCTGTCAAGTAGGAGATGGCTGTAAGTATATGGATTTGTTTCTGTGTCCTCTATTCCATTCATCTTCATGTCTACTTTGATGCCAACACATGCTGTTTTTGCTACTATAGCTCTGTAGCTTAATTTCAGATTGAATATTATGATGCTTCTTGCATCACTTTCCTTATTCAGTATTGCTTGGGCTATTCTGTTTCTCTTATTCTTCCAAATGAACTTAAGGAATATTTTTTCTAGTTCTTGGAAAAATGGCATTGGTATTTTGATAGCAATTTCATTGAATGTGTATATTGCTTTTGGTACTGTGGCTATTTTGACTACATTAATTCTGCCTATCCAAGAACATGGGAGTCTTTCCATATTCTGAGGTCTTCTTCAATTTCTTTCTTCAGTGTTCTGTGGTTTTCATTGTAAATACCTTTCACTTCCTTGGTTAGGTTAGTTTGCAGCCTTTTTATTTTTGGGGTTGTTAAAGGGATGGATTTCCTGATTTCTTTCTCAGCTGAATTGCTGTTGGAGAATAGAAAAGATTTTGGTTTATGAGTATTGATCTTGTATCCTACTGCTTTGCTAAATTTATTTATAAGCTCTAGGAATCTTCCTGAGGATTTTTTTTTTTGGTCTTCTAGATATAGTATCTTGTCTTTAGCAAATGGTGATAATTTGACTTCTTTTTTCCCATTTGTATAAATTCAATTTCCTTTTCTTGTCTAATGCTCTGGCTAGTTTTGAGAACTATATTGCATAGGAATGATAAAAGTGAACATCCTTGTTTTGTTACTGATTTTAGAGAAAAAGCTTTCAGTTTTTCTCCATTCAGTATGATGTTGGATTTAGGTTTGTTGTATATAGCCTTTATAATGTTGAGGTAAGTTCCTTCTATCCCTAGTTTCTCCAGCCTTTTTAACATGAAGTATTGTTGTAGTTTTTCAAAGTCCTTTTCTGCATTTATTGAGATGATCATAGAGTTCTTGTTCTTAATTCTATTTTCTTGGTGAATTATAGTTGATTTGTGTATATTGAACCAACTTGGAATCCTTGGGATGAAACCCATTTGGTTGTGGTGTATTATTTCCCTAATTTTTGTATGTAATTTGTTAATATTTTATTAAAGATTTTTGCATCTATGTGTGTCAGGGATATTGGTCTGTAGTTTTCTTTCCTAGATGTGTCTTTGTCTGGTTTTGGTATCAGGGTTTTACTGGCTTCATAAAATGTGTTTGGGTGTATCCCTTCCCTTTCAATTTCATGGAATAATTTGGGAAAGACCAGTGTTAGTTTTTCTTTAAAGGTCTGGTAGAACTCAGCTGAGAATACATGTTGTCTGGGATTTTCTTGTTGGAAGGCTTTTAATTGATGTTTCAATTTCATTACTTGAGATTGACCTGTTTAGGGTTTCTATGTCTTCCTCGTTCAGTTTGGGCAGGCCATATGTGTCTAAAAATTTGTCAGTGTCTTCTAGATTTTGCAGTTTATTGGAGCATAAATTTTCAAGAGTTCCTAATAATCTTCTGGATTTTAGAAATGTCCATAATGATATTGCATATTTCATCTCCAATTTTGTTGGTTTGGGTCTTTTCTATTTTTATTTTGTTAGCTTGGTTAGAGGTTCATCAATCTTATTTACTTTTTCAAAGAACCAACTCTTGGTTGCATTGATCCTGTGTACTATCTTTTTTTCGCAGTTTCATTAATTTCAGCTCTGATTTTGATTTTTTCCTGTCTTCTGATTTGAGGGTTAGTTTCTTCTGCTTTTTCTAGGCCTGGAGGTGGAGCATAAGCTTATTTATTTGGGATCTCTGTATTTTTTAATGTAGGCACTAAATGCTTCAGGATTCTTCTTAGAACGGCTTTCATACTATCTCAGAGATTTTGATATGTTATATTTTGTTTTTATTTGTTCCTAAGAATTTCTTGACTTCTTCTCTAATTTCTTCCATGATACATTTCATTTAAAAGAATATTGTTTAATCTCTGTGTGTTTATGTGGTTTCTATTATTTTCTGACTATTAATTTCCAGTTTTATTCCATTATGTTTGGATAGGATGCAAGGGATTACATTACATTGATTACTTTTTGCAACTACTAGGACTTACTTTGTGAGCTATAATATGGTCTATTTTGGAAAAACTTCCATGAGCTATTGAGAAGAAAGTAAATCCAGCTCTTGGGGGTAAAATATTCTGTAGGTATCTATTATATCCATTTGATTTATAATATTATTTAGTTGTATAGATTCTTATTGATTTTATGCTTTGATGGGCTGTCTAGGGGTGATAGTGTGTGTTGAAATCATCCAGTATTATTATATTGGGGTCTCTTTGTGATTCAATGTCAGGAGTATTTTTTTAAATGAAATTTAATGCACTGACATTTGGGCATATATGTTTACCATTGTTTTATCTTCCTGTTGGATTGTTCTCTTTACTAGGATATATAGAGGTCTCCTCTGTCTCTTGGTTAATTTTTTTCTTGAGGTCAACTTTGTAAAATATTAAAATATCTACTGCAGCTTGTTTACAGATTCCATTTGTATGGGATATTTTTTCCATCCTTTACCTTTAGCCTCTGAGTGTCTTTGCCTATGAGATTGGCCTCTTGCAGACAGCCTATAGTTGGATCTCATTTTCTGATTCATTCATTCTATGAATCTATGTCTTTTAATTGTAGAATTGAGACTATTTAAATTCAGCATTATTATAGATGTGTGTTTGTGGTTTACTGCCATTTTGATTTTTTGTTATATTTAATTCTGTCTTGACTCTGATTTAGATGATTAGTCTTCAATTGTCTTCATTTATTTGGGAGTGACTTGATTTTGGTTTCTCTTTTTACAATTCATATTTTAGAATTCTTTATAGTGCTGGCTTGATTGTCATGAATTCTTTAGTCCATCCTTGTCATGAGAAGTTTTTATTTCCAAATAAAACATGAAAGAGAGCTTTGCTGAATATAGCAATATTGATTGGCAATTGTTTTCTTTTGAAAAATTAAATACCTCATTCCAAGCTCCTTGCTTTTAATGTCTGAATAGAGAAGTCAGAAGTCAGCCTTATTGGTTTCCTCTAAATTTGACTTAATATTTCTCTCTGGTAGCTTTATAATTCATTCCTTATTCTTTATGTTAGTCATTTTGATGATGATGTGTCTTCAAGAAATTTTCTTCTAATTAGTCTATTTGGCCATCATGCATGTCTCCTAATTGTGGATGTAGATCTCTTTTCTGATATGAGCAAACTTTTCTGTGACTATCTCATTGAAAATGTTCTTAATAACTTGAACTTCTATCTCCAACTTCTCTTCTACTCCAACTATTGTCAGATTTGGTTTTTGATATTGCCCCAGAGTTTCTGTGTATACTGATCAAGTTCTATTATGTTTCCCTTTATTGTTAATCTGTGTATTCAAATTTGTGCATTCTGTCTTCAAGGCCTGAGGGTCTGCCTTCAAGAGCTGAAGTTTCGTTTTTATCAATTCAATACATTGATAACGCTTTCAAGTGAATTTTTAATCTGCTTCATTATTACTTTCATTTTCTGGAGTTCTGATTGGTTTATTTTCAATATATTTATTTGTGTACTAAAATGATCTTTTCTCCTCTGTATTTGCTCTCTTAATTCATTCCTTAGATCTTTTTCAATTTATTGATCTTTTTAATAATCAGAATTTAATAATTTTTCTCTGAAATTTTATCCTCTTCCATATCTGTGGGATCCTTTTTGGGGGGATTTTGGATTGGGGGGGTTGCCTATTTTCAGAGGACCTGGACTTGCATATAAATTGAGATGGATGTCTCTTCCTCTTTTATATGTGTGTTTTTATGTATGTAGTTTTTTCATTCTTGGATTTCTCTATTTTTTGATGTATGAACAGATGTCAAGTGATGAGACCTGAAATTTCCCTCTGGTTGTTTGTTTTGGGGACCTGGTTTTGGTTTGGGTTTTTGCTGTTCCCAATTCTATGAGTTAAAGTATTATTTCGGTGGGGTTAGATCATGTGTGTTGCAAGATTCATGGTTGCTTGACTGAGTTGTGTTTCTCAGCAGTAGGATCTCTCTTTAAGTATCCTAATCACTTTAAGCCTCCTCTTGGGGGCTTGGGAAGCCAGAAGTAACACTAACATCAGCCACATAGGTATCATTTTGAGATAAATGTTCAGTGTCTACTTTGACATCAGTAATACTAGTTGCCATCTATAAAGAAATGGTGAGGTTCACATTTAACATCAAGACCAGCAATACAAAGCTGTGGGCTAGATCAGGCATTCAACATGAGGTGCCTAGTATGTCCTTCACTTTATTAATAATCACAACAAAATTAATGGGATATGAATTATATAAACTATGTAATTATATTATTTAGTGGGATTACAGTATCTTAAGGAGAGAGAAAATAGGGTGAGAAGGTGAGAGAAAGTTTGAAATATTTAGAAAAGTGACCCAAGGAGAGACAGATGGTAGGTAGCAGATGTTAGCTATAAAGAAGAAGAATAAAAGATTTACACAAAGCAATAAAATAAAGAAAGAGAGGGTGTGCGAACAGGAAAATTTTTCTGTTAGTGGGAGAAAAGAGCTATTAAGGGGAGATAAGAGGGATTAGAACCAAGGTATTGACAAACTAGCAACTGTAAGATCAAAACAACTTGTACCCACAAATAACTGAACCCCACCTAAGACAAATTAAGGCTAAATAATAAACAGGTGTATAAGGAAACAACTAATGTGAAAGTAAAATTATATGAGTGTATATATATTTTCTCAGACTTATCCATGTAGTGAGTATGTACACACCCACATACACACACCCACATATACACACACAAATCATATATGATGGAAAAAAGAAAAAGTAATACATTATGATGAAATGGTGTCTGAAAAAATTAAGAAATAGTTAACAATTAAAAAATAATAAAAAGACTAGATTAAAGTGGGAGTTTGAACAAAATAACAGAAAAAAGAAATGAGGAAAAAAATTAAAAATAAAAAATCATGCTGAGTAATAAAGGCTTTATTTCAGCTGTGGTAGTCAAAACTGTTGGCAGGGATGGATGTTCATTCTCGGTATAGCTTTTGGCTTCCTAACCCTTGGGTCAAGGATTGGGGGTTGTGACCTTTGTGCTCCTCTTAGCTGCCAGGTTTTGTGGCTAGGAGGCAAAGCTGGTTATAGCAAGTCTTAGCTTTCAGTCTCCCAGTGTACAGTGGAGCGGCACAATTTGGGTGCAAATTGTGTGTTTCTGTGGCAGGGGTGTTGCAGAGTTCTAAATTGGGGGTTCCAGTAGTTGGGGTTTAGTCTAGATTGAACTTTGAAACCCTCTAGGTGGGTGTTTGAGAGTTGCTGTGCGCACCCAACTGAAGGGGGATGCCGGTTTCTGCAGGACGTCTGGATCTCTAGGGTCTATGGTAAAATCTGCTTTTGGGGTGTAGGGACAAATCCTCCCCAGGTTTCACCTTCACCACTATGAATAGGAAACACCTGAATCTGTCCTGGAGTTCAGGCACTCCTGTGCAGCTGCTGAAGTGCCATCAACAATGGGCGATTTCTCCCTGGGGATCCGTAGCTTGAATGGCCCAGGAAAACTTCTTTGTACCTATTTCAGCCTTCTGGGATTTTTTTGGCCAGCAGAAGAGGTTACCAATTTCCTGGCAGTGGGAATGGGGCAGCACAGCCTCTGCTTCCTTTGGCCACAGGAATGCAGGAAATTGCTGCTCTTTTTGGTAGCATGAGTGCCATGGTAGCTGCCTTCTCTGGAGGGGCAAGTGCATGCTTTCCCCCCGTGGTGTGTGCCACTGAGGAGGCTTTCCCTGGGAGCTCACAGTCATTTTCCATGCCCCCAAATGCTTTCCCTCCTGTGGGAGTTATTTTCGGATATGCTTACACTGATTTGCTTCCCCTACTAAAGGGGAAGTGTGTCTACTAAAATCAGCCACCTTCTCTAATTCACAGGTTATCCCAAGTCAATTCTTCCTTATTTTTAAATTTCTTTGTCCACTGGTCAGGCCATCTTCTTCCTTTGTCTGTGCTGCCCCTCACCACTGGCCCCGAAGCTGGCACTCCTCTCATGTATTTTTCTGATGTTTACATTTCTGACTTCTGTGATGTTCATTTTTACAGTTCAGTGTTTAGTTTCAGTGAGCCCCCACCCCCAGCCCTTCCTGTTATCCACCTTGCTGGAAGCCATCTCTGGGCTTTGTTAGTCTGGTGTTGGGAAACCACTGGGACGTGCACCTTCCTCTATCCACATCATCCCCTCCACCCTCTTTCTCACTGTTTTAAGGGTGTGTTTTGTAGACTCAAAGTAATTTGTCTACATTACATCATTTAAAATTTACTGGCATACACCTACATAGAACATTGATAAACAGCTATTCTAGTAGAAGTGAGGTGATATATTATTGTGGCTTTGATTTACATTTAGTGATGTTGAACACCTTTTCATGTCCTTTGATTATATTGTTAACATCAGTAGGATCTGTAATTATGTTCCCTACTGGTGCATTTTTTTGTACCTTTCATCCATATTATTAGTCTCTTTAAAAATTGTGATTTTATGTTTTTTTCTTTAGATTATGATTTTCTTTTTCATTTATTTCTTGCAATTTTGCTTCTGTTTTTTTGCTATTGGTTTTCTAATTTTGGGGGTTTGGATGCTTCACTGGTTCTTATTTTCTTTTATAACATGCATTTTTAAGCTATAAATTGTTTCAAAGCATGGCTTTAGCTGTATTCTAAAAATAATAAATTTTATCATCACTTAAATTAGTTCTAATTGTGATTTCTTTTTGATCTGTTTTATTTACTTTAATATTTTTAAATTGATTTTTATTGCACATATTTAAGATTTAAAATGCTTTTCCATATATGTAGTGAAATAATTATAGCAATCAAACACATTTATGTGTCAACTTCCATAATTCCCTTATTTTAGGGGTGTGTGTGTTGCAAATTTGTATCCATTGAGAATTTATTCCCATTTCCTCCCCCTCCCCATCCCTGGCAACCATTTTTCTATTGTTTCAATTTATTTTGATTTTTAGATTCCATATTTGCAACAATACAGTATTTTCCTTGGGTATCTGCCTTAGGTCATTTAGCACAGTATTCTCAAGTTCCATCCTCATTATTGAAAATGGCAGGATTTTTTTTAAGAATAATGTTGTATCGTATGTGTGTATATGACACAATTTCCTGATCCATTCATCTGTCAGTGGACACTTAAATAGTTGTCATATCTTGGTTATTAGTGAAAAAAGCTGCAGTGACCACAGTGGTGCACATATCTATCTCTACTAGCTGCTAATCTTACTTCCTTGGTCATATACGCAACAGAAGGATTGCTAGGTCATATGGTAGTTCTATTTTTGATTTTTTGAGAAACTTCACACTATTTTTTATAATGGCTATACCAGTTGACATTTCCACCAGCAGGGCAGATCCCCTTTTCTCCTACCCCCTCAACAACATGTGTTCTGTCTTTATTTTTTGATAAATAGCTGTTCTAATGATGTGAGGTGATATATCATTGTGGCTTTGATTTATATTTAGTGACGTTGAACACCTTTTCATGTCCTTGTTGGTTGCCTATTTTTAAATTGGGTTATTTATTTATTTGTGTATTTTGGGTATTAACCCATGTTAGGTATATGGTTTGCAATTTTTTTCTGCAATCCCATAGAAAAAAATGGGAATTTTTCTATAGACTACTCTTTCATTTTGTTGATTGTTTCTTTTGTTGTTCAGAAATTATTCAGTATCAAAGGTACAAAAAACATATATGAATGAATACCATTTCTTTACACCAATAATGATCTATCTCAAATGCAAGTTTTAAGAATACCATTTATGATAGTGCCCAAAATAATAAAATGCTTATGATAAATTTAGCTAAGGAAGCAAAAGGTCTATACACTGAAATGTATAAAGTGATGATGAAAAAAATTGTGGATTGGAATGCCAACATGTCCATACTACCCAAAGCAATATGCAGATTCAACATAGCTCTATCAAAAGTCTAATGGTGTGTCTCAAAAGAAATAGCAATTTTATTATTTTTAGAGGACACAAAGACCCCAAATAGTTAAAATAATTCTAAGAAATAAAAACAAAGTTGCAGGCACTTGTATTACAAAGTGTAGTAACCAAAGCAATATGGTACTGGCATAAAAGTAGACATGGAGTAATGGGACAGAAAAACAGTCACAAAAATAAAACAAATATGATCAATTAATTTGCATCAAGTCCACCAAGAAGACACAACAGGGAAAGGAGAATAAACCATCTTTGGAAAATTGGATATATATGATGGGGAGGGGGACTGGATCCTTAACCTATAAAAAACTCAAAAAATGAGCTCAAAATGGATTAAAGACCTAATTGCAAGCTCTAAAATGATCAAGCTCCTAGAAAAAAACATTGAGGAATATCTCCTTAATATCATCCTTGGCAATGTTGTTTTTGCATATCATAACCCAAATCTCAGGGGGGGGGGAAGCAAACATAAAAAATGGGACTATCATGATCCATATTTTTTTTAGAAATGCTTTATTTTCTAAACATGAATTTTTATTATTGGTTGTATTGAATTTGAATTGGCTTTGGAGGCCATATTCTGTGTCTTATGTGCATGTATGATCACATGACTGGTGTAATTCTACAGCATGTACAACCAGAAGAATGAGAAGTTACACTATTTATGTATGATATGTCAAAATGCATCCTATAGTCATGTATAACCAATTAGAGCAAATGAAAAAAATTATTAAAAAAAAACAATCTGAGATTCCATCTCACTCCAATTAGAATGGCAATTATCAGGAATACAAGTACAAAAAATGTTGGTGAGGAATGTGGGGAAAAAAAGGCATACTCGCACATAATTGCTGGGACTTCAAATTGGTGCAACCACTCTGGAAAGCAGTCTGGAGATCCTCAGAAAACATGGAATGGAGCAACCATTTGATCTAGTAATCACACTCTGCCATATACTCCAAGGACTTAAAATAAGCATACTACAGTGACACAGGCACATCAACGTTTATAGCAGCTCAATTCACAGTAGCTAAGCAATGGAAGTAATCTAGGGGCCCTTCAACAGATGAATGGATAAAGATAATGTGGTATATATACACAATGGAATATTACTTGTCCTTAAAGAAAAATAAAATTATGGCATTTGTTGGTTAATAGATGGCACTGGAGACTATCATGATAAACAAAATAAGCCAACTCCAAAAATACAAAGGCTGAATGTTCCCTCTGATATGCAGATGCTAACACACAATAAGGGAGGAGGGAGGGAAGAATAGAGGTTCATTGGATTAGACAAAGGGGAATGAAGGAAAGGGAAAGCAGGTGGGAAAAGGAAGAACAGTAGAATAAATCAGACATAAATTTCCTATATTCATATATGAATAAACAACCATTGTAACTCCACATTATGTACAATCTCAAGAATGGGAAGTTATACTGAATGTATGTATAATATGTCAAATACACTCTACCATAGTGTATATCTAAAAAATCCAAATTTTAAAAATTAGAAAAAAAGAATTACAGCATTCCAAATTACCATGCCCACTCCCTGGAATCTCTGTGTTACTTTTTATGGCATAAAAGACTCTTCACCTGTCATTAAATTAAGGCCCTCGAGATTACCCAGGTGTGTATAATGGGCCCACTGAAATCACAAAGGTTCCTATCAGAGAAAAAAGAGAAGGCAGGGGTGTCAGAGTGAGAGGACATAGCAGAAGCAGAGATTGGAGTGTGTGCAAAAGGAAGGACCCACAATCCAGGGATATTCTAATAGGAATAGAAGGAGTGAAATTGTTTTTGTTTGTTGACAACATGATCTTATACATAGAAACCTGTAAGGCTCCACCTCTCTCTCTCTCTCTCTCTCTCTCTCTCTCTCTCTCTCTCTCTCTCTCTCTCACACACACACACACACACACACACACAACAACAACTTGTCAGAACTGATGACCCAGCAAATACCACTACTGCTTATGTATTCAAAGAATCTGAAATCAACATGTCAAAGGACCATCTGCACTCTCATGTCTACTGCAATGTCACAGATGCTCCTTGACTTAACAATGGGGCTATGTTCTAATACATCCATTGTAAATTGAAAATATCATTAAGTTGATTTGCATTTAATCTGCCTAACTTACCAAATACCACAGCTTATCCTAGCCTACCTTACCTGCCTTCTTTTACATTAAGCTACAGTTAGGGAAAATCACTTAATACAGAGCTTAATAAACTGTTGAATATGTCATGTAATTTGTTCACTACCTGTATCCAAAAAAAATATTTGCAACACAGTACACGGTTGAGGACCAGTTGTTTACCCTCAAGATCACCACCCGGCATCAAAAGAAAAGACAACATTCAAAATTTAAAGTGTAGCTTTTACTGGATGCGTTTGGCTTCCATGTCATCATAAAACCATTAAGTTGATCTGTGTTCACCCAGGAGCTATTCTGTGTTCAAAATAATCATTATGGGATCAACCTGAGTTATCTATCCCAGATGAAAGAATAAAGAACCTGTTGTATATATACCCAAAACACAATTTAGCCTTCAAAAAGAAAGAAATCTTATCACTTGAGAAAAAGTGGCTGAACTTGGGGGACCTTATGTTAAATGAATAAGAGGCATATAAAGACAAATACCATATGATCTCACAGGTGGAAAGAAAAGCCAAAACTTACAGAAGGAGAGAGTAGAACACCTCACCAGAGCTGCAGATGGGAAGAGAGGGAGAGAATGGGGAGCTGTTAGTCAAAAGGTACAAAGTTTCAGGCAGAAGAAGTAAGTCTTCAATTCTATTGCATGGCAAGGTGACTGGTTAACAATAATACACTGAATATTACCACAGACACACAAAAAAGATAAGTGAGGTAATTCTTATGTTAATTAGCATAATTTGATCATTCCACATTGCTGACATTTTTTAAAACATCATGCTGTACCCCATAAATGCATACAATTGGGATCTGCCAATTAAAATGCTACTTAAAAAAGAGCACACGTCTTAAAATAAGGTTCACTTGAGTTTAAAGCTTGGCTCTACCTCCAATACTGTGATTTTGTGCTCATTTCTTTATTTTTCTTCCTAAGTGCTCAAAACTAAATACTATTTTTGATGGAAGCATGAATGTTCCTCAAATGGATGTACCATAATTTTTATGAAAAAAGCATTTCTGGGCAACTTGTCTCTAATTAGGGCCAGAGGAGTTATTATGACAAAATATCTGTTGGAGCCTTTCTTGGATTGGGTGGTTGTTCACCCAATTTATTTAATAGTGGCTGTGTTACAGGATAGTAAACGGGGAGTGTTTTGTAAGCTTTAACAACACAGAGGTACCACTGGATTATAAAAGTGGGAGTACTTGCTTATGTGTCAGCACAGATTTATGCTTCTGTGAACATTTTACTAGAAGTTACACAATTTCTTTGTGTGGATTTCCTGGAGGGAACAGGCTATCACTCACAGTGCAGCTTGACCCCTGCAGACTGACATATTCCTGTTGACCAAGTCCAGGCCCTGTTGCTTCGAGGACTTGCATTTTCTTTACTATGACATTGACATTCAGGACACTCCAGGTCTGGAGCTGTGTAGAACAGGGTACTGGCTCATCCCACACATAAATATGCCACGTGTCCTTCTCCAAACATTAGTGAGCAATTGAAACTGTCAAATGTTGCACTTGGATGATTTTAAGTCTTCTTGACCTGTCCTTGGAATAATTACCTTTCCATTCAGATGATATACCTGCTGGGTTAGTGATGGAAGACTTGGCAGGAGTTGTCATAAGCCTTAAGTGTGGCTCCTTGCCAGAACCATGCCATGTCCTCTCATGAGCTGATATTTTTCTCCCTCAATGTGGTTCTAAAACTCAATGTTACAATAGATGTTCTTATATAACCACATTTTAAATCAACTACACAGCAGAAAATTTGATGCTCCGGGTTGTTTGAGAAAATTTTATTTCTCTGCTTGTGCAATGCAAAGGAGCTTGTTTTATGGAAATTAAGAAAAACAGAGTAAGGAGGAGGTCTGTCCTAGAAATACTGGATTAAAATCTCTGGGTATGTAGAGATTCAGCATTTTAAAATTTGGAAGCTTTTCCATTTTAAATAAGCATTAGTAACACATGGGAATGTGAAATATTTTATTAGGGAAATAAAGAATGGTTAATGCTATGGTTATGATTATCTTGGAGGAAAACTTATGAAACAAAACTCTGGAAAATGGAGGAGGACAGCAAGTGAAGCCTGTTTATGTTCCTACCTCCCTCATACTCTCTGTAGGCCCCGCTTAGACAACCCTTCTGATGTTAGAGACAGGCTAAGCCCATGCCATATGCGTCGTCTGTGTTCCCAAAAAGCCAGCTTTCCAAGTGTCTAACCCTGGGTTGTCCAGCCCTTCCTCCTCTCTACCTGTAGGATTCTGATGCTCAAATCCATCTTCTCTAAAGAGACTTGCTTGATTATCTCAGTGTGATCCTCTTCTGAAGTCCCACAATACTTAAAACTGTTGCAAAGTTTTAAATACTGTAACAAACAATGTATCCAAACACAGACGCTCAGTCAACATTTTTCCATGGAATCTAATCTTTGATAACATTCTTTTATAGCATTTTTCTTCCTCTCTCATTCTTCACTCATCAAAATATAATGCTGTCTATAAGTTATATAGGTATATATTTGTGTATGCACACACATACGTGCATTTATACATACATTTATACAAACACATATACACATATATATGAAATCAAGGATGGGCAACTGAGAAATATATTTTTATCTGCAAGAAACATTATTTAATACCTTAGATCAGATAAATCTGGACAATCATGAATGTAGAGATTCCTGCTATATAGTCTTTATTGGTCTTGGTCAGTTCTGCAGTGCTCTTTGTTCAAGGCAGGCCTAGGATGCCATCCTAACACTTACTCTGTAATAAATAATTCATCTGGCAAAAGTCCTTTCATCTCCGAAGGCTCAAGAGCAGGATGCTGTGTGCACTGAGAACAGATTTCTAGCACACATGGAAGTCCACCAAAGGATCTCTCCTGCATTCTGAAAGCCCTCTCTCGTCTAGGGCAGATCAATTCTGTGTCTAGAATATTTCTCCCCTGTCATATACCAGCCTCTTCTTTGGGTCTATAGACCTTCTTTTATGCCCTGAATTGCCAAAGGTCTGGAACATCAGTTACAGTACAGACTCAGAACACAAAGGTGAATTCAGACAGGAGAAGCATATTTTTTGTTTATTCCTAAAACAGTAATAGCAACAAAACAAAACAAAACAAAACAACAACAACAAAAACACTAGATCAGTAAATTTACCTTACACACACAAAAACACATATACACTCTTTAAAAAATAGAAATTAGACAGATCAGCCAGGCGTGGTGGTGCATTCTTGTTATCCCAGAGGCTTGGGAGGCTAAGGCAAGAAGATTGTGAGTTCAAAGCCAACTTCAGCAATTTAGCAAGGCCCTAAGGAACTTAGCAAGACCCTGTTTCAAAATCAGAAATAAAAAGGGAAGGGGATGTGGCTCAGTGGTTGAGTGCTCCTTAGTTCAATCCCTGGTATCCACCCCTCCCCAAAAATAAATTAGACAGATCAATTTATTTTTTTTTATATTTCACAGGAATAACTTTGGAAGGACTATTTGACAAATTTTAGCATTAACTGCCAGCTCTGTAGACATGTTTAACAAAAAAGACATTTATGTCCTATTGCACAACAACTGCAAGGAATTCAGAGCAGATTTGAGTAACATTAAAGGAATAAGATGTTTTCTTTTACCTGCCATTTAACTGATAAATAATATACTATGAACATACATTAATGGCTATCATGACCACCAGTGGTTTGTAGAATAAAACCTATAAGCCTACGTATGTAGAATGCTCAAGCTAGTAAAACTGTATTCAAATGATAGAAATCCCATTGATCTCAGTTCTACAAGGTGTGGTGGGCAGTGCATGCTGAGCTAGAGTTGGGACAGTGGCTCATATTAGTCATTATCCAGATTAGGATGATGTTTTATAAAATTTGAAATTTCCTAAATTGTGGCCTGTTGGGAATGTTATTAATCATCAGCCCTAAACAAAAGTGGGTTTCAGGAAGGGAAATGAAATATTAATCATCAGCCCTAAACAAAAGTGGGTTTCAGGAAGGGAAATGAAAAGTGGGAGTAATGTGCTTGAACACTGGGCAATGTGAAAAGACCACCAGAGACTTTCTTTGGTGACTCTTTCCAAGGCTGCCTGCTCCTGATCACCACACACCAATTTGAGCACAATTTGAGTAGATGTTACATTTTGGCTTTGATAAAAGTGCACTATATTTGTACCAAGAATACAAATCTGATTTAGTAAAACATATCAATTAATATTCAGAGATAAACTTTTGTTATATCAAGTAAAAAGAGCAATCAATTCTGACTGTTGAAGTAATAACAAGTAGGCCTTGATGAATACTTAAGACATAAACAATTTTATGGAAGACAAAGATGTTTTTTCTAATTCATTAAAATGACCCTATTTCCATTTGCCAAGAACAATAACTATTTTAGTTGGGCATATACACACTTTAAAAAAATTTGTTCTTTTTATTTATTATACATGACAGTAGAGGCTATATTGACATATTTCTACAAACATGGAGTATATGATTTCTAAATAAATCCATAATTGTACATCTTGTTTTGAATAAAATTATTTAACTCAGCAATACTTATAAATATTTGTCCCTGTACTTAAACTTCTACACATTCTAAAGGTTATATAGCATTCCATGTTATGATGCATAAATGATTTCTTTAACTGATTCTTTATTTGAACATTTAGTTGTTTTCAGTTTTAGCTCTCTGAAAGAATACTATAATGAAATCTACACTGGAGCTGGGCTTAGTGACACACACCTGTAATCCCAGTGACTTGGGAAACTGAGGCAGGAGGGTTGAAAGTTCAAAGCCAACTTGGGTGACTTACTGAGATCCTGTCCCAAAATTAAAAAATAACAAAGGTTGAGGGTGAGTAGCTCAGTAGTAAAGTGCCCCTGGTTAAATCTCCAGTAACACACACACACACACACACACACACACACACACACACAATCTAAACTTGAATAGAATACAGTTTTCATTGGTTACTTGATTTTCACCTGATTAGAATATAGAACCTATGGTGGGAGTTGCCACCATAGTGGCTGGAGTTGTAATGGTACTGGGACTTACTGTAATCAGGATCATGATGATTCATTCTCCTTGTCTTGTACAGCAGTGGACATTTTTCTTGTTTCCTGCTTCTGCTATCTTGATGTCCCTAAACTTCTATGTCTTTTCCCCCTGAGAGATGCAATAACAAAATTCTTCTTTATAATGACACAGTTTGGTAAGTGCATGGGGGAAATAACAATATCACACACTGATAGAGGACAAGTAATTTTGGAATAAGTAATCTAGAAATGGAATATTTGACCCAGTTGTTCCACTTCTAGGAATGATTTACTTATCTTCCATTCGTTCTCTACTTATTGAGACTTCTTCATCCTAAGTACTTTTCCAGACACTGAACTATAGAATAAAAATATTCACCCTCACGGTGCTTATATTCAAGTTTAGATCGTGTGTGTACGTGTGTGTGTGTGTGTGTGTGTGTGTGTGTGTGTGTTTCACTGGAGATCTAACTCACATTTCTATGGCTGAATAATATTTCACTGTGCATATATATATTAGAGTTTTATGATTCACTTTATTTTATATTTAAATTGGTTTTATCTTCATTTTATTATTTGTTTTTATGTGGTTCTGAGAATCAAACCCAGGGCCTTCCATGTACTAGCAAGAGCTCTACCACTGAGTCACAAGCCAGCCCACTTCCTGATTTACTTTTAGTTCCTTGATGGACATCTTGGATATTGTGTATAGTGCTACAATAAATAAGGGAGTGCAGGTATCTCTTTGATATAATGATTTCACTTCCTTTGGATCTACAGCCATTGGTTTGCTAAGTCTTGTGTTAGTTCTACTCTTAGTATATTAAGGAGTGAGTCTGCATACTGCTTTCCATAATGGCTGTACTAATTCATATTCCCAACAGTGTATAAGAGTTTCCATTTCCTTATATCTTTGCCAGAATTTTTTTAAATTTTTCTTAGTTATAGATGGATACAATACTTTTATTTTATTTATTCATTTTATATGGTGATGAGGATTGAACACAGTGCCTTACACGTGGGAGGTAATGGCTCTGCTACTGAGCCACAACCCCAGCCCTCAGTTTTTATTATTATTATTATTGTTTTTGATAATAGTCATTCAAACTGGAATGAGATGATCTCATAGTAGTTTTAATTTGCATTTCCCGCTTAGTGAATTTAGTGGGTTTTTGTTGTTGTTGTTGTTGTTATTTTTATACAACTGTTGGTCATTTGTATGTCTTCTTTTGAGAATGTCTGTTAAGATCTCCAGCTCACACTTTAATAGATTGCTTGTATTTTTGGTGTTTTTTTGAGTTTCTTACAAATTCTGAATTCTTACAAATTCAGAATTCTGGATGAATACTGAGAATATAGTCCCCATTCTAGGTGTCTCTAAGTCTGTTGATTGCTTTTTGGCTATATAGAAGTTTCTTAGTTTGATAAATCACGTTTGGCTATTTTTACTTTTGTTCTCATGCTTTGGGATCCTATTTAAAAATCTTTGCCTACTGCTAGGGTTTGGATGTGAGATATCACCCAGAAGCTCATGTGTGAAACAATGCAAGGAGGTTTAGAGGAGAAATCATTGGGTTATGGAAACTGTAACCCAATCAGTGAATTAACCCGCTGATGGGATTAACTGGGTGAGGACTGAAGGGATTCAGGGTGTGGCTGGAGGAGGTGGGTCATTGGCTGTATAGATTGGGGTATAGATTTTGTATCTGGCAAGTGGAGTCTCTCTCTGCTTTCTGATCATCATATATATTTGGTGAGCTGAGCTTAGTGTCTCTCTCTCTCTCTGTCTCTCTCTCTCTCTCTCTTCCTGACACTCACATGAGCTACTTCCCTACATCATACTCTTCTGCCATGTTGTTCTGTGCACCTGGAGCCCTGGGGAGTGGAACCAGCTGTTTGTAGACTGAAATCTCAACAATTGTTCTGGTCAGGTCTCCTAGTCACAGCAGCAAAAAAGCTGACTAAAACACCTACACCACAGTCTTTAAGTGTTTCCACATATTAGTTTAATTGTTTCTTGTCTTACATTAAGTCTTTGGTCCATTTTGAGTTGATTTAGTATATGGTGAGAGTCAGGGACTAAGTTTCTTTCTTCTACATATTTATATTTATTTTTATCAGCACTGTTCTTTTCCCGATGTACATTCTTCATGCCATTATCAAATAGCAGCTGACTGCAAGAATGTGGGTTAATTTCTGGGTTTTCCATTATGTACCATTGGCCTGTGATTTGGTTTTTATGCTTATGTCATGCTGTTTGGTTACTATAGCTTTGTTGTATGTTTTGAAGCCAAGTGTTATGATGTCTCCGGCTTTTTTTCCCTCCCACTCAGGACTGCATTGGCTATTGTGGATCCTTTGGGTTCCACTTAATTGTCAGGTTTGTTTTTCTATTTCTGTGAAGAACACCATCAGTATTTTGAGGGGAATTGCATTGAATCTGTATCACACTGGGTAGTATGAGCATTTAAACAATATTAATTCTTCCAATCTATGAATGTGGGTATATTTCAATTTTTTATGTTTTTTAAACTTTTCTAAATCAATGCTTTATAATTTTCATTGTGGATGTTTTACTTCCATGGTTAAATTATTTCCTAAGTATATTATTTAGTTTTGTAGCTATCATGAATGGGATTGCGTCCTTGATTTCTTTTACAGCAAGTTTATTATTAGTATATAAAAATGATATTGTTTTTGCTATATTGATTTTGTATCTTGCAACACTCAAAATTCATTTGTCAATTATAAAAACTTTTGATGGAGTATTTCGGTTTTTATATGTATGAAATCATGTCATCTAAAGATAGATCCCCTTTTTTTTAATAAATCAGATTTTAAACCCTTCTTCCAAAAACAAAACCCTTCAACCCTTCCTGATGACGTATCACTATACGTACTGTAAATTGGAATATTTCTACCCTACCGTGGCCTAGGAAATGCTATAAGATCTGGCCACATGCTTCTAATTTTAACTCCTACTGTTAGTCTTCTAACTCCACCGCATTTACCTTGGCCTTCTTGCTCTTTCTACACACACTAAAGTGAACTCCCTCTTCAGAACCTCTGTACTTGCTTATAGCTCTTACTTGTTCCTCTGCTGAACAACCACTATCACAGGAGTGGAAAGTTCTGGATCACCCTGCCCAAATATGTCCTTTCCAACAACCACCTTCATGGCCACCTGTTTAAGTCATTACTTCTAGATGCTCTTTGTCCATTTTCCCTGGTTTATTGTTCTCCATTGGACTTATCAATACCCAGCATTTTACTGTGTTTTTATTTATACTTTGTCTGTCCCTCAATAGGATGGAAGTCTTACAGGCAGGTCATTGACTCAATCTCATTTCTTGCTTTATCCAGAAGGCACAAAACACTAACTTTCAAACAGCAGAAAATCAGTAAGTATTTTTCAAAAGAATAAATGAGTGAGTAAACTTCTCTCAGAGTTAAAATACCTTGAAAGCTTGGAAGTAATTTTCTGTTATGGAAAGAAGTATAGATCTGTCTTTAAAATTCATTGTAACATGACAGCTTTTGGCATCTCCTGGTGGTGTTTGTTTAGTACACACTGTATCTCAGATCCCATTGGGACTATTATTCCTTCAGATTCAATCTTGGGTGCAGAAGCCTCCTCAGCCCATGGCAGTCCAGGACAGCTGCAATTGGGTAGGAGGTGTCTGGCCCACTGCAGATGTCTTAACTGGATCTTGAATGAAATGTCTGTTTAGGGACCTTAAAGGTAGGGAAGAGAGAGACAGGGAGGAAGGGAGAGGAGAAGCAAATATATGAGGATGTAAAGTGACAGAACATTTCAGGAAATGGATTGCCATTTCATAGTTTGACATTTGGGGACCTGACAATTTTAAGACAGTTACAAACTCCCAATGAGCAATATTCTCCAGAATTTGTTTTTAACAAAAGAAGAGAGCACAAGAAGACACTGAGGCCTGAAAGAGACTGTCCAGTGCAGCAAAGAACAACCGGGAGAACCTTCTGTTTCGGACCTTCTCAGCCAGCCAAGCCAGCAAAATGGAACCCTCCATTAACCTTGTTCAAGAAACTGCTCTCCAGCAGGGCCTTATTGACTTCCTGCGCACCCTTCTACCCCAGAAGTTCCTTCTGGTATCTGCTTCTTTTTAGATATCTTAGCAACGTCGGAACATAGTTTCTGAAACCAGTGAAACACCTCACACTAGTCTTGTCTCATCCATTTCCTCCTTGCCCCCAAACAAAGAGGCCAGAGAACCAGATGGAAAAATGAGGTTCTTTGGTTTTAGGTTCTCTTTTCTGGGGTGGCAGGAAGTCAGGGATTTCCTTTCCTTTAATTGATTTATGCCTTTAGCTTCTATTTCTAAAGGAGTTCTTTGATATACCAGTTCCAGAAGTGTGTTGGCCCTCTCTGGTAGAGGTCTTCCCCAGAGGCCTTTGTGTTCCTAGTGAATTAATTATGTATGTAACAAAAGAGGATTGAGTGAGAGAGCTGGGAGGATTGTAGGAAGAAGAGACTTTGGCTCATTTTCATCAAGAGAGCTGAGTACTGGGAATGTCGGAGGAGGTCATTTTCTGACTCAAATATCCAAACCTCTCAGAGAGAGGTCTTTGGAGCAGGATATCTCAGAGGTAACACTAGCTCCATGTTCCCTGGAATGGAAATAAAGGTCCTTCAACATCCTCTTCAGAGTAGAATGGAAGCCACAAATATTATTTGGAGCCTGGGGAAGTCTATATGGGAGATGAAGAAATGCAACCTGATAGGCTTTAGAGTTAGAGTTACAATAATACCTGGTTCACAAAATAGCTGTGGAGAATGAGGAAGAAAGAGAGGGTTTCTGTTCTTAGGTAAGACCACAGGGCAGAGGGTCATACGAAGAACAACACACACACACACCACACACACACACCCCACATCACATGTACAGAGTCACACACATGGAGAGTCAGAGCACTTTGTGGGAGAAGGAAGAAGAGTTTTTCTTTCTTGTGAACACGGTGCTTGTCCCATAAAATCCCTATGAAATACAATTATTAAATCAACGATAGTTATAAGAGAACTAAATACCATAGAAATTAATTATTTTCCCAAGATGATACAGATAGTAAGTTGGCCAGACAAAATTAATGTCTCCATGTTGCTCATTGCAAAAGCCCTTCTCTTCTCAGTATAGCATGCTGCCTAACAGTTAGGACTTAAAATCCCAGCTTAATCCTTACAGTGATCCTCTGCACACAGAGGCCAAGATAAATGCCTCCAACCTGGCAGCTATCGAAGACCAGAAGGATAAACCAATGTCCACAGCCCAGCAGGATTTTTGGAGGGATCAGGAGGAAGAGAAAGAGCAAGAGTCCCTTCAGGCCAGTTGGCAGGGGTTCTCAATTATCCCTCTTCTCCTTTCAAGACGTGCTTTCAAGCGGATTCTGCTTCTATACACAAAGTCAACAGCAGCTGCACAATGGCACATGTCATGACTAGGCCTCCAGGATAGGAGACAGGCTGTTCTTCCTGGGTTTATAGATGAAATAATGTCCTTCTGTCAGAAGTCAATTTAATCCACCTGTATCCACCTGCTTGCTGTTTCAAAGTCAATCATGTGAAACAATTGCTGCTCAATTTCCATTTGCCACTCTGGCACTGACTGCCCTGATCTGTTTCCTGCCTTCACTCCAACCCTGTCTTCCTTCTTGGAGTGCCTGCAGGGGCTGCACCCCAGATACTTTTCCTGCTCAAGTCTCCAGGGCTCTGGTTCTATGGGTAAGTGGTTGTTGATAGAAACCTCCATGTAAACCAGGAGCTTCATCTGTGTTGTATACACAAGGAGCTCACCCATGCTTTCCTTATAATTCTCTGCTTCCCGGGCCTGGGAACATTTTGAGAGAACCTGGGGAAATAATCAACCAGAGCTATGGTATTCCTTCCCACTGTCACCATTTTACTTTTTTTTTGGGGGGGGGGGGAACCCATTGCACCTTGATTTTCCTAGACTTTCTCAGGTGTAGCACTGAAAGTCTTGTGTCCTGGGAAATCCCCAGCTCTGCACACATCATGGTGGTTAATCACTCTAATTCCCCTTTATCTCAGCTTCTATCTCACACAGTCTTTCAGCACTCAGGTTAGTTTCCAGGAACCTGTACTGGGCTGGGATAGGACAGTTCTAAGGAGGTGATGAAACGACCCACTCCAGAACTGTTCTCCTCTCATGGGCTATGGTTCCTTCAATCTCCATTTGAATCATTTATTTATTTATTTATTTTAGTTGTCGATAGACTTTGTTTTATTTATTTATATGCGATGCTGAGAATGGAACCCAGAGCCTCACACATGCCAGGCAAGTGCACTACCATTGAGACCCAGCCCAAGCCCTCCATGGGAATTTTTTATTATGGGGCTTTCAGCTCAAGGTGGCAAAATCAGCCCACTTGTTTACTCCTCCCTCTCTCTCCCCGTGAAATAAATGAAGAGAACAAAAACACTAAATAAAAATAATAACTAAATCACACAGCAAAAGCCAGGACCTGAGGAACCTCTTTAGTATAAGGCCCCACTCTTATCCCAACCCAATAAACAGAGTTTTAAAAATAGTTATTTGTGGACACTCTCTTGATATCTTTCCCTGCTACAAATTCACCTTGAGACTGAAATAACAGTGTCCAGCCTTGACTTCATTCTTGATCTCCAGCCCCTCATTGCAATGGCCTGTTGCCCACTTCCTTGGACATTCAGTTAAACTTTCATTGAGTGTATTCAAAATCTATTTTACTCAAATAATCTCTTCCCCTTGTTGCTTTCACCATTTCTTCAGTCTACCAGGTATGGAGACTAGCATCTTCTTCCTAGCATGCAGCAGGATGAGAGAAGGATCAATCAGCCATCAAGTAAGTCATCCAGAGTCTTCCTCCACTCCATCCCTACCCTGGTTTTATTTTGGTTTCAGCCACATTATTTCACCCTCGGTAGTCCACTGTGACTTTAATAGTTTCCTATCTGTTGTCCCTGTCTTCTCTTTCCTTCAATTCAAATAACTTTAAACAAGATAAATTAGCCTTTTGAAGCTGATGCTTCTATTGGACCACTTCTCACTCAAAATTCTTTAGATGTTTCTCTTTCTTATCAAGGTGAATAAAAATTCCTCAATCTGGCCCTCTACTGTGACACCAAATGGCCTTGACAGGTTACTTCCTTCTGCTTTCCGTATTGGCTGCACCAATTTGCAGTCCCACCAGCAACGTATGAGAGTGCCTTCCCCCACATCCTCGACCACACTTATTGTTATTTGTATTCTTGATAACTGCCATTCTGACTGGCATGAGATGAAATCTTAGAGTAGTTTTGATCTGCATTTCTCTAATTGCTAGAGATGTTGAACATTTTTTCATGTATTTGTTGATCAATTGTAAATCTTCTTCTGAAAAGTATCTGTTCAGCTCCTTAGCCCATTTATTGATTGGGTTGTTTGAGTTTTTGGTGTTAAAGATTTTGGGTTCTTTATATATCCTGGAGATTAGTGCTCTATCTGATGTGCGTGTGGCAAAAGTTTGCTCCCAAATTGCAGGCTTTTTCTTCACCTTGTTGATTGTTTCTTTTGCTGAGAAGAAGATTTTTAGTTTGGATCCATCCCATTTATTGATTCTTGATTTTATTTCTTGTGCTTTAGGAGTTGTGTTAAGGAAGTCGGGGCCTAATCTTATGTGATGAAGATTGGGACCTACTTTGTCCTCTATTAGGTGCAGGGTTTCTGGTCTAATTCCTAAGTCCCTGATCCACTTTGAAATGAGTTTTGTGCATGGTGAGAGATAGGGGTTTATTTTTATTTTGCTGCATATGGATTTCCAGTTTTCCCAGCACCATTTGTTGAAGAGGCTATCATTTCTCCAATGTATGTTTTTGGCACCTTTGTCTAGTATGAGATAACTGTATTTATGTGGGTTTGTTTCTGTGTCTTCTATTTTGTACCATGTTCTACATGTCTATTTTGGTGCCAATGCCACGCTGTTTTGTTACTATAGTTTTGTGGTATACATTAAGGTCTGATATTGTGATGCCTCCTGCTTCACTTTTCTTGCTAAGGATTGCTTTGGCTATTCTGGGTCTCCTATTTTTCCAAATGAATTTCATGTTGTTTTTTCTATTTCTATAAGGAATGACATTGAAATTTTAATTGGAATTGCATTGAATCTTTATGGCACTTTGGTTAGTATGGCTATTTTGACAATGTTGATTCTGTCTATCCAAGACCTTGGGAGATATTTCCATTTTCTAAGGTCTTCTTCAATTTCTTTTTTAAGTGTCCTATAATTTTCATTGTAGAGGTCTTTCACCTCTTTTGTTAAGTTGATTCCTAAGCATTTTATTTATTTATTTTTTTGAGGCTATTGTGAATGGGATAGTTTTTCTAATTTCTCTTTCAGAGGATTCATCACTGATGTATAGAAATGCATTTGGTTTATGGGTAATGATTTTATATCCCGCTACTTTGTTGAATTCATTTATTAATTCTAGAAGTTTTCTGGTGAAATTTTTTGAATCCTATAAATACAAAATCATGTTGTCAGCAAATAATGATAGTTGAGTTCTTCTTTTTCTATTCATATCCCTTTAATTTTTTCATCTCTCTAATTGATCTGGCTAGAGTTTCAAGGACTATGTTGAATAGATGTGGTGAAAAAGCACATACCTGTCTTGCTGCTGTTTTTAGAGAAAATGCTTCCAATTTTTTCCATTTAGGCTGATATTGGCTTTGGGTTTATCATAGACAGCTTTTACAATGTTGAGGTATGTTCCTACTATTCCTAGATTTTCTAGTGTTTTGAACATGAAAGGTATTGTATTTTGTCAAATGCTTTCTCTTCATCAATTGATATAATCATATGATTTTTATCTTTAAGTCTATTGATGTGAGGAATTATATCTATTGATTTACATATGTTGAACCAAGCTTGTATCCTTGGAATAAACTCAACTTGATAACATGGTGCACTATATTTTAAATATGTTTTAGTATGTGATTTGCCAGAATTTTATTGAGAAATTTTGCATCAATTTTCATTAGGGATATTGGTCTAAAATTTTCTTTCCTTGATGTGTCTCTGCCTGGTTTTGATAGCTTCATAGAATGAGTTTGGAAAGGTTCCCTCCTTTTCTATTTCATGGAATAATTTGAAGAGTATCAGCATTAATTCTTCTTTTAGGGCTTGTAGAACTCAGTTGTGAATCCATCTTGTCCCAGGATTATTTTGGCTGTTAGGCTTTTGATGGCGTCCTCTCTTTTCTTGCTTGAAATTGATCTGTTTAAATTGTGTATGTCCTCTTGACTTAGTTTGGGTTGATCATATGCCTCTAGAAATTTTCTATTTTACTGGAGTATAAATTATCAAAATAATTTCTAATTGTCTTTGGTATTTCAATAGCGTCTGTCATAATATTTCCTTTTGCATCACAAATTTTAGTAATTTGAGTTTCCTTTCTCCTTCTTTTCATTAGGGTGGCTAAGGGTTTGTCAATTTTTTTTTTCAAAGAACCAGCTCTTTGTCAATTTTTTTGAATTTTTTTTCAATTTCATTGATTTCTGCCCTGATTTTAATTATTTCCTATCTTGTACTACTTTTGTTGTTGGTTTCTTCTTCTTTTCCAGGGCTTTGAGCTACAACATCAGGTTGTTTATTTGTTGACTTTTTTCTTCTTTTAATGAATGAACTCTATGCAATGAACTTTCCTCTTAGGACTGCCTTCATAATGTCCCAGAGATTTTTGAGAAGTGGTATTGGAGTTATCATTTACCTCCAAGAATTATTATTATTTTTTATCTCCTCCCTGATGTCTTATCTTATCCATGCATCTTTCAATAGCAAATTGTTTAGTTTCCAGATTTGGGAGTAGCTTCTATTTTTTATTTTATCACTGATTTCTAATTTCCTTCCATTATGATCAGATAGAATGCAGGGTAGCTGCTCTATTTTATTGTATTTGCTAAGACTTGCTTTGTGGCATAATATATGGTCTGTTTTGGAGAAGGATCCATGTGCTGTTGAGAAGAAAGTGTAATCGCTCGTTGCTAGATGGAATCTTCTATATATGTCTGTTAGGTCTAACTTATTAATTGTATTATTGAGTTTTATAGTTTCTCTGTTTAGTTTTTGTTTGGAATATCTATCCAGTGGTGAGAGGGGTGTAATAAAGTCACCCATTATTATTGTGTTGTGGTCTATTGGTTCTTTGAGTTGAGAAGTTTTGTTTTTGTTGTTGTTTTTGATATACATAGATGCCCCATTGTTTGGGGCATAGATATTTATGATTGTTATGTCTTGTTGATGTGTGAATCACTTAAACAGTATGAAATGTCCTTCTTTATCCAGTTTCACTGGCTTTGGTTTGAAGTCCACTTTATCTGATATGAGGATGGAAACCTCCCTGTTTGTTTACCTGGTCCATTTGAGCGGTACGTATTTCCCCACCCTTTCACCTTGAGTCTGTGGATGTCTTTTCCTGTGAGATGAGTGTCCTGAAGGCAGCATATTGTTGGGTCTTTTCTAAAAACCTAATCTGTCAATATATGTCTTTTAGATTTAAGCCATTCACATTCAGGGTTATTATTGAAATATGATTTGTATTCCCAGACATTTTGGTTTATTTTTGGTTTTTAACTTGAATTGGTTTCTTCTTTGATTGGCCATTCCTTTAGTGTAGTTATTCCCTTTGCTGATTTTCATTGTTGATTTTCATTTCCTCCTCCTGGAATTTTTTTACTGAGGATGCTCTGCAGTGCAGGCTTTCTTGCTGTAAATTCTTTTAACTTTTGTTTATCATGAAAGGTTTTTATGTCATCATCAAATATGAAGCTTAATTTTAATGTATATAAGATTCTTGTATGGCATCCATTTTCTTTCAGAGCTTCGTATATATATTGTTCCAGAATCTCCTGGCTTTGAGGGTCTGTGTTGAAAAATCTGCTGAGATACAAGTTGGTCTCCCCCTATATGTGATGTAATTCCCCTCTCTAATGGCCTTTAAGATTCTATCCTTATTCTGCATGCTAGGCATTTACATTATAATGTGCCTTGGTTAGATCTGTTGTAATTTTGTACATTTGGTGTCCTGTAAACCTCTTGTATTTGATTTTCTAATTCATTTTTCATGTTTGGGAAATTTTCTGGTAGTATCTCATTGCAGAGATTGTGCGTTTCTTTGGTTTGAATCTCTGTGCCTTCCTCTATCCCAATAAGTCTTAGATTTGGTCTTTTGATGCTATTCCATAATTCTTGGGTGTTATGTTCATGGTTTCTTACCATCCTCACTGTGTGGTCAACTTTATTTTCAAGATTGTATATTTTGTCTTCATTATCTGATGTTTTGTCTTCCAAGTGATCTAGTCTGTTGTTGATGCTTTCTATTGAGTTTTTTAAAAATTTTGTTTATTGTCTCCTTCATTTCAGTGGTTCTGTTTTTTCCCCAGAATCTCTATCTCTTTCTTGAATAATCTTTTGCTACCTGTACTTGCTCCCTTATCTCTTTGTTGGTGTGATCAATGGTTACCTGTATTTGCTCTCTTACCTCTTTGTTGGAATGATCAATTTTTGACTGTATTTGCTCACTTAGGTCATTCTTTAAGTTATAGGTAATTTTAATTATGTACATTCTGAACTCCTTCTCTGACATTTCTTCAACCGTGCTGTCTGTGGATTCTATTATTGTAGTATCTTTGTTTGTTTGGAGCACTTTCCTCCCTTGTTTTTTAATGTTTTTCTGTATATCTCCCTTTTTTGCAGTGCAGATCTGAGATATTACAGTTTCTGCCCTATAATCTTGTAGAGTTCCTGCAGATTACTTGTACCTCACCTTGGTGTTCAGCTTCTAGACCCTGGTTGGTGTCCCACGATAAAAGCTAATGCAACTAAAGGTGGTGGTGGCAATAGCAGAGGTAACTCAAAATAGCAGTGGGGATGTCCCAATATGGCTGCAACCATTTTCAGAGAGATGGGGCTGAAAGGGTGGGTTGCCTGTTTGGAGATTCAGCTGCCTCCAGGCCCTATCTGTTGTCCCAAGGCTGAGGCTACTACATGGGGAGGGCTATGGCGATGGCTTCAGTGTCCCAAGATGGAGGTGGGCTAGGTTCTTGGGGTGGGTCTGATGGTTGGCAGGGTGATTCTGGGCCTACCCATGGCCTAGGTTCCCACAGGGGTCGGTGGGACAGTCCTAGGCCTGGACTCCTCAGATTTATTTTTGACGTTAAAGCTTATCGCCCACTTCCTGCGAGGTCGATGGAGTCAGGGTCACTCCACGTGAATTGGGTTGGCAACAAAAAGACCACACAAACACAGAAATAACCTTTTCCAGGGATCAAGGAGGCTCTGAGATCTCAGCTCCCACATTGGAGGTCAGGGAAATCAAGGGAGGCAAGAGGCAAGAGAGCGAGCTCACCCAAGCCCTTGTTTTTATTTAGAGGAAAGACATTCAATAAAAAATTCCACCCAAATAAGGCAAAAGATTGAGTTACAGCAAACAGGGGGGTGTAGCCCAGTCCCATTGGGTGATGCCCACTCCCAGAGCTACACTTCCTTGCTAAGCGAAGGTGAGACCCACCTGCCTTGCACTGCATGCAATGCCAGTTCCACACCCCCTTTAATCAAGGCTCAGGGGGTGTGCTCAGCTCCTGTTCAGGGTGGCCCCAACAATAGTTTTCTGATACTCATGTTTGACTCTAATAAGACAAAAAGTTCTTAGAGGACTAACTTCTTCCATAGGTAAAAATCTTTTGAATACGTGATTATGCAATGAGAAGTTGATCTGTTGAGTGTTGGAGGAGGGATGGCATTCGGAGAGGTGGAAAGAATATAGAGGCTCTGGGTGAGAGATGATTAAGGGTATGAACAAGGATAGTAGGGGCAGAGAAAAGGTATGAGAGGAACAGTGTGGTTTGAACAAAAGTGGGAAAAGAGAAGGAATGGATAGCTTTAGGTGCTCATCATGGAAGAAAAGATATCATTGGGCAGTGGGAATTTATTTTTTTTCCCTCTGACATGAATATGTCTAAGTATTGATAGACAAGGGTCAGAGGATGATATGTGGGTGCATATATGTGCCAACTCTCATGAGAACCAGGTGCTGATGTCCTCAGCCAGATATGCCTGCACACATGTCTGTGTATTGGTGTTTGTGATGTGAGTCAGTGTCTTTCTGCACTTGGGTCTATTTCCAATATGTAAGTGCTGAAGAGCAACTTCAGAGATGTCTATCTGCTCTTTGCCTCATTTCCACGTGGTATTTCTGAAAGATTTAGCCCAGGGTAAACATCTGGCTATTGGCCTATGAGGACAAACCTTCTGCTAAGTCACTTAGGACATTGGGCTAATCCCATAGTGTTGTTTTGGATGATTCAGGAGACCTTAATCTTTGGGACAGAAAATAACTTGTGACTCCTCCTCCTGGAATAGCTCTGGAAGGATGGGTCATCCGAGTCTATTGAAGAAAGAGTTATTTCTTTCTTTTGTTCTTGCACCCAAAAAACCTGTTTCCTAGTAATTTTTTAAACAGGCAGATGATCCAGATGCTGGGGTGACTCCCTCTTCCTGTAGTCTTCTGATTACATTAGGGCCTAGGACAGAGGTAAAACATCTCTCTCACAGAGCATTGAAGGAGCTGGCTTCAAACCACACAGGGAGATATCCAAATGGGGGTGAGCGGGGAGAAGGCATCCACTCTTGACGTCCACTGTTGCCTCATCATTACTTCACAAGACACACAGCCAGTGGCACCATTGGTTAATAGAATCCAGGAGATCTAGTGAGAACATTGTTTTGGGCAGTGTGTGCTTAAGGTATAGGAAAATCAGCTGAGCATGTCAGAGACCATCTGGTTACATGGCTGATGCAATGCCCAAAGCTAGAAGAACTTTGGTAATTACTGGGACCAGGGAAGCCAATCATCGCTTCTCTGTCAATGCACCAAGACTTGGTTCTTGATGTGTCTGGGGAGCCTCACCTGAGACCAATTAATTATATCAGAACTTCTGGGCATCCTGCCCAAGTGTTTGGAAACATTCTAGAAGGAATTGTACTATGTAGCCAGAGTTGCAAAACACTGGAATTGTGGAATCCCTGGGCCTGGAAACATAATGTCAAATATTCAGACAGGCACTAGAAATTAAGAGAAATAACAACTCTTTCATGTGAAACATTCATAACATTCAATAGATTGTTAAAAAGCTATGAGCTGGATCAACTAAGATTTTCTCTCTCAGGAGTTTGAAAGAAAAGTTAAAAACAATAGTGGATATTTGACTTAAAAGTTCAGACAAGTTGCATATTTATCAGGTAATTGGGACTCAGAGGAAGTTGGTCAAGAGAGGGAAGAGGAAGAAAAAAAAACATTAAAAGAATCAACAAAGTGATGGGGAAAGGTGTGTGTATGGGGGCCACCAACAGGGGAGAACACCTGTTCCCTGCTGAGGTCCTTCCCAGATCACTCTACAACCAGAAGAACCCTAAGGAGAACTTGAATTCAGGACCTTAATCAAGGAGGCCAAAGGTCCCTGAAGATGCTGTTTCTCTCATAGCTTTAAGCCAGGCATATACCTATCTTCCTGTCTTCAATGTATCTCATTCTCCCCTTTGTTGCTCAAATACCGACTCAAATACGACCAAAGAATGCTCTCTGAGCTTAGAAGATTGGGGTCAAAGGAGACCCAAATGGAAAAGTGAATGTCCCAGGGTTATGGAGGTTAAAGAAAAGGTCAGAGGGTGAGGTGAAGATTCTCCCATAGCTCTTCTGTGGAACAAGAGCATAAACTGGTCAGATCATTCTTGATTTCAGCTCTCACACACGACAGTAGAAGTTTTAGGAGGGACAGAGAACAACAAACTCTTCATGTTTTGTAAGACTTTTGTAAATTTGGTCATAATCTCAGTTTTTTTTTTCTTCCTCCAACTTATACTTTTAGTGTCTGAACCTACATTTCCTGAGCCATTGCTTTAAATTCTTGAATTTTTCTTTCATATCCAAGTGTGTTTCCTAAATAATGTTCAATCATTTACTAGGACACTATCATCAGACAGACACAATTGTGCTGTAATGTATTTAGCACTCCTTGGGGGAAAGCTTGACTCCTCTGTCGTTGTTTCGCTGTCAGAATGTGTAATATGTGGTGATTATGATGCTTCCTTCCTTTAGAAAGTGTACCATGGGCCGATCACTAAAAGCTGCGAAGGGACCTGCAAACTCTGTCTCTGCAGGAGATGCTGGGACTTGTTTGGGATGAGGAAAATCCTTAATGAGTCCTTTATCCTCATTATGGGCAATTTACTTTTCTAGATATCTAAGTATACAAGCTCTTTTATTAATCTCATTAATTTATAATTTCCCGCTAATTGCCTTTTCTTCCTCTCAGCCTCCATCAGATGTTAAAGTGGATCCATTCTTGTGTAATCAGAGTCCCTAAGTGCTAAACAGAAGATGGAAACAAAATGACATCAGCGGTTAGGATTTTTATGAGAATGGAGAGGGACCCACACACATTTTAAAATATGCCTGGTAGAAAGTGGTGTCAAGGAGGATGTGACACAGCATTCGTAGGAAGCAGAGGGGACTGAGCCCCAGCTCCAAGTGAGAGAGCCAGATGTGACAAAGAGGGTTAGCTGAAATTTCAATAGTGAAATCGAGACACCAGTAACAGCGGTTTCTGGGTTATTGAGAGAGAGAGAGACAGACAATGTCTGTGGGAAGCACACACCAGTTGAGTTATTGCTATGGGGTAAAGCAAGGGACAAGGAGATGGGGACAGAGATTCTGCCCGAGACATGGTATTGGGCAGTAAGGAGGCTGTCAGAACAGAGTCTGCCAGAATGAAGCTTATTAATTTGATTTGAGAATTAATAAAGAACCTAAATCTGTTTTGAACTGTTGATGATGCTGTATTTTTTAAATTACTTAGAGGACTGTGGAAAGATACTGGATGTCTCAGTTTTGAGCCAAGTCAACCATTGGGGGTAAAAGATCCATGTTCCCTCGGGTAAGACGCAATCACATGAGTGTGTGCATGTGTGTGTGTGCCTGTGCATCTATTATCTACATCTCTGAGATAATTGCTTTCCACTTGGTTTATAGGTTCTAAGTCCACAAAAAGGCAAAACAATTAGCCTCCTGAGATCCCCAGCATGGAAGCTGTACCCACTTGTGGGTCCATCCCCACAGTTCCCAAACTGCCCCAAATTCCTTCATCATGGTATTCATTTACTCACCAAGTGTTACCCTCCAAGCAGACCAGCGATTGACCAAACCATTCTCAAACAGCCCTAAGTCCAAGCTTCTCCTAGGTAGATTTTCACGCCATTGGCCTTGGGACATTTTCTATTGTAAGAAAGGGTGATTTTTTTTCCTATAACAATATCCTGCAATTCCTACCCTACTTTTGTCTACAGTTTGTCCTACCATCCACCAATCCCTAGGAATTAAAACGAGCTCAAAATCTGCTCATGGGCCCAGCAGCATAAGGAATGTAGGCAGAATTTACAGACGGTGGAGATCAACTGTGTGTGCCTCATCTTTATTAGATATGAGCTTATGGCAGTGACAGTCACTGGCTGAGTCTATTCTGCCTTCAGCATGGTTTGGGATCATTATTTTTCCTAGTCAGAACATCTTTCACCTTCACACCCAAGAAGAGCCCATTTACTTGTTCGTGTTATTGTTCTACAAGTTCTCTTCAAGCTTTCTTGTCCCCCGAGACCTATGGGGGAAATATGATTTTCTTGCCAGAAGTGCAAAGCCATCGTGACCTCTGCCTTGGACTGCTGAGCAGCCTCCTTCAGATCCTGGGCTCTCAGAACAGTTTGATTTGCTGAGTACTTTTTCTTAGGCAGCCCACAGCAGTGTGTCTGTGGCAGTTTTCTCCATTCATTTCCTGGCTGTCTCTCATGTTTTTCTCTCAAGCTGAGTATCACAGCACCTCTGCTTCATTCATCTCAACTAGTGTCCTTTTTGATTATTTTCTCAACTCAGCTTATTAATCCCCACACCCTCCATCTCTCCACCTCACCTTACTCTCTTTCTACCACCACTTTTAGTTTGATATGGGTCACTCTCAGCTTCTAGATAGAGTGGGGATTAAAAATTATGTGGAGGTTCTGAATGCCTCTCACGTTTGTCATACTCTGAGATTCAAACATTAAAAGGCTGGTGGCTGTGCCCATCACCAAATTCAACATGGACCTAATCAGAGATTTGAAGCCCCAGCAGGACAAAGATAGGCTTCCCCATATATGCAAGGAAAGGATGATAGAAAAACACAT
The DNA here is from genome assembly GCF_964194105.1 of Spermophilus citellus. Taxonomy (NCBI): domain Eukaryota; kingdom Metazoa; phylum Chordata; class Mammalia; order Rodentia; family Sciuridae; genus Spermophilus; species Spermophilus citellus. The sequence goes on along the minus strand of NC_138184.1, from coordinate 219,890,726 downwards.
CTCAGACTCTTTGTTTGGAGCTTTGACACGGAGGAATTCATAGAACTCTACTCTGGCTTAATCTTGGAGACAGATGTACTGTAATTGTTGTTGTTTGTTATTGCTTTACACAATTCTCGCATAGATATATTATGCAAATATAAGTTCCCCAACCCCAGTTTCCATTTTTCACACTCCAGTGTTTTCAATAAAAATACTTCATAATTGATTAGACAAAGCTGACCTATTGTACGCTTCTAGGTGTGATACTTGAAATGTTCTCTGGTCAACAAATATGTGAAAATCTGAGTTCCGCAAAGGTGAATGAGCTATGTCAATATAGAGTGTCTTCAGGGTCACAAAAGTTGGAAGTATGTAAATCAAAGCTTACCTGTACTCTGCTCTTTGGGGCTGAGCCCAGACAACACTAACTTGTTATGTGCCCTAGGGTTAGGGGCTTCCTCTTTACCATCAATAGTGAAATAAAGACACCAATAGCTGCTTCTAGGTTATTGAGAGAGACAAACAGACAATGTCTGTAGGAAGCACACATCAGTTGAGTTATTGTTATGGAGTAAAGCAAGGGACAAAGAGAAAGATGATATAATGTCTTGAATCTCTGGGATGGGAGGTGATGCACATCCTTGGGTTGGTGAGGAAGTTCATCTTTCTGAAAAAGATACACAATCCTTTTGACTTTTGCAATCACAATAATGGGATTCTACTTCCATTATGTGATGATGTCAGAAGATACAATGCCTACCCGATGAGATGAATGGCACAGATGTAACATTAAGCTACTACATAATGGTCACTTGGACACAGGCCCTATGATACTGGGACAGTATCCCTGATAACTGAGAGGGCCACTAAGTGACTAAAGGGTGGGCAGTGTATGCAGTGTGGATACATAGGATACAGGGACGATGTGCATACCTGGTGGGATGAAGCTGGGCAGTGCAGATTTCACAGTGTACTCAGAATGATGTGCAATTTCAAAATTTGTAAGTTGTTTATTTTTCTTAATTTCCATTCAGACTTTGGTTGACCACAAATGACTGCAACCATGGAAAGTAAAAGCAGGTAAAGGGTGACTACTGTGTGCACACACACTCACGAACATGCATACCACCACCATTTAATAATTGTTAACAAGTCCTCAATTTCTCATTTTGGTACACCCAATATGTTGATGATCAGGCCCTGGTCATTTTTCTATTTCTAAGAGATTTTTCTCCTACTTCAGCATTCCTCTTATTTTTAGTTTATAAGAAAACCACAAGAGAGCGGACCCGGTTCTTCCCTCCTGGGTGACCTGAGCTAAGAATTCTTGACTTGTTGCCTCTGTTCTTGAGTTGGTCTATGTCTAAAGCAACTGTGCCCAACTCCCTGCCCTTCCTCTTCTCTCGGCCAGCATCCAAATGGAAAGGCTGTTAGGGCTGCACTGAACTCTGCTCACAGAAGACAGGAGAAGAAGAGGGAAAGGGGGAGGGGAGGGGGAAGAAGAAGGGGAAGGGGAGGGAGAGGGTGAGAATAGTCACTGTACTCCAGGAGGCACCTGTAGGCTCTCAGCTCCCTGCTCCCAGGAGCTCAGAGTTGCCAAACTGAAGATGAAGTTGTGTTGCCCAAATCCTAGTACATGCTAACACTCTCTGGGGTCCACCATCATGTTCCTATTCCAGATCCTGCTGAGGCACATCATCAGTACCAATGATTGCTGGAGGAAGGCTGATGTCCTTCTGAGTGCATGTCAGTACCAGGTCTTCCACTGAGAGTGCCTAGAGAGTGGGAGGGAGAGAAAGAGAGATCAGGGCCCAGGTGGGGTGAAGGGCTCCACCCTGGTGGTGTGTTGTCCTTGTTTACTATGGACTGCCCCAGATATCCCAGGGTGGGGAATGTGCTGGCAGGAAGTTGGGGGCACCTTTGCCTGTTCATCCCACTGCATTTGCTCTGTTGTCCATCACGTCAAAGCTCTGGGTCCCACATCTGGGCAGCAGGACATGAGCTGGCCCTGGTGCGTCACCGTACCTTCCCCTCTGTCTTTGCCATGTCACTTTCAATGTCATCAAAGATTTTCATTTTAAGTTTGTTTTGTCTATTTCTCCAACTTGGCTGTGAGGTCCAGGACTGTTTTGCTCACCCTGTATTCCTAGAACACCAACATATCCGGCATAGTCTGCCAGGTCTTCGGAATGAGCAAGCCAATGAGTGACTTGAGTTGCTCATGTCCTCCCACTCACTGGGCTATTTCTGATTCGAGATGCAGCAATGAGTTTCATCATAACAGGAGGAGACTCAATTCCCTGCATTTGGCTCATCTTTCCCTCCCCCTGGGAAGAAGCTCAGCATTTTCTGTCCACTCCCTTCCTGCCCCTTCTTGAGACTGGGTGGGGGAATATCAGCCTTGGTTCCATCTGATGTCTCTCTTTCTTCTCTGTGAAACTTCCTAGGCTTTAAACCATGCAGCCAGGATCCTCTCAATTGGTTTTGCCTCTAATTCTTGTTGCTAGCTGTTCTACTTGCCCAGTGTACTGTTCCCTCCCTGTCCTGCCCCTATGACCAGCCTCTTCCAAAGACCTGGCAACAGTAAGGAGATGCTCGGGTACTTTCCCTGTCCCACCTTTGCTCTGATCCTCAGCCCTGCTCCTTCGTGTCCTGGACAAACCCACAGGTCTCCCAAGACACTCACGACCAAATTTCCTGCTACAAAGAATCAAGAGGACAGCTTTTCTCATTTGCATTTACAGTGTATAAATAAAAGGGAGTCATTCTCTGGGGTACGAAAGTTGTTTCAGGAGTCAGAAGAAACGGATAATTTACAGAGGAGAATTGAAAGGGCTGACATTCAGAGAGAGATGAATAACAAGGAAGGAACTTTCAACTGGCTTCCAAATCTCTGTAATATTAGTACATGGGGATGGGAGAGCTATCTGCTACTGGAAATTTTAAAATAGATCTAAACAGTAAAGCCTGCAGCATGAAGGATCTGGAGAGAGATGAGTAGGATCTCATATTGGTTTCCTTTATGTAGTATGATAAGTTCTAGGGGTTTGATATGCTGTATAGTTAATGATGCTATATTGTGTATTTGAAATTTGCTAAGAAAGTAGATCTGAGGTTTTCTTACTATACACACAAAATGGTAGCTATGAGAAGTCAGGAATATAATCATTAGCTCGATTGTGGTAATCACTTTACTATGTATATGCATATCAAGACAACATGCCATAAACCTGAAATATAAACAATTTCAATGAAAAGTGCCTATAACCCACGCTCAGAAATGGCTATTGTTAATATTTTAAAAAAATCTTTCTAGTATTTTTCTGTATGAATGTAGATGGCTTGTTTGATGAGTTGATTTTGAGATTAATTGATTTTATAATTTTTAAAGATGTAAATGAAATTACATTGCTTCAGATTATTAAAAGCAGCCAAAGGACAGAGTCATGTAAACAACTAAGTATAAAAGCTGTTTATGGATAGAGTGGGTTTAAGGGAATCTATAAATAAAAAGCCAGCTGCAATGTTGAAGTTAAGAGGCAAAGAATCTTTGAACTCGGGTGGTAGCTATGGAAAAGGAAAGGGAAACTGGATGAAGAAAAATTTCCAACAGCAGCAATTCAAGTTGTCTAGAAGAGAGCAGTAAAAATCAGAGCTACTCTCCAGTTTGAAGCCTAGATGGCTGGGAGATTGGAGGGCCATGAACATGATATTGGTTTTGAAGAATTACATCTATGGTTTAGACATGTTGAGCGTGTGGTGGTGGTTTAGAAATGTGAGCTGGGACTCAGAGACAGACAAAAACACAGATTTGAGGTTCACTTACATTTTCAAGATTGCTTTGGCTAAAGGAGAAAAGAATGAGATGAGAACTGTGGAAGCTTTTATTTTAAACAATGACAGAAAGATAGCTAAAGTCGCCAGACAAGGGAAAGTCAGAAGTGGAGGAAAACTTACATAGAGAGGACAGGAACCTTGCAGTGAAGGGTGAAAGCAGCTTTAAAAATGGGTTATTTGTAGTCTGAAATGTCTCAGAGAAGAAAAATAGGATGAGGATTGAGCACAAAGATGAGAAGAAGTAGTGGGTAGGGTACACAGCACAGTTTCCAGCACAGGAAATAACAGGTGATACTTAGCACCTGTTATTGGATCAAAGCACCTAGATTTGAAAGTTAGAAAATGTTTACCACTTTATCTCCAGACCCATCCAACATCTTGCAGAGATGGAGCTTAATAAATAGTAGAATGAATAAGTTGAAGACAGAAGAAGCAGGTGGCTGACTGCTAAACCTGGTCTATTCCTTGCCCCAGGGAAACTTCTGCCTGTGGTAATGTTCCTTCTTGGCACTGAAATCACCATGTCCATAGGCTGGTAAGCCTGGAGAACCAGGGCATCCATCGAGGGACCTGGCTGAGGAGGAAGTTGGTGGCGATTCTCCACTAAGGTTTCCTGACCTCTCAGGTATCACAGAGAATTGGCATCAAGTGCCATGAATAACTGCAGTGTCCTCAGAGAATTTGTGCTCCTGGAATTTCCTCATCTCCGTGAGTTCCAGATCCTCCTGTCTGCTTTTATCCTGTTGATATACGGGCTGACAGTTCTGGGGTACCTGGCCATTATTGTCCTCTCTTGCCTGGACTCCTTCCTCCACTCATCCATGCATTTCTTCCTCTGAATCTTCTCTCTCACAGAGATATTGATCACTTTTTCTGTGATTTCTAGGATGCTGGCAGACCTATCAACTCCCAAGACCGTGTCTCTGGCTGGTCTTATTCAGTCTTTCTTTTACTTCCCTCTGGGTGCCATCAACTTCCTGATCCTCTCAGTCATGGCCTTTGATGGCTATGTGGCCATCTGCTGCCCTCTGCACTACTCAACTGTCAGGAGTAGTCCAGTTTGTGTGAAGCTGGTCATGGCCTGCTGGGTGGTTGGGTTCTCCCCCGTCACTCCCCCACCCTGAAAACACAGAAAGCACAGCTCTGCTTCTATGGCCCTAAGGTCATCAACCACTACTTCTGTGACGCTGCTCCGCTCCTCAAGCTTTCCTGAGCTCATGGACTTCTTCCTGTCCTGGCTCTTTGTGCTGACCACCATCTGCTTACTGTGGTCTCCTGCATCCTCAGAGTGGCTGCAGTGCTGCACTCCTCTCCTCCTCTGGGCACCAGAAGGCCTTCTCTACCTGTGGATCTCATGGCATGGAGGTGGTTTTGGGCTATGGCAGCACCATCGTTGTCTATATGAGGCCAGGCAAGGGCCACTCCACACACCTCAACAAGGTGGTGAACCTGAGAGTTGTGGTGGTAATCCCTTTCCTCAATCCCTTCATCTTCACTTTCTGGATTGAAAAGGTCAAGGAGGTCATGGACAATGTAACAAAAAGGAACCTCCAAAGAGGCCCAGCTGTCCACTGATGAAGGGGCTGCTGAGTACCTGTGCGGTCATGAGGAGTAAAAACCTCGGTACCCTGCAGAGTGGGCACTAGGTACCCAGGCTGGGGCTCCTCCATCTTCTCTTTCTTAGTCCCTCTCACTCCCATGTCAGCACATATGCCTCCGCTTTTACACTACAAAGAGCTACTGAACACACAACATGGAGTAAAAGTGATGGAATGATACCAGTTAAGTGAGACACTTAACTCCAAATAAAATTCTTAGAACAGGATCTCATAAATCCTCAGAACTCAGTGGATGTTGCTATTGTTATTAAAATCTGCTATGAACGTCTCCCCACGGGGAGGATTGTAACTCGGTGGTAGAGCACTTGCCTAGCAGGAGTGAGGCACTGGGTTTGAACTTTAGCACCACATAAAAATAAATAAATAAAATAAAAGTATTATGTGCATCTATCACTAAAAAATAAATAAATATTTTTTAAAAAAATCTTAGCTCAGTTTTGACTTTGTGGTTGTGTTTATATCCCCTTATGTTTCTTTGTGTGCAACTTTTACTTTTGGTGTGTTCCCTTCTCAGGGTGTAGGGTGGGGTTCGAAAAAGGGCAGCTTTCTGGGAAGAACAGAGAGCCTGGAACCCCACACAGCAGGTATTGCACACTCCCATTGCTCCCTCCCAAGCTGCCCTCCTCTCCCTGGGGCCCCAGTGACTCTTGCCTCTCAGCAGAAGTAGCGTTGCAGAAGCCAGCCTCTCAGGCCTCTTACAGAAAACCATAAGGGCCGTGTCCTTTCCATACACTCAACAGGGAAAGGAAAGCTGCGTCGCTGCTCCCAGACTTGCTGTCTTCTTTATCATGCAGGGTTGTGTGATTCAGCTTTCTGTTGTAGTGACCAAAATGCCTCACAAGAACAACTTAGAGAAGGAAGAGCTTATTTGGGCTCATAGTTTCAGACACTCAGTCCGTGGTCAGCCAACTCCATTGCTCTGGGCATGAAGTGGGGCAGAACATCATGGTGGAAGGGCATAGCAGTAGAAGTAACTCAGCTCATGGTGGCCAGGAAGCAGAGAGACAGAGGGAAGGAGGAGCCAGGGGGACAAGATATAATTCCTAAGGATAAGTCCCTAGTGACCTACTTCCTCCAGCCACAGCCGACCAACCTATGGTCACTACCCAGGATAGCAGTCCTCTCAAATTATTAATCCGTCAAATGGACCAGTCCACTGATGAGGCTCTAGCTCTCATGATCTAATCATAAACTCTGGGGGATATCTCATATCCAAATTGTAACAAGGGTGCTACTTCTTTTCTCCCACAGAAACGTAAGCCCATGGCCCAGAGGAGGGAAGAGATGCCTAAGCCCTCCGGGGTTGGGTTGTGTGGAATCAGCCTAGTCATATTTCCAGGACCTCTACTTGGTAAATAAAATGGCAGAAGCCAGATGAGAAGGAGGCAATAGAGTGGGCTGGTACTAGGAGAGCACAGCTCCCAGAAGGCATTCTTTGGAAATGTCAGGGTGGCTGAGGGAGTCAGGAGACCATGGGGGCGGAGGAGCTCTGGTATCTGGTTCCTTACACAGGATTGAGCCTTAAATGGGCTGGGATTAGCAGAGCATGGCAAAGAGTAGGTGCAAACTTCCTCTGACTTCTGAAACCAGCTCCATCCATAGGAAAGCTTGAGGAGAGGCCCTGGCAGTAAAATGCAGTGTGGACAGTGATGGTGTGGAGGGCACCCAGGAGTCAACCAAGGAAGAAAGTCATGGTGGAAGGGGAAGCATTCAAGGACACACCAGAGGCACTGGTCTCCTACTACTTCCCTTTTAGTTTGATCTCCATGTAAGTGCCTGCCTCCCTTCCTTCCATCCTTCCTTCCTTCCTTCCTTCCTTCCTTCCTTCCTTCCTTCCTTCCCTCCTTCCTTCCATTTATTCCTTTCTTTCTCCTTCCCTCTGTACCTCTCTCCATTCCCCTCTGTCCTTGCCTCTTGGTTTCTTTCTTTTCTACTAAAAGAAGTGCTTGCATTGGGGGCTCACCACCAATAAGTAGACACATCCTGCTCTGCTGAGAACAGTAGGGAAAACACTTTTTCAGCCTGAGAACTTTCACCTCTCAAGAGACTAATTATTTGCTCTCCTTGCAAACTTTGTGAAAAACTGAAGAACTAAGTGGGAAGCAATTATCTCCTTCTGATATACATATACTCTCCTTCAGCTTGTCCTTCTAAAATAATCACCCTACAAATCCACTTGGAGTTTCCCCCTGAGGAACTCCTTCCTACCTGTTGTTCTCAACTCTGCATATTTCCCTCTTTAAACATTAAAAACAGTCAACATCTTATGGCAGTCTATAGCCCACTTATCATCATGTTCCCCACATGTGAGGTCCCGGACTGGCCAGTTTGGAGGAAGGTGACATTTGCCCTAGGCCTCCATAGCAATTGCCCATCATTTCCAGCAATACACTGTGTAACATTCTCAAGGAAACTACCTGTGCTCCGTTGGTGTTCCATGCATGATGTTTGGAATAGCATCAGCACCTCCTGGGAAGTTGTTAGATATATAGAATCTCAGGCCCCATTCAAGAAGGGCTGAATGGAAATCTGTTTTTACAGGCCCCCTGGAGTGATACCTGTGCACATCAATATTTTGAGCAGCACCCATCTAAACATTTCACTGGTGGAATTTGCAGCTAAGAAATTGCTCAAGGAGGCCCTTGTCCCAATCCCAAAGTGAAGGGCACTGCAAGAGGGAATTGGAGGTCACATCTGTTATTAGTTGAGCCATCCTTTCTTAGTGACATTTATTTCTGGAGGCAGTATCCAGGATAAGGACCTGTAAGATTTTCATCTTGCTCTGACATTATACTTCTTGAGTGATTTTGGCTACATTCTTCAGCCTCTGAATTGCTGTTAGAATCCTGTGGAAGTATAGCCTAGAGATGTTATGGTTTCATACATTTGTCTTGATGGAACAGGAATTGCAGATGTGCACAAAATCGAATGGGCCTCCTGTGTAGACATGTCCTAGGAAACAATGTTATCAGAATTTTCTAACTTGCTGCAAGAATCTTGGTGTTCCAGTTCTAAGTGAATGGGGTTGTTATGAACTAAACTATGCCCAAAAGCAACTGCAAAGGACCTTGCAGGTCACCCAGGTCTGTTTCCTTCTGTTTGAGTGTCCACTGCAACACACTTACCACTGTGGCTTACAGGCTCTGCTCAAACCAAGCCCAGGGATGCAGCACTCAAAGATGGTGAAGCAGCCCCCTCTTGTGTGACACAGTTTAAACTGAAACTCTGTATCAGGTGTGACTCCCATTAACATTCACTGTTGCTCAATATGTCCCCCTGTGAGTTATGTAGGCTAACTAGCATATGAGTGAAGACTCCATTCCTAAGTATTCAGGTTGATAAATAAGATGTTGCCATTGAACAACGTCTAGGCCTCTTGCCATCCACATTGCTTCTTCCCATCCCTGTTACTAGGTGGGGTTGCAACTAGTGTGGTGTGAGCTTAGGCGACTGAGACAGATGCAGTGGGACAGCCTCTTTCCTTGCTGTGTTTACTGCTCTTCTGTTATCATCCACCAAGCTTGTATTCCATGTCTCAGGTTGCAAGGCTAATTCCTGTTCCAAACTCATCTAGAAACCTCATTTTTTTTTTACTTTTTATAAATAAAAATTATTTTTATGAAGAAAAATTCATATAAAATGCATACTTGATGATGAAGACATACTTTTTAGGGCTTTTTATCCATTCTGTGACGTTTTAGATGAAAATTCTTTCCTGTTCTCCATACTCACTCTCTTGGTTCAGATTCTCTTCATATGTATCTGAACTTTTAAATTCTCAGCTTATGTTTAAAAAGCAGCAGAGCACAGTTACAAACCTTATTTTTAAGGACAGCTGACATGTATTGAATACCCACAGTATCCTTGGTACAGGAGATAGGAAGACAGCACTCACTACAAGGAGCTGAGACTTTAGCGCCGGAAGACAAATCTGTCCTATGGAAAGCACTCTGGGAGCTCAGGGGAGAGAACCTCATTCTCTTTGGTTTAACCTGAAAGTTAAGTTGAGACAACTTTTTGTTATGTGAGTTGAATACTGAGGTATGGAAAGCAGCTGAAGAGGCTGAGAGGAAATGTGAACTTTTGAGAGGCAACTGAATATGTAAAGTAACCTAGACATAAAATGGTGTGTGGTGTAGACAATTGAAATTCTAGGAGATGGAATTAATAAATACATGGGCTTTCTGGAGGGTGGCCATGTGTATCTTCACTAATCTGATCTAGGTTCCTTGGGGGACACCTGAATGTTCCCTGAAGAATGTTACACTCACTGAAACAATAGACCATGTTATTATGACACTGTATATAGCAGGCATTGGCGGAGAAAACTTTGTGTGTGAGGGCAATGATATAGTATTAGAAGGCCTTTAGAGCTTGAATTTTATTGCCTTCACTTTTGCAAATAACCTAAGTCAGTTCAGAGAGAGCTTAGCTTTTTGGAAATGCTCAGCATCCCTCTCTGCCAGCAGCTGAGCTGGTCAAGAATGTAGCCCATCCTGGGGACCTTCTTAGGTTCTTCTAGGGAGCATGAGACTTGGGTTTGAGGTCTGAGAAAATGGGGGAATCCTACCTTCTGCTCTCCTCTTCTGTGTGTATGGAGAAGAGAGAAGAAAGTCTCTGATGTCCCTTCTCCTTCAATCATGGGCAGCTTGCACATGGCAAGGACAAAGGCTTCCTACACAACCCTTTGGATTTAAAGCCAGGATGGGAGAATTGGAACTTCTAGATTAGATTTCCACCAACTGAGAGAGGTGACAGAAACACAGGCATGAGTTGTGAGCTGTGCAGCTGCTAATGAAGGCAGATTCTCTTGCATTTGGAGAGCCAGTGTCCATAAGAAAGAAGAATTTATAAAGGAGATACTATGATTTTACCTCCAGAGGACTTGGCTCATGTCTAGCTTGAGGGAAGGAGAACAGCAGAGATGTTGTGTTGAATGGGGGACAGAATCTGAGGTAAGGCCCAGGGGCAGAATGTTAGTCCATGATACTTTGGAGCCCTCCTGAGAATCAATTGCAAAATCATCAGAACTTAAATATAAACATTCTTAAAAATTAAATAGCACAACCTCATAGTCAAATAAATTGTGATCAAGCTGGGCACTGTGGCACATACCTGCACTCCCAGCGGCTCAGGAGCCTGAGACAGGAAGATCATGAGTACAAAGCTAGCCTCAACAAGAACAATGCGCTAAGCAACTCAGTGAGAACCCATCTCTCTATAAAATACAAAATGGAGCTGGGCATGTGGCTCAGTGGTTGAATACCCCTAGGTACAATCCCCAGTACCTCCCAACACACAAAAAAAATTGTGCTCAAAGCAAAGGTGATAAAAATTCACAACTCCTAGTTAATTTGCCAAATTTTACTTTTATCAAGGTGGTGGAAATATTGTCCAGTGCTGTTGCTGAGCATCTTTTCCCAATCTCAAACTCAGTAATGTCATGTTAGCAACTTTATATGGGAAATCATGGGAATGTTCACTCCTGGAAGTTGGCAAATGCTAGAAATCAGCAAATAGGGAGCTGGAGATTAAATATTTACATCTTTCTGCATTATCTATCAGGCGTTGTTGCAAGGAATTTATTTATATCAAGACATTTAACACTTAAAGAATCAGTGAAATACATGAATGAATATGGCCACCTAGAAGTTGACTATTTGAGAGGAAAGAAATGTGGATTCTAATTCCAAAGGATTTCCCATATACTTTGATACATTTTGGTGTCAGCACAAGAGAGGTGCTGACTCCTGGGCTGCAGACAAGCAGCCCAAGACTTTGACCCAAAACCTTTTTCACCTTTCCAAGGCCTAAAAGCCCATCTATGCAGGTCTTCCTTACTGCTGGCCACCACAGGACCCAACTTACATTTCTTTTGAAAAATAATTATATTCCTTTACTCCCCACCCTGAAATATCCATATCCTTAATGTCTTGCTCCCTAACCCTTTCAACTGAAAGAAACAATCTAGTTATGGCTTAACAATTGGGATTTAGTATATGGCAATGGATTCTGGGCTTGCTCTTGAAAACTCTGTATTTCTAATGGTTGCTAAATACAGCAGCGGATCTCTGGGGCTGGAACACCAGACAAATGGAGGGCTAGTGGGAAGATGTTCAGGGGCAGGGAAGACATTTCTGAGTCATGAACTTCTGCCACTGATTCTGTCTGTATTTAAATAAGTTCTGGGTGTTTAAATCAACCTTGTCCTGTGTGGTGAGCTATTTTGCTGTGCTGCCTTGTGTGGGCGTGAGCCTAATTCTTGGGCGGAGACCCAGTTCTTTGTTTTCAGCCACTCCCTAGAATGGAATGTATCAGTTGTCCAGCTCCTGGAACAAACTGTTTTTAAGAAGTGCTTGTTGTTTTGAGCACAAGCTGGAACTGGGTGTCTCTTGCCTTGTGTGCAGGCGCCGGGTCTATCATTCTATTGGCTGCTGCTGTGTTGCTATGCGCTCTTTGTCCAATGGTGTACGAGCAGGGCCGCAGTTGAAGTATATAAGGGGTGGTTTTTTCGGGCTCGGGGTCTTTCCTCTCATCTATACCTAATGGATGCTCCCAATAAAGCGTGTTAAAGAAGAATCCTGTTGTTGTCGTCATTCCTGCTGGCGGGTAGACGCGACAGTCCTGTATCACCCTGAAGTAGGTTCCAGTGAAAGCTTCTTCTGTGGAGTGGTATGGCTCTTGGCTTCCATGCAGCTGAGTCAAATGATCTTAGATGGATCAATGATACAGACCAATGACTTTCATCTCCCTAGGTCAATGTCATAATAGCAAAGGACTGAATCCATGATGCAATTAACATTGTTCATGAACTGGATTAAAAATATGTGTTCAAAATAAAACACTACTATTCAAAAGTGATACTGAATCTATAGTTGCCTCCTGCCAGTAACTGGTTCCTTCCAGTGGTGGGTACTAACTACACAATGACTGTCACTAAGGGCCATCAGATAAGACTAGACAGGAACTGATCATACACACTAAAAGAGGGCTTGGCTGAGGCAAATATAGCAGCTTCAGATTCCAGAAATACCAACTTTCAGTTATTTCCATATTTTAAAAAAATTTTAAATTTGTTTTAATTACTTCTACATGGAAGTAGAATGAACTTTCATAATCATCTATAATGGAGTACAATTTCTCATTCTTCTGATGTAGATGATGTAGAATCACATCAGCCATATAGTTATATATGTACATAGGGTAATAAGGTCTGAATATTTCCAATTTTTTTTTGTGTGTGGTGCTGGGGTTGAACCCAGGGCCTTGTGCATACGAGGCAAGCACTTCACCAATGAGCTATATCACCAGCCCTGAATATTTACACTTTTGATACAGATATAAGAAGAGATTTCAAGGACAGAAAGATGGAAACGAAGTCAAAGAATCAGATTCCACTGTTGTTCTGCCATCTGTTTTCCTCTCAACCATGGTTCCCGTATTTCTTAAAGAATGTCAGAAACACTGCTTGGCTGCAGCCCAAGACTCAGCACCTCTCTTGTGCTGTCACCAAAATATATCAAAATTAATTGTACCTCCCCCATCTCAGGATATGGGGAACCCCTTGAAGTTAGAATCCACATTTCTTTCCTTTCAAATGGCCACACTGGGCAGTGCTTTGCTTCTGATGGGTGATGATCTTTTCTAAAGAAATGACTTGGAGGATATAAATGAATGGAAAATATGAAGAAAATTGGTGTGTGAAGTGTGAAGAGATAATATCAGCAGGAAAATTCTTGACTTATTCATCATCCTTTCATTTATCATACAAATACTTCCAAAGTGGTGAGCACAGATAAATCTAATAAAAAATCGATTAATTCTACAGCAATAGCAAACAGCAGTGCCATTGCTCTGGCTGACAGCCATCTCAGCAAAGGAGAAGTACACTTTCAGAAAGCCAGAGAAAGGGGTGCCTCCTTTAGGAAGGAGGCATCCTGGGGTGGCCCAGGGAGCCTGTGTGAGAACCACTGGGGCCCTCCTCGAGTCTTGTCTCTGAAGCTATCCTCTGAAGGCACCAAATGACCCCACATTGAAATACCTTGTTTTCTTCCACATAGTAAATTTTTTAAAGCTTGACATTTAGAACAAATTAGTAGTTTTTGTTGTTTTCAAGTAAGTGGTACTAGGAACACACCCTTGCTCGTAGTTCACAGACCACAAATAAAGGAAGGTAGTTTGGTAGATGAAAGTGTGTTTACAGAAACAATATGGTAGAAAAATTTAAATTGGCATGTTTTAGAAAATGATGCATAAGTTATAACTACAAGAACATCTTTATTCTGAGGCCACAGTAACTGCAAGATTTTTACAATTTCAGATTCTTATGGAGGAGGGAAGGACAATGGATTTTATTGCATTCCAAGGGGAATATGGAGCACAATGTGTCTTCAGGGATTTTATACTTACACATACATGTGAGCATTTGTATATATGTGTACATACATATTCATACACATATGTTACCCACATGTGCACCTATGCACACATAAATATTCATACATACATGTAGCAATTGGACAAAGGAATGTACCAGATTTATTATAATCTCTGCCTTCAGACACCTGAATGTTTCTAATATACATGGAACAATTTATTTTTTCTATCTAAAATTCTGCATATTCATTCTCTGAAAACTTTATACTTCCTGAAAGCTTTGTCATTATGCCAATGGAGATTTATCTTATTTTCATGTATGTCGTTTTTTCTGTATTTCTCATGCACAAGGGGGCCTGATGCTTCATGTCCGCACAATGTCCACCTTGTATTCAGTGTGTCCCTGAATCTGTCCTCGGCCTCAGCCTGATTCCTCTCACATCATGTGCTCTTGAAAACTCCCAAAAAGTCATCTTGCATTTCCTCTCATGAGGCTGCCATAGGCCACCATGGAAATGCTCCTCATTCCCACAGGAAATAGCCTTTATTTTTTAACTAGCCTGAGTTTGGTAGGGATGAGGATTATGTGCACCTTCTTTAACTTTTTATCTTGTATCTATTATAGTGCCTGACAAGTAGAGTAAATCTGGTGAAATAAATAAACAGGTAACTGATTATATAAATAATTGCACACACACACAGAAAATAATTTGTTTTGGTCAATTTTACTTTTCTGTTTAATCCCATGTAACCCAAGCACTCACGGTACATACAGTCATCAATGGTGCACACACAGTGGTAGATAAGCACACTTTAAAAACACATACATTCCCATACACACAAACGCACATGAGCCTGGGTGATAGCTCTTGGTCAGAGAACACTTCCTGGCTTCTCTTTCTTGAAAGCAAAGGCCATGTACTTAGCTTGTATCGAAAATCCTGAGCTGACTCCCAGGTTCTGGGCTACCTACAGAGTTCTTATAGCTGACAGGGATTGTGGGATGCACTTCGATGGTGGGTTATGACAGCTTCAGGCCAAGTATCATAGCACTGAAAATCACTGTAGTTAGTATTCAGAGGCACAAAGGAAAAATCCAAAGAAACTGGACAATGGCTTCCCATCCAGCCAGGTACTCTGCCTCCTCCTCCCTGAACTGCTTTCGAGAGCCTGATCAGGTCTCTGGTGCTCAGGATAATGCCTCATGAAGGCCTTTCAGCCTCTGCATCTGTCCCCGTAGGACTGCCTTCACTGCCTCATTGCGGAAGGTAAAGATAAAGGGGTTGAGGAAGGGGGTGAGGATGGCCGTTACCAAGGCGACAACCTTATTGACTTCCACAGAGTGTGCTTTGCCAGGCCTGATGTACAGGAAGAAGGTGCTGCTGTAGCCAATGAAGACCAGGGTGAGGTGAGAGCCACATGTGGAGAAAGCCTTCTGGCGGCCACTAGCCGAGGGAATGCGCAGCACAGTGCTCACAATGTAGCCATAGGAAATGAGAGTCACCAGGAAGGAGCTGAGGACAAAGGCCAGGGCCATGATGAAATCCCAGATTTCCAGCAGGTGGGTGTCAGAGCAGGACAGCTGCAGAAGAGGTGCATTGTCACAGAAGAAGTGGTTAATGACGTTGCCATGGCAATAGTTGAGAAGAGCTCGGGAGAGGACAGTGGGTATCATAGCTAGGAATGGAGTTGCCCAGGCAGCCCCAGCCAGTCGGACACACATAGCCCAGCTCATCAAGGTTCCATAGTGCAGTGGGTGGCAGATGGCCACAAAACGGTCCAGGGCCATATCTGCCAGAATGAGGAAGGAGGTGGAACCCAGGGAAAAGTAGAAGTAGAACTGGACCATGCAGCCAGTGAAGGAGATGACTGCGTGAGAGGCCAGCAGATTGGAGAGCATCCTGGGAACCACAGTCATGGTCACCCAGGTCTCCAGCAGGGAAAAGTTTCCCAGGAAGAAGTACATGGGAGTATGCAGGTGGGTGTCAGCTACAACCAGGACTATGATGAGGGTGTTTCCCAGGAAGGCGATGAGATACAACATGAGGAAAGGTCCATACAGGAGAACCTGTAGCTCACCAAAAGAGGAGAAGCCCAAGAGCACAAATTCAGTGTGGCTCAGATTCGCCATGATCCAGGGCTTGTATCTCTGTATGTAAGAGAAACAAGAAACCCAGATGGAAAGAGGAAGCATGAACCCTGACACCATGGACCAGAGATAGGCAGGAACAGAGACAAGGAACAGGAAGAGGAAGCCAAGGAGCCAGCTGGTGATGAACAGGAGGACACGGAGCAGAAGCAACAGAATAACAAAGGGAATATGAGAATCACCCAGAAACAGGGAGCAGGGAAGGTGTGGCCAGCCGTTGATAAGGGGAGGGAAATCAGGAACAGAGCAAGAAAGAAAGCAGAGCAACAGACACTGACATTTAGAGAGAGAACAAGAAGGAAATAAAAGGGAAATAAACAGACAAGGAATCGAGGATCACCAAATATGGGGGGGGGGGTGCAGAGAGAGATGAGGAGACATGGAAGGAAAGAGGGAAGATTAGGGTAAATCATCCAGAACCCCATGGAGGTTGGTGCTGGGACCCTGTGCCATGCCACAGAAGCTCTGCACCAAGACCCTTTGAAAGGACCCCTGGAAATCTCTGCTCTGTCTTCTGAAGACTCTCACTTGTCCACATCTTGCAACTATGGCCTTCACTTGTCCTCCTTTTACAGCTATGACCTTGAAATTAGCAGAAAGTCAGTGTTTTGTGTTAATAAATTAGTTTTCCTTAGTTGCCCTCTGGTATGTGCTTACACACATTGAAGATAGAAAGGACACAAGAGTCTGGGGGATACCCATGGAATCCAGGCAGCTGCTTTTGCAGTGTCTGCCAGGTCCTCAGGGATGTTCCTGATGGCCTTCTATGCTACTGTGGTGTCCCTTCTCTTTCCCTTCATGGTACAGAGCATGAGCTATGGGCGGGTGTTTTGTAGCTGGGGCAGGAGGGACTATCTGTGTTGAATTCTGCCTCCAACTCTTATTTGCTGTGGACCAGAAAACTGATTCTCTTTTATTGACTTCTTCAATGACTCTTTCCAGGGACAAAATGAATATAGGGTTACTGTAAATACTAGGGTTACTGTAAACATTAAATAGGTAAGTCACTTGATACAGTCATTTACATGTACTGTACTAAGAATTCAACAAATAAATGTTGGGTCTTTTTTCATTGTTCTTAATTTAATCATTGCTAATGAAGCTTAAATTTGCTTGGTCTACCAGCTCTCCTTACTGCCTTAGTGGCAATGTGTGCATGATGTACAATGTTAGATACTAAAAGGATATTGTGAAACATTTCAAACCTAAAAGCACATAAGCATCAACAAGCGTATCAGGAGTGGAGAGAGCAAAGCTGTATACAGGTAACTCTTCTCTTTCCAGGCTCCCTAAAAGCTTCATCTGAGGTGGTGTCCCAGCAACCTAGAAATAGCTTCCAATTTAAAGAAGGCTTCTACCTTTGTCATTGACAAACCTTAACAGTAAGTCAATTCTACACCCAGCATTGACCAAATCCAAAATCAATCCTGAGTCTGTGCTAATGGGAACCTGATGGATATACAAACAAGCCACTCACCTTAGCCAAAGAGCTGAGTCTTCTCCTTGTGCTTCTCTCATTTAGACACCTATGCCCGGAGTCTCCTAACAGGTTCACTCTGTGACATGGGTAACATAAGATATGCCATCATTGCCCTTTATTGGCATCTTGAAGCAGGCAGGGTAGCACAGGGCTTCATGCATGGCTGGGCGGGGAAGGCACTGCTGGTAGAGTGAGTCTGTGAACCAAATAACACCAGGGCTTATGTTGGTCTCCAAATTCAAGTTTAGCCTATCTCACTACAAAGCTCAGGTGGGAAGTGGGGTCAGTGGTGTGGGTCTGGGAGAGGGGAAAGAAGTGCTTTGAGAGATCAGAGAGGAAAAGGGCTGTTTCTTCTCTCCCAAGGATGTGTGTTCTTGGTTCTATCTGCCAGTCTCCAGGACCTTGGGTTCTTGATGCTGGTTAGAACTGAGTTCATGCTGGATGGGAGCTTGCTCTCCAGTAGAGCATTCTCTGTGGGAATGAGGGGAAGGCAGGAGCCTCCTGGGACTGCTGAGATGCAGGTGATGCTCCTTAGGTTAATGAGAGTCCCCATGCCAAGGTGATCTGAGTGAAGACAGGGTAGAAGGGCTTAGACTCAGTTCCAAGGCAATGCATACCTCTTGGCAGTTTCTTTCCTCCTGGGACTATGGAGAGAAAATGAGAAAGCAGTGAAAAGTTACAAAGGATTTTCCCCCATAGGAGTGAAATTTGAGCAAATTGGGTAAATGGCTAGGGCTAGATTTAGAATTTCCATTTGGAAATTTGTCTCCTTCCCAGATCCAGGTATGTGGGATCTAGAGAGATAGGGCATAGAGGTTCTGAATAATGGTGCCCACGTTTTTAGTTCTCCCAAGTGTCATTTGAAGAAGTTTGGTGATCAATACCATAACTGTGGAGGAGAACTCTATAATGTTGGTTGGTTGGGAAAGAAGTATATGTGATCTTCTGAACTCACCTCTTTTTATTGGTAGTGAAGGGAGAAGGAAAGGATTGGATGACTGACTCTAGGTGTTTGGATCCTTAATTTCTTTGTATGCTGCAGGAATCCTCTGTTTTTATGGTGGGCTTGGGCTCTGAAAGCTTCACATTGCTGCTCTGACTCCTTACATCTCTTGTTTTTCTGCATCCAATCTCCAACTTTCTCCTGCACATCTCTGCATATTTTCATTGCTGGCAGAGAGTGGGAGTTGACCTCCTTGCCTCCAGCAAGCTAACAAATCAGGGTAGGGTTCTGTCATCCTTGCTAGCATGAATCTTAGGATAGGAGGTAAACAAAACCCCAGATTATGGGAGAAGAGGTGTCTTTATAGTTATCTTTTGCTACCTTCAAACAGTGGTTTAAGACTCAGTGACTTTATTATGTCTCCCAATTATATTCCATTGATGCTACATGTCTACCAATCATTGCCCAGGAACCCGACTCTGCTCATGATTATTGCACAGGGCCCATGCTGATGGAAGCTCCATTTTAACACACTCTTTCATGACCCTTTGAAAGAAAGAGAATGGTGAATTGAAAGCTGGTCCTTCAAGCTTATTCTTAATGCGATTTGTGTCCCTTCCATCCATAGCTCTCTGGCTCAGGCAAGTCCTCAAGGACAGCAGTGATGGGTGAACAATAACTGAGCATTGCAGAATTTCTTTTCTTTCCTTTTTTTGAAATTTTCTCTTCTTTGTGATTTTTAGGTTTGACTTATCAAGTAATATAGATAATTTCCGTTGCCCAGTCCCTGTCATTGTCGAGCTAAGAATATTTTAAATGGTCATAGCATTAGCATGCTGTCTCCCTCTGTCCTTCTTGGTCCCCTATGTCCTCCTTCTTCCCTCATTCAGGTTGTCCTGGACACATGTATTGCATTGACAGAATATCTGGAACAACCCTAACCTTGGCCCAACACTCTATGCTTCCAAAAATCTAAATTCCGGATGGTTCAAATAGATTTTAATATAACACGTAACAAATGAGAATTTTTCCTTTTTAATTAATTTAGGAAATGACTATAGGCTTTTTCTAAGGAAAACACAGGTCCCAAGAGACTAAAAACCTGTGAAATGTAAATGCATAAGAATAAAATATTTATACTTGATAAGAACAAAATGTAAAAATTAAAAACATGTGAAGTAAGGTTTATTTCATTTACACACAAAATCATCTTGAAAACCAGTAAATTCATTAAAGAGGAATATAAACATTTCTATAAATTAGAAAAGGCATTTTACATTGTTCACAATTAAAATTAAAGAAAACTTAAGCCAAGCCCTGTGGTACAGGCCTACAATCCCAAGAACTTGGAAGGTCCTGGCAAGAGAATCACAAGTTCAACTTAGTCAGATTCTGTCTTGAAACACAAAATAAAAAAGGGTTGAAAATTAACCACAATATTTTTTGAGTAACTGTTGCTTTTGACAGGGTGTTGGAGTGTTGGAGCACATTCTTACACTAGTGATGAAGGGGATTCATAAGCCATATTTGATGAAGACTGGTGTTACCATACATTATACAAACATGCACACACACACACAATTACAATTAGTGAATCATTTTGAAAAGGAAAGTGGGCAGTTGAAATAACCCCCATTGTAGCATAAAGGAGATGTGAGGGTGTGGGCATTTACACCCCTACACCAATAAGGCCTTGGAAGCCCACTGTCTCTGATGAGGGGCTGTAATATTGGGGAGCATTCCTCTTTGGGGTTGATTTTGGGGAGACCCTCAAGTGTCCTCCCCCACAGTAGCATCTGCCCTGGCAGGGCACCTGGATGTGACTGCCCAGATCAGGGAAGGCATCTGCAGGAGAGTGATATTTCCTGGTGTCTGCAGGTGCTTAGGCAGAGCTGGGCGGGAGACAGATGAGCCCTCCAAGGGAAGGAGGGGTGTCAGACAAAGCCCTGGGAGGGACAAGGAGAAACTAGGTGTTTGAGGGCAGCATGGGGTAGCAGGGGAATGAGATGATTTAGAGAGAGAACATTTAAACAGGATTTGGGGCTTTAGGCAGAGGTCAGTGAGAGAGATTTTAGTCATGGGAGGGACCTATTCTGAGATGTGTTTTAGAAGCTCACTGGGCCTGCTATGAGAGGAGAGCAGACAGAGGGAGGCAAGGTTAGACATGAAGGTCAGGCAGGAGGCTTTGGTGACAGTCAAGTGAAAGATTCCTTCTCATTTCCTCTTTTATGGACAAAGAACCTCTTTGCGGAGTAATGGCTTTATCTATAATAGCGCATACTTTATCTATAATAATGCTTATTGGGGCAATAACACTGTCTTTTTCACTTGGTCACCAAAGTGGCTTTTCCTTTCCCTGGACAAGATGACTTATTTTTCACCTGGGTTCCCAGTGGGAAAGATGAAAGACATGATGATCTTGGCATTAACCTTTTTCACCAAACAGTTTCATCTACCTGTAAAATCAGTAACCTAGGATGGGTTCATGCACTGGATCAGGTGTGGCATGTAATAATCTTTGAAGATATTCAGAGAGAAGTGCGGTTTTGACAAAGAAGTTGGCTTTGAGGAGAGTTGTAAGAGCAACCACTGGAGAGTCTCTGTGGAGACAGAGAGGCTCAGTCGTCCATCAGGAAGGCCAAGGATGACTCCATTCCTGCTCCATGACTTTGGTCAAGGAAGAGATGAAACAAAAAAAAAAAAATACTTATCATGTACATCCATGCCCTGATATCATAGATGATAAAAGACCTCAGAGGAATGCTAATAAGCACCATTTCACAGCTCACAAGCAGAAAAAAAAAAAAAAAGAATTGTTCAGGTTACCTGACTCCAATTTTGTGAATTTATTCATGATGCTTTCTTGAAATCCTTCCACTTTTACCAAAGATGTTGCACAATTTAAAATTGTGCTTTCAAAATTAAAGGCTGTATTGGAAGGAGAATTCTGTTTTTCCTTTTATGACAAAAATTCTGTATTCCCAAAAGAGGGTTTGCAGAAAGTTACTCAAAAACATTTTGGAAGAACTTGGCCAAAGAGATACCTGTTGGGAGAAATGTCTGGGAGTCACTTGTCACACTCTGATATCTGTTAGGGTTACATGAGCTCTTTCCTCCTCCTGCATCCTGTTCTGCTCTCTCACCTCATGTCTACCCCACCCCAAAGCCACAGTCTAATAACCACATTTTCTCCACTTACTCTATTTGCCTTCTGAGTCACTCCAGGGTTACCTTCATCCTTCTCCTGACTTTACCTCATTTTTTTGCTCATCAGGCCCTTGAAAAGGAGTGACATTCCCTGTTACATATTTGGATTTATTTAAAAAAATATTTTCAACTGGATTTCAATTTTATGCAGTAAAAACAGTACTTAAGTGCAAATTGTAATGAGTTTTAACAAATTCATATCAGTCCAAATTTCCACTGCAATCAAATTATACAACATGTTCATCACCTGACAGGTTTCTCTGTGTGTCTTCCATGTCAGTTTCCAATCCCATGCTCAGTTTCTGGTAACCATTTGCTTTCTGCTGGTATTGATTTAAGGGGTGGAGGTTGTACTTCTTAGGTTTATTACTAGACGAATAAAGCATTGGTTTTTATGTTTAGATCCTTTGGCTTAACATAACTTTTTAAAAACCATGACTCATGGGGATGTTTCTATCAATAGTGAATTTCTTTTAATTGCCTAGATTTTCATTGTATGGATATACCACAATTTATTTGTTCATTCACTTAACCATTATCGTGTGAGTTGTTGGCAGTTTTTAAAAATACATACATAAACACATTTTTTTGGTGTGTGAACACATAATTTATCTTGGTAAAGTATCTGAATGGGACACTATGGGTCGGTATGTTAGGTGTATGCTTAATTTTTAACATTGTACGTATTGTGCACTCTTATCAGCCAGGTATATGAATTCTAGTTGCTCTACATATTCACCGAAATTTAGTGTCGTTATAGTCAATAAAAGATATATACTTGGATCTGAGTCTGAACTCTCTGTTATTTTTGTATATGTGTTTACTTACCATACTGTCTTTATTACTGTGGCCTTATATTAGATCTTGACATTAGATATTATGAGCACCCAACTCCAGATTTTTGTTTTTCTTTTTAAACACTTTTTTGGGCTATTTTAGGTCCTTCATAATTTGGATGGATATTGCATTGAATCTATAGACTAAATTGGAGAGAATTGACATTCTAACAAATTGAGTTCTCTGATTCATGAAAATAAAGTATTTCAAGATTTACTTAGGTTTTTAATTTTACCCTGCAATGTTTTATATTTTTACTTGTGTAGATCTGACTTTATATTGTTAAATGTATTCCTTCATTTTCTTCATATTTCTGGATGTTATTACAAACTGTATTTTTATATTCCCATTTCAAATGTGTACTACTAAAAAAAAGCAATACCAGAGATTTTTGTATATTAATCTTTTATCTTGTGACTTTACTTATTTATTTTTTAATCGATTTTATTTTTTAAATACATGAAAGCGGAATGCACTACAATTCTTATTACATATATAGAGCACAATTTTTCATATCTTTGTATATAAAGTATGTTCACGCCAATTCATGTCTTTTTTTTGCATTACACTTCTTATTATATATATATATATACCACAATTTTTCAGATCTGTTTGTATATAAAGTAGGTTGACACCCAATTTGTGTCTTCCTTGCTAATCCCCTGTCTCCTACCTTTCCCTCCCTCCTCTATTCCCTATCTAGAATTCATCTCTTCCTCCCATGTTCCCCCTCCCTACCCCACTATGAGTCACTGCCGCAGTCTGGCTGGGCACAATTCAGGAGCCATTTGTCAAAAGAAACTAACTTTATTTTTAGAACTACACATGCCAAACAAAACAGCTCCTCAGGAAAAAACCCTCAGAGCCAAACTGCCACAACTGGCTTCCCACAAGCCTCTCTCCCCAACACCAGCCTCTCCATCTCCCACAATCCTCCTGCTCTTGAGGCCGATTGGCTGGGTCGTGTGGGCGGAGCCAAAGAAGTCCCCCAATGAGCAGCTCCGTGGTCTCAAAGGGCAGGGAAACAGCCCAATGAGCATCACCGCAGAGGAGCCAATCAGCTAGATGTTGCTGGGGCCGCTGTGAGCCAATCATCAGCTGGCAGCTGGAAGTTTGCTGGGGCCCCTTTGGCTGTGGCTCTCAACAAGTCACCCTCCTTATATCAGAGAAAACATTCGACATTTGTTTTCGGGGGATTGGCTTTACTTTACTTGACATTATCTTCTCTAATGCCATCCATTTACCTGAAAATGCCATGATTTTATTCTCTTTTATTGCTGAGTAAAATTCCATTGTGTATATATCCCACATTTTTTATCCATTCAATCACTGAAGGGCATGTAGGTTTAACTTGTGACTTTAATAATCACATTTATTAATTCTCCAAAACTTCTTAAGAGCTTCAACATATTGGAGTGGGCTGGGGATGTGGCTCAAGAGGTAGGGCGCTCATCTGGCATGCGTGCAGCCCGGGTTCGATCCTCAGCACCACATACAAACAAAGATGTTGTGTCCGCCAAAT
The DNA here is from genome assembly GCF_964194105.1 of Spermophilus citellus. Taxonomy (NCBI): domain Eukaryota; kingdom Metazoa; phylum Chordata; class Mammalia; order Rodentia; family Sciuridae; genus Spermophilus; species Spermophilus citellus. Next base: position 219,866,774 of record NC_138184.1, on the reverse strand, counting down.
ACTAAAAAATAAATATTAAAATTCTCTCTCTCTCTCTCACTGTCTCTCACTCTCTCTTTAAAAAAAAAAAACATATTGGAGTATGTCATCTTTAAATAATTTTATTTCTTTATTTACTAACTATAAGTTTTCAATTTCAGTTTCTTGCTTTATTGAATTGGCTAAGAATTTCATTATAATGTTGAATAGAAATAGAGTAGATATTTTTGCTTGAATCCCTATCTTGCAGGAATAGTATCAAGACTTTCATGAGTAAGTTTGAAGTTAGTGCCAGGTTTTAATTGTACATTTTATTTGTCAGTTTGGGGAAGATCTCTTTTGCTCCTAGTTTGTTCAGTTTTAAATCAATTGAAGTTGATTTGTGTCAACTGCTTTTTATGCCCTTATGCATAATGATCAGTGGGGGGCTTGGGTTATGTCTCAGTGGCAGAGTTGCTTACCTAGTGTGTGTGAGGTTTAATCCTCAGCACCACATAAAAAATAAATATATAAATAAGCTAATAAAGCATATTGTATCCATCAACAACTAAAAAATGTTTAGAAAATGTTTCATGGGCCCAGAGCTGGTGGCACACACCTGTAATCCCAGTGTCTTGGGAGGCTGAGGAATGAGGATTGCAAGTTCAAAGCCAGCCTCAGCAACTCAGCGAGGCCCTAAGCAACTCAGTGAGACCCTGTCTCTAAATAAAATACAAAACAGGGCCAGGGATGTGGTGTAGTGGTTGAGTGCCCCTGAGTTCAATCCCCAGTCCACCCCCAAAATTGATCCATACCTTTGCCCCTTTAATTCTGGTAACACAGAGAATTACATTGATTGATCTCCTAATGATAAATAACCTGTGTTTCTAAGATAAAAATTACCAATTTGTCGCATATATTACCTTCCCTACACATTGCTGGATTTGATTTTTACACTATTTTGTTAATAATTTTTGCATGTTGTTCATAAGGATATTTGTGTGCAGATTTATTTTCTTGTATAGTCTTTGGTGTCAGGATAATCCTGGACTTATAAAATGAATTGGGAAGTATCCCATTCTCAATTTTCTAGAGAATTTTGTGTAGGACTGGTATTATTCCTTTCCTAAATATTTGATAGAATATAACAGTAAAGCCATCTGGATTTGGATCTGGAGTTTTCTGTGAAGGAAGATTTGTAACTATGGGTTCTATTTACTTGATATATTTAGAAATATGCAGTCATTCTACTTATTTTTGAGTTGGTTTGGACAACTTTTATCTTTTAAAAGATTTTTTCATTTTATCAGTTTTGCTAATTGGTATTTAGGTATCTTATTTTGTTCTATTCAGGTTAAAATTAAAATTAAATTTTAATTATACCTCTGTTCATCCTAGGTCAGGCAAACAAAGGTTCTCTAATACAGTCTTGGAAAGTATGTGAATTAATCCAAAGTCTTTAGAACATAGTTTGTCATCCATAAAAAGTAATGTACCTTCAAGAAATCTACAGCAAGAGATTCCAAATGTAAACAATTATTTACATATTTATTAATGTCTGAGAAATATTTATAACATATTTAATAGTAAAAATGGAAATGACAAAATTGACCACAGAGGTCTAGCTAAGGAAGAATAAAACATGCACACAGTGGAATATTCTGGGAAAAAAGAGTGAGGCAATACAGGTTCACACGGAAAGGGATCTTGATTTGTTAGTACATGACAAAGGAAAGGTTGCAAAACAGATTTGCAGAGCATTCTTTTAAAAAGACAATGGAGATCCAATCTTAGAAATTTCCTCTAAAATTAGGTAGCAAACTGGTGGAGTTTTGGCATTTTAAGGATTTGGGAAGAAAGATTATTCCTGATTTACACCCTAATGTACCAACTGACATTCTCAGATTTAACAAGCATACTCACAAGGAAGATCAAAACCCACATAAATATGTCCTAGCCCTCACTTTTCCATCTTCTCCAGCACCAAGCAGATTTCTGAGTTACATTTTGCTGATTCTTCCAGGTTGTGAATAGAGCTGCCTGCAGAAGCTTCCCTCTGCCCTCCCCATCTTGAAGGGGCCCAGCTGGTAATCAGAAGCTGCCACAGAAAGAAGTGGCTGGGAGAACCTTGGGCGAAGGCACACAGTTGTGCGCATGCCCAAGAGTGAAAACCTGAGCCCTTCCAGAGGGGAGTGGAGCTTGACTCAGGGGCCAAGCACTCTGTAGGGTCCAGGGTACCAAGAGCAGCAGCCTGCAGAGAATGAATGGCTACGTGGGGGATTTGGGGTGAAGTTAAGGCTGTGACCAAAACCAATATTCAGGGCCTCAGGGAAGTTGGTGCATGGATGAGAGGCCAGCTGTGATGCCTCCTATGGAAGGAAGGAGCTGATTTGGGCTCTGAGGAGCTGAGAATCCTGGGAGTGGCCTGGGATGAAAAGCATAGTCTTTTGGAAAGCTCCACTGAGGCCTTTGGGGAAGTGGCCTGGGATGAAGAAATCCCTGATGGGTAGGATTTCAGGGTTTTCCACTCAACAAAAACTTTCCAAACTTCTAAAATTTAATTGGTTGTGGGGAGCCATTCTGACACGTGATTGGGTGACTCCCGTTAAGGGCCTGAGGCACTCTGGCTGTGTCGGAGTTATCCCGACCCTTTCCTGATGAGAGAGCCCATCCGTGTGGGGGTGTGCGTAACCACTGACCCTGGAGACCCAATCACTGACCCTGACCTTGGAGTACAGCCCCCCCTCAACCTTCATTGGATGGAATTCTCCCCTGAATCTCTTGTTTCCCCCAAATAAAAGGCTGATCCCCGGCGTGTTCGCTCTCTCTCTCTCCTGCTAGCCCAGAGTAATCCTCGCTGCCCTGCTGAGCGGCTGGAGGCAGGGAAACAGGGAGACCGAGCCGTCTCGGACCTAGCATTAAAATAAGGTACTGTCTGTGTGTTTTATTTTGATCTCTTCTAACTAACTGAATGCCAGAACCTCATTAATGAAACCACTGCGCAGGCCACGTGGTAGAATTGGCGCCCAACGTGGGGCGCATTCTGAATTAGTTAGATTGAGTGGGAGCGCGCGCTAAAAAGATTAAGGGAAAGAAATAAAGAGAAAGGAAGATAAGGAAATAGAAATAAAGAAATAAAGAGAAAATAAAGGAAAGTAAGGAATAAAGAATAAAGAAAAGAAAGAGGTGACATTTGGGTCACAAAAGTAATAAAGAGGATAAAGAAAATAAGAAATAAGATAAGAGAAAGAAAAAAGTGACATTTGAGTCACAAAAGTACCAGGAACTATTGAAGGAAAGAGACGTTAATTTACTTAAAATGGGAAATTCTACTTCTTCGGATAAGGAAATGTATCTAACTATTTTAGACAGTATAATTAATCAGAAAGGAAAACAGATAAAGAAAACTCAGTTATTGCAATTCTTAAAGATTGTAGGTGAATATTGTCCTTGGTTTTGTGACCAAGAGTCTCCAAATTTACTTACTTGGGAGAAATTAGGAAGAAAGTTACAGAGAGTTTGTCTTTCTACTGAAATACCTGGAGGCATAGAGAATATACAGAAAACTTGGACGGCCCTAGAAATTTGTCTCTTTGAATACATGGACCAGAGTCCGTGGCCACCAGAAGAGCTTCTGAGAGGTATTCAAAGAGCCATTAGGTCTATTCAAATGGAAAATCAGCCTGAGGCTAAGTTAATTTCCTTTCCTTTGAGCCGTTTTAAAACAAAAGCGCTAGGAGCTAAAACAAAGGTTAGAAATGTGCAAGCTAGCCCGCAGACAGATTATACAGAACAGCATGATAAAGAAGAAGCATCTCTAATCTTGGAGAGCCCTCCAGAAGTGGTAACCAATCTTCCTGGAGAGGAAAATACAAAGGAAACTCCTAGCGGGGCTCAGGTTTCTTCTCAGCCACGTGAGTTAGAAACCCAAATTCCAAATGGCGATAGTACAGAGTCTGATAGCAGCTCGCAGTCTGAGGAAGAAGAATTAGACATAGAAACTCAGGACTTAGAGAGAAATTTTAATAGATTGCATTTAGCACCACCTGCCCAAGCCTTTAAAATTCAGCCGATACCTGCTAGAAGAACCAAATTTAACAGGTGTGCTGAATTAAAGATGACTTTTCTTACCCCAGTTCAGCAAGGTATTAAGAAGGCTCAAGAAATGGGGGAGGATACTACTGGTTTTCACCTCTTTCCAGTTTTTGAGCAAACTGATGAGCAAAATCAGAGAGTTAGAATTCATGCTGTAATTCCATTTAAAACTATCAAGGAATTAAAAAATGCATGTGAAACGTACGGCCCAAATTCGCCTTTTGTTCAGAGTCTGATAGAAAATATCTGCTCACAACCCCTTCCTCCTAGTGACTGGGTTTTTTTAGCCAGATCTTGTCTGAGCGGGGGAGATTACTTACTTTGGAAAACTTACTGGACTGATTTTTGTAATGAACAGGCAGAAAGAAACAGAAGACAGGGCATAGAAACGCCAGTAACGATGTTTTTAGGGACTGAAGATTTTGCTGATTTAGAAAGACAGTTAAATTATGATTTTGTAGTGTACAATCAAATAACTGATTGTGCAAAACGTGCCTGGAGGCAAATTGTCCCCAAGGACCAGTCCAATTTAGTTCTTACCAAAATCAGACAAGGTGCCAGTGAGACTTATTCAGATTTCGTAGCCCGACTATATCAGGCTGCGAACAGGTCCATCGGAGACCCAGGAGCTAGCGAATTTATTGTTAGACAATTGGCTTTTGAGAACGCAAACAAAATTTGCCAAGATGTTCTCCGCCCCCATCGTAAGAAAGGAACAATTTCTGAGTATATTCGCTTGTGTTCTGACTTAGATTCCACTCAGTTGCAAACGGTAGCCTTAGCAACAGTATTAAAGGAAACTTTGGGGCCACAAAATTCAGTTCAGAAGTCCCGCAGCAAGTGTTACGTTTGCGGAAAACCCGGTCATTTCGCCTACGAATGTCGCCAACGCAAATTTAGGTTTAGGGCTCCATCTACTGGCGATAATAGATATTGCAGGACTCGGCGCCACGTGGTTGATTCGGGTGGCGCGGATGAGCCCGCCTTCTCGCCACAAGTATTTCCTCCTAGCGAGGGGACAAAAAACTTCCGTTCGGCCCCTCCCCGGGCCCAGAAACAATATGGGGAGACGTCGCACAGTGTGACGTCACTAGCGGCGCCGACCAGGACAGTCCGCGATTTTTACCGGAGCAGAGACATGGATCACAGACAGTTTTCTTAGGACCTTCAGAGACAGTTGAATTAGATCCTGAAACGGGACCAACACAAATCCCTACTGGGATTTTCGGGCCGCTTCCTGAAAATACTGTAGGTTTAATTTTGGGGCGTAATAATTTAAAGGGAGCTATTGAAGTAATACCTGGTGTGATAGATTCAGAATTTAAAGGGCAATTATATGTTACTGTAAGATCCAATTATGCCCTAAGACTCACCCCAAAGGATATTTTTGCTCAATTAATATTATTGCCTTGTGTCTCAGAAAGGCACCTGCCGGCAGATTCAGTTTCTAAACCGCCGGACAGAGTATATTGGTCCCAGTTAGTGCGACAAGAACGCCCTTTATTAAAACTTAGAATTAATAATAAAAATTTCCTAGGAATAATTGACACAGGGGCTGATAGTTCAATATTGTCCAGCCGATTTTGGCCCAGGACATGGCCTCTACATACAGCCTCAGCTAATCTAGAAGGAATAGGAAAAATTTCACAGCCTGCTCAAAGTGCCAACTATCTCCGTTGGGAAGATTCTGATGGAAACAGTGGAATATTTAAGCCTTATGTGTTAGAGTCTTTACCAGCTAATCTATGGGGAAGAGATATCTTAGCCAAAATGGGACTGCTACTAGTCACCCCAAATTCTATAAGGTCAGTTGAAGAAATTAATCAAAGGTATTTTCCTGGAGATGATAGGGAAAACTTTCAGGAAGAATATCTGTTTACAAGCCAGTCTCCACGGCAAGGATTAGTAAATACTTCAGGACAAAATTTTTATTAGGGGCACTGAGTACTTCCCCGATCCTTAAAACAGCTGAAAAAATTACGTGGCTCACAGAAGAGCCTATTTGGATTTCTCAGTGGCCCATCTCAGGGGAAAAGCTTAAAATAATTCATAGATTAGTTGAGGAACAACTTCAAGCTGGTCATATTGAACCAACACTTAGCCCTTGGAATACACCTATTTTTGTTATTAAGAAAAAGTCAGGAAATTGGAGATTACTGCAGGATTTAAGGGCGATAAATCAGGCAATTCGGCCTATGGGATCATTACAGCCAGGACTTCCCTCCCCCACAGCCATTCCTTTAGATTACAGCTTGATGGTAATAGATTTAAAAGACTGTTTTTTCTCTATAAGGTTACATCCTGAAGATTGTGAAAAATTTGCTTTCACTGTCCCAGCAGTTAATTTTAAGGAACCTGTTAAAAGATACTGCTGGAAAGTCCTCCCTCAGGGAATGCGTAATAGCCCTACCCTGTGTCAAAAATATGTTGATCAGGCAATAGATCCCATTAGAAATAGCTTCCCTGATGCATACATTATTCATTTTATGGATGATATATTATTGGCCCATGCTAATTCAGAAGTACTTTCAGAAATTTTTACTCAGTTAGAGACCTCACTTACAACTATGGGTTTAAGTATAGCTCCTCAAAAAATTCAAAAGGTATCTCCTTTTCAATATCTAGGTCAGATAATCCAAGGGAGTACAATCCGTCCTCAAAACCTTCAGATAAGAGTTAAGGAGTTACATACCCTTAATGATTTTCAAAAACTATTAGGAGATATTAACTGGCTAAGACCATCCTTAAAGTTAACTACTTCTGAGTTAAGTCCTTTATTTCAGATATTACAAGGAAATCCTTCTCCAACCTCTCCACGTCAACTAACTTTGGAGGCCAAAGCAGCCTTAAGGAAAGTGGAAATTGCAATTAAAAATGCACAGCTTACTAGAATAGATCCTAAAGAAATAATATATTTATTAATATTTCCAACTGAACATACCCCAACAGGAGCCATATGGCAAAAATTAGGAGTTATTGAATGGATTTACTTATCTCATTCCCCTCAAAAGACATTAACACTTTTTCATGATTCTACAGCTCAATTAGTGATTAAGGGTAGAACTAGGATTTTACAATTAATTGGATCTGAGCCTGATATCATAATTATTCCATTTTCTGTTCAACAGATTAATTGGCTTTTTCAAACTTCTAGTTCATGGCAGATAGCTTTTGCAGATTTCCCTGGCCAGATAGATAGCCATTATCCTCGTGATAAGATTGTACAATTTGCATCATTAACATCACTTATTTTTCCAAAGATTGTACTTTCCCATCCAATAGAGGGAGCTTTATCGGTGTTCACAGATGGTTCCAGCTCTGGTAAGGCAGGTTTCTTCAGCCGTGTTCACACAGAGGTAATACAAACTTCTTATACTTCAGCTCAAAGGGCAGAACTTCAAGCCCTGATTTTGGCCTTAGATTATTTTTCAAATGAGCCTATTAATATCTATTCTGACAGCTTATATGCAGTCAGAGTTACCAAAAATATTGAAACCTCAGTTATTGGGTTTACTTCATCACAGGAGTTATTTGAATTATTTCATAATTTACAAAAGACAGTGCTAATGAGGAAGTACCCATATTTTATTGGACATATCCGAGCACATTCTAGCCTCCCTGGACCTTTGGTTGCAGGTAATGATAATATTGATAAATTAGTAGCTTTTTGTCAACAGATGTCTTCATATGACTGTGCCCTAGCTTCCCATTCCTTGCATCATCAAAATGCTTCTAGCTTACGTAAAAAATTTAGTATTACCAGAAAACAGGCTCGTCAGATTGTAAGCCAATGTCCTAAGTGTGTTATTTACACTCCATCTCTGCCATCAGGGGTAAATCCCCGTGGATTAAAACCAAATCAAATATGACAAATAGATGTAACTCATATTCCTCAATTTGGTAAACAATGTTATGTACATGTCATAGTGAACACTTATTCTAGATTTATTTTTGCCACAGCACGTACTAAGAAAAATACTCAACATGTAATTTCTCATTGCTTAACAACTTTTTCTGTTTTAGGGTGTCCTATACAGATTAAAACAAATAATACTCCAACTTATGTAAGCTCTACTTTTCAACAATTTTGCCAAAAGTTTCAAATTAATCATAAAACAGAAATTCCTTATAACCCCCAAGGTCAAGCCATTGTAGAACGAGCTCATTTATCTATTAAACTTCAATTACAAAAATTAAAAAGGGGGAATAAGATAATGACTCCCCAAAATAGCCTTAATCATGCCTTATTTGTTTTAAATTTTTTAAACTGTGACACAGAAGGTCACACTGCTGCTGAGAGGCAAATGTCTCCCTCGGTGACAGGCCCTTTAGGCAGAGTTCTGTGGAAAGATTTACAGACTGGTCAGTGGAAGGGCCCAGATCCGGTAATATCATGGGGCCGAGGACATGCTTGTATTTTTCCAGAAGGTGCTTTTCGTCCTATCTGGGTGCCTGAACGTGCTATCAGACATGGAGGAGATAGAACCCAGACTCAAGCGACTGAGGATAGACACGGAGGAGCCACAACCCAGAAGGAGGAGATATCGAAAAAAGATGAAGAAAGACCAGATTGAACCAGCCGAGAAGCTGATTTCATGGAAAGATGTGAAGAAATTGACAACCCAGGCTTCCCAAATACTTCGACGCCTAGGAAAAAACAGGACACCAGTCTTGATGGTAGCGACAGTAATTGCCCTACTGGGCTGTCAGGTAAAAGGGAATCAAGTAGACACTTATTGGACTTATTTCCCAGATCCACCCCTGGTACACCCAGCTGTGTGGACTGGAGAATCTATTCCAGTATTTACTAATGACTCATTCATGATGGGAGGATTTACAGATGCTCATATTACTCCCAATCATGTGACTAGATTTAATTATTCTGGCTACAGTGCCCAATTACCTTTATGTTGGTCACATGATAAACATGCTGGCTGTCTAAAAGTATCATTTGAAGAAAAGACAGCGATTGGTAAACCTAGACTGACAAATAATTCTATTTATGGAGACTTAAAACCTAATACTAGATCATTAATTAAGATGGGACTTTCCCATAACAAGCCAGTCATTTCTGCAAAACCTCCACCGGTACCCCACTGTCCAAATAGTTCTATAATTGAAATTGGCACCTTTCCTAAATGGATGGATTGTGTAAATACCTTTCCTGTACGACATAAGGTGTCTAAAGCTAGTGGGTATATTTTAGACTGGTCTCCAAAAATTGATAAGAGACAATTACGAAGAAATTCTGCTATGACACCTGCAGGATTTGTTAGTAATATTTTGACTTATAGTGAAGGAGGCATTCAAAGAGATATTTGGCGTTTAATTGCTGCCTCAGAGTATTTACATTTTTCAGACAAACCTTTACCAAAATTTGTCGGCAAGAACTGTAAAGAGGGATCTTGCTATGGCCTAAGAGCCTGTGTCCAATCTCCTTATGTTTTAATTATTGGAAATGTAAAAGTTAGATGGATAGATGATAGATATTTTGTTACTTGTAATAAGTGCAACCTAACCAATTGTATTTCTAGGTATAATGGAGGAAAAGGAGTGCTGATACTTCATCAGCCCTCTTTTGTTTTATTACCTGCTAATATTTCAGAGCCATGGTATGCTGATGCTGGTTTACAAGTTTTACAGCAAATTCATGCCCAGCTAACAAGACCTAAACGTGCTATTGGAGTCATAATTGTTGGTGTCTTAGCACTGGTCTCATTTATTGCCTCAACCGTCTCTGCATCTCTGACATTGTCTCAGAATATTCAGCATGCAAAATTTCTTAATAATTTAGCTCAAAATACTTCCAAGGCTCTGCGTAATCAAGTAAATATTGATGAAAGGATTGAGACTAAGTTAAACGCCTTAGAGGCGACTGTTATTAACATTGGTAATGAACTTTCAGCCTTAAAATTTAAGGAAAGGCTTAAATGCCATGCTAATTATAAGTATGTATGTGTTACAGCTGCCAAGTACAATGCTTCTCTCTGGGATTGGGAGAAGGTTAAAACCCATTTATTAGGTATTTGGCAAAATAGTAATAATAGCTTGGATATTCTGGAACTTCATCACCATATCCAAGACATTCAAAATAATAGAGCTGATTTTTCAGATCCTTCTTCTTTGGCTAACCAAATATTGAAGGAGTTAAATGGATTCAACCCTGGAAATATTCTTAAACACTCCGCTTGGTACATTATTGGATTATTCTCTTTGCTGTTAATTCTCTTTTGTATTGTAACTATAGGATGGCGAGTCCTCCAATCAAGAATCCGGGGACTCCAGAGAGTGAACCGCCGCCTCATTGTTAAGAATAAAAAGGGGGAATATGTGGGGAGCCATTCTGACACGTGATTGGGTGACTCCCGTTAAGGGCCTGAGGCACTCTGGCTGTGTCGGAGTTATCCCGACCCTTTCCTGATGAGAGAGCCCATCCGTGTGGGGGTGTGCGTAACCACTGACCCTGGAGACCCAATCACTGACCCTGACCTTGGAGTACAGCCCCCCCTCAACCTTCATTGGATGGAATTCTCCCCTGAATCTCTTGTTTCCCCCAAATAAAAGGCTGATCCCCGGCGTGTTCGCTCTCTCTCTCTCCTGCTAGCCCAGAGTAATCCTCGCTGCCCTGCTGAGCGGCTGGAGGCAGGGAAACAGGGAGACCGAGCCGTCTCGGACCTAGCATTAAAATAAGGTACTGTCTGTGTGTTTTATTTTGATCTCTTCTAACTAACTGAATGCCAGAACCTCATTAATGAAACCACTGCGCAGGCCGCGTGGTAGAATTGGTCAAAATAGAAATGACTAAAAGTGTTTTCTGCTCTCCCCAGGCTGATTGCTTAGGGAGTCCCTGAACCTGGGCTAATTAAGAGGAGGGAGCTCAGTGGCTCAGTCCTCTTGGGAAGAGGAGAGAGGCAAGGAGAGGGAGACCCTCAACTCTGCACAGCACTGTTATTCCTGGACTTCTTCTTGAGCCCCTGCATGAGGACCACTTCCTTCTTCATAGGAGTGGAGACAGCTGCAGCTCAGAAACTCAGTACCTGTGGGTCAGGAGTGTGCAAAGCCTCTGTGTAGAGGTGAGTGCCTTCTCAAGGGTCCCCCTCTGTGAAGGGGACAGTAGGAGGGAGCTGGTGGCAGGTTCAGGGCCTGGCTGCCTTACAAAACTAGGTACCTGGAGCCTGAGGATTGGGCTAGGGGAGCAGCAGAGTGAACAGTCTCAGATCCAAGTCCTCCTGCTGGGCAGAGAGCACCCTAGTGCTGCACAGACACAGCACAGCTTCCTGATATTAGAGAGCTTCCTGGTTAGGACAGGCATTATTTAAACCATGTATCATACATCACCACCTAGGAAATATTTTCAGCATTCCTTATGTGGCTCAAGAACTTTATGCGTGAGTGCCTACCCCCCCCCCCAAACACAAATACATGTTTGTGTATTTTTTGGCATCAGGGACTGAACCCAAGGGCACTTAATCAATGAGCCACATCCACATCCCTTTTTTAATTTTTCTTTTGAGACAGTGTCTCACTAGGTTTCTTACACCTTGCTAAGTTGCTGAGGCTGGCTTTAAACCTGTGATCCTCATTCCACTGCACCCTGTTTACATGTATGTGTGTGTGTGTGTGTGTGTGTGTGTGTGTGTAAATATCTATAAATTTTCTGTGGCAGTTTTAGAATATAGGTTTTTAAGTTGTCCTTACCCACGTAGAATTTATTATTGAACATCATAGATGAAAAATACATAAAATAAAATTTCCTATACCCTTCTTGACTTCATTTTTTTCTATACAGCATGATCAATATACTAGTTTAGTATGTGTTGTGCTTCCGTTTCTTCTGTGTGTCATTTGGCCCTTATCTCTTCCTTGAATATAATAAATTCCAAAGGACAGCCCTTTTCTTTTGTTCTGTTCATGACGCCATTTTTTTAATTAAATGAAGAGTGAATAAACAATTAGACATATAAAGTCAGGCAACAGAAATTGCTATGAAAAAAGTAAAGTCCAAAAATATCAAGCATGCTTTTCTGTTTTGAGTAGGGAGACTGGAAAAGTCCTTGAAGAGGTGATAAGTAAGAGGCAGGTTCCGGGCATCCCAGCATCTTCTGGTCCAGGGCTGTCCTTTCTGATCCAGGTACTCTTCCTCCCAGGAAAAACAGAGTTAGAGAAGCTGGGTCAACTTTCAGCAATTATCCCACACCCCAGGGTTCTCAGGTGGAGATGGGACCACTCTGAGGTGTGAAGGTTTTAAAGTCTGGGAACAGTAAGGAAGTGGGTCCTAGTGGCCCACAGTGTGTCTCCATGTGGCCATTACTGTCCAGGGCCAGGGCTCAGAGTCTACTCCTGAACATCATCTGGAATGCCTGGGTGTCCTCTGGGCAGTTAACTGGGAGGGAATTGGGCAATTCCAGAACCAGAGTGGCCTGATTAATGCAGCCTTAAAACGGGTAGCTATAATGCACCTATTAGAAAAACTTAAGCGAAAGGAAAACCAATAGATAGAGAAAGGGGATCATGGGAGTAAAGAAGGGAGTAAATGTGGAATTTCTGGGGATTCAAATACAGTCAATTTTACTATATTCATTTATGAATATTTTACACTGAACCCCACTATATGTATAACTATAAGATACTAAAAAATAAATATATAAAATTAAAAACACAGTGGCCTATTTAAAAGATCTGAGGCTCCTTCACCTAGACAAAAGGCATATTTATTGCAGAGAAGAATAAGGGAGGTTTTCTTCACCCCAATAGGCATCTCCACCATTCAAGAGAGCGAGCACTGTAAAAAGGGAGTCTTACAGACTCGATGCTTCCATAGTGAGCTCTGGCTGTGTGCAGAGAACAGTGGTGGGCATGTCTCCTGGTCCTCAGGTGGGAAATAGTTTCTCATCCTGATCTTCCTTGAGAGCAGGACCATGGGGAGCAATGCTCTCTCTTTATTTTGCTCTCCAGGTTTCTCAAGAAGCAGAAGCGAGAACCCAATGATGGACAACCACTCCAGTGCCACTGAATTCTGCCTTCGAGACTTTCCTGGGTCCCAAGAACTACGCAGCACTCTTTTTGCTCTATTCTTTTTCTTCTGCTTGGTGACACTAATGGGAAACATGATCAACATCACCGTTATCGGTGTTGACAGACGTCTCCAGGCCCCCATGTATTTCTTCCTCGCTCACCTCTCTGTCCTGGAGATCCTGATCACAACCATAGTCGTCCCTGTGATGCTTTGGGGATTGATGCTCCCTGGGACGCAGACAATATCTCTGACTGGATGTATTGTCCAACTCTTCCTGTACCTTGCCGTGGGGACCACAGAGTTCACATTTCTTGGAGCGATGGCTGTGGACCGTTACGTGGCTGTGTGTGACCCTTTGAGGTACAACATCATCATGACCAGCCGCACCTGCAACTCTGTGGTAATTGTGTCTTGGCTCTTTGGGTTCCTTTCTGAAATCTGGCCAGTTTATGCCACATTCCAGTTTACTTTCTGCAAATCAAATCTCCTAGATCATTTTTACTGTGACAGAGGACAGTTGCTCAAACTGTCCTGTGATGATACTGTTTTCACAGAGTTTATTCTTTTTCTGATGGCTGTTTTCATCATCATTGGTTCTTTGACCCCTACAATTGTCTCCTACACCTATATCATCTCCACCATCCTCAAGATCCCCTCGGCCTCAGGCCGGAGGAAAGCCTTCTCCACCTGTGCCTCCCACTTTACCTATGTTGTGATTGGCTATGGCAGCTGCTTGTTCCTCTATGTGAAACCCAAGCAAACGCAGGCGGCTGAGTACAACAGGGTAGCATCACTGCTGGTGTCTGTGGTGACCCCTTTCCTGAACCCTTTCATCTTCACTCTCCGCAATGACAAAGTCAAAGAGGCTCTTGGGGATGGAGTGAAACGCTGCTGTCATCTTCTCAAAGATTAGCCCTTCTCCAAGTGAGTGGTAGGTGGTACCTGCTCTGTGTGGATTATTTAGTATCCTAAGAAATCCTAACTCCTCTCTGCCACATTGTGTGTACAATTTCTTGGCATAATTCTTGTGCCAAGAAAGTTAATACGTATACAAAAACAAATTCTAGTCTCTGCCCATTAAAATCTCATAATCTTGATATCTGCCCATGTCTATTGTTGAATTCAAAGAAGCATGTTCCTGGGATATGGGAGGAACTAGAGAAAGGAAATCAGCAACTTATAATCACTTTGTTAAAATGTATTTCCTGGGGGAAGAGAGGAAGTGGGAGAGAGGTATGTGTGAGTGGTGCCATCACCAGATTGCAGAGGAGAGATGTTCACTTTGGTCCTCATAACCATTGCAAATTGTTTCCCTGTACCTTTGTGTGATGTTTTAATGATATGCATATGATATGACCATATACATTTGAAATATCCCTAGGCTTTCTTTGTGTGGTTATGGCTTGATGCTATTGCTACTACAAAGTAGCATCGTTTACATCTTAGCATAGAACCACTCTGGAATGGAGATGGGGTGTGGAATATTCTCCATTTGGCAACTCTTGCTCATGTTCAGAAGAAGAAAGTATTTGGTGATAGGTGCAGGGGAAACATTTCCTTTTTCTAAACTTCAGAGTCTGCATAAATTTCTCTTTGTGGCAGGCAAAGAAACAAGGGAAAATAAGAATTAAATGACTAATTTTAGAAAGAGCATCTTGTGTTTTACAGATGCATAAATCATCCATGTCTACTGAGACTTCTCCTATACCCAGCCTGCAAACTTCATAATGTTCTTTTTTTTGTCTCTCCAAATCCAGCAGTTTCAGTAGAGTGCCATACATGTTATCTTTGGCACATTTTTTAAAAAATGTGAGGTTACTTTTTTTTTTAAAGAGAGAGAGAGAAAGGTTTTTTTAATATTTATTTTTTAGTTTTTGGTGGACAACATCTTTATTTTATTTTTTTATGTGGTGCTGAGGATGGAACCCAGCACCCCGCACATGCCAGGCGAGCGCGCTACCGCTTGAGCCACATCCCCAGCCCATGAGGTTACTTTTTTGATTCCCAAATTCCTAGCAATTCAAGGACTTGACTTTTGGCAATGCACACGTGGAAATTTTGTATAATGTTGGAAAAAGAGTTACAAGGAAGGAGTTTACCCGAATGTATGCAATCAATAGATTCTGCCAGTCCTAAGTGGCGGAAGAAATTGAGCTGCCCAGTAGTGAGTGAAGGGCTATTACAGTTCCAAAGAGTACTGTGGGAGCTGTCTCATCTTGTCTAGTGAGGGTGACCAAACCATCAGATATTACCAGGTAATTTGCACTGCAGAAACACAACAGACAAGGTGGTGAATGCATCCTTAAATCCCGCCAGCCCATGCTTTGGGAGCTGACCCCTGAGCCCAGTGAGGCTACACTGGTTGGAGAAAGGACTTCTGGTTTCCAGGCCAGTTTAGGAAGATATGTTCTCATCAGAAGAAATACCTTTTTTTTTTTCTAATTTATTAATCCAGAGAAGAAGCCTCTAATAGATGAGAAAATAGAGGCTCAGAGAGGTGAAATAACTTGCCCACATTGACTTAGCCATCAATTCTATTGCAGCCCTGTCTATAACTCTGGAGTAAAAATTGTTAACATGGATGCTGGAGAATAAGAGTTTTTATCCATTTCTGATGGGGATAAAAATGAATGGTCTCAGTAATAAGAAATCCTAATAAGCAGCAATAGTGCGTATCCTCTGGTCTACATAATGGTGGCGGGTGCTAATGAGCCCACAAAAGGAAGTCCTCGGCCTCAGGCCGTGTTTATTACTTTTTCTTTGGACTCAGTTTCTGACAGTTTTTCTCCCTCTTCTGAAATCTCTCTCTCTTTGTGCATATTGTCCACCTTTCCATGACATCATTTAACACCTTCGTCCTTATAATGCTTTTCCTTAAGTATTTTAGGAGTTTGAATCGTTTATTGATCATTCACTGTATTCTTAGTGGGTGCCCTAGGGCTTATCTGATCAGAATTCACTTAGTATTCATACTTAACAACACCAGGGAGAAGAAACATTGCTCCTGCGTGCCTGGATTCCCCCTGCCTCTCTCTTGGGTTATCATTGGGGCATATGTTTTATTCATTTAGTTATAATCTCAAAAATACATTCTTAAAATTATTATTTGTGATTTTTAAAGAATTTGGGAGAAGAAAAAAGAGCAGGTGTATGTTTCTAACATTTGTTATTTTAACCTTATTTACATTTTCTGGTTCTTTTCATTTGTTCCCCAGATTCAAGTTACCCTTGGGGGTCATCTCTTTATTTTAAAACAGTTTTGTTACCTACCTATCTTCAGACTGGAACTTCCCTACACTCTGTTTCAAGTAAAGTCAGTTTCCTCATAACTTTTTCTTTAATGATTTGACCCTCCCACTGGAAAAAACAGTGGAGTCCTATCTCTGCCCCTGGAGGTAGGGAGAGTTGTGCCACCCTCCCTTAGTAACAGTTCACCTTAGTTGCAGGGTGTTAGGCAGGGGGTGGCTTTTGAACTTCTGACTGAAGCATTGGAGGCGGAACCTGCACCCTGTGGGTGAGCAGGACTGGGGCCTACCTTCCCACTGGGCTGCTTCTGAATGAAGAGTGAACAAAGGAGGGCCTGTGGCCTCCTGGAATTAGCTTCTGCAACATGTGGGGGAAGAGAGGGATGAGAAAGGCTGGCCATCTGCTGCTCTGGGAAGATACCACAGCTCTCAGTGAGGGCTGCGGGGAGAAGTCAGTGTCCTAGCAGCACCTGCCTGCGTGGATTTCCATCACGCTGAGCTGTGAGGAGGCAGGAAGAAAGAGGGGTCGTGGCCCTCACACCAGACTCCCACGTTCTTACCCAGTTTTAGTACATTTTGAAAGGACACTCGCAAAGTCCACACAAAGTCCAAGGACCACACCACACACCAGAATCCCACTCGAGAGATTTATTGTCAGAGCATGGAGCAAACTGACAAGGCTGTCCCTCAAAGGAGAGCAGCAGTGTGTCGCACTGACAGAGCAGCTTTAGAGCCTGCAAGAGGAAGTTCACAAGCATGCGTTAGGGGTTATGTCATGGCCTGGGGTGGGGTCGACCCTTTAGCAGGCACACGTTCTTAAGAGAGGCCAAGCAGCATTGCCTCAGGATCTCTAGAAAACATGGCTCCTAAGTCAAAACCTCGGGGTCCTAGATAAAATGGCTCCCAACCCCAAATGACGGCTGTAATGCCAATATTGACCTGATGCCAATAGATTTTCTTACATAAATGCTTTTTCCAATTGCTGCTTGCAGTTAGCATAATTTCAAGACTATAAATGTATTTTTTTCCTTGAATTATAATTTTCAACAAGTATCCTTGTTTAATGGCCAGACAATCTGCAGGCTCTTAATCAAAGCTGTTTAAAAGTCACTAAGAGTTTCAATATCTGGATCAGTGCTGCATTTGGTTTATTGCTCCTCTTTTCTTGAAAATGGATTTTGTTTCCTCCTCCTCCCCCTCCCCCTCCTTCTTCCTCCTCTTCCTCCTCCCCCACCACTGCTCATTCTTCCTCTCATTCTTCTTCCTCCTCCTCCTCCTCTTCTTCTTTCTTCTCCCTCCCCTCCCCCGCCCCATCCCACTGCCCTCCTCCTCTTCGCTCCTCCTTCCCTCCTCCTTCTCCTCCTCCCCCTCCTCCTCCTCCTCCTCCGCCTTCTTCTTCTTCTTCCTCCTCCTCCTCTTCATTCATGATATTTTGAAAATTAAATCTCAGATGTTGTAGGTGGAACAGTCAGTGTCTGCGGTAGATAGTATTTACTCCTGGAAATGATACTTTTTATCTAGTCCAGATGTAAGTGTGAGGGCTTCAGTTAATCTGGTCAGGAAGTTGAGCTAGGTTAGGGTATTTGGTTGTCCTTAGTGAACCACATGCTGCAAATTCCTTTAGTCCTGCTGCTATTGTCTTTGGGTCTAGAGTATTCAAACTAGATATATAAATTGGGCTTAACATAAAAACAAAAACCACCTTAGCACTTACTATGTATGAGGTGTCTTAAAGTATTTACAGTGTTATTGCAGGTGACCTTGATGTTGATCATTCCTTGGTCTCGCCAGATAGATATTTGTAGGAGGAATAATTCCCCAATTCTTCCATCTTTATTTCTACTATGCTGAAACAGCCTGGTCTTGGTGAAACAACTTGTTCACTGATTTTTCTTCTGAATATATTTCCTATTATTCTCAAGCCAATGAATATGCACAGTTCAAAAATGTTTTGAACAGTTTTACACAAAATCTCCCATGTGTACAAATTTTCTCTTAATTTACCTAGACTCAAGGCAATTTCTGTCATGAGGTTAGCACTAGATACTGTTCTTAGAGAACTGATCAGTTTTGAACCTGTTTTCTCTTTTTCACCACCACAAATTATTTGGGCAGGTTTTTTTTTTTTTAATTAGAAGGCAAAAAGGATAAAAAATTTTTCATTTAACTTTCACTTTCACCTCCTATTCACTTCTTAAGAATAAGTTGTTAAGCAGTGCTGAAAACTTCAAGAGCTGTTCTAATTTTATAAAGATTAACCAGGGCTTTAGCCCTATACATGTAAGCAGCTTAATAATGTATTTATAGCATCTTTGAAATTTTCCTCTTGTTGGCTCTTTGGTCTAGTTACTAAAGCCAACTCCATTTGTAGACTCAACTACACTCACATTGGATATCAGAATGGGTGTCTTCTCTTAAATGACTTTTTTGGAAATTGTAGGTTTGGGGCATTATGTAAGACAGAAGAGTCACCAGCTGATCTGGTGCCCCCTGCCCACCATTCCCGCTTTCAGGCCATTGTCCCCATCCTGCAGCTGCTCACACCCTCACCTTCTTCAGAGAATTGCCCTTAACTGGACGGGCATCTACTTGGGTGAGAGGCTTATATTCTATCCCTACCCAAGCAAAGCCCACTGCCTAAGACAGAATGATTGACCGACAGATCCAAATGTCATTCAACTTGACTTATCGCATGTCCAAGTGTATGGAGCGATTCTTTCCTTAAAAGTCCCATGGGGATGATCCCCCAGTTCTTTGATCCTTAATTCTACTTTCCTGAGACACTCTGGCCTTAAACTAGGACAACAGTTTTGGTTAGCTTTTCCCCCTTGCCTTATGCTGCTTCTCTCACTCTCCTTTCCCAGAGCGTGCTCCTATGATAAATCATTTCCACAAGAATCTCTGTCTCAGGCACTGTCTCTGGAGCACACAATCCAAGTCAGTTGATACTAGCAGTGGTCCTGAAAGCAAAGGAACTGGAGATGGATCCAGATTCCCTAGCAGAGATCAGTGAACATCCCACCCCTGGAAGTGCTGACGGGCTCTAGAAAGGTTATGTGATGGAGCAAATGCAATGATTCAGATCCTTTTCCTTTGGTGAGACTAGTATTTGAGAGGGTCAAGGAAAATGTGAACTCTAAGGCCTACGGAACTTAGTAGCTGTTGCTAAATAGCTGTGCCATTTCTGGAGAGAAAAGGTAGGCTCAGTTCTACTTATGACAATATATGAGAACTAGAGGTTGTTTTACTCTGTTTTCTGTTGCTTTAACAAAAAGCAGAGGCTAGGAATTTTATCAAGATAGGAGGTTTATTTAGCTTCTAGTTCTAGAGGTTCAAGAGCATGGCACCAGCATTTGCTTGACTCTGGTGGGGGCTTCATGGTGGCTGGCATCAAAATGGTGGAAGTATGTGTAGAAGAGGTCACATGGCAAGACAGAAAGCAAAATAGAGGACCAAGACAGCCATTATGACTTGCTTTGAAACAACCCATTTTCAAGAGAAGTAACGCACTTCAAGAAACCAGTGTCAATCCCTTCTGAGGGTGGTGTCTGTGACCTAAGTGCCCCTAGGCTTGGTAAAAGATTTCTGGGTTGATACTGTTGGGAACCTTGAACACACAAATTCTTCTACACCCTCTTGGCCTGAGATGTGGCCTACTCTCCTTTTGGACAAGTAAGTCCTTTGGACCTACTTTAGAAATATTCAGAGAACTCAAATATGGTAGCTACCATGTAAGTTAGGTTTGTCTTCCTTGGAATCTGCCTCCATCCCTTCTCCTTCCGCCAGTTTTATAGAGTTAGATCTCAACATAAACTGTGGCAGAGCTGAGGCTGCCGACAGAATGATGTTATAGACCAAAGCTCCTAGGAGCACTGCCCGGCCCAGCATTAGCAGGTGCTGGCAAAGTGGGGAATCCAGAGGGCAGTGGATCGAGAGGGTGGTTGAAATATAAAGCTGGATAAGGGAGAATGTGTTGAGATGGAACCACTTCTCCATCACGCAGAATTTAGCACTTTGGCAGGAGCCTAGAAAACGAATTGAATGTATGCTATTGCTGATTCATGGAAATTTGGAAAAAATAACAGCTTTCATTAAAGTAAGTGGAGATGCCAGAAATTGCCTTGGGAGACTATGAAAGAAAGGATCGAAAGGCTTAGAAAAGTGGAAATGCAGTAATTGGTCTACTGTTAGACAGAAGAACCTACTCGCTGATCATAGCCTCAGACGCCTGGACAACACCCTTTCTAGCAAAGTGATTTTTTAAATGTGCAGTACCTAGATCAGCTATTGTGAATTCAGCTGATATAAACATTAATGTGGCTGAGTCACTGCAGCGTGCTGATTTTCAATTCCCCTATAAGGAGGAAAAGGGAAGAATAGATGTTCTGTAGATTAGACAAAGAGGAATGAAAGGAAGGGTGGGGGAGAGTAAAAAGGAAAGATAGTGGAATGAATCAATAATTTTCCTATGTACTTACATGAATACGCCATAGTGAATCCCACCATCATGTGCATCCATAAGAATGGGGTCTTAACTAGAATAAGATATAATCCATGCTTGTATAATTATATCAAAATGAATTCTAATATGATGTACAACTAAAAAGAAAAAAATGAAATCTTATTCACTCAATAAAAAAGTGCATTACAGAAGATATCAGCTGAGATGCTCATGTTAAGAGCTGCTGTTACAGAACAAAAGTTCTTAGCAGCAAGAGGACACAGGTAACCAAAACAGCAGAGGCCATGTGGCTGCACTTAGGTTTGATGTAAAGCACACACACTTGCCATCCTGGGCAGGAAGGTTGAAGTGGAAGATAGGAGTTTGAACCACATGGTCTTTGGCATGGTTGATAGGACATGGTGATCATGGGGTATGATATATGGCGACCCACAAGAGTATGGCTCAATATGCCTAATCAAAGACATCAAGAATAAATGAGAAGAAGGCTAAGGCAATCATCCCAGTGGAAAGATTTGATCCTTTGCCCTGTTTCCAAATTTGGGCCAGTTGTCAGATCCAGGATCTTTCACACAAAAAGGAAGCCAAAGTACCAGAAGTCAGACTCTCTGATGATACAAATAGATCCAGTGTCAATTTCAGAGTCTGTCCCTGCAAAGCCAACAATTATCTTTGTGAATAGCCATTCTTGGAGAAAAGGGAATACCCAGATATCCCAAGTGCTGCAGGGTATAAGAGAATGTGAATTGAGGTTAATAGCAAGGGACAAATAGCCCCATGGATGCCCCTCATTAGAGAGCACGTGGAAGTGAGCTTATTAGAGTAGTGCTGATGTAGAACCACCTTGCTCTAGTTCCATGGAATCCTCTCTTTTCTGCTTTTTTTCCCTCTCTTTTCTTTTATCTCTTCTCTACTCCTTTATCTCTTCTCCCCCCGCCCAACCTTGATGTTCCCAATTCCTGTCTCTGTTTCTCTTTCTCTGACTCTCCCCACCCATCCCTCTGTAACACACACACACCCAACACTCTGCATCAGGCACTATATCAGGCACCGCAAGAGGCACTGATAATTCAGAATTCCCTGACCCATCAACAGCTCAGTGCAGTGAGGGAGAGGAATAGGTTCATGAACAGCTGACTTAATGAAGGGTCCCTAGAGGTCTGTATGGGGTGGGTATGGCAGCACAGAGGCAGACCATCCAGCTAGACAGGAGCAGGGGAAATGAAGGAGAGGTTCTCAGACTCAGTGATGTTTGACTTCATGTTAGAAAGAGAAGTAAGTGTAATCAGGCAGAAAAAGGAGACTCCCTATGCTCTTATGCTCACTTTCAACTGGGACTTGGCTTTCTTCAAGGTTCATCTCTTAGCATGTATTTATTTGTAGTCATGGCAAGTAGACATTTTACAGAAGACTCAGCTGGCGTTAAACCAACCATGAGAACGTTCGGAAAGCTAGCTCATATGCAGGAACTTTCCCCTCAGGAGTTTGGATTTCAAAGGATTTCTAATTGGCTGCTACCAGGTTATTCTATTTCTCTGTTGTGGATGAGCAAACATTCCGAGGCCCCCAGAACACTCTAAAATTTGAACAGAGAGCATCTCTGGTAGAAGGAGCTGTACATGCAGAAGAGACGCTTTCCAAGTGGCCCGAATTCTTTACCTTGCATCTAATTTTACCCCTGGAAGATGGTTAATAGGAAAACATGGAATTTGTAGCCAGCTTAGTCTCCAGTTCTGATCTGTCAGTTCTGAGTCATGTGACCTGACATTCAACCTCTCTGAGTCTTTATAGGGTTCACTTCTTAGGAGCTGGAGGAAATTAAAAACAAAAAAAAAATTGGAAGAAACAGGTGCACATCAAGTTCCCAATAAGTTTCAGAGGTGGAACAACAACCTGAGGTCATCTACACTTTTCCGTACATAAATCATGGTCCAAATTCACATGGTTAAGGGGCCTCCTGCTTGGTAAAAAGAAGGTGGACTGGAGAGAAAAAATGTGCACAGGAGTAAGAATTTCTATACTTAACAGACAAGTTTATGGTAATATGTACTCCAAATTGTTTAGAACGCTCAGGGAACCAATGGAAATCAGGGAAGATTCATGGTCGAGTCCTCGAAAGACCAGTGATCACAAATATAGCTAAAATATGAAAGAAAAAAAAAGCAGATGAATGATGATAGATGAAAGGATGCGTTGATTAATTTTTAAGCAAGATTACAGAATCAAAGAAAGACAGGACTCCTCTCATAGAAGGCAGGTCAAACATGGTAGAAGAAACTGGCTACGGACAGAGTTCAGAGAAGAACATCTACCTGACCACACTTGGCAACTCCTGCTGTGTGCTGAGATTTGTTTTGTAGAGGCAGAAAGCTCAGGGCCCAAGCCTTTTTAACAGAGGAGTGCTATGGTCTGGGAATGTCCCTCAGAATCTGTATGTGGGGAACTTCATCCCCAAAGTGTAATGGCATTTGGAAATGGGGCCTTTGAGAGGTAATTGGGACTAGATGACATCATGAGGTGGGGTCCTCATGATGGCCTGAGGGGTTTATAAGAAGAGGAAGAGAAACGCAAGCTAGAATTTGCCCTGTTTGCCATGTGGTACCTTCCACCATGGTATGCTGCAGCCTTCCAAAAGCTGACCAGATGGTGAAGTCATAACCCTTGGGCTTCCCAACCTTCAGAACCATGGGCTAAATAACCCTTTCTCCTTAAAAATTGCCTGGCCACAGGTATTTAGTTATAGCAGCAGAAAAAAGAATTAAGATAGGGCCCCAGACCAAAAAAAAAAAAAAAATGTTGGTAGCAGTGATTTGGGGGACTTCCGAGGGAGAGAGGTGGTGGTGATAGTGAAGCTTCCAGAATATTGTGTGTGAGGGAGGGAGACAGAGTATAAGCCATCTGGATAGACCTCTTGGAGCTGCATTATGACATGGATTATAAAAGTAAACACTTTGAAAGAAGTTGTCATCAGGATTAAGTTGTTGGAAGTTTAGAGAAAAAAATTTTGAAAATTAGTTAAAGGTTATCTGTGTATAGTGATATAAATTGGTTCATCTCTGGTGTGTGGATGGGTTATATTTATAATTCTTTCCCTTGAATTGAAATAAGTGCAGAATGCCTTGGTATAAATTTGAATAGAAAACTGAAAAGATGAGGAAGGTAGAGAGAGATCAATGAATAGGTGTCTAGACAACTTAAGACCATGAAACATGCAGAGGGAGAGATGGAGGAAGGCTTGGTGGCCAGGTAGAGAAAAAAATACAGGAAGTTCCTGGCTGGTGACATTTTAATTTTTTTTTTTTTAGCTGATGATTTTCAGTCTTATGGTGGTATAAAAATAATGCACATTCCAAAGAAATCATACTTCAAATTTTGAATTTTGACCTTTTCCCAGGCTAGCAATATGTGTTCGAGACTCTTGTGATGCTGGGCAATGGCCGTGAGCAGCTCCCAGTCAGATGTGCAATAATGAGAGTACGTGATGGGTACCCTACAGTGCCCTGTTGTCAGTTCATCCTGGATACTGTGTGTTTGCACCCACGAGGTCTACAAAATGCCCATCTGTGTGTGTACATAAGATAGTCAACACTCTATTATAAAACTAGGCATTGTGTTAGATGGTTTCAATGTTCAGTGTGTTAGATATACTAAATGCATTTTGAATTTGTGATATTTTCAATTTAGGATGGTTTTACGAGGCATAATCCCATTGTAAAGTCTGGGAGCGTCCACACTTGGTATTAGGAAGGACAGGTCAATTAAAAACAGAACTACAGAAGACCCAGTGGAATGAGGGAAGAGTCACAGAGGCAGTGGGTGCCTGGGAATGAAGGGCAGAGTCTGGGGGAATAGGGAGAGCTCCTGTGTACAAAGTCCAGGGACATCAGCTCAGCTGACTGACCACGGGACAGAAAGCTAGGGTTCAACAGGGAAGGATGGAAGTGCCTATAAATGCCACAGACATGGCTAAGCTGTCTAAGAATGAAACTTGGAATTTCATGTTCAACATATTGCATACATTGTTTCTAAATATAATGACCCATTAAGAAAAGGTTATTGTCTTCTTTTTACAAGTGAAGAGTATGAAATAAGAAACACCTGGACAGAAGTTGCATTTCACCCCAGGCCTGGCTGATGCCAACACACTGCCTTGGTGCTTCCCAACCATGGCTGTTGTAGGACGCTCAGGAGCATGCGATCGCAAGTATTGCCAACATGCCGACTCCATAAAGCAAGCTAAGTTTAAATGTATGTACGTAGTTCATGCTCAGATCAATGAAATACCCACCATGGGGAAATATTGCTGATTTTTTCCATTTTTCTATTGTATGAATTTTCTTATTGAAGAATAGCAAAATAATCCAGTTTGGGACTTTGGTGTTAAGTGTGTGTTGGAGTGGGATTGTTGGGTTCTAAGAATGTGTTGCCATTTGAAAAGGAGTCCTGTGTTGAAGGAGTTTGGTAGCCACTGCCTGCTGCTTTTCCTTGACCAGCCACATTCCACATATTAGCCCAGGTGGTATATAATCTGCATAAAAACAGCATGCACCCCCAAAGATCTCAACAGTGTGCAAAAAGGCACTGTGCACTTTATGTGGGTGTGTGTATATGTGGGGCATAGACAGAATGGAGGAGAGGTGGATGTCTGAGCCTATTACACTGCAATCTGAATAGAGCCAGCCTCCTATGTCTTTGGTCGCTGCCAACTTCAGTAATATGAAAAAACTCTTGTTGGAGATAGTTTCTCTAATTACTATGTTTACCTCCTTTTCTCAAGTTAATTGATATTAATGATCAATTATCCTCATGGCCCACCCTCCAAAGGAAGAACCTGAGCAGGCAGAGGCCACGTTGCCAACTCTGCGGCCAGTGCCTCCTCAGAGGTGTGTATCTACCCCCACCTAGTGACCACTGTAGGTAATGCGGGGGAAGCTTGAAGGCTGCCAGCAGGAAGTGTGTTTCAGGCATGATGTCAGAGGGAAAGGGACATTTCCAGAGATGAGGGGAGTGGACAACAAAAAGTTAGAAAATATTGGGTACAAAATTTTAAAAACCTGAAAATAGGAGGCAATTCGGAAGCAAATCAAATGTCCAGAAAATGCTTGAGATCTATGAACAGAGAAACTCATTTCCTGGGAAGAATAACAATTATTTCCGTGGACAGAAAAATTTATTTGTATTTATTTACTTACTTTGCAGTGCTGGGGATTGAACCCAGGGCCTTGCATGTGGTAGGTAAGCACTCTACCACTGAGCCTCATCCCTGTCCTGAATTGTTTGAAGGTCATGAGTGTGATCTCCAGTACCCCCGCAACACACACACACACACACACACACACACACACACACCTGAACAGGACTCAGCACTTATTGAATCCCTCCAGAAGGGCTGAGGAGGCAGGGCAAAATTTGGTGAAACAGTTAGGGTCAGAAAAAAATCATGTTCCCAGGTACACATTTAACTGAGCTATTGCAAGCACAATATTGTTTTGTGGGTGTTGTAGGGGATGGGATGACATTAAACTGTTTTTACCAACTACCTTGAATGCTTCTAATAATAGCCTCAGTCTGTGGAACACACGCCCTATAGTAGGTCTGCCATAGGGACTATACCTACCACATTATCAACACAGACAATGTTGTACCATTTGGTACCATCAGCTCTCCACATCCACGTGTTCCACACTGTGAATTCCACATCTGTGGATATAACCAGTCATGTATGGAAGACATCTGGAAAGAAATGTGTGTCTGTACCAAATGTGTTCAGAAAGTTTTCTTGCCATTATTCTCCAAACAATGCAGTGTAACAACTGTTTATGCTGTACTATGTAGAATGTGCATAGGTTCTGTGCAAATGCCAGGCCATTTTATAAAAGGAACATGAGCATACACATTTTAGTATTCATGGGGTGTCCTGGAACTAACTGCCTGTAGACACCAAGGGATGATTGATTATATTCTGTCCTATGTCAAGGACAAGGAAAACAGGGATTCAGAGATGTCAAATAACAAACCCAAGATCTCCTAAGCACTGAAAGGTCAAGATGGGATTCAAGTTCAGGTCCACGATTCCAGATCCTATTCTCCCCATCATACATATCACATTGCTTTTCTTTAAATTATCTACACTTAAAATTTAATTTTGATGTTGATTTGTTAACAAATTCATATAGCAAGAGGTTCAAAAAAGTATAAAAGTGTAGCAAGTAGAAAGAGATCACCCATCTACATCCAGCTGTCCAGCACCTCTTCCTTGAGGCAGCCCCCTGTTACTGGTGCCTTGTCTACCTTTCCAGAGTGTTTAATCCTTAAGTACACAATTAACAAAAGTTAACAAATGTTAACATCAAAATGATGGCTCCCCCAGCATCATAAGAAATCTTATTTTTATAAGTAAATCAGAAAGTCACACCAAGAGGTTCTTTCATTTAAACATCAAAGTCAAAACTACTTTGCTTGTTTTAACAAAATTCTATTCAATCAAAAGCTAAGCATAGAGGGTTTTCAAAATAAAATATGGTAATCTGCCTTTCAGTCATTTTAGTTTTGAGTCACTACTAAAGTAAGGCTTAAAAATGATTGCTGAAATTTTCTCCGAAGTTTATATGCCTTCCCAAACCCCTGTTAGAAAGCACAAAATTACCCACAGCTTGTCTCCCATCCCTTTCTTTTATTAAAAACACTCTTCTTATTCCCAGACCTTTTCTCAGATATTAGATTGACCCTTAGCCAACCAAGTTAATATGGCTAGAGATACTCTTGCTAAAGAGTCTCAGCCCAAAGTGCCGGTCTGGATTTTATTTCTAGTTATATCATGGGCAAACTAGATGGCCATTTCTTTAACAAAATGCCTTGAAGTTTAAAAAATGTTCCCAAACTCGTTTGCCACATGTTGTTTTGTCAGTACGAGTCCAGTTTTCACATGCAAAATGAATCAGCTTCATCACTCTCAGTGTTAAGTACATTTTTGCAAGAGGTCCCATTTTTAGCCAAGTCACAGCTGAGCGTTACTTTCAGCTAATTAGTACTTGTTCTTAAATTGGGCAGTTCTAACCCAAGCTAGAAGATGAGATGCAATTTACTTCCTCTCTACTCTCCTAAAATTAACCAAGCTGTAAATTTCGAGTGTTCCCTTGTTTTTCCCTTTGTCTCCCCCAGGGTTTGGTTCCATCATAAAGAATTCAACAGAACTCATACTATTTCCACAAATCTTGCTGTTCTGATCTGAGCAGTAATGGAGAATTTCCTTTCAAAACTTCTGCTCTTTGGTTGCCAAGCAACCATTAATTTATTGCAACTAACTAGTTTTGAAATTATATATAATAGTTCACTAAATAATGTGCTTTCCATGCTCCTAAATACATACAACATTGGCCAAATCTGAATGAATATGATGTTCTTGTATAAAAAAAAAAACTATAGGAGCATCTCTTGAGATGAAGAAAAGAGGGAATCAATCTGTCTATTCCCTGATTTAGGAATACAGGGATCTGTGGGATCATACAACTTGATGGCCACAAAATTGGAGCAATTTAAGGTACTGGATCATTCTTTTTCCTAAAGAAGAGTGACATGAACTACAATTAAGTCCCCTTGAAGGACCCATGATTTTGTTAGGCTGATCCACTTTAACCCATATTTTATTATATAAGGACATTCTAAATAAACCAATCATTTGGTTTGTGGCAAATTTATTAAGTGAGCTAAATTTAATGGGATAGAAATAGAGAATGACTTTCTTTTCTCATTAACCATTACCTCTAACATGTTCCATCATGTCTCACTTCCCTTCCCCTTGTTACTTGTAGGACATATCCTGTCTAAATTAGAACTACATTGTATCTAGTTTAGAGAATTTCTTCTCCTCTAAACAAGTTTCTGACCAGCAACTTGGAACCCCATGGATGGAAAGCAGGAACATCTGGCTCTTTCACCCCTCCTTTTTACCCACTCTAACCCCCCATCTCTGCCCTGGCTCTTTTGATACAGGACAGGCAGGAGATTAGAGAGGAAAGGGCTGAGGTCTTTGTAGTTGTCTAGAGCTGTCTGTCCTTTCCTTGGCTGCTGTTGCCCTTCATGGGCAGGCATCCAAATGCAATCACGCTCACTGGGCACCTTTGTAGGTTCTTTAGTTACCCAGGAAGGACAGTAACTTGTAGTTACCCTCAAGTTCTGCATTAGTTGTTCACCTTACAGTGCTAGGGTCTCCTTGTTTGAGTAGGTGGCCCTCTTGGATGAAAAATCTTCACAATTGTTTGTACCTTCCCTGATGCCCATTGAGCCTCTTTTGCTGTATCAGTGATAGAAGTACAAGTTTAATGGTGTCCTCCCCATGAGACAAGAGCACTCCCTGCTCTCTCAAACTCTAAGGAAGGGTGTTCATCGCTCCATAGGACTGTCTCCATGCTGCTTCTGAGAGGACCAAGGTGGGTCTGTGGGGTTCGACATCCAACAAGCAGTGGGATAAATAAGAGACCTCATTTCTGTGGGATGCACACATAAGCCTCTTGGAGATTGGCTGTTCTTCCTAGGGCATGTGGAAGAAGGCACTAGGGTGCTCCATTGCTGTGAATTTTTTTTCTCCAGTAAATGTATTCCTTTGTCCTTCAGCTTGTCTGGGTGGTGAAATGAGGTCAATAGGTAGCTGTGCTGCATTTTGCAAAGTTGACTCTGCTCTTTTGTTTTAGAATTCATTGGTGCTAAACACCTATTTTCTGAGCTTTGGTTTTTTAGTTTGATGATAATAAAAAAGCCCATCTCAATATGTCACTATAAAGGCAACCACAAAACAGGAAAGGTTTCAGCAGCAAAAACAGAACCCCACAGGGTGACAGCTGCTCATCTTGGAATCTGCCAGTTTTGCTTCGATGCCTTTGGTTTTCTCAGGTTGAAAGAGAGTTCAGAGTTGGGTCAAGGACACTGGCCACAGCAGGAGAAGGAACAGAGAAGAAGGTGTAGTAAGGCAGCAGGACCTAAGACTGACAGACAGACAAAATCTAGAAAGATTAGAAAGGAATCTGTAAGGGAGGCCATGGGAAGTGAAGCAGTCTCCACCCATCCCTCTTCTTATCCTGCAAAACTATTCCAGATAATTCCTCTCTGTGCTAGGCTGGGCCCCCCAAGAAGCAGACACCAAGTGAGCCATTGGATAGTGATGCAGGCACAAGCATTATGAAGGAGGGATGGAAGGTGGAAAGGTTTGGGGAAAGAGTCTGAGATGGCAGGGAAGTTCTTATGAAGTTCAGTAAGGCTATCAGGTTGTTGTTGGGCCTATGTCACCCCTCTGAGCTGCCCATGCCACCCACAGTCATCAGCTGGGAGCAGTCCCTGGAAAACATGGCCCCAGCAAAGACACCTGAAGGATTTTGGAGCACAGCAGCTGGCACTGCCTATCAGTTGAACTCCTTGTCATTAGAGACATGAGGAGTACATTTGCATGCCATCGCATACTCCAGACAATGAAATGACTGAACGAGTCAACATTCTTTTCTTTTTCTTAGCTATTATGTTAACTGAATCTTATCTTTTCTTCTAAGACAAACCTCCTGAAATATAAGTACACAGCCAGTGCTCTTCCTTCCATATGTTCCAATATTTGTTTACCCACAGCAAGATAGATCCTCTCCCCACTGCCTATGGACACTGCTCTAGACATAGCTATTGTCCATTTCCAGGGACTGAATACATGCACCTGGAGATAAAATAAAATCAATCAGGGAAGGATAGTTGTGGATTGGGGGATGTGAACAGAAATCTGATGTAAGAAAGGGGAATGCAGATATTTGAATGTTTTAGAAAATAGAGGGGAGAAAAAAAAAGAGCAGAGAGGTTGAAGAAGAGAGTGGATTTTAAAAATATCTTCTCTGATGTCCAAAAGTCTTTGCAGAGACCCCAGGGCTTCTTGGTCATATGTAAAGTGAAAGGAAAAACACAACTGAGCAAATCTGCATCTTTGGTTGACTTCAGATTTGTCCAAAGAGGTCAGCCTCTTTGAGTCTTTGCTCTCCCCAGAGAAAAGGCAGGCAAAAGGGTGCATGCTGGGTTTCTGCCACCCAGACTTTCTTCCTTTCTTCGGTCCTCTTCCAGGTTCAGCAGTTGCTATTCTCCTGGTAAGAAGCTGTATTGACTCATATGAATCATCACAGGTTATGTGTCTCATGATCTTCAACTTCAATTTATATCCTTCTCCTTTAAGTCTGAGCACATTCATTAAATTTTTTGGCATGCTAGACCATGCAATTAGACAAGAGAAAAAAATGCAGATGTAAAATATTGGAAAGGAGGAGAAAATAAAATTACCCTTAATTTCAAATGATGTTTACATCAAAAAAAGACCCACAAGAAAATAAATTAAAAATACAGCAAGATAACTCAGAAATGTGACTAGGTATAAAATTTATATTCAGAATCAAAATTTTTCACATATACAAACATATTCAATTAGGACATATAATGATAGCAAAAGACTCTCATTTACAAAAGCAACAACAAAGAACAAGAACATTAGGAGTAAATTTAATAAGTAAAGTTTTATATAAAGGAAACTTCAAAATTTTCCTGAGAAACACCAAAGAAGACTTAAAGTGGACTCAACAATACAAAGAGGTCCACTTCACAGAAGAAGAAATATAAATAGTCAAGAAATACATAAAAAATGATCAACATCTCTAGCATAATTAGAGAAATGCAAATCAAAACTACACTATTTCATCTCACTCCAGGAAGAATGGCAATTATTAAGACTATAAGTAAAAATAAATGTTGGTGATGATGTGGGGAAAAAGGTACACTCATACATTGCTGATGGGACTGCAAATTAATGCAACCACACTGAGATTGCACAATTAAGCAATATGGAGATTCCTCAGAAAACTTGGAATGGATCCACCATTGACCCAATTATCCTACTCCTTGACATATACCCCGAGGAGTTAAAATCAGCATACTATAATGACAAAGCCACATTAATGTTTATAGCAGCTCCATTCTCAATAGCTAAGCTATGGAACCAACCTACATGCTCTTCTCAGCAGATGAATGAATAAAAAAATGTGGTATATATACACACTGGAATATTATTCAGCAATAAGAAAGAATGAAATTATGGTATTTGCTGGTAAATGAATGGAACTGGAGACTATCATGCTAAGTGAAATAAGCCAATCCCCTCCAAAAAAAAAAAAAAAAAAAAAAAAAGGAGAATGTTCTCTCTGTTACACAGATGCTGACTCACAATGGACAGGGAGGAGTTGGGTGAATGGAGGGGGTTTGGAAATTGGAAAGACATTAGCATGAATCTCCTAGGAGCCACAAGCAAATAATATGATGCATGGCACCTTTGGTTGTAAGGTGACGCCAGCTAGCCACTGAGATGATATGATTATGTTAAGATTTACATTCATATGGAAATTGGACTCCTGCTGTTCACCTTGGCCTGCTACAGGACTCATGTTACGGGACTCCTGGAGAGTTCCCATTGGTTGGGGGAGGATAGTAGGAGGGAATTCCGGGGGAGGTGGGGGGGGCGGTTCTGGGGCCGGCCGGTTCTGGTAGACGCACGCGGGTGGACCGATTCTGGCTTGCCGGCGCCTACAGAGTATTGGCGGCTTTTTCAAAAATAAAGTTTTGTTCCTGCTTGAGTGGCTCGTGATTCTGTGCCCAGCCAAGACTGCGGCAATTGGTGGCCCGTGCGGGGAACGCCTGAAACTTAGAGGTGAGTAAAATTGCTCGCCCCTGAGGGAAGGCGACAGAATGGGTGACCATTTCAAAAAACAATGTGTTCTTGTTTTCATTTATTTTGTTTTTATTTCAAGCTCCCTAGCCCTAGAATTTTCTCAGGCAAACTGGGAAAAATGGTTGGCTCAAGGTTTGAAGTTATTCGGCCCTGAGAAAGAGAAAATTGAGATAACCATTCTCTGCTCCGTTTTTGTTTCATTCTGCTTCGGCTTTGTTTTATCCTATCTTATTGGGTTACGTTACCTTTATAGTAGACTAGAATCTAGTAAAAAACAAACCGAAAAACTGTTAAGTAAATTGTTAGAGGTCCAAACTATGGTAGAAAAAACGCTAGGTCAAGCAAAAGAGAAGGTCTCTCAAGCTAGTCAGACAGAGGAAAATTTAAAGAAAGAAAGCTTAGAGGAAAAACAGCCATCAGGTGGAGAATTAAAACAGGAGGTTGCTACTAACTCCGTTCTATCACCAGAGGGCGTAATTCAACCAATAGCTCCATCTACCACTGAGCGGCCCTCAACTCCCGTAGTTGATGGAAGGAATTCTGAGGCAGGACCCCAAAGATTAGCATGCCCTGTACTTGAGCAGGCAGGAGGGCAATGAATTCACCATGCTTTAGATTTCAAAACAGTAAAGCAATTAAAGGAGGCTGTAACAACCTATGGGCCACAAGCTCCCTTCACGGTAAGCATGGTCGAATCTGTTACCAACTTGGACATGACACCAGCAGATTGGGCTAACATGTGTCGATCTGTGCTAAACGGAGGACAATATTTGTTATGGAAGGTTGCCAATGAGGAATTTTGCATGGAGACAGCTAGGCAAAATGCAGAAGCCGGTTACCCTCAAAGAAATATAGATATGCTATTGGGAAAGGGACCTTATGAGGGTCAAAGACAGCAAATTGAATATGACCCTGGCGTATACGCACAAATTGCTGTAGATGCAGTTAGGGCATGGAAAACTTTACAGGGGCATGGAGACTTACAAGGTCAATTATCTAAGGTAATACAAGGAACTAATGAACCTTACGCTGAATTTGTAGATAGACTTATTCAGACAGCCTCTAGATTATTTGGAAATACAGAACAGGTAATGCCATTTATAAAACAACTGGCTTATGACCAAGCAAATCGTTGCTGCAGAGAGGTCATTAGACCATGGAGACATGAAGATTTAAACACATATATTAAATTATGTAGAGACATTAATGAACAAGGGCAAGTCTTAGCAGCAGTACAACAGGCTTTAGATGCCAGGCCAAAAACATGCTATAATTGTAATCAAACAGGACATTTTAAAAGGAGTTGCCCCATAAGAGGAGGGTTTAACAAAACTGGGTATCAAAGG
Organism: Spermophilus citellus; assembly: GCF_964194105.1. Lineage (NCBI taxonomy): Eukaryota > Metazoa > Chordata > Mammalia > Rodentia > Sciuridae > Spermophilus > Spermophilus citellus. The sequence goes on along the minus strand of NC_138184.1, from coordinate 219,832,915 downwards.
AATAGAATACCGGGTATTTGCCCACGATACCATAGATGGAAACATTGGGCTAATGAATGCCGTTCTCAAACCACCATAGAGGGTATTCCATTATCAAAAAACGGACAAGGACCAAGTGTTTACCCACGATATCGTGGAGAAAGGTATCAGGCTCCATTGCCAAAAAACGGACTAGAGGGCCCAATGCCCCAGGGCCCAAAACCACAAATATATGGGGCAATGGAGGAACCCAGCAGCACCATCAAGGTAGTGCCCAGGACGCATTATCCATTAAATCCCTCATCAGACAAACTAGAGGGAGCGCAGGGTTGGACATCTACGCCTCTGCCAGAGCAGTACTAACTCCAGAGATGGGAGTTCAAATCATTCCCACAGGAGTAAAAGGACCTCTTCCCCAGGGAACAGTAGGCTTATTATTGGGACGCAGTTCTTCTACACTAAAAGGACTTATGATAAGTCCTGGGGTAATTGATCCCGATTATGAGGGTGAAATAAAAATTATAGCTAGTTCTCCCAGAGGTATATCAGTAATTTCACCAGGAGATAGAATAGCACAGTTATTAATAATACCCAGCCTGCATGATAAATTTTCCAGTTGTAATGTAGAAAGAGGTTCCAAGGGATTAGGCTCCACAGGTGTAGATTGGGCTATGCTGTCTTTAAATTTAGATTCTCGCCCAATGCTAAAATTAAATATTCAAGGACATGACTTTAATGGGCTGCTGGACACAGGAGCTGACCTCAGCATCATATCTCGTCAAGAATGGCCAAAACATTGGCCATTACAACAAGCCACTCAAACGCTTCGAGGCCTAGGAGTGGCAACAAATCCCCATAGAAGTGCTATGGTATTAGATTGGAGGGATCCTGAAGGATGTGAAGGAACTATACAGCCCTATGTATTGGATTATCTTCCCGTAAATTTATGGGGACGAGATGTCCTAGATCAATTAGGATTGACATTAACAAATAACATCAATCCTAATGCACCCACTACTAGGGCTAAACAAGGCTTTAGGAAAGAAAAAAGATTAAGAGAACAAGAACAAGGTATGACAGCACCTATTCAAATAGATCAAGAAATAAATAGACATGGATTGGGTTTTCAGAAAGGGCCACTGAGACAATCAAAATTACTTGGAAATCAGAAAGACCAGTGTGGGTTCTTCAGTGGCCCCTGACTAAAGAAAAGATACAAGTAGCCCATGACTTGGTCAGACAACAATTAGCGGAAGGACATATACAACCTTCTGTATCCCCCCATAATACTCCCATTTTTGTCATTAAAAAGAAATCTGGTAAATGGAGATTATTACAAGATTTAAGAGCCATTAATAATGAGATGGTTATTATGGGACCTGCTCAATTAGGGACTCCCCAATTGTCTGCTTTACCAAAAACCTGGCATGTTTTAGCTATAGATATTAAAGATTGTTTCTTTTCAATTCCAATTCATCCCGAGGATAGTCCACATTTTGCATTTACTATCCCTGCACTGAATCATGAAGGTCCTGATCAGAGATATGAATGGAAAGTACTCCCTCAAGGGATGGCTAACAGCCCAACTATGTGTCAAATTTATGTTAATAAAGCAATCCAGCCACTTAGAAATCAAAATCCTGAACTACAAATATTTCACTATATGCATGATGTGTTATTGGCACATAAAGATAAAAACACATTGCTAGAATGTTATGCCACACTTACAAACTTATTGAAAAATTATAATCTAAAGATAGCAATAGATAAAGTACAATTAAATCTTCCAATTAATTATTTAGGAGTTCTATTATCCTCAACCATGGTCCGTCCACCAAAAATTCAAATACGAGTAGATCAACTCAAATCACTTAATGACTTTCAAAAGTTATTGGGAGACATAAATTTGATAAGGCCTTATCTAGGCATACCAACAGGAGAGTTAGGACCTTTATTTGATATTCTAAAAGGTCCATCAGATCCAAATTCGCCCCGCATGTTAATGCCTGAAGCAAGAAAAGCATTAAAAATCATTGAAACATATATGGAAAATATGCATTTGGATAGAATTGATATAAGTTTGCCTTTATTATTTATTGTACTACCAACAAAAAATATTCCTACAGGAGTATTTTGGCAAGAAGGTCCATTATTGTGGATACATTTGTCTTATTCTCCTAACACTATTCTTACTAGATATCCTGAGGCTGTAGGACAATTAATACTCAAAGGAATAAAAGCAGCAAAGGGAGTGTTTGGGATTTCTCCCAATAAAATTATTACTCCATATACTATGGATCAAATTGATGAGTTAACTAATGAGTTAAATACTTGGGCAATAATCATGTGTAAAACTAGTGTTTCATTTGATAATCACTTACCATCTAATCCTTTGTTGTCTTTTTGGTCTAAGCATCCTGTAGTTTTTCCAAAAATGACAAGAAAAACCCCTATCATAAATGCTCCAAATATATTCACTGATGGGTCAAACAATGGTACAGCAGCAGTAGTTACTCCTGATCAAACTTTTACATTTTTAGTACCCAAACAATCAGCTCAAAAGGTAGAGCTTAATGCAGTATTACAAGCTTTTATGATGTTTAAAGATTCTGTATTTAATTTATTTTCTGATAGTCAGTATGTAGTTAATGCTATAGTATCCCTTGAAGATGCTGGTAGGATTTTACCTTCTTCTATTGTTTTCTCTTTGTTTTCCGCTATACAAAGTCTAATCTGGGACCGAAAAGATCCATTCTTTATAGGTCATATCAGGGCACATACAGGATTGCCTGGAGCCCTTAGTATGGGCAATGAACTAGCAGATAAATCTACACATGACATACATATTTTCTCCACAATAGAAGAAGCTATAAATTTTCATAAAAGGTTCCATGTCAATGCTAATACTTTACAAAAGCGTTTTAAAATAACTAAAGAACAAGCCAGACATATAATAAAACAATGTCAAAATTGTGTGACATTTTTACCAGAAGTTAATCTTGGAGTCAATCCTAGAGGACTGATACCTAACCATATTTGGCAGATGGACGTCACACACTTGCCAGAATTTGGAAAATTAAAATATTTACATGTTACAGTTGATACCTCTTCCGGATTTTTGATGGGCTCCCTTCATGCCGGAGAAAAAACTAAAGATGTTATAGCTCATTGCTTACAAAATTTTGCCACTGTGGGCATTCCAAAACAGTTAAAAACGGACAATGGTCCTGGTTATACTTCCACCTCTTTTAAACAATTTTGCTCATCATTTGGCATTACTCACATAACAGGAATTCCATACAATCCACAAGGACAAGGCATAGTTGAAAGAGCTCATCAAACTATTAAAATGTACTTATTAAAACAAAAGGAGGGAATTGGAAAGGGGTATATATCCCCCAAAGATAAACTTAAAATAACCCTTTTTACTCTAAACTTTTTAAATTTGGATTCATCGGGACTTAGTGCTGTGGAAAGACATTTGTATCCAAAAAATGTACATAAGCCTAAGGTACTTTGGAAAGATATTCTAACAGGACAATGGAAAGGCCCGGATCCAGTGATAGTCTGGAATCGGGGCTCTGTCTGTGTTTTTCCACAGGAGGAACAGCAACCGATTTGGATTCCAGAGAGATTAACTAAAACAATTTCTACAGAAAAAGAAGATGATTTGACTCAAATCCATAACAGCTGATATCCAGAGCTCCAGCTTGGCTATTCTTACATCTGTGACAGTGATTAACCAAGGTGTTTTTTTCAATATCTATTTTATTATTGCATTTTTCCCACATCATAAAGTTCTATTTTATTTTTGAGCTCATACAAACCTAGGTTAATGTTTTTCTGATCAGTTTTATTTTTTGACTGTGTTTTATTTTTTGACTGTGGAGTTTTTAAACATTGCAATGGAGATTTCACCTAGGTATAGCTACAAGGCCTTTATTTACTATTGTCTTATGTGTTGTATGTTGTGTACACACTTCTGTTTTGTGTTGTATGTCTGTATGTGTGTATGTCCATATTTCTTATATGAGGAGCGCTCATGAAAAAATGGATCCGAATTTTTTCTTTATTCACGTGATTTATATGGTTTAATTTAAATTAGGTGAACAGCTGTTAATGATTGTTTTTAAAGATGGTTAACAGATCTGTTTGTTTACTAATTTAAATTAGGTAAACAGCTGTTAAGGATTGTTTTTAAAGGAGTTTAACAGATCTGTTTGTTTACTTTCACCTTTCCTTTTCATTATATTTAATAATTCTGTTCAGGATAATGTCTCTTTAGTATCATTGCCAGAATTTCCATCTCCATCCCAATTCCAGTGAAGACTAAGATAAAACCAAACTACAGCTTCTATGATAGCTATCACAGTAAACTGTATAAACTGATGCATCAATGAATATAACTCAACAAGTAATGCTCAATCAAGGACTTGATTTACTTTGGGAGGAAATGGACATATTGATAGACTCCTCCAATTTGAACTGCTTGCAGAACTTGCCTGGACTATATATCAGTTACATACATTATGAAATATCGTCTGGTGCAGCGAATTGTGGTACTGCTGGCATATCTTTGCTGATGGTGTCACCAGTGATGCAATTTCCTTGCCAGCTCACCCCATGTTAATTGTGGTAATGCTGGCATATCTTTGCTGATGGTGTCACCAGTGACACAATTTTTCCAAAGGAGCCATCAATTGGCTTGGTGTCGTGGCATTTCTGTATCCTCCTCCCTTCTACTAGTGATGGTCTAAATTTGGGGGCCAACAGAGGTGAGGCAAAGAACCTCACCCCCCCACTGGTGCATAGGCCTATCCACAAGCATGGCTGAATGCTGGACCGGTAGTCAGTGACGGGTTGATCTGATTGCAGTGGATTCAACCTAAGACAGGAAGCTGACGCCTAAAGGTCAGTTCTCCCATGATGGGTAAGAACCATATGTTGAATTGGACAACCTACCAGGCACGGTCCCTAGCCACATTGCCTGTTGCTTAATTAAACAGAAGGGGGCAGATGCTAGGAGCCACAAGCAAATAATATGATGCATGGCACTTTCGATTGTAAGGTGACACCAGCTAGCCATTGAGATGATATGATTATGTTAAGATTTACATTCATATGGAAATTGGACTCCTGCTGTTCACCTTGGCCTGCTACGGGACTCATGTTATGGGACTCCTGGGGAAGGATAGTAGGAGGGAATTCCGGGGGAGGTGGGGGGGGGCCGGTTCCGGGCCGGCCGGTTCCGGTAGACGTGCGCGGGTGGACCGATTCTGGCTTGCCGGCGCCTACGGAGTATTGGCGGCTTTTTCAAAAATAAAGTTTTGTTCCTGCTTGAGTGGCTCATGATTCTGTGCCCAGCCAAGACTGCGGCATGAATCAGACATAAACTTTCCTATGTTTATATATGGATACATGATCAGCATAACTCCACATCATGTAAACCACAAAAATGGGAAGTTACACTTCATGTATGCTTGATGTGCTAAAATACATTCTACTCTCATATATAACTAAAAATAACAAATAAAAAAATGCAACCTAAAAAAAACTAATACAAAGAGGTTAACTCTCCCCTAAAAGTATCCATAAAAATTATATAATCACTATTTAAAAATATCATTCTTTTTTAGTTAATCAGATTAAAATTTTATATGGAAAAATGTACACGCAAAAAAATAGGCCAACATATTCTGAAAAAGAAACATAATAAAGAGGAAATATATCTGTAAAATGGATTATATAGTGATAATTAAAATGTTCAAGTACTATCAGTGGGAAAAGATGGATTATTCAATAAATGGTGAAACAAACTAGGTAATCATCTAAAAAAATAATTGATTTAAATTCAGTATTATGTATTTCACTCCAGGAAAAAATTCAAATAAGCCAAATTTAAATGTAAAAAAAATAAATCATAATTTAATATAAGAAGTGAAAGATTCCACTCTCACGATGTGCTGGTGACATACTGGCAACAGGCTGAATTCAGCTACATCTGATTCTCCCAGATGGGCGCAGAGGCAGTGAGAGGCACTGAAGACAGATTTCAAAGCCAATGCCCAGAAGACTTCTGGCAACAGCATAGAAATCACAAAAGTAAAAAAGGGACAATCAACCCTGACTGAAGCTTGAAATGCTACATTTTCAAGGTGAAGATATGTGGGCAACTATTATGACAGATTAAAATCGATCTCACTTCATGGGGAAAGAAATGTACCTGTCTTGTTCATAAATTGACAATGCCAATGTGCATTTCACTCTTTTTAAAAAAGAATGTACATAGAAATGAATAAGATATTTTTAAGATATTTCATAAAAAATTTGTCAAACCTGACATTGTTAAGAATTTTCTTTAAAAAAATCACAATGGTTCATACCACCTTAAACAAAATATACAAATGAAATTGCTAGAATACATTATCTGCAAACCATATCACAAAAGACTGACTTGCCTAATGTATAAAGAACTCCTATAATGCAATAAGGAAAAAATATAACAATTGAATAAAAAAGTGGGCAAAGGATAGAAATACAAAAGAATGCCCTCATTTTCTCTCATAAAGAGAACAATGCAAATTGAAATTACAGCAGGATGTCACTTCTCACTTATTGGCAAATGCCAACAGGTTTTCTACTACACTGAGTGAAGTGGTGGTGCAAATGCAAAAACCTGCATTAAGAGCAATTTCATAATGTCCATCAGAGTTCTGAATGTCAATATGCCTTGATCTAGTGTTTCCTCTTTAAGGAATCATCATTCATATTCTGGCACAGGGAAATGATGTGTGCATTTGATTACTAAGTACATCATTGGTTGTAGAAGCAACAGCCTGAAAACAACTTAAACGTTGATCAGTGGAGAACAGTAAAATAAATAAAGGTGCATTCATACAGTAGAATAATATAAGCCATTGAATAAAGGAGAAAAGGAATGTCTTATGTACAGCTATATAATGATATGCAAGGTGCAGTTATCTAATATACTATCATTTGTACAAAAAGAAAAAATTCATTTGTATCCATTTGCTTATAATATGCTTAAGAGTATCTATAAAGACATAAGAAATTGGTAAGATTGGTTTCAAAGGAAGAGAAGAATCAGGTGGAAAAGTAGAGAGAAGTGTTTTAAAGATTTTTTTTAACTATGTGAATGTATTATGCTTTGTTGCGTTAATATTGGAGAATAGTTATATCCTCATTTCATATTTTGGAACTTAAAAAATGGCTGTTTTAAAGATATTCTGTAAGCCTCAATCTCTAGATACCATAATTAACATAGATATATGTCTACATATGCCTCTCTGTTTTCAATATATAAATAGGTAGAACTCAACTCTACAGACTTTCTAGAACAAACCTAAAAATCAGAAAACAGCAAAACAAATCAGCAAGCAGATAAAATAAATGTCCCAAAGTCCATGAACTGAGTGAAGTTTAGGCACTTTGCTTACAGGAAGTGTGTTAAGCTTGCTTTAATCTATTTATTTATTTATTAGAGATAATCGTATCAAGTTTGCTAAAGTAATTTATCTATAGAAAGTCAATAAGAAAGGGCAGGGCCTCCAGTAAGCAACGAGGACTGTGTCAGCTGATGATCCAAAGGCAGATTAGGAAAAACTGCAGAGCTGCTCCTGACTCTTGGGACATTTGGGTCATGGAGACCAAGAGCGGGCCTTCTCTGAGATCATCTCTGGATGGCTGCGACCACTTAATGTTAATTGGGAGGGAGCAAAAAGGCATTCAGAAGTGCTTAACAGTATCTTTTTTTAAGGTTTTTAAATTTTTTTAATTATACATGAACACAATATTTTTGTTTATTTATTTTTATGTGGTGCTGAGTATTGAACCCAGTGCCTCACGTGTGTGAGGCAAGTGCTCTGCCACTGAGCCACAACCCCAACCTTTAATAGACTCTTTTGAGACAGGCTTTCATGCTCAATATTTAAATGGATCAGAAAAAAACTTTCAATAATTGAAAGTCTAAAATTTAGGCTCTTTGGAAAACATTACAATGCAGTTCAGGTTTCTGGTGGTTTATAATCTATTTTTAAAATGCTTAAGTGAAATATTGACTAAAGATTCCAGAATAACTAGTCAGAGGTTTCCCTTGGTATTAAACACAATAAAATAACAAAATGAGTATTCAACAAATGAAAATGTCAATATTGAAAACTGGCAGAAGATTTACCAAAAACAAAGCAAGAAAACTATCATAGCACAAGAAATAATTTTATCATACATAATAGCCCAGACAAGCTTCTAACTTTTCTGCAATGAATGGCTCCAAAAATCACAATAAAAATATTAATAATAGGTAAAATCTGTTAGTAAAGAAATGAGAATTATGCCAGTCATCAGTCTAGAACAGGTTAGAATAAAGGCAATAGTAATTTAATGATTAACCATAATGGAGTAATTAAAATGATCACTGGTGTACTCTTTGACCTAGCCATTTCTAGGAATTGTTCTTCTAGATGTATGCACATTAGGTACAGAGGTATGCACACCAAGATATGAATACCTTTGTTAGAAAACTATTTAGACTGCTTTGAAATAATGAGGCTAAAAGCAACTTAAATGTCCAATGAAAGGGGACTGATAAAACAAATTTTGTTATATCCATACAAAGGAATACTATGTAATCATTAAGTAGATGTGTGTGTGTGTGTGTGTGTGTATACTCATACTTAAAATTAACTACTTTAAAACAAAGAAAAGGGCTGTGGCTGTGGCTTAGTGGTAGAGCCTTGCCTCACACTGGCAGAAGATTTATCAAAAAAAAAAAAAAAAAAGCAAGAAAACTATCGTAGCACAAGAAATAATTTCATAATACAGAAGAGCCCAGAAGTATGAGGCACTGGGTTTGACCCTCAGCACCACATGAAAATAAATAAAATCTACAACTAAAAATATATTTTAAAAAAGAAAAAAATAAGTTGCAGAAGATCATACAATGAATCATATTTAAAAATTCTATGTGTATGTGTGTATGTGTGTGTGTGTGCACGTATTATGATTGGAAAATAGTTAGAAAGATACCCACCAACCAAAGTGGTATATAAATTGAGGATTTGGAGAAGCAGACTATGGGTTTGAATTTTTTGCATTACTCTATAGTTATATTTGATTTTTTAAAAATGTTTTTTAAATGTTTAAAAACAAGAATATTATTGTTAAGTTTGAAAAATTAATTGATGGAATGGACCAAGAAATCAAGCCTAACTTATAATTGGGTTAAAATAGTGCATTTAAAATGATGGAACTTGAGAATGGTACGTAATGGATAGGGATCACTCTGCTAGAACATGCCCTTCCTTCCCTTGGACAATGTCTCTTCCCCTCTGCAAACTTTTGGCTTAAAGAACCTGCAACTGTCTTTCAAATTCTATGCTCCTGACCAAATGATAGGCCCAACAGGAAGCTCCTAGCCTAACTGGGCCACACATAGAAACAGGACTCTGTCCCCAATATACATGACGGTGTGGGAGTCCAAGCAAAACCTGTCACAGCTCTTTTCAGCATGTTTCAATTGGTATTTGAGAAGGGGAGGGATTCCTTCTGGGGGGTGGGACTCAAAGGTGCATCCCTGGAGATGTCCCCTCCACGTGGAGGAAGCCAGGTGGCAAAAGATAATGAGCCAATGTTCAAAAGAAGCTGTGGTGAGAGCTGTAGAGCAGATTGTTGTAGCTCTACCAGCCCCACTTCCCTTCTTGGGGTTACACGAGAAAACAATTCTTTTGACTAAATTAGCTCAGGTTGGGTATCTGTCCTTTTCAACCAGAAACATACTAATAATAGAAAGAACAGACAAACCAGCTAGCACATTTATTTGCTTCCACATTCCTTTCAATGGAAATGTCATGAGGATATATTAATCCAAAAGTGTACTGAAAATATTCAAAAGATTATAGATTGGGATGACTACAACTTTTATAATTTAAATCATAAATCTAGAAATAGAACAATATTTGCAAGTTCTTACAGAAAACCTTTTATATGTTTGAGGGACAATCTATTTGCAAAGAATAAAAAAAGGAGATAGATTTTTCACAGGTTCAAAGGCCAGAGATAAATCTGCTGACCTCATATCTCATTGCTGAACACATTTAAAATAATGTGTTAGCAGCTTACCACGTGAGAAAAGCATGTTGGAAAGATGATACTGAGTATTCAGGAAGCAAATGGATTGATGTTTTGGTCAGAGTAATGCTGGGTTTAAAACCATACATGGGATAAAAAAAGAAAATGAATGAGACACACATTCAGATGTGGGACAACTTGTGCAAACCCTCATCAGAAAAGAATCCAAAATTTCAACTTGCTGTTTAATAGAAATAGAAATAAGATTTTTTTATTAGTCCACCCTGTAGAATTGAATTACATAAAGCTTTCTTCAATCCATTTGGAACATGTAAATGAAGTTCTTATGTAAAAAGGCATAATTTTTAAAGCAACAACAAGAACTGGAGGAAGAAAACCAACTCAGTAATACGTATTTCAGCCATAACCACTACTTTTCAAAAAATAAAATAAAATTCACCTCTCAAAAATGTCTCATCCAATATTTAAAAGCAAAGCCAATTATAATGTTTAAAAAATAGAAGATTAGCTGGGGGTGGCGGAACATGCCTATAATCCAAGCTACTTAGGATCTGAGACAGAAGGATCATAATGTCAAGGACAGTCTGGGAAACTCAGTGAGACCCTATCTTAAATTTTTTTTAAAAAAAACCAATAAATTAAAAAAGGCCTGAGGATGTAGCTTGGTGCTAGAGCACCCCTGGGTTCAAGCCCCAGTACTACAAAAGGGGGCAAAAATATCCAGAAAGAACATGAGCTGAAATAAAGAGTATGAAATCACAAAGAAAGCATGAGTGATTTTCAAAAATGGAAATCATTTCATTAATAATTAGGTGTGATAGTGACTACTTAATAATGTAATGTGATAAAAATGCATAATAAAAAGAATTTTTAAAACCACTTTTGCATTCAATCCAACCATTTAACATGAAAACAATATCAATGAAAATATGCTTAAAATGGAGGAAAGTGAGGCAGCCACCAGAGCAGCCCTTGCAGACCTCCAAGTATGTGGAGTTGACTGAGGAGCACTCCTACTAGCTTTGACATCTGTCCCTGGGAGAGGCGAGGCCACCCCATGCTGCTTCCATGGGCTCCTCAAAACAGCCCACACTTAGAGAAGTGGGTTTCCTCTGACTACAGCTTCATTTGAGGCCTCGCCAGTGATCCCCCCAAGCCCTCTTAGACTATGTGACATGCAGAAAAGTTCCACTCACTTTCTCTTCCTTCACTCTGGGACAGCCTTGCATGGTGGCTTAATGACCCTCCCCCTATATTTCTTCCCAGGCCTTTCTTTTCCCTTATAAACACTGGCATGTTAATCTGGTTTTACCAGCTGCTTCTCTGAGAACTAGACCAACACAAAGAGATGGATAAAATAATACATTCATAGTGAGAGATCTGAGCTGCATGGTAAAACTTGCAACCCAAGCAAGTTCAGGTACTTGTCTCCCGACTCCTGTGGCAAACTCAGCTTTTTTTTTTTTTTTTTAAGCAGAATTCAATGTTTCAAGAAGATCCAGTAATTCAGCATCAGGTAGTGACTGGAGATTCATAACTGTAGGTGATTCATCTCTTCATCCTGCTGGGAGGAACAGAGGAACACAATCAAGCTCCCCAGGGAGTAGCAATGGCCCAGATGGAGCTGGGGTCCCACCATGGAGAGAGCACAACCAGAAGCGGAGACAGAGTTCTACAGTGCCAGTCCACAGAGGGCATGTTAAGAAAGTGAGAACTCTGGGGCACCACCCACCCACCAGGAAACCCACTGGGAGCAACAGAGCCCATCCAAGACTCCTTGTACTCTAGGACCCTTGATGTAATTCTTGTGGGCTGGGATCATAGATCCAAAAGCACTGTGACTCTCAGGAATGGGAAAGGGGTTGACAATATTATGGTGATAAAACGCCTTAAGAAAAGTATTACAAACTTAGACAATTCAACTACTCAGGCAATTTTAATAAATCTTTGTGAAATTAACTGAGAAAAGTAGAGAATATATTTCTGTATAGCTGTCACCAAAAAAAAAAAAATCAAAATAGGTCATTAAAGTATTTTTAAAATATCAACCACCAGCCTTCTAAGAGCAAGAATTCTACCCAACACATGTTTTAACTATTACACATTTAAAGGAGAAATGAATAAGAAAATACTAATAAATTGCTTCATTTCTTAAGATATTGAAATACTTTTTATAAGTAAAAATTGGCTTAGGAAGGAAATTAAGAATGCAATAAAATTGTATTTTAGCGTAATTGTAATCAACACAGTTCTGAATATGAAAATGCAATGGGATGTGGCCAAAACAGTCTTTAGAAGAAAATGTACTCATTTAAATGTCTTTAATAAGAAAAGAAAAAGAGACCTATTAGTGAAAAACTAATATATGATAAAATTCTAGAACAGAACAAAGTATTAATTTAAATATGCAAGCAAAAATAATAACCCCAGAAAATAAATGTTATAATCATACACAAAACTAAGAACTGGTTATTTGACAAGAGAAGAAAATTGATAAACCTCTGATAAATATAATTTAAAATACATAGAATAGTCTAGTATCTACAGATATCTATATGAATACCCCAATGCAACATCTCCAATTAAAAAAAAATCAACATATGCTTGCAGACACACTGATAAAACTCCTAACACTCCTCAGATTAATCTTCCTTGCAGGCTTATCTTTTTGACCATCAAATGTTGGAAAGGTGCATGCTCCAACCTCATTTCTGGACCTGAGGAATTCAACTTCCGACTTCCAATTTGTCATCTCCAGCCTTGACTTCTCTTGAGCTCTAGTGGTTGTATTTAATTTTCTACTGAACATCTCTTCTAATAAGAATCCTTGAATTTGAAAATCTAAAACAAAGCACTCTCTAGCAACTTGTTCCTTAATTTTCTTTCAGAAAATTGTACTGCCATTCATCCAGCTATTCAGGCATCAAACTTTGGTCTTGGGCTTGATAGTCACATCTCCATCCCATCTCACATGGAGAGTTCAACAACTAATCCTGTGCAGCAATCTTGGAGGATGGATGGATGGATAGATAGATAGATAGATAGATAGATAGATAGATACATAGATAGATACATAGATAGATACATGGATAGATGGGTAGATCTCTCTTGATTTTGGCCCCTTTCTTGACACCTCCGTTGCTATCATTTTAATCCCTTTCTTCATCATGTTTTTCTTGGATCTTGCAATGATTCCAACAGCCTCTTATATCAGCCCTCCTGCTTCCAGTCAATCTTCCCAGGAGCCTGGACCATTCTTTATAAACCGTGCAACAACTTCCCACTACACATGCAGGAAGCTTGGTGTTTCCTGAGATCAGCACACACTGCCTTCTGCCCTCCTTCTGTTCATTTGCTAGCTCACATCATCAAAAATGGCGCCCCATTACCATCTCCCTCCATCTCTCCCTGTCCTCTTTTCCTGATTGATTCTTCTTCACAGCAGTCATCACCCTGTAGAATTATCATATTTTGGATACAGCTGTTTATTGTCTGCCTATCCCTCCCTCTGGGTGCCAGGACACTACATATACCCTTGACTCCTTGATCTTTCTTTATCTACTCAGAAATAGCAGTTCCCAAAACTATCTTGCAAGAAGGTGAAGCGGAGCCCTGGAGAAGGTCTTGCATTGTCTGAAGCTGTACAAGGATCCCATGGGTCATGGTCAGAGTCAAGGGAATAGCACAGTGCTAGAGATTTGAGTTTCAGTACAGAAGTTGAGAGGAGCTGACAACAGAGATCTTGACACCAATAAATGCCTGCTGGAAACACAAACAAAGCCTGGACATAGTTCCTGCCGTCTCTGATATGAGAATGGGAAGTATCTTCCTACATCCATGGTAAAACTGGAAGCTTTCTTTATTTCTCCTCGTGAGTGAATCTCAAGGTACGAATGAAGCTTGCTAGCTTTTAGTCACCTCTATTCAAAGAAGAGATATCAAATGGGAGAAGGGATTAAAGGGTGTGGTATGGCATCTCCATTCTGCAGGCACAGCGTGTATGGAAGTGTTGGGAGAGAAACTGTGGGTCATCATGTCAGCCTAGAGGTCCTCAAGGACGTCCCCAGGTTCAGTGAGTGGGTCTGAGCAGGCTCCGTGGTAAAAGCCTAGGCAGGTGTGCATCCTGTAGTTTCAGACATCCACAGACAGACTCTGGGTCACTTTTTTTGTGTGGGGGATTGGTTAACAGAGCATAGTCCTGACCCTTATCCAGAAGTGGTTAGGAATTCCAGGCTCAAGTCACCCACTGGTCTTTTAAATATAGATAGTACAAATCCAATAACGCTCTTAAATTTCAACATAGCTTTGGCACCAAAACTCAGACTGCTGTACTAAAATCAAACCACATCCGCCAGTTCTATATTTATGGACCACAGGCTTTAGAAAATGTAGAGGACAATCTGGAAAGCAAAGTAAGAACATTTCTCTTCAAAATAGAATTTTCTTGGGAGGCTTCGGGTTCCCAAAAGAGAATAATCCTGTAGACCCATTCCAAACCAGCCACACAAATAGACTCAGAGGGTTTTTAGAGGCAAAATCCACATTTTCCTATTGTGCAGTGATAAGTTTGGCTAAACTTATCTTGTTCAATTAAGAACTTAAAACAACTGGGACCAGACCTCCAAAAATCTGGCATTAGGGACTCTACTGATGGGATGAGTACACAGTTTTTCTGTTTTTAACTCTATCTCCCAGAGTGGTTCCATCTTCTGCTGGGTGACCTCAGTTCCCAGGATTCATTAATACACCTTTGCTCTTCTAATTTTAAGGCATGTAGTTTCTACTTTTTGTTGATAATTTGGGGGCTGTTTCATTGGTTTCCTACCTGTTTGCTTCCTCCATTCTTTTATCACCTGTATATCCAATTAAATATATTAAGTTTCTTCTTTCTGTCTTCTTGGAAAGACTCCAATTATCCGACTCATCCAAATAAAGCCAAGTTGAACAGCTTGTGCAAGAACATCTAGGTCTCTGAGTGAACCAGCAAGCAGAATAGGAAGAACATAGCAGTAGGAATGAGATCAACTTCCTCTTTTTGACCTTATGTTACTTGTTAGATACAAGGTTGCCACGTGACCCAACCCTATAGAAAACCATGCATTCCCTAGCCCATGCATTTGACACTCCTTGGAGCTGTGCAGTTCACAGTATGGTCATCTGCATCTACCAACCCTGGGTAGGCAGACATTTTCAAACCCCGTTTCTTTTAGATGGTAAGTACCTGTGCGTTAGTAGGAACAGAGTAAACCATGAGTGATAGAAAAAAAATGACACTAACCTAAATCAAACAGTCATTTTTTCACATGTAAAAGTCTCCTGGGATGTAGTCCAGAGCTGGTAAAGCTGCTCTTCTCCACAAAGTTCTCAGACCTCCAGGCACTGGATTCCTTCCAATCCACCAGTGCTGGCCATCAAATGTGAACCTCATTTTTATCATCCATGGAAACATCTGCCCCCAGGCAGCAGAATAGAGGAAGGAACCAAAAGAATAACAATAACAAATGAAAACCCCAAAGAAAAACACAAAACATGTAGAGGTGATAGGAAAATGTAAGTCTCTTCCAAAGAAGATTCCAACAGCTAGTGTAGGACACGTTGCTTATATGCCTTTGGCAGAACTTTCAGGAGTGGAGGTGGTAAGCTTAAGTTGTCCCCACAGGTTGAGGCTGGTTTCTGACCCTAGAACTATAGAGACTTCTAAGAAAACTGTTGTCACCAAATCAGAAACCTAGAAGCACAGGTTTTAAATGCCAGATTTTATTGAGATAGAAAACTAGGCAAAAATCACCCTGGTAGTTTATGAGACATATAAAGAAAACCAAGTTTTCTGACTCCTAGTTCAGTGGACTCTTCATGATTATGATTTCCACAGAAAGTTGTCTTTCTCTTTATGGCATATCAAATATGAAAACATATGACCAAGTATTCTTTGCAATTTCTTCCCTCAAGTCAAGGAGTTTATTTTTCAACTCATTTAATATCCAGTAGTCTTGAGACTTGTACCAGTGGATTATGGCTGAAGTGATGCTGCAGGCCTTCCAAGCCTAGGTCCCCAGAGTCTTGCAAATTCCACTCTTGCTCCCTGGGAATCCAAGAAAACTAGTCCAGCCAGCCTGCTGGAGGGGCTTCATGGGGGTGATCTGAGCATCTGCCAGCAGCTGTGCCAACCACCTACCATGTTGAGTGGGACCATCCTGGACTGGACAGATTCAAGCCTCCCTGCCATGTGAAACCAAACACATAAATAAGCAGAGCTCCAGCTATACTTAATTGGTCAATCCATAGGATGGATAGCAATAAATTATGTTGTGTTTTTCCCCCTGGGGAGGGAATAGCACCAAATTTGGGGGTTGTGCATTATGAAGCAATAAATAACTGGTACACGCCCTGACTCCCTGTTCATATTCCTCCTGTTCCTTAAGGTTTCACAGAGGAAGACCATGTAGTGTGTCCCATTATTTTACCTTTTGTCACTCCAAATGGGAAAATTATTGTTATGAATCCTTCATACAACTCAGAGAACTTACTGAACATCAGAAGGACATAGGAGGGGCTAATATGCCTGCAGCATTTCATAACGTTTGTATTCACAAGAAATTTCATTGCTATAATGCTTAAGCATAATTCTCCAATTTTTCATATGATGGAATAAGAAGTTCCTCACCCTTGGTCATGTAGTTAATATGACTGGTTTAATAACAGAGCTAGACTTGGCAAAGTGCAGATTGACTTTATTCTTTCTTGCAATTATTCCAGCAAAAACTGCTCTATCAATTTGTTCATCATCTCTGGGTGAAGTCTTATGCAAGTCCAGTAGTTTTTCCAGGTGCTTTCAGTAATAAAACATCCAGTCAGTTAATAATAATAATAATAATAATAATAATAATAATACCATCTAAGCTGGTATTAAAGCCAAAACTCTGGCTTGTCATCTGTTTCAAAATGTTCTCTCCTTCCCCAGTTTGCACTTGTACCAGGCTTGGGGACTGCAGTGAAACACAAGTCATAGTCAACATCTTCTTTCTTTCTTTATCCACCTCCTTTCTAACTTGTCATAGCTGTTTTGTTTCCTTCCAGGTTAGAGCTTTGGAAGGGATGAGAAAGACAAGATGGAACTGGTTTTACTTTTAATCTGATGCTGGAGCCCTCTAGATGAGACCGATATCCAGAGTCTTATGGGACACTCTTCTGTGTTCTTCAGAGTGATTCTCCCACAGAATAAATAACTAAAGTCCTCTGAATTTTATCATGCTTCTCTGGCTCATCATTTTTAATTATGTCTTAATTTTTCCATCCAGGAGTGTATGAGCAGCCTCTTCCTGCTAAGTCTGCTTTCTCCTGGCATGAAGACCCCCATCGTGTACATTTTAGTGCAGCTCATGGCCAGCTCTACTCCAAGAGACTCACACAGCACCGAAAACAGGCATCGTGAAGGTGCATGTAATAGGCACTGTGGTGTTTTGGCTGGGCCATCTCAGTGCAAGTACCCAGCAGCCTCATCTTTACAGTTTTCAGGTATGAGTCATGAGCTCCCTTCATGACACGTCAAGTTCTTCAACATTTTCTTTTGCCTCAAAGTGAGAGGAGACTTGGTGAGGAGAAGAAACATCAGGACTCATGGTGAGGGGAAAAAAATCACAGTATCCCAAAATGTATTAAAAGAAGTGCATGTTCTCCAACGTCTTCAAATTTCCAATGACTTTCTAGCCTTGTCATATGTTCTGTTGAGATGCAAGACAAATCAAGAGCAAGAAAACCAGAGTCACAATCTCTGATTCTTTACTGCATCACTATCATGAAACTATTGCATTGTTCTTGGAAACTCTGAAACAACATAAATATGAAAACACAGGTACATGTGGGAAAGCCAGCACTTGTTGTTTGTCTATAATATGCAAAGCAATGGATAAAACGCATCACTTTATTTAGCTCTTACACCAAGTGGGTCAAAGAAGGCATGATTGTTGATTTACAGACGAGAACATCAAAGGTATAGAGATTGTGATACTTTCCTAAGATCTCATGGGCAGGAACTGGTAGAACTCACACTCCCAACGACTCAGCGATGCCTAGAACTAAAATTCCTGCTTTGCATTAGATCACACCACTTCTAAGAAACACACTGAGCTTATTTACTGGGGGGGGGGTGGATTATATATATTTTTATATCAGGTGAAGGATGAGGGAGCCAAGATTGACACAGAGAGCTGGAGGAGGTTATATTACAGGGAAGATGAGGCCAGTCGAGATATAAAGAGGCCTCTGACTTCCTGAAGGAGAAAGAAGAAAGAGAGAACCCCAGCACAGTCACTCTTAAGAGTTCCAGGAAAAGGTAAAAATGAGACAATAAAGGAGATGAGAAACTCACAAACCAGGAGGTACCCTTTTGAAGATGAGGTGGTGTGTGTGTGTGTGTGTGTGTGTGTGTGTGTGTGTGTGTTTAGAGGGAGTTAAAGAACAGAATTTTTAGTGAAAAAAGAAGTGGTTGAAGAAAGAGTAAAGGTAATTGCTTCCAGGGTTTGGAGATGATGACCGTGATCCTTCATGTCTTTAAAAAATTTTATTTTGATGCTCAGTTGTAGTAAAAAACATCGAACAGAAAATTTACCAATTAAACCATTCCAAGTGGCCAATTCAGTGGCATTAAGTATATATACCTTCTTGTATAACTAACATCCTTCTAAAGGACTTTTTCCTCTACCCAAACTAAAACTCTGCCTGAATTACACATCAAATCCCCATCCTCCCTTCCCCCCACCTGCTGGAAATCAGCATTCTGTGTTTTGTCTCTACGGATTTGACTACTTTAAGTATATCACCTAAGTAGACTCAATTAGTATTTGTCCTTTATTGACAGGATTCTTTAACTTAGACTTTTATTTATTTGTATTCAGTTTTGTATGGAAATGGTTGTATCCATTGTTGCTTATTTAACAATTTCTCAGCCATGAGACAGGTTAGGGGGTTATAGTTTTTAAAAGTCATTATAAATAACACTGCAGGTACCCTTATAGTCAAGCTGTAGGTCCGTTAATTCAGTTCTTCCTTTCCATTCAGAGTATGATCTCCCTGTTCTGTGCCAACACACTCAAGTCAGTGACTAATAAATATTGTCAGTAGAAGATGCTCTAACTTAAGAATCCAGGAATTAGGTCAGGCTAAGTGAGAGTCTTTGGACTCTCAAGAGACCAGAAAAGCTGAGAGCTGTCTCTGTAAATTCCTCCACATGCTAATATTAGATACC
Source organism: Spermophilus citellus (assembly GCF_964194105.1). Lineage (NCBI taxonomy): Eukaryota > Metazoa > Chordata > Mammalia > Rodentia > Sciuridae > Spermophilus > Spermophilus citellus. The sequence goes on along the minus strand of NC_138184.1, from coordinate 219,813,585 downwards.
TCTTCCTGGGCTTTTTGTCCTTGCCAACCCCTGCCAGCTTCATTCCATTCTATTTCTTGAACTCAACACATCTTGGGTGATGTCTTGGGTTCTAAACTCAGCCTCGATTTTTACTTTTTCCTATTCATGTTGTTCAAAAGATCTCCATCTCTTTTAATTGGTGGACTGGCCAGCTGACATTGGGATAACAAATAACAATTTGTGGGTGCTTTTAGATCTGAAATCTAAAGTACAGAAAACAAAAGCAAAAGCATACAAATGGGTATATCAAACTAAAAAGCTTGGTCCAGCCAAGAAATAATCAACAGAGTGAAGAGACAAGCTATGTAATAGAAGAAAATATTTGCAAGCCATATATCAGATAAGAGTTAATATCCAAAATATGTAAGGAACTCAAACAACTCAATAGTTACAAAACAGATAACCTGGTTTCAAAAAATGGGCAAAGGATCCAAAGAGACATTTCTTAAAATAAAGTATATAAGTGCCCAACAAGTACATGAAAAGTTGCTTAACATCACTATCCATCAGAGAAATGCAATTAAAAACTACAGCGAGATGTCACCTCAGACCCGTTAGATGACTGGCACCAACAAGATGAAAGGTGACAAGTATTGGAGAGAATGTGCAGACGTCTCTGTATACTGTTGGTGAGAGTGTAAAGTTAAGTGGTCATTATGGAAAACATTTTAGAGGACCCTCAAAAAATTGGAAGTAGAACTGGCACATGATCTGGGGGTACATCCAAAGGAAATGGAATCAGTATGAAAGAGACTTTGCACTCCCATGTTCCATGCCAAACTAGTCACGATGGTCAAGATATGAAACCCACCAAGGAGTCCATTCAGGGATGAATGGATATAAAAAATGTGATTTTATATATTATGGAATACTATTTGGCCTTAAAAAGAAGGAAATTCTGTAATTTGGGATGACATGCATGAACCTGGAAGGTGGTTATACTCAGTAAAATAAACCAGGCACAGAAAGACAAATACCATATAATTTCACTTATATGTCGACTGTGAAGAGTTGAAATCATAAAAGTAGAGAGTAAAATGGTGGTTACCAAAGGATGGGATGTGGGAAATTGGGGAGATATCACTCAAAGGATATGAAACTTCAGTTAGAAGGAATAAATTCAAGAATTCTATTGCATAACACAGTGGCTACAGTTAATAACAATGTACTGTATTCTTTTTAATATTTATTTTTTAATTATAGGTGGACACAATATCTTTGTTTTATTTTTATGTGGTGTTGAGGATTGAACCCAGTGCCTCATGCATGCTAGGCGAGCGCTCTACCTCTTGAGCTACAACCCCAGCCCTCAATGTACTGTATTCTTGAAAATGCTGAAAGAATAGATTTTAAGTCTTCCTACCACAAAAATTATGAATATATGGGGTAATGCATATGCAAATTAGCTGGATTTTACCATTTCATAATATCTATATATTTCAAAGCAAAATGTTATACACAATTTTATTTATCAATTAATATAGAATAAAAATGAGTTTTTACAATTTCTAAACAAGATAAAAAAGTCATGGGTAGGGGGCTAGGTTAAAGGATCTTACTGGAACTGGAGTCTTCCAGGAGCTGAAGATCCAAGGCATGAATTTAAGCCAAAATCTTTAGAGTGTTTGCACACTTAAATCTGTATTAATTAATCTGAAGCAATAAGTCTGAGATATGGATGCTAGGCCTAAAGAAACGACAGAACTAAGGGTCAGTAGCAGAACCAGAAAGAATGGTCAATGTCAATATTAAAATGAGGAGAATCTTAGAAAACAATTTTTTTTTTTTATTCTGTGAAAAAGCTAAGGCATGTTGTGCATTTGCTTGAGTTGGTAAAAGACTGGTTTAATTGTTCACAGATGAAGGAATGCTACACTGCCTGTGGCCTGAGATGCCCTGCAGTGCTTAAGGACACAGGGAGCAAGGACCACCATTCATGTAACACAAGAAGTATTTGGGGTTTCCTCACGCAGAAAGCTGACCCCATTTGGTTCCTGCCATTTCATTTCTGTGTAGATTTCTGATGGTGTCACAAAGGGGCACATTTTTCTGCTTCCATAACAATATGATCAAACCCTAATGAGAGAGTATGTGGGATTCGCAATAGAATATGTATGGTGGTTTATGTTCATTAGTTAGCAAATATTCACTAATGTTCCCCTCCTCCTGTAGCAAGGTATACTTTTGATCCATTGACCTTGAGCTTGGCCATGTGACTTATTTTAGCCAATGGAATGTGGGCAGAGATGATGAAACCAACCTTAACATTTCTTTCACGCTTTGGTTTAAATCTTGGACTCTGGTGATCCTTTATGGGAACACATGACCTGCTTAGCCTCTGCCCATTAGCCTGGGCTCCAGAATAAACATTTGTGGGGCAGATCTGTATGAGCCTGTACTCTGGATTCAAACTCTCCAATTATAACGGGAAGCACAGAGGGATACCATGTAGATTGGCCGAACAACATGAGGTTAACACACAGATCTTTGAACCTGACAATAAATCCTTGTTTTTACATCCACTGAGTTTGGGTGGTTATTATGAACCACTGTTATGGAAGTTATTGATTCAGAAGGTTGGTTTAGGTTTAGCATACATTGAATTGACACAATTTTTAGAGTTTCCTATATCCAGACTATTGACATGAACACTTGTTGGCAGGGAAGGAGGCGTGGATAAAATAATAAGGACAATAAAGGACTAGAATCATCCTTTTGATGTGTTTTGAACTTCAGTCTTTTGGGCATTACCTTCAGGTTTTCTCCTTGTTTCAGTACCAACCCAACTATTATCTGTTAAATATATTTTTAGTTGACTTATCCATTTAATCAAACAGGGATTTTTCTATTCTAATATTGCTCTAGTCGTGTATCTATAGAAGACAAAAAAAAACATGGAAATTAAATAAAAATTTATATGGAAATTGAAACGTTAAACTCCTAAAATGGTTTAAAAACCAGTTTGTGGAATACTGAAGTTGTAATTTTCTATCCCAAGCAGGATCTCCAATTCTGAAGTATGTCTTCCTTTGAGAGAGTAATTAGAATGTCCCCAAACTTGCCTCCTGGAATCTGTGACTCCTCATTTTCTTGTCAAAGTCCTCAGCATTGCTCGTGACACAAAGGATTACTATGCTTCATTCAGAATCAGGTCGATGATGATTAGGAGGTAGCTTCCTGGTTGTTATCACTGCAATCCAATGAGCTAAGAAGCAAATTGCCACCGATGTTCACACCTAAGTGCCACAATAAGTACATAAATGTCCTGTCCTTGGTGTTGATACCATAAGCCCTGCAGATGGTAGCAGATTCTGAATAGATTAAAAAAAAAAAAAAGCAGCCCCAGTCTTCAGAAGGTGAAACTGGATGTTCAAGAGTTTAGAGAGTAACAGCCCCTAAAGCCATCTCATAACAAGGTCAAGCAGAAAAGATAGTTACAAAAAGGAAAGTAAGACAAAGGAAGAAAACTCATAAAGGCAGATGCTTAATGCCTAACAGCCTCAATTGATAAAGCTTTGGTTCAATTCTCAGTTCTGATCATTATTGATCTTATCACCTTGGGAAAGCTTACTGTGCTTCTATGCACTTCAGCTTGCTCATTTATACAACAGAGAGAATGGCAACTCTCACCTCCCCTACAGAACTGTTGTGAAGACCGAAGGGGGGAAAAAGACATAATAAGCAAATCATTTAATGTATTCCTGGCATACAGGAAGTGCTCTGTAAAAAATAGATATTATTGTTATGATTACTTGTAGTATAATTGTGCATTAAGCAAAGATCTTGCTTGGCATTAGAATAGGCAGTATCAAACAATTAAGGCACCCAGGAAGCAGTGTCTGCAGAGATAAACATGGTGGCTGCTCCAGGATGGGTGCTCTTAGCTCACCTCTCTTTGCTGCCCAGCTCTGAGTGGTGGCTGCTGTACTCACCCGGCTGGGCACGGCTGCGGTGGCGGTGACACCCAGAGGAGGAAACAGGAGATAAGGGGGAGCTGCACTCCTGAGGCAGCTCCCAGAACAGAGGTTCCTCGTTTGCCTTCAGGAGCTTCTGGACGGGAAGAGGAGAAGCCAGGAGGCTCGGTTGCCATCCAGGAGGGAACCCAAGTCAGGCTGGAGTGGCTGTCCACAGGGTTAATGCCACACAGCACATGCCTGCCTCAATTCACTCTAACCAACGGAGCTAGTCAGCCACCAATGCACTCTTATCTAATCAGAACGGCCCCCCTATTATCATTTTACTAGAGAAACAGCTTGGGGATTGATTGACAGAAGAGAAGGGAGGAAGGAAATTTGGGTGCAGGAAGTTAGATATTCATGGAAAGGGTTGTGGGACTGCCTGGGAAGGGAAGGCACCACTGGCATGTACCAGGCAGACTGAACACTTCTGAAATCCCAAAGCATCATTTTTCCCTTCAGGCTGATCCCCACTCCCCTCCTTAGCCAAGATCCCAGTTTTTCCATCACTGATGTTACTGTCCTTCTAGCCATCCAGAAATACAACTCATGCCTCCATGATGACCCCTCTCCCATCAATCTGAATATAGGACTTTATTTTCTTGCATAAAATGCTACTTTCTATCTACTTCCCTCCCCTTTTTCAGCATCAGGGGCCAGGCCCTCACTCCATTGTTTCTGCAACACCAAAGCAGCCACTGACTCTTGTCTTTTATTTAATCAATCCCGACCCACAGGACTACATCAACCTTTCTTAAGAGCCTCTTTCTGTCACTCTAGTCCTCAAAAACCTCATTTCCTTGTTTAATTGGTGCATTATAATTATATGTAATAGTGGGATTCATTGTGTTGTATTCATACATGCACTCGACATAATTGGATCAATCTCATTCCCAAGTAACTTTCCTTTCCCTTCCCTCAGGAGCCCTCTTTTTAAAATTCTTTTCCCCCCAAGTATTTCTACCTCCCACATATGAGAGAAAATATCTGATAATCTGACTCTTGATGTCTTGAGTCTGTCCTATTTGACTCACCATGATGTTCCCCAGTTCTATCCATTAACTAGCAAACAACAAAATTTCCCTGATGCCTTATTTTATATCCTGACTTATCTTCGTAACTTTCTTGATCTTCCATAATATGACCCCATTTGACCCAGCAGCTTGACTTCTCCAACTATGGAACCACTCTTTTGAACCCAGCTCTATCCCAAAAACTGCCACTTGGCCCTAGCACAGCGCTGCTGCTATCAGTGAGTATTTCCAGGTTGGCATTAACATGACCATCCTGATCAATTCCTTTCCACCTAGGATGAGGACACAAGGGATCTGCTCCCAGAAACGTGCTTGCTTTACTGAGACTGTAGGCAAGAGCTCAATATGATGCAGGAAAGAGAGTTTCTGACATGAAATTCGATTCATTCCTACTAACATTTGTAAAGCATCTTGGGTGCATGTGAAGCAAAAAGGGATACCATACCTGCCACAAAACATTTTTTAATCAACAGGGAGAGGAAGATGCAAATAAGTGGTGCAGTAGAAAGCAGAAGAAAGATTGGGACTCAGTATACTGAGTCTCATTCCTGAGTAGCAGGTGTGAGACCTTGTGAGGTAGGCATAGGAAAACATTACCTTCATTTTCCAGATGACAAAACTTGCTTACCAGCCTGAGAGCTTAAGTGGCTTGTTTATTGTTGCAGAGCTAATAATTAGCAGATTAGGGTCTCCTAGCTGGGTGATCTTTTAAATGTACAACTCTGCCTACAACCAGCAAGGAAATGAAACACCTAGAAAATCAATTAAGCATGCTTGGGAACAGAGTGAATGGCATGGAGCTGGGAGGCCTCCTGGGTGAGATGGCATTAGACCTGGGAATTAAAAAACCCAAGAGATTTAAATCAGAGAAGAAAAAGAAGGAGAAAGAATATTCTAGAAATAAAAGAAATTTATGAACAAAGCCACAGAACAGGATAAGAGGAACAGACCAAGGGCAAGATTTCTTGCCTAGTGAAGACTCCTCCCTCTTCTCCCCTGAGAAACTGAGATAAAGGAGGAGAGGCTTGAGTGTCTCCCTGCTGATAAACAGGCTCCACCCAGAGGCCAGTAGTGTGTGTTTGGGGACAGGGGGGCAGAGTGGCAGAAGTGCTCTTTCTCCAGGACCACAGACCTGGGGCAAGGGCAGAAGGGAGGCCATTTCCTACATCCCAGTCCTCAGACTCAACACCTAGTGCAGAACCAGGAGGACTCTGGGAGCCGAAGAGGAGAGACAGATGGCAAGTGCCCTAAAGAAGCCAGATACCTGGGGTGGGGTGTGGGGGTGGCTCTGTGAGAATGCCCTGCCCTCCACTAGGGAGGAGGGAATATGGGGCTTCCAGAATAGGAAGTGGGTAGAGCAGGAGGTGATGGAAGAGAAGGGATGAAGTGGCACATCCAGGGGATACATTCACCCTGAGGCCAATCTGGGGACACTACCTTGAGACGAGAATACATCTATGGGAGAGGTTGTGGGGGGTGTCAAACCACCAGATAAAACTGTCTTTAACACCCCCGCCCCCTTCCTGAACTGGCTTCTCTTTCCTCCTCTGCTCTCTTCAGGAGGGTGGGGACAAAAGTGGACAAGAACGAAGGAGACAGAGCCAGGCCAGGGGCATGGGGCCTCCCTGGAGCCAGGTAAGTGGCTTCCTCGATGGCATTGAAGTCAGTCCTTCCGGCTCTAAAGTTGCACAAACCCTCCTTGCTCAGTGCTTACCCCAAACGGGTAACGTCCTGTGCTTTCTCATCCTGCAGGGCCCGAAGAGGGATGGGTCTAGGAGAATCAGCAGAACTCCCTCTGTGCCAGGGGGCCCTGGCACTAACTTATTCCCTCTCTGTGCCCTCCCCTCGCCCTTTTCTATCCCTCTCTCAAAACTCCTCCATGTTGTGTTTTTCACCTCCTGGCTCCTCCCACAGAGCTCTCCAGAAGAGGGGCTGCCCACTGAATGGAGCCGAGAGTGGTCAGTGACCCGGCGGCTGCTGTTGGTTGTCTCCCTTTTCAGTCTGCTTCTTGGTTCTTCTGTGCTTTGGGTTTACATCTTCCGGAACTGCGGTCCTCGTAAGCAAGATTCTGGGACACCCCGGGCCCAGGCAGCTGTCCCTCAGCCATGGGCGCCGCCTTGTCCCTGAGGCTCCTGCCCTCTGACTTACTAGCCGCTTGCCCGGACCCTTGTATTCCCTGTGAATCCCTGGATCCCACACCCGGCTCCCACTCCCACCATGTTCTTCCTACCCTTGTTTCCCAGTTGATCCTCCCTTTTGATCCTCACTGGGGATTCCTTGGCCAGCCCCTTGGGGGAGCCCTCATCCCTTTCCCTCTTCTCTCCTAGCTCTGAGCTGTTCCCCACAGGCCCCTGTGAGACACCCATGTGTTTGGATCTCCTGGCTCGGTACCAGGCCTCTGGGAACATCAGTGAGGCCCCCTGCACTGACTTCTTCAGCTTTTCCTGTAAAAAGGCCAAAAGGATCAGTGATTCTTTTCAGGCTCTTGCGGAGGAGAATAAGAAACGTCTGAAGAGACTACTAGGTGAGGAAAGCAGGCCAGAAGATTCTCTGTGCAAGTAGATGGCTGAGCCTAGGACACCATGACTGCCCCAAACTCTGCACAGCAGTGAACAACTGGTTTGCGCCATCCTTGGTGGAATTTCTTGGGTTTGCTTCTCCACCCCTTTGCTCTCACATCAGATACCTCTCTCCCTCCATCTTTTCTGGTCTCTCTCCATGATCTCTTCCTCTTTTCTTTGCCACTTATATGTGGTTGCTCCAGTCTATTTAAGTGCTCTTTTTTAACAAGTTCCATAACCTTCGTTTTCCCCCCAATTTTTAATTTCTATCCTATGCATAGTATTTTCTACTACCTACTCCTCTTCAAGACATCCTGCACTTTAAGTCCTTATCAACATTACCTTCTCCTCCCATCTCTCCTCAAATTCCCTCTCACAATGACTTCTTGCTTCTCCCCCTGAAATGCTGGACCATGTCAAGCAAGTTGAAATGGAACAAGGCATAATGGAAATGGGTGATTAGAGATGATAGGGGAAGAAAAGAAGCTGAATAGAAGTGAGAGGGGCTTTCATTACGGGTGGTGTATGTGGAAAAGAATGAGTGAGCACAGAGCAAGAGGAGAGACAACTGAAATGCAGGTGAGGAATATTCCTGAAGATGGAGGCTATGCAGAAGAATGAATAACTGCCAGGACTGAAATGAAAACCAAGACAGAGGGGCAGATGAAAGGCAAGAAGAAGGGCACCCATGTTCGTTCCACAGTTTAGCAAATACCATGGTACCAACCTAGGTTCCTTTCAATACATGAATGGATAAAGAAAATGTGGTATATATATTCAATGGAGGTTGAAAGAGGGGTCCCAGGAAGTTGGTGGATGGCAATGAAGGTTTAGTAATAAGGACAAATAAGATAGGCAAGAATTTCCATTCCAAAGAAACCTAGAGAATGGGTTGACAGTGTAAATTGGAACCCTCCCTTTTATAAGAAAAGAGTGGGAAGTAGGTTTTCTTTTGGTTGAGGAGTACTTTCAGTTAAGGCACAGAAATGAAAAGAAATACCATGCTCAGGATAAGTTCTGTTTTTCACAAAGGGATGAAGAGATATCAGGGACACTGGAAGGAGAGTTGTAGATTTTAGTGGGCAGATGATCAGATAGATGTGTGTGTGTGTGTGTGTGTGTGTGTGTGTGCGCGCGCGTGCGCGTGTGAATTACTGTAACGTGTTGGATTGTTTGTTTTCTGAGATCAAGAGATGAGGAGAGTCTGAACTAATGGAGTTCTTCCCATTCTTCTCTTTTGATGAGTTTTCTTCCCTGCGTTCCCTCAAAGTCCTCTGGTTCCCTGATTCTGTCCCTGTCCCTTCTGCCTTCCATTTCTCTCCATTCTCCTTTGAATCATATCCCTCTTATCCCTATCCTTTTCTTTTATTCTTTTGTTTAATTTATAGCCACGGTGTCAGTAAAGACTTCCTGGAAGAGATACTCAGAGCCAACATTTGAAAACATGTAAGAATTTTCTAAGTGAAGTGTGGTTAATTGTAGGCAAAAGGAGCAGAGTATACAAATGAAGAAGAGACATTCCTTTCCTTCTTCTTTTGTTTTCCACTTTTCCCTTATTTTCTTTATCATCTTCTTGTCTGCAGTCTCTCTTCCTGTTCTTCTGCTTGCATCAAGTTGATCCATTACAAATTGGATGCTTTTTTTCCATTTATTTAAAACAGTTCCTCCCCTTTCTTCTATATTCCCGTGGGGAACTTCCCTTTCTTTCCTTTAAGTGCTGTGTCTCTCACCTCTCCGTCTCTACACCAGATTCCACCCTTTAATTCTCCCATTCTTCCTTTTTAGAAGATCCAGAGTCCTGGCACCCAGGCTCTGGGGAGGAGAAAGCCTTCCAATTCTATAACTCCTGTATGGACACAGATGCCATTGAAGCTGAAGGAGCTGGTCCCCTTAAACAAGTCATGGAGGAGGTAAGAAAAATCGGGGCATTGACTTTTCTGGATATAGAACCCATAAGTCCAAAGTATGCTTAGGGCTGCCATTTTTCCTAGAATCTGGGTCCCTTTCCTAGGGATCCTTAAGTTCTAGGAGGGAGATGGAGATGGAAATGGCCATGCCCTGTGAAGAATCAGGAACTAGGGTAAGAGGAGAGAGAGAGAATAGATGTAGAGACCTAGAGGGATCAAAGGGCTCAGAAGTCAGGAGACAGAGCTATGAGAGGAAGGGAAAATCAAGACAATGGGGAGAGGTCTCATAGCTCCCTGTCCTTTTGCCTTTCTCTTTTTCTAGCTTGGAGGCTGGCACATCTCTGGTAACAGGACTTCCTTTGACTTTAACCAAACTCTGAAACTTCTGATGAGTCAGTATGGCCACTTCCCATTCTTCAAAGCCTACCTGGGACCTCATCCTGAATCTCAGCACACGCCAGTCATCAAGGTGAGAGCTGCACTGGCAAAAACATAGCTGGACCTGGGCCTGGCTCAAACTCTAGGCTGCCATCTCTTAGCGGAAGACTATAAGGTTTGGGAGATACAACAAATGTTCAAAATTTCCTATTTCAAGAGAAAATTACTGCTATGAGAGCCAGGGACACTAGGTCAGAGTGGGAGAAAGAGCAAGAGTCAGTTCTGGGAAGACTGGAATAGTTCCAACCTTCCTTATTGCTAATCTGGATTTCTCTCAACCTCTTAACTAGTCTTCTCATCTCCAGGTTTGCCCTATTCTTATTTACTCTTCATTTCTGCCCAAGGGACCTTTTAAACTAAGAGTTAATTATGCTTTTGTTTCTGTTAAATGTCCCCCATTTTAATGGCTCATCAGGTCATCAAGATCTGATCCCTAATCCTTAGCAAAGCCTCCCAAGTCTTGTGATCTGACCCTTATACACTTCTCCAGCCTTATCTCCTACCACATTCTTTCTCCCTTTTATACCCTAACCTCTGCTGTCTCACTTGTAGCTCCAAGAATGTTTCTTCTTTCTTTGCATACTCTGCTCCTTTTGCCTACAATTAACCACACTTCACTTAGAAAATTCTTACATGTTTTCAAATGTTGGCTCTGAGTATCTCTTCCAGGAAGTCTTTACTGATACCGTGGCTATAAATTCGGTGAAATCCCTCTGTCCTGTCATATCCTCATGCTCTAAGCACTTAACACTCTAAATTGAAGACTTTGGGCCTCCTCCCAACAGGCAGCAGAGGTCCTCCTTGTCAAGCAGTTAGAAGTCTTTACTGATGTTTATTGAGCAAATAAGTAAATAAATAGTGGCACCATCACTATTGTGGTAGGCAATGTCATGCTATATATTTGGCTCCTGTTCTCAAAAAGTTCCACGGCATTATAAGGAAGAATATTCAAGAAGATCTGATAATCAGTGTAAGGTATTCAAAGTTCACTTTTAAAGTGTGTGCTCAGAAGTTTAACAGGTGTGGCCTTTGGAGATTTGTAAAGACCTGAGTTGGTTAAGGAAAGACTCAGAGAAGAGAATGTAAGGTGAGCCTTGAAGCATGGTCCATCTGCTCAGATGAAGGTGAGGCTGAAGGTCATCACAAGAGCTATGGGAAGATTCTGAGCCAAAGGAAGAACTGGGAACACTGTGGCTTTTCCATGGGGTCAGTGAGAAGACTGGTCTGGAGGTAGGGTGGGGGACCGTAGGAAGAAAAGGAAGACAACATGTGAGGTTTGACCTGGTTGTTCCTGGCCAAGGAAGCCAGGCAGATTTACCAGGAACAACAACAAGAACAAAGCTACTGAGTGCTTTCAGATTTTATGATGGCTATATATAGAGTTTAAGAGAGGCAGCAGTCTCGAAGGTCTACCAGAGGTGTTAGGAATCTAAGTGAGCACCATGAGGTCCTGAAATGGTGGAAGAAATGGAAAGGAAGAGCTAGGCATGAGGATATAGCCAACTTCATCCTGGTGGTGATGGTCTGAGGTGTTTCCAGAGGACTTAGTGACGGAATAAAAAATGAGGGAGATGGAGGCACTACCAAATGATGGCACTGTTTTGAGTCTGGGTGGCTCTTGGGAATAGAATAGGAAGGGAGATGCAACCACAGAAGGAGCACCCATGAGAGGCTGGCTCAGAAGGGAGCCAGAGAAGAGTAAGAACAGCCAGGAAAGTGGACGTTAGACCAGCATGTGTGGGACCACCCAGGAAAAGAGAGGACTCCCTGAAGGGGGTCGTTGTTGATTCCTGAGATTTCCAAATTTCTTTCCTTTCCATAGGAATGGAAAGATGTCACTGGAGACCTGCAGATAGTTTCAAAACAGTTGTAGAAATGAACACAATTTATTTGGCGTTTAGGAGAAGGGTAAGGAAGTTGAATCATTGGCATAGATGCCTTTTTACTTTTTAAACTTAGAACCTAAGATGTGAAAAAAGGGTCAAGTGAAATATTTTTTTATGCTAGAGGAAAATTATATAGCTTCAATTGGGAGTGAGATGTAGATATTGATGAGAAAAAGGAAAGTGTAGAAATGAAGATCTTCAAACGAGGGCATCACCACTATTGTGGTAGGCAAGGGGAATGGGGCACTCTCCTGGGGTGAAAAATTTAAGAGGTACCCCCAAACTCAGTATCAAGATAATTATGACTTGAATATTCTTTAAAAAAACCAAAATCAATGCAAAAATCTACTATGAACAAAATTTCCAATTTTGGTTTATTGTGGATTTGAGAGGGGGCAGGAATTATATCTTTTCTTCCCTAAATGGAACAAAAAAAACTTTATTAAGGACTTTTTTTGGGAAATACTTACAATATTAAAAGTAAATTAAAATTTATTGTGGAATTTATGGTAAAATAATGCTAAGCAAATTTTTGATGTTAATCATCATGGATTTTTTCCATTAACTTAGATTTTTGAAAAAATATTAAAATTTGTGTCCTGTTTTCTGTGTTGTGGCTACTCCTAATTATTTCAACTAAGGTGAGTGTCTCACCTGCCTTACCCCACACTTAACTCTGGCACAAGGAAGAGTTCCATCCAAGATGTTGATTTATTATATTTCTCTCTTGCTGAGCATCCTCAAACTGGTTGTAATTCCAATATCTGCTCACATTTTCATACCCGGACCTTCACCCATGCCACTTGCCCCCAATCTCTTCCTTTATTTATAATCTAGCTCCTTCTTTGTAGGCTCTTTACTCGCCTCTCCCCAAGCCATCTTTGGTGGAGCCTTCTCTACTTTCCCACACCTGCCCTCTCCACCCCCCATGCTCCCCATTTCTCTTCAGTCTCTCTTCTGTCCAGATAGACCAGCCAGAGTTTGATGTTCCCCTCAAGCAAGAGCAGGAACAGAAGATCTATGCCCAGGTAAGATGGTGCATGAACACAAACCTGCCCTCAGATCTGGAGAAAGATTGGGACTCTGGCACCTGTGACCAAGGTTGTCTTCCTCCAGATTTTTCGAGAATACCTGACTTACCTCAATCGCCTGGGAACTTTGCTGGGAGGAGACCCCATCAAGGTGCAGCAACATGCCTCCTTGTCCATCTCCATTACCTCACAGCTGTTCCAGTTCCTAAGTCCCGTGGAGCAGCAGGAGGCACAGGACAAGCACTTCCAAATGGTCACTATTAACCAACTGCAGGTGCCTGGAACTGGAGGGCAGAGGACTGTGGGCATGACAATCTATCAAACTTTATTTATTTACTTATTTATTTTACTTTATCTTCTTCCTCCTGGTGTCCTTGGCTCCTTTCTATCCCTATTATTCTCTGGCTGTATTTTTTCCTCAACGCTCCTCACTCCGTTTCAAACCCAAGGAGAAGCCCTTTCCCCTTCATTCTCGTTTCCCTTCATTCCCCCCACCCTCAGTTTTGTGTTCTTCCTCTAAGGAAATGGCGCCTGCCATCGACTGGTTGTCCTGCTTGCAAGCCACATTCACACCAATGTCCCTGAGCCCATCTCAGCTCCTTATGGTCCAAGACCTGGATTATTTGAGAAATATGTCGCAACTGGTAGAAGAAATGCTGTTGAAGCACAGGTTTGCCCCAGTTGGGTTTGGAGAGGAATTGGGAATGGAAACTGAGTCTGAGGACCCATAGGTTCCAAAGATCAAGGACACGGTAGGTGAGAAGGAACTGCAGAGAGGGGACAGAGTTAGTGTGCAGTGGATGACACAAGAGTGAATGGAGGGAACAAGAAGTGTGCAAGGCTTAGGAGCATGAAGAAGGCATATGCAAGAAATGAAGGATCCTGGGGTCTGTGGGAGGGAGCAAAATGTTAGCCTCTGAGGAGGCTGCATCAGAGGAGATGCTAGAAGGACCAGCCGGGAGCAGCCTGGGATGTTATAGGGGAAGAAATGGTGGGAAGCCCCTTCCCAGCTGTGGTGAGCAGATCCAGAACCTCCTTGGGAAAGAATTTTCAAGATAAATTCTGCTATGATTAGGAAGTCAAGGATGGTGGGACAGGAGTGTGACTCCATATTAGTTTTGCTGCCTTTCCTGATGCCTAAATGGCCACCACCCAAAGGTAGTGGCTTCCATCTGGGGGCTTGGACTCAGGACCCTTCTACAGAGTAATTCAGGGCAGCAGCATCTAGAAATCCCTTTTGAGGGAGGAAAGAAACACCCATGTGGGCACCAGCAGGTTTACATAGGGTACCGGCCGAGAGAGCTGCTGTGCTTAGGAGATGCATCTTCAGATGAACTGAGGTTCTTTGGTTATAGAAATAGATGAATCTGTTTGTTGAATTGAGCCCACCTCCTTGTGACTTAAGAAGGCTGCCTCTTTATCCAATTCCTCTGTCATTCTCCAAACCTCACCAAGAAAGGATCTTCTTGACTTGTCTGCATGCTGTGACAGTTATTCTTTGTAAATACACAGAAGGGTCTGCCCCCTGGAATGCTGACTTGGCTTCCACAAAGAGATTCTTTTTCTGAACACCCCCCCACACACAGAGCCCTACAGTTTATATGAGGTCTCTTTTTTTTGTCTCCCTAGGGACTTTCTGCAGAGCCACATGATCTTTGGGCTGGTGGGGACCCTTTCTCCAGCCCTAGACAGTAAATTCCAGGAGGCACGCAGGGAACTGAGACAGAAACTTCGGGAGCTGACAGAGCGGCCACCCTTGGTGAGGAGAGAAAGCCATGTATTTTCCAGATGGGGGCGAATATTGGTGTATCTCTATGAGGGAAGGGGCCAGGAGAACAGAGACCCCTCCACGTCTAGGCTTTCCGTGGAAGCAGGCAGGTTGGGAAGACAGAGACTCACTCAAGAAGCAAACTAGCAGATACCAGATTTTCAGGCATAAATTCCTGGCCACCTTGACATTATCAAGGACTGCTTTTGACAATTTGTCATCACTCTTCAACTGTTTGCTCAGTTATCTTGAGCTCTGTGATTGGAGGACTCCCGACCTACAGTTTAGGACTCACTGCAAGAATACATAAACATAGCAAGCACTGGACTTCCCTCTGTCTAGATGATCCCACATTTGATGTTCAAATGTGCTTCGCAAGGAGTTCATCTCTGATCCAGTGGGATCAGTGGTAGAGATGTTAATAACTCTGAGGAGGGGCCGGTGTAGGAAATATGCTTCACTAATCAGAGACTACTTGGAATTCTAGATCATATACATTCAAATGCAAGTAGAGATATCTACCACCCTGAATACATCCCAACCTCAGCAAAGGCCACAGTTTTGCCTTGAAAATTATTTTTTTCCTTAATAATTTTTGGACCATTTCTCTGCCTTAGAGAAACCTGAAATATGTATGGAATTCAGAGATGGGAAATGTATCCACAGAGAGAGGAATATAGTTATTGCTTATTGAGAGATTATCACATGCTCAATGTTTCCCTAAAACTTTGAGTCTAGTAGCTGATTTAATCCTCAAAATTTTCTGAGATATGATGGATATCATTTTATCTTTGTTTCAAAATAGGGAAATAGATGTACACCTATTAGGGAAGTTGCCCATGGTAATACAGCCAGTGAGTCATTGGAACAAGAATGTAAACCCCAGCGGTCTGGCTTCTGGGTCTGAGTGTTATAGAACATTTCTTCTTGGGCCCTTCACTCAGGGGGGCAAATTCCAAAGAAGCTCTTGCCCAGCTCCTTTCTTGATTCAACTGAAGCCAAACAGAACCCCAGCTCTTGTTTTCTTGCTACAAAATTCCTGGAAACAAATAGCTTTCTGTAAAAGCCAGCACCATGGCCTGACATCATGTGTTGAAGGGTGCAGGAGTGCCAACCTGAGACTCAAGCTTAAAGAATGTAGAAGACTTTCAAATCCTGAAACCACTATCCTTTCTTCTAGGGTACATATTTGTCCTTAGGCTGAAAAGCTGAACCAAGCTCTGCCAAGAAATAGTGGTGTGACCTTGGGGAAACTACTTCACCTTTCGGGAACAACAGTACAAAATATGACACAATAACTACCGTGCTCAGCCAAAAAACACTGAGTGGCTGCTGTCTGTAGTTATGTTCCTGGAAAACTTTGGTTTAAACAACAGAGATTCTGGGGGTTCCCAAGAAGGTGCATGATGGCAGGTTTGAGGATCAATGGCATCTCTTTATGACTGAAGCAATGTCTAGAGACCCAGAGTGTTCCAGCAAAGAAAGAGATCTCATCTGGTCAGGACAGCAGAGAACTTAGTGCAATATGGGGAATCTTCCTGGTGGCTCTGTCTGAGAAGAGATGACAAGGTTTGCCCGCGGGGCTGTGTCCAGGGCTACTGCTGAAACACGATGCGGGTGTTTGAAAAACAGAAAGTTAAATCAGGGCATCTGGAACAGAGGGAATAGGAGAACAGTGAGGTGGAAATGAGAGAGGCGTTGAGAGGACCTCACAGGGTTTGCAGGTCACTGTAAAGACTTTGCTGTTCTCTGCATGAAATAGGGATTGCAGAGGAATTTGTCTTTCATGTTTTAAAAGAAAATATTTTAAGTGAAGTAAGGGATTTTCTGACTCAAATGATGTAAGAAGAAAAGTGGGGACAAGGACAAAAATTAAGGTTTCAGCTTTGATTTGACCAAAATTTGGGGTTCTATCCAAGAGTCATTAATTTACAAACTTTATTATTCCTAAGGAATTCTAATTTCAGTTGTCTTTATTCGATAAGATGGCTAACTTTTATCATCTGACTATCTTTGCTGGGATATGTAGTCAGTGAAAATGTTTTGGAAAGTAAAAAACAGACCAAAAAATAAGAAAAGAAAAATAGGACATCACATTTGTACCTGTTAAATGTGTAGTATTTATATTCAATCAAAGATCCCAATTTGTTTATTCAATAATTTGAATCGTTGTTTCAACAATCCATTCTATGACTTTTCCTTTACATCTTTGGGTTGTTTGCAGTTTTATTCAGTATTTCTTCATCAAACCACTGCTAGATCCCGAAGCCGGGAGGACTTTGGGTCAAGTTATTGACTTACCTATACAGTCATCCATTTATTTATGTGAGAAATATTTATTGAGCACCTTCTATGTGCCAGACACTTCTTTACTCACGTGGAATACAGAGGAAACAAAACAGACAAGTATTCTTGCTTGTAGGCATTTGTATGGTGGAGGAAGAAAACAAACAAAAAATGTTGGGTGGTGTTAGGGTCAAAAGCTTAACAGCAAATGAAGAAAGTGATGCTAGGTGGGCAGCAGTTGTGAGTCTTGATGGGAGGGTCAGGAGAGGTCATAGGAAATCCAAGTCCTCCACCATCCATGTTTAGTTATGGTTTAGCCAGATGAGAGTCTGTTCAAATTGCACCATCGTTTAGCATTGATTTTTCTATTGAATTTCCTAGCACTGGGACTTGATTAGTGGTTCTGCCTGACATTCTCCTGAAATCAAAATAACTCCAACAGAGTGACATTAGATTAAACAGAGGAAGGAGCCAGGTGTGGCACACATGCCTATAATCTCTGAAGGCTGAGGCAGGAGGATGGCGAGTTTGAGACCAGTCTGGGCAATTTAGGAAGATTCCTGTTTCAAAAGAAGAAATAAAAAAGGCTGGCCGGGCACGGTGACACATGTCTGTTATCCCAGCAGCTCGGAAGGCTGAGGCCAGAGCATCGTGAGTTCAAAGCCAGCCTCAGTAATTTGGTGAGGTCCTTGGCAACTTAACAAGATCTCATCTTTAAATAAAGAATTAAAAATGTCTGGGGTTGTGACTCAGTGGTTAAGCACCCTTGGGTTCAATCCCTGGTGCCAAAAAAAAAAAAAAAAAAAAAAAAAAAGGCTGAGATTGTGGCTCAGTGGTAGGTAGAGGTCCCTGGGTTCAAGTCACAAAACTGGGGGGGGGGGGAAGATAGATATAATGCTTATGGAATTCCAGTGGAATTTAAAATATGCAGAGTATTTTGAAGATATTATTTTACCTGATCCTCCAATCTGTGAGGAGGGTAGAACAGGCATTACTCTTATTTTTACGGCTGGTGCAACCAGAGTACTGGGGTTTAAATTAATAACCATGCTTGGTAAATGCTGGATACTATTCAGGAGATTGCGGTGGCCCTTGAGGATCACTTTAGTCTATAGATTTGTTTTGTTGATTTTTAGAGTAATTTACAACTTTGAGGGCTGGGGTTGTGGCTCAGAGGTAGAGCACTCCCCTCTCACATGTGAGACCCTAGGTTTGATCCTCAGCACCACATAAAAATAAATTTAAAAAAAAATAAATAAAAATATTGTGCCCATGTATAACTAAAAAAATATTTGGGCTGGGGTTGTGGCTCAGCGGTAGCACGCTTGCCTAGCATGCATGAGGCACTGGGTTCGATTCTCAGCACCACATACAAATAAATAAAAATAAAAAGGTCCATCAACAATTAAAAAAATTTTTTAAAAAATGTACAACTTTGAATTAATTGCCAACATTCCCAAACTGGGAGATGACGTGCCAATATTCAGATTTCTAATTGCCTGTGAATGCACGCGACATGCAAAGCTTGACAGCCCTGGGCAGCCTTTTTGGGTGACAATGTTTGACTGTACCTGAAAAGGGCACCTCAGTACAGCTGGTGCCCCCTGTCCAGTCTCCCATAGCCTTGCCCTGCTCTGAGCTTGGGCTGCTGGACTGTTGCTGCATGGCCCCTGTTGGAAATCGTGGCTCCTGCTTGTTCCTATGCCCCAGTTTAATGAGCCTTTTAACCAGATAAATTTTTATTATTTTAGTATTATCTGTCCTCAGTGATCTCTCCTTGGTTCTTAATAGTTACACATTACTTTCAAAATTCTCTAAAATAATTTCTTTAATGACTCATTCTAGAATTTTGCTTAGGAATTAACATTAAAGATTCTCCACTGGGCTATTGTCCTTCATTCTACTTTACCCCTATTGAAGATTGTCCAAAGTTTTGCTTCCCTCCGGACTCTTGCAATTTTTCCTGAGTTCTATCACTTCTGAAATATTATTATTCATGGTTCAGAGGTGATAGATGAAAATTTCTCAGTGTCCTAAAATTAATCTACTGAGCTTCATTTCTTCCATCTTATATGTAAGCGCAAGATGATGGGTACAGACCTCAACAGATTTAGGGATTCTAAAGTTTTAGGGAATCAGATTTAGGGAAGCCATTTATTCATTTGTGGACTCCGGCACCCTAGGGCTTATTTCCTGGATGCGAGAAATGGCCTTCGTTACAGAGGGGATTTTGGTTTTATAGGGTACAATTAGGGTGGTTTCATCATTGGAATTTGTGGGCGTGTCCGTTCGAATAGTCAGGAGCTAGTTAGGTAGGTTAAAACGTTAACTCAGGAGGGCAGCTGTAAAAGGTTGAAATTCATTGTTACTTGGACAGGTAGGAGGAGCCCAGATTGTGAAGGATGGGTATTTAAATCTGTTCATCTCCTTCCTTCAGGGACCATTGTTCAGTATTTACCATGTGTCCTAATTTGCAATGGGGGAGGGTCAAAGTCCAGAGCCTAACACTCAGTTTTCAGTATTGGCCTCCTTCCTTCAGGGCCCATTGTTATAGGGAAGGGATTTACTGAAAGGTTAATGCTTGGCTAGTTTCTTTCCCTTCTCCTGAGCTGCTTTGTCTCTCTGCTTTTCCTCTGGGGGCTGTTTCATAGGATTATTATTTTTCATAACTCCTCATTATATATTTTACAGATTTTTCTCTTTTTATTCTATGTCTTTTTCTCTCTGCAGTCATTGTGGTTTACTTTAGCATTTTTATCTTGAAAGACAGCTAGGGTAGTAGTCTGAATGGTGTCTGTACTCTTGAGTAACCAGGTCTCATTACAAAGGGTGTTGGAGAAATGGTCAGGCATCCACCCGTGAAGGGGATCAGCAAACAAGTCGGGAAGTGTGAAAGGGCGGGCAGATCCACATCACCGAGTTCACCCGGGTCCCCCACAGATGCTGTTGCTGCTGCACCCAGGTGCAGCCATAGTCAAGGGAGAGGCATTCTCAGAGACAGGTCTGTCTGGAGTAGGAAGGATGTTGAAAGTCATTGCAGTCAGACCCACATTCCCAATGGGAACCCATTGCTTTTCACATTGATATTGCAGAACTTCGACTAGCACACCATAGAAAGGGTCTGACCACTTTTCACAAGAAGAGACATGCACAGAGTTTAGTTTATGGTTCAGAGAACAGAGCACACAGATTTGGGCACCCAAGACTGGAGCAACCTGCAAAATAATGAACTGCCCAACAGGCAGGCCCAGGAGCTTCCTCTCCACCCAGGCTGCAATGACCTGCCTTTCCATTTCCTCTAGTGGGATGCCCCTGGGGCCCCATCTCCAACCGGGGAACCAGCCCAGCTCATGTTAAAAACAGCAGTGACAGCTTTCCTACCTTCCTAGCCAGCAGATCTTCGGGAGGGAAATAAGTTACAGGAATAAAGTGGCTGGTTTCATCTCTTCTAACCCAGATTAGTCTAGTAGCTGGTTTTTGTAGGTTCCAGCTTGGCCACCCCTAGGCCAGTTGCCTGAATTTTTTTCTCTGGCTCCGCAATATATTTCTTTATCCACCTGTGTCCTCTCTGGGCTAATCTCTGGTCAACTTTTCAAAATCACCCAATCCATTCTCTGAAATCTCCCCAGCATCTTTCTTTTGTTTTTTATTCTTTGGGCCATGCTCTTAGAAAAACATGTCCCTAGTTCTCTGAGCTGATAATTTTTCTGTACCTTTGAAGTTAAATTTTCCTTTTCTCATCCTATTCCCCCTCAAAAAAAAAAAAATTGGGGTGAAAGTTTCATAGATTTGTGAATTATACACTTAGCTGCTTTTTTTCCCTTGCTTCCTCAAGCAAACAATGTAGCCTCCAAAGCCCAGTTTTATTAATGATTTTCTTCTTTATGACTTAAGGTCCTACAATATGATATATACACTTAGAGAGCAGGCATGGGTGATGGTAGAGGAAGGGAATCACTGTCTTAACTGTCCATTTTGAGCAAAGAAGTGTGGGAGGGTGGAGTCATTGCTGGGACCCAGGGCCATGCGTGTGGTGGGTGGGGACCGGGGTGGGTAATTGTCCTACTAAAGGAAGAGGTTAGGCTTCTCCTCCTCCCCTGCCCAGGAGCCTTTTATTCCTTCAGAGCAATGCCTGCCGGGAGTCTTGCTTTCCAATTAATAGGCAATTTGCTCAACCAGGCTCACAAGACCAGTTGCAGAGGACCCAAGCCCCTATATGCTAAGTAGGAATGTATGGCCAGAGGGGGTAATAAAGAGAGATAAATCAGGGACTCCAGGGGAGAGAGCAGGCTCTGGGGTGAAGGTCTAGAGAAGATTGGTGAGGAAAGAGCCTTAGACTCACTCCAACTTTGTCTCTGCAGCCAGCCCACCCGCGATGGATGAAATGTGTGGAGGAAACAGGCACTTTCTTCGAGCCCACCCTGGCGGCCTTGTTTGTTCATGAGGCATTTGGCCCAGGCATCCGAAGTGCTGTATGTGAGAGCAATCCCCTGCTGCGCCCCCTGCCCCGTCCTATGGACTGCATGCTTCTCAGTAGTATGTGTGGGGGACAGGGGGATCCCAGAGGCCCCTCCACCCCCTGGGTGAGCACAGTTCAGCTATGGAACAAGAGTAGGCATAACATGCACTAATTTGGACACGTCACCGACTTCCTTGGTCTTGTGTTTCTTCAACCATAAAATGAAAAAATCGAACTCCCTGACCTTTAAGGCTCCTCCCTGTTTATCTAAGACTTTAGAGCAACACATGACATGACATGAGCGTGAGGTGACGTAACCTTGAGGAGTACAAATAAATAACTACAGAACACTTGGTGAGTGTCTGTCACATGCTGGGACTCTTGCAAGTATTTCACCTGCGACTTTATTTAAGTCTGGGTATCATCCTAATTTGATAGGACCAAGAACTGAGGAATGGAAAGGTTAGATGACTCGATCAAGGTCACACAGCTACCAAACAGCACAGTCAGGACTGAACTCAGGCAGTCTGATGCCAGAGCCCAGGCTTCCGAATATTGTCACTCACTTTCTTCCCCTAAGAGAGGATGCATGCAAGATGCTGGGTGGCTGAAAAACAGGAACTATACTTTCAGGCCCTGAAGATGGGGAGAGGCCTACTTGTTAGGAAGCTGAAGAGCTCAGAAAGATGAAGAGAGGAAGTGCATGCATCGAGAGGGAGGGTGGGAGGACAAGATCCCGATCGATCCCGAGAGCAGAGGGGGAGATGGCAGCCCTCTTTTCCCTTGGCTCCAACTGTAAGGGCCTCTCCAGCTCAGATCTCCCTCTTCCTGATTGACCAGTGGTGGCCAGCTCCCACTTTCCTCTCTGTGCTTGGCACTGCCTTTTTAGCCCTGCCTTTATAGTACCTAGGAAAAGGCCTTCCCCTCCTCTTTCTGAGCTCTTCTTCCTTCTGTGATAGCTCCTCCTGTGAAGGCACCCTCCAGAGCCAAGGCCCCCTGAAGATCAGTGCTGTGGCAGAGCCAGAGCTGAGGCTGATCTTGGTTCTGTTACCCTGTCCCCCACCCTCACCCCCACAGGCCATGGAGTTATTCACTGAGATCAAAGATGCCCTTGTCTCACACCTCAAAAGACTCCCCTGGATAAGCGAAAAGACCCGAAGAGAGGCCCAGAACAGGGTAAGGCCAGGATTGCAGGCCAGTGTGGGAATGCTTAGGGGTAGGTCAAACGACAGTGGAGGGGGAGAGAGCCAAAGGCACATGAGCAGGCGGGAAGTACAGATGCCACTGTGCTGCACACACGCCTGGAGACAGTATTAAAGGCTCCGAGACAGTCAGGGAATGTGAGGTCCTTACCACCTTTCATGTCTCTCCCCAGGTCACTCAGCTGCAGGTGCAGATGGGAGCCCCTGAATGGACCCTGAAGCCAGAGCTGGCCAGACAAGAATACAGCAATGTGGGTCCCTGCCTTTTGCAGCTCCCCTCCCTAACCTAGCCAAGTCTTATCCACATCATCCATTTTCCCTGAGCAATTCTTACCCACCCACTTCCTTGCCCTGGTGCTGGCTGGGTCTTGCCAGCAGAAAAACAGAAACTATTCAGGCTGTGATGCTTGTGTGCACACACCTGTGTCTTCTGTGATTTCCTGTGTATGTTTGTCTGTGTGCTGATGCACGTGGATCGTGTCTGCACCCACAGCAGTAGTGGTCTCCACTAACTCATGGATGTTTGTGTATGAGGGTATTATGTGTGTTTGGGTTTAATGTGCTCCTTGGAATACATAGATGTCCGTCAGTGTTTGTCTCTGTGTGCCCAAGTCACCTCTTGCCTCCTCTCTAGATACAACTTGGCCCCAACTTCCTGCAGTCTTTTCTGAGCTGTGTCCGATCTCTCCAAGCTAGAAAGGTCTGGAGCTTCTTGCAGCCTCTCCCTTACCACAGGTATGGGGTCAGAGGAGATAGGGACGCGCCATCCCTGAGATACCCCATCTGTAATTAGTAGGAAAGGAATCTGGAGACTTGGAGGTGGCCATGGGGACAGTGATATTAGTTGGAGGAATTGTAGGTGCCTTGGGGCAGTTAATGATGGAGCTGTGTTCATATGTCCTTTCCCCCACAGATGGCAGGTGTCCCCCTGGGGGGTCACTGCTTCCTATTCCATACCTGACCATGAGGTGGTCTTCCCAGCAGGACTCCTGCAACCTCCATTCTTCCACCCTGACTACCCTAGGTAAGGGCCATTCTGGGAGGGTGGCCAGGGAGTTTCCCAGGAGAGATTAACAGTTGTTATGATGGATGAGATCCGTGGCTGGAGAATTGGGGTAAAAAATGTTGAAGGATTCTGGGGGTAAGACAGGCTCTTGTATCCCTAGAGCCGTGAACTTTGGCGCTGCTGGAAGCATCATGGCCCGTGAGCTGTTGCGCATCTTCTACCAGCTGTGTGGGTAACAGGGGCCATTGGGATGTGGGATCACAGAGAACCCAAGGGAAGACCTCAAAGAAGTCCTACAGGGGAAAGGAGGATTATTCAAGGGCTCCAGGAGGGACAGTCCTAGAAACTTGCCATGTTTCTGGGAGCCAGAACCTTCTGTGGCACAACCCACGTCCCTTGCCATTTCATTTTCTTGCTCTGTTTTCAACAGTGCACCCTGGGGACTGCCTGGACTGTGACACCCGGGCCCTGCAGGAGGCACTCCTATGTTTGGAGCGCCATTACGCTGCCTTCCCATTGCCCGGTGGAACCTCCTTCAGTGGCTCCAGCACACTCCTAGAGAATGCCGCAGACGTGGGGGGGCTGGCCATTGCGTTCCAGGTGGGTCCACGGTCATGATCTGTTTTCACCAGCAGACTAAAGGCACTGTCCTCAAGTTTTCCTTCCACCTTCTCTCATGCAAATATACTTACATAATTTTCTGCCCTTTATATCTCCACATATCAGTTGGCAGCTTGGGGACACACCTCATTCCCTGTAGATTCCCCCCTCCCACTTTCTAAGAAATCTATCAGTCTTCCGGAAAATATTCTTTCTTTTGGCTCAGACCAATGTGTTAGTTCAGAACAGGGAACAAAGGCCCGTGAGTTTGTTTGAGGTACCGCTCGAACGGCATCGAGCTTCCAGATGGTCTCAAGCATAAAGCCAACTCTTCATCCTATCCCCCCAATCCAGGCATACAGCAGGAGCCTCCTAGAGTACCGTGGGGAGACCAAGCTGCCCAACTGGGACCTCAGCCCCCACCAGCTCTTCTTCAGAAGCTATGCCCAGGTAAGCAGCTGCCCTGCCTTCCTCAGCTTGCTTCAGATCCGATAAGCACCCTATTACTAATACTCAAAGGCATTTTTCTCTTATGACACACCCTCTTCAAATACCCCTGACTCACTGCCATGGATGTCCCTGCTGTCATCCTTTCTCACTTGTCCCCTTGCCACCACCCTCCAGATGACTAAAAAATTCTTCAACCAAATCAGCAACCCTCCCCCTCCTCAAAAAGAAGAAAATATTTCTCCTTCTAGGTCCCTCCATGATTTGAGTCCAACATTTTCTTATGTCATAGGCCAGAAATATGGACCCTTTAAAATGACCCTACCAGAAGCTGACTATATGTAACATTCCTCCTCAGAGACTTCACCCCCAGGAGTGGTCCCAGTGTGACATGACCCCTTTTATCACCTGTGATTCCCCAAGAGGCACAGTCCCCAGCTCCCTCGCAGGGCTGTCTCATTATTAGACTCAGCCTCCGGGGTCCTCACCAATGGTGTCATTGCATAGCTTGGGCCCTCCTCTGCTCTCCTAGTGCCAGATGAAATGACTTACAAATGACATGTACTCTACTAGGCCCTTGAGCATTTGAATCCTGCTCTACTCTTTGCCTGCTACTCCTGGTGACCCTTAGCCCCAGCCTTGTTCTAATAAACCTATAAGAACTTGATCTGGTCAGGCACATCGTAATACGAGTGACATGAGAGGCTGAGGCAGGAGGACTGCAATTTTTGAGACCAACTTCAGAAATTTATAAGACTCTGTCTCAAAATCAACAAAATGGAAAGGGTTGGGGATGTAGCTACGTGGCACAGCACCCCTGGGTTCAGTTCCTAGTACTAGAAAGAAAAAGTCAAGACTTCTCTGCTCCTTACCCTTCCTCAGGTCCTGTGTAGGGAACCCAGCACCGAGCACTCCCAGGACACTCACAGCCCGCCCAGACTTCGAGTCCATGGACCTCTCAGCAACACCCCAGCCTTTGCCAGACATTTTCGGTGTCCGCGTGATGCCCTCATGAATCCCTCCAGCCGCTGCCAGCTCTGGTAACATGGACCCACAGACACAGCAAGGCAGGTGGATCAGCAGCCCCTGGCCCATCCAGGCAATGGGGCACCATTTCTTTTCCCTTCTAGTCTCCAAATAAAAGGCGGCACTTGGTCCCCACCTGTCTCCCAATGACTCTTTCCTGCTATGTTCTATTCCTAGAAGTCAGAAAAGATAAGAGGGAAACGTGCCAAGGACGGTAGGTAGAAAAGGAAAGAGCTGGCGAGATGGTGGGTCTGAAGGTCAGTCAGTCAGTGGGCCAAAGGGCTGGCAATTCAACAGACCATTTAGAGCCCCAAGGGCTTGGTGAGGGCTCAGAAAGCTGCTCCCGATTGTTTTCAGGATTTTATTGCTATTTTATTGTCACTGCCTCCTCCCTCTAATCTTCTGTTTTGGACAAAGCCAGGACAGGTGTAAGAGAGAGAAGGGTGTAGGTCTGGTGTGATGTCTCTGGCGGTGGGAGATGAAACTCTGGGCGTGGGGTGGCAATCCTCTAGGTACCAATGATAAGAGGTGGGGAGTGGTGTGTGAGTCCTTTTTGGGAGTAGTGACCTGAAGCCCACTGGGGGGAAGAGGTCAGTGAGCAATTATGAAGCGCAGGCAGACGTTCAGGTTTTCATTCAGGAACCAGGCCACCACCTCAGCCTCAATGTCTCTTATAAAAAAACCATGATGCTGGCCATGTTAAAGCAGAAGGCTAGATCAAAAAGGTGGTCTCGGACAGCTGCTGCCTTCGATGTCATGTTCTCCTCTTGCTGGGCCATGTCCATCACCTGCCACAGCTCACCCACCGAGGAAGCCAGAAAATGTTCTTCAAACTGCTCTTGGTTCTGGTCTGGAACAGGGAAGAGGGGGAGGGATGGGCGGCCCTGATCCTGACCTGCCCCCACCTTGACCTGGCTGAGAGAGAAAAGTGGGGACCAAGGGGGTTTGGCACAATCGCCACCTCTTTGGCCTTGACGAGAGAGGTGCTCCCCATTTAGATGTCCTTTCTGATCTGGGTTCACCACAGCCCCAAATCCCACACACCCAAACCCCACCTCTAAGGCTAGCTGTCTCCTCTAAAGTGGCACCATCCTGAGGGAATGAAGGACATCTTTCAATATGAGGAAAACCCAGGTTCTCCTCCAGGACACTCATGCTCACCCATGCAGAAGCTGCATGCGATTGCAGCTGGCCCAGGTGGGCCCTGGCTGGGAACCCTCCCTGCTCCAGACAGGACATTCTACCCTGATAGGGAAACGGAGCTATCTCCCAGAATCCAAACCCACCTCAGATGCACCCTCATCTGAACAGCTACCTGAGGCCTGGCCTCAATCAGACCCAACCCTTACCTCCAGACTTTGTCTCTCTCTTCTCCACCTACCTGCAGAAGCCATTTTCTCTTTCTGCTTCCCCTCATCCATGTCTGGGCTGCCCTTCTGAGACTCCATCCCCTTCACCCGCAGCAGCAGTAGGAGGGCTGTCAGGAATGCTACCCAGCAGAGCTGGGAGCCCAGAGATGTCATGGGCCTGCCCACCCACAGCTTCTGGTCCACCAGCTCCCTAGTGCCCAGCAGGCTTCCCCCACCTGCCTCCCAGTCCCTGTCCCAGTCCTTACCCTTTCCCTGCATCGATTTCCTCTCTTCTCTTCCATAGGACCTCTGACTTCATGTGCTCTGTGACATCACAGCCATGGATCCCATGCTCATTCCAGCTCACTAGTGCATTCCATTGCCAGGCGGGAGGAGGAGGGTAGCCAGCCGGGAATGGCAGAGGCTTTTAAAATGGCTGTAGTGGGTCATCCTGTAGAGATGGCAATAAAAAGGACTTAAGAGCTTGCAAAGTACTTTCTTTTTTATTTTGTACCCATGGGTGCTCAACCACTGAGACACATCCCCAGTTCTTTGTATTTATTTACTTATTTTATTTGGAGACAGGGTCTTGCTAAGTTACTTAGGGCCTTACTAAATTGCTGAATCTGGTTTTGAACTTGCAATCCTCCTGCCTCATGTTCCTGAGATGCTAGGATTACAGGCGTGAGCCACTGTGCCCAGCTTACAAAGTACTTTCAAATCCACTATGTTATTGGTTCCACACAGGCACTGGCACTCCAAAATACTAGTATTCTCATACCCATTATATAGATGAGGAAACCAAGGTTCACAGAATAAATGAGCCCTTTCTCAAGATCATAGAGTTACCAATGAATGGGCAGAGCAGGACTCTCAATTACAGCTTTTGAATGTGAACATGACATTTCTCCGCTGTCCACGTAGCATTTCTTTAAAGAGAGTGTCTTGAATAGATAAGGGCCAGACCAGACGTAGCAACAAGCAACAAAGATCACCAAATCCTGGGAACATGCTTCATGCTGTGCATGAAAGCCTAGTCTGTTCAAAGTGAAATAGAGTGGGGCAGATGGAGAGAGGGAAAATTCTCATGCTCTAAACCTGTGCATGAGCAACAGACAGACACAGAGACAGAGACACATACACAGAGAATGCACAGATATAGAAACAGAACAGTCTCCTGTCCCTGAGTAGAAGCCATCATCTCCTCTTCCTTCTCCTCTATTTTTTTTCCTTTCCTAGACTTTGTCCTCTTGAACCACTTGAAGCTAAAAACCTTCTCTCTTTCTCTGTCTCTCCCTCTCTCTGTACCAAGTATGATTGAACCCAGGGTCTTACCTTGCTAGGCAAGTGGTTCACCACTGAGCTACATCCCCAGCACTCCACCTTTTCAGATAGGGTGTTGTGGTGTGGATCTGGAGTGGCCCCCAAAAGCTCATGTGTTGAAGGCTTGGTCCCCAGTGCAATAGGGTTCAGAGGTAGGGCTTTTAAAAATGATTGGATCTGAAGGCTCTAACCTCACCAGTGAATTAATCCATTTGGTGGATTAATATTTTGAATAGACTATTGGAAGGGGATAGAAATTGTAGGAAGTGGGACCCAGTTGGAGGAAGCAGACCACTGGAGGTGTGTTCTTGGGGACAATTTCTTGTCCCTGCCCCCACCACCCTCTCTTCTTCCCATCTGCCATGAACTGAGCAGCTGTCTGGGGGATGCCACTGCCATGACATTTCTGCCTTGGAGCCAGCTGACCCAGGACTGAAACTCTGAAACTGTGAGCCAAAAATAAAAATAAACCAACCAACCAACCACCGAAGGTCTCACTAAGGTGCCCAGGCTGACCTCAGACTTGTGATCCTCCTGCCTCAGCCTCTCATGTAGCTGGAATTGTAGGTGTGCACCATGGCACCTGGGAGTCTCTTCTCTTCTTTTACATTTTTCTTTAAGACACAGAGAAAAAGTGTTTCCAGGCTCATCTCCAAGCCCTTCACTTGATGGAAGGAGTTACTCTGCAGAGGAAATGTAGTGGGGCAGGTGTCTCTGCAGCTCACTTTCATCCTGCCCCTGAACCTGGTGAGCACAGACATGTTGGCCCCCTGGATGGTTCTGGGTTGGAGAGACAGGATGAAGGACTTTCCTGGAAAACCAGAAGCCGATGCCAAACCATGAGAGGCAGGCTGGGTGCCCAGGACTGGGGAGGAGCTATCACAGCCACTAGCGCTGTCCACGCAGACCATGCCCGAATGAAGTGTGCACACGCTGGTGCAAGGACATATGCAAAAACATGTGCCCCTTCTTCAAGAGCGACCTGCAGACCTGGGAAGTGTGACAAGATTTGCCCGGGCTAGCAGATGTGTTCATGTGGAGGCTGCTCCTTGTGCAGCAGATACCACCTCTGACATAATTCCTGGTGACACAAACCAGATGACAGTGAACCAGAGAGCGGTCTGGAAGGGCACTTGATGATGAAGGAGGAAAGAGTCAGATTGAGAGTGACCCTGCTCACCCCTTCCTTGTACCCATTGAACTGCAGAGCCACAAAACTAATGCTTGAATGGAAAAAATAAAATCACTAATCTCCTCCTGGCTATTTTGGGGGAGGAGCCTGTTGATTCCCTGGCACAAAGAGAAGCCATCTCCAGCTCTGTAGATATGAATGGGGAGGGCAGCGGGAGGGGCAAGC
This sequence comes from Spermophilus citellus, assembly GCF_964194105.1. Lineage (NCBI taxonomy): Eukaryota > Metazoa > Chordata > Mammalia > Rodentia > Sciuridae > Spermophilus > Spermophilus citellus. The sequence continues at coordinate 219,783,928 of NC_138184.1, read as the reverse complement.
TGGAGTGGAAAGAACCAGTTTATACCGACCACCATTACTTCCACCTGCCTGACTCCTGGTGTCAAGAGGTAAATAAATCCTTGCAGGAAGCCAACAATCCATTTAAATTTTTTTTTTTTTGTAAAGTATAGAAAAGTACACACACACACACACACACACACACACAAAGGCTAATCATTCCATCATTGAATGATATTCACTCTGAATGTTTTTAAAATGTAGTAGTACTCAGATCTGTTTCCTGCTTGCCTGTGGGCAGCTGGGGTGACAGGGCATTTCCTAAAACTTGAAACCCAGGTTTGTTTTCTCCTCCTTCTCAGCATGTCAGTCTGCGAAGTCCTGCTGCTTTTCTGTAAGAGCACTCTGGGATGTGTTGATGGGGCGAAGCGCCCCAGCCCAGCTCCTCTCCCAGGCACCTGGCGGCATTAGACTCTGAGGTGTCCTGGCTGGGAAAGCCGCTATCTGAATTGGGGATGTGCTTGTCCACAGAAAGCTGGGGCAGGACAGAGGAAGACAGAATGGCAATGCAGACTATTGCCAAGATGAGGAGTGGCCGAGATCAAAAGAGACTCAAATCTCCCCTCTACCAGCTGGGACTGGCAGACAGTATGGTCTCCATCCAGAGTACTTGTTCATGCTCTTCCCATTAAAGTCAGCAGTGTAGGCAGCAGCAGGGGACAGGGGAGACACTGAAGACCCAGGGGTGGGGACTTGAACATGGGGCCCTCTTTCCTCCTTCCCAGACTTACAGCTGATGCCCTTAGTGGTAGCCCGGGTACCTGCTCCGTGCAGCTCTGACCGGGCCAGCCTCCTCCACTGCCAGCTCCTCCCTCCCCCACCCCCTGCAGGATCAGCTTTATGGGTTGAGTGTTTCCTTGGCAAGTGCTCCCTTCCTGGCCTGCCCCCCTGCTTATCAGCGCATCTACAACCCCCACTTCAACCTTATCGCTCCCTCCATCTCCTTAGACTGGAAGTCCCCAGGCTTCAGTGATCATTACCACCCACACTGCCCCAACCCTGGGAGGGCAGAAAAATGTCCCACAAGGTGACCCCTCCCCACTCCCTGGGTGAGAACCCCTCCCTGTCGGGGACACCTCCTCTTCCTTTCTTGCTTGATTTTCCTTTCAATTCTTGTCCTTCTCTAGAGGTTATTTTATCCATCCCTTACTCTCTGGAGCACAGCCAACGAGGAAGGCAGTTCTTGGTTCCAGAGGATCCCAAAGAGGAGGGTCCCAACATACCCCACCCAAGTCTCTCACATCTTTATGGACAAAAGACTCCCAAGAAGCAACAAGATCTGGAGAGGAACTTACTGGGAGCCAAAGTCCCCAATTCAGAGCCAGGTCCAGTCTTGCCTCCAGCCCTGGAGTTTGGGGGAACCTCACTTCTCCTCTGTGCTCTGTCCTTCATTCAGAAAACAGAGAACTTGTGCCCTATTCCCCTTGGCCTCACAGAAGGACTACAACTCAATGACATTGATATGCCTTTTTGAGAACAATCACAACAATAGGCACAAGCTGTCACACAATAAAGTAATATAACCTCCACTTATCCGTGTCCATTCCTCCTGCAGCCTTGTTCCTGGAATGAGTCTTAAGATTTCCCTGTCCTACACTTTACTAGGCTCCTGCTGTTCAACTCCCCTTGGAGCACAGACCCCTGGGTGTTTCCTGGGATTTGTACCTGAGAGTCATGCTCAGGCTGGGCTCAGGAAAATGGCAGGGGAGGAGGAGTCACCACAGGCAGGGGTGGCCTGGAAAGGGGAGAGTCAGACACCCTCTTTTGAGGTCCAGACAGGAGCCACAGGCTTTTGAGGAGAAGCCATCCCCGGGTTCTTTGGGGGAGAATATGCTGGTGAGGTCTTGTGACACATGGTACCTTACATACACTTTCTTGTTATGGTATAATTGCTTCCCCTACTTTAAAAATTCAGAAGATCGTGGTGAAGAATGCTCACCTGACTGTAAGGGATAAGAGGCAGGACTTAAACCGGGATCTGCCAGATTCCTGAGCTGGAGGCCTTTAGTTCCCACATCTTGCAACCCACAGCCTGCACACCTTGTTCATGGGACCCACCTTCCAGGCACTGCCCTTGCTTCCTCTCCAAACTTGCCTGCCCCATTCCTCAGCCTCTCCAGGTCTCAGCTGACCCAGCTGACTGCCAGGAACCAAGAAGTTCCCTCCCCTTCCCCTATCCCTGCTCCAGGGCAGCTCTGTGCCCCCAGGCTCAGCTCTGGAAAGAGCTCCGCCCCTTCCAGGGAAAGCCTCCTCTCCCTAGGCAGGTTGGCTAGTCCCTCAGTGCACGTGCGCGCGCGCGCACACACACACACACACACACACACACACACACACCACAACCACACCTGCACACACAAGTCACACAGAGAATACACTCACTCAGGGTCCTAAGCAGACCCTGCTTCCTGAGTTGCTGCTGCCATCCTAGCTTGTTCCTCTCACCAGAGTCTCATACCCTGCCAGTGCCTGCAAGAAGACATGGGGGCAAAAGGGCCTTGGATTCAACTCCAGAAATTTCTGGCCTCCTGGCTGGTTGGAGAGCAAGACTGGGACCAGCACCTGGACCAGGTCTACATGTTGCAGCAGAAGAGGTAGGCTCCTAAGGAGTTGGTGTGAAACACACCAATTCTCAAACCCTCTGACCCACAGGACTGTTTTCCTGATATTGCACCCTAGAATTCAGCATCAGCTTCCTGGATATATTCTTCCCTCCAGCCCGCCCACTAAAGCACCCCAGCTGGACCCTCTTGGTAGTAGTGCAGAATGTAGCATTGGGCCACCTAAGGAGACTTTGTCAATATAAAGGCAGGGGCAGAATGACAGCCCAGGCAGGAACCTGCCTGCCTCCTAGAAGGAGGACTAAATGCGACTAGATTGAAGAAGCCAAGCATATAGAATGGGGAGGACAGACAATATCAGGTTGTTGGGAGCAGGTTGATGGAGATGGGATCAGATATTACCGGTCTTTTGTTGAGAAAACTTGGTGGAAGACAGAACATGAAGTTACAGTTGGAATTAAAGTCGGTTGTCTGGAAAAGGGGGAGGAGAGATTAGTTTTGTGTGACACTTGGATGAGACCAGCTGAAGAGGACAACCAGGGTGACATTGCAGAATCCTGCCTTCAATTCTGCCTTTTATTGTATGTACTGTGTTGGGGGTGCACCAGGTGCCCACTACATGGAGAATGAATGGGGCTTGTGCCGTTCCTGGGACCTTTAGTTCAGGAAAGGGCTGGTCTACCTAGTGCGGACCATCCCATGGTTTTTCCCTGAGGTCCAGAGTCAGGAAAAGCAGCCTGGGTGGGGGCAGGGATGCATCCTGCAGGCCAGCCTGCGGGGGAGGGAGTGGGGCCTTCCCACTCTAGAGCTGAGGGGTGGAGCAAGCCGACAGCCATCTCTGAAGCAGGCTGCTCTGGGTATCAGGAGAGTCTTGTTTTTGGTTCAGTGTCCTGCTGTCCCTGTCTTGAGACTGTTCATCATTTTGAAGAGGAAGTCCTGAATTTGCGTTTCACATTGAACCCTCCTATTGACAGGGCCTTCTGCTTACTGAGCCCCAATCCTCCACAACGCCCTATGCTGGAACCTTTGATCTCCCCTCCCCCTGCATCAGAGTGGGACTAAAGTGGTCTCCCAGGGACCTGGTCACAGGACCTCCCCTCTGCAGAGTAGCAGCGGGCCAAGGGTCAGGAGGGACAAGAGCTTTGTACAGTGGCCTTAGGACACGGAGTGATCTCTGGAATCTAGCCCTGGCCACTCTGGACAGGTCAGAGATACACAGTTCACTGGGACTGAGGGCCTGGGTGAAAGAGGCAGGTGCTGACCCTTCACTCTGCAAGTCTCTCCCAGTGGTATTCCCTGGGATAGAGAACTCCTTCTTTAACCAGAACACTTCTTCCCCCTGGCTCCCAGAGCCATGGGAAGAAAGGAATCCGTGAGTCGGGGCCATGAGGTAAACGGCTCCTCTGCTCTGCCCGATGACCCTCATCCTGCCTAACTCTGTGTTTGCCTTTGGAGCCAAGGCTACGTTGTCTAGCAGACCAGGCTCCAGCTTTATCTCTTGTTGGCTTTAGAAGCAGACCAGGGCAGAAACAATAATGAACTCTTGGAGGGCGTGTAGATGACTGTCTCATTCTGATTTCTGAGCTGAGAAGCCCGGTGCTCATTCCTCCTCGGTCATGAACAACTTGCTTTGAGTCCAGGAGGAATACATGGCCCATAACCTACCCCAAATTCTCCATCCACAGTAGACATTGTATCTAAACAGCCCAAAGGAGTATTCAGAGCTTTAGAAGCTCATGATTTCCACAGATTTCCTAAGCCCTAACAGTTGGTCTTGTCCTTCCTCACTGTTTTGGTTTCTAAACTCCCCTGGCTACAGAGAGCAGGTTCAGTAAGCATGACATCCTGGGGAACCCCACAGAAACGCACCTTCCCTCCACCTGCTGATTTCCTGAAACATCTTCGCAATTTTGATGAGTCAGCAGGGCCCCAGGAACTCTTTGCAGGGATGTCATAGCCAGACCTCAGGCTTCCTCCTTCAGGAACTGCACCCTTCTATTAGCCTCCCTACCCAGCTGAGCCACAAACCTGTATACAAGGAATCTGCATGACAGGGATGACACCAGAACCAGGGAGACCCTTAGACCACACTTTGCCTTAATGTCCCCTTAGTTCCTTCAGTCCTTGTAGATGATGCAAGGGTGGCAAAGTGGAGATGTGTGCGTCTTAGACAGAGGATGTCTCTGGTTGTCCCTGCTCTTGGCATCTCTGTGATGGTTTCTACCTGACTCCAGTTCATCCTCCTCCAGGATATGGGAGTCTCCACTGCTTCAGGCAGCCAAGGAAAATGACCTGTGTACACTTAAGAAACTTCTGTTGGAACAAAATTGTGACTTTCGACAAAGAGGTGAGATCAGAGTTTAATGGGATAGAGGTAGGCAGAAGGCCCCTCTCCCTGCTGAGCATGTGGGGACTTTGGAGCTATTCCTGGAGCCAGGAGCTCCTTCCTGGAGGGCTCCTGGCTGGAATTGACGTTCTTGTCTCATTCCACTCCAGGAGCCCTGGGGGAGACGGCACTGCACGTAGCGGCCCTCTATGACAACCTGGAGGCCGCCATGGTGCTGATGGAGGCCGCCCCAGACCTGGTCCAGGAGCCCACCGTGTGTGAGCCTTTTTTAGGTGAGGAGTCTGCGTGGTAACTCCAGGTGGAGACAGGCATGGGATGGTTGGCTGTTACCTCTTGAAATGGGCTTCTGAAGGGTGGGTTTGGGGAAGTACTAGAGGGCCAGGAAGCATGACACCCATGAATTGGGAGAAATACCCAAATCCCAGCCTTTGCTTTGAGTATCCATGGATTCCTTTAGCTGTTTTGCATCTCAATCCTGTCAGCATCCCTGATGACATCTCTCTCTGCCCCCTGCATAGCAGCCACAGTGGTTTTATTTACATCAAGTCCTCCTCACCTGCCTCCAGTAGTGGAGGGGTAGGGACAATGAGTTGGGCAGCCTGAGGGAGTAACTAGCCACTCTGTGCAGCCATGGTAGTAGTCTACATGAGGAACTGGCAGGGACTCTTGCTGGGGATTCTGCTGGGTGTTGTGTCCCTGAGAGACCTGAGGGAGATGGACTTGTGACTGATGGTTCTCCCTGGGCCAGGTCAGACTGCCCTGCACATCGCTGTCATGAACCAGAACGTGAACCTGGTGCGTGCCCTGCTCGCCCACGGGGCCAGCGTCTCTGCCAGAGCCACAGGCACCGCCTTCCAACACAATCCCCACAACCTCATCTACTATGGTGAGGGCAGGGCCAGGCTGGGAGGAAGGGGAGGTGGAGAGCCAGGTCTAGGACAAGGAGCTAGACTAAGCAGGGCCTTGCCCTCAGCTCCATCTGTGGGGAAGCAGAAGGGCAGCCCTTACAGGACTTAAGGCCAGAGGCCAATTCCCAGGACCCTCTTCAGTGTCCTTCCTCTGGTTCTGCTGGACAAGTGCCCCATGCCCTGAGCTGAGATGTGGGAGGAGCAAGCAGGCAGTCACCTGGGAGAAACTGCCCCCTCAGCTCGTGACCCTGTGGTCTCCTGCCATGGATCTCTCTGTGTCCCCAGGGGAGCACCCTTTGTCCTTTGCTGCCTGCGTGGGCAGCGAGGAGATTGTGCGGCTGCTCATTGAGCATGGAGCTGACATTCGGGCCCAGGACTCTCTGGGTAAGAGCTGAGATGGGAGGGGGTGCTGGGATGTGGCTGGGGGTGTGAGGGAGGACCGGGGGGGGGGGAATGGGACCATGGGGGCCTTTAGACCTGTGTCCACATGCCAGCCCATGTCCTCCCCAGGAAACACAGTGCTGCACATCCTCATCCTGCAGCCCAACAAAACCTTTGCCTGCCAGATGTACAACCTGCTGCTGTCCTATGATGGAGGGGACCACCTGCAGCCCCTGGAGCTCGTGCCCAATCACCAGGGCCTCACCCCCTTCAAGCTGGCTGGAGTAGAGGGCAACACTGTGGTGAGAGGCTCCCCAGCCCTAAGGTGCCTCTCTTATGACCCTTCTCTCCAAGCTCCTCCCAAAGGAGGTAGTCCCCTACTTTCTACCTCATCACCAAAATGTTCAACCTCAGGTTCCCCTCCTAGTGGCATTTGAGACTTTCATCTTAAAATATTTTCCATAGTATTCTCAAATCCTACTCCCTTCATCTCATTTCCTCTTACAGAGCTTTATGGGAAAGAAAGAAAGGGGTGGGGGGGAATGGAGGGAGTGGGGAGGGAGGGAGGGAGGGAGGAAGGAAGGAAGGAAGGAGGAAGATTCATGTAAACAGAAGATGGCCAATTCTACACTATCTGTGGAGAGTGAGCAACTGGCCTGGTCCACAGGCATTTTGTCTCAGACCAGCTTCTCACACTTTGACTCTCCTGTTCGTCCCTGTATCTTTCAGATGTTCCAGCACCTGATGCAGAGGCGGAAGCACATCCAATGGACATATGGACCCCTGACCTCCACTCTCTACGACCTCACAGAGATCGACTCCTGGGGAGAGGAGCTGTCCTTTCTAGAACTTGTGGTCTCCTCCAAGAAGCGGGAGGTATGGACTCAAGAAGTGTCAGAGAGCACTGTGTCCACACGGTACCTGCCCATTTTCTGGGATCCCGGGCTCCAGGGGACTTACAACAGGCCAAGAGGAGAACAGTTTCCTGGGACCTGGGAGAAAGACCAGCCAACACTAATCTCCTGAGGTCGTTTCCCTCTGCTTGGCTCTAGTTCCTTCAGCTTACCTGTTCCACTCTACCATTTCAGATGAGGAATTCTCCAGAAGGAAACTCTTCCTTCCCTCCCTCCCTTGCTTTCTTCCTTTTTTCCTTCAGCATAATGAGCGCCTGCTGGGTTCCAGACACTACCCAGGAACTGAGAATACAGAAAGAGAGAAAGCACGTTTCCTGTCAGCCAAATTCCTCAGTTCTGATCCCTATCCTCAATAATTGCAATAGAGCACAAGATGTACCATTATAGGGTGGTGAGCTATGAACTGGGGCAGCAACATGGAGGTGTAGTCAACTTGGTTTGGATGGCCAGAGAAGGTGTCACAGAGGAAGTGCTCCTCCTAGGTCTTCAACGGGGAGTTGGGAGTCATCAGGAAGATAAGTCAAAAGAGAGCTTTCCAGAGAGGGAACAAGGCATAGATCATTGAGACAGTCCAAGATTGAATAACATGAAGGAAAGGAAAATTTGTGGAAGTCTATACAAGGAAGAAGAAAATGCTTCTGGCATTCAGGAACCTCCAAGATATTGGCAAGCTATAGTTTCCGTTGTTTATCTGCTACATGACAATTTCCTGGGAGCCTTTGTAGAGTCACAAAACATGGACAATTGTGATGGATGATGGAAACATGAATGATGGGAGGAAGGCTGAGTGGTCAGTTTTTGTGACCCTCCTCAAGGAATCATCCTGGAAATGGATAAGCTTTGAGCAGGTTTTCTTAGGAATTAGATGTCCGGTCCCTCTGTGTGGACTTTGCCACCATGCTTGTTTAGTTTTTGATATCAGCTAGTTCTCAACAGACTCTTGTGGGTCTGATACCTTCCCCTTCCCTAACGCCTCCCAGCTTATTCCCTTTTCATATTCTTGCTACCTTCACCCTTAGTTCCAGCAAAGAAGACCCCTACCTGTGACAAACCTTAGCCACTCTGGGTGGGGATCCTTAAACTTTCTGCTCTGAACTGCCAAGTACTCTGTCTCTCTCTTTCCCTCCAGCTTCAGTGGTATAAAAAGTTTTTTTATGCTAATGGTTAATCCCTTCAGCTTTGCCTTGGATCTGCCTCTTCCTAATTTCTGACATGCTTCATCCCGTCCTTCACCCTCTCTAGAGCACAGTCCCATCACACTTAGATTTCTGGCACATTCTACAGCCTGCTTACTGCTTTTCTTGAGTCTAACAGTACTTCCAGAGCAAACTGGACTATATCCTTGCTTAGACTTTCCACTTGCTTTCCATTGTATTCAGACTTCACACACAATACACAATAATATGGCTCATATTTACCTTGCGCTTTATATCTTTTGTCCACCAGTCCCAACAGGCTCTCCCATATTCCCAACCACACCTCACCTGCAAATAGATAATGCCTTCTTACCCCCTCCTGCCCTGGTGCCTGCTGCCACTTCATGGAATGATCTTTCCTAACTCTCCTTCATTCAGTAAACTACTCTTCATCTGTTAAAGCTACAGTGGTGCTATGGTGCCTTGTTTTGCTTCTTAATAGTATATCTATAGTATTAGCACAAACCTAGCATATAGTAGAAATGGACTAGTTATCCTTCAAGGAAATGACTAACTAAATGAATGATGATAATGATGGTTACTGTCCTTCACTTCTGGGACCCAGTGGGAACTCAATAACCTCAAAATGTTGGTCACCCCAAGCTACTTTCCTTCCATGGCAGGCTCGCCAGATCTTGGAACAGACCCCAGTGAAGGAGCTGGTGAGCTTCAAGTGGAAGAAATATGGGCAGCCATACTTCTGTATCCTGGGTGCCTTGTACATTCTCTATATGATATGCTTCACCACATGTTGTGTTTACCGCCCCCTCAAGTTCCGTGTTGGCAACCGCACAAATCCTCGAGATAACATCATCTTCCAACAGAAACTACTACAGGTGATTTTATTGGAAGAGATAAAAGGGAATAGTAACATGGGGTAATGATGCTGGAGACAAGACTGATGCTATCCAGGAAAGATACCACCCTTGGGTTCTAGAAGTTGCAGGCTGCAAATCACCATGGTAGGAATTAGGCATAAGATAAAGGAATCAGATGGAATTTAATGAGCGAAAGAGTAATTGCCTAGGGATTTATGGACTCTTTTGCAACAACATTGAGAGACCCCTTCATATTAGTAACCTCATGCATTTGTGAAACTTTTTGCACTTTACAAAGAGGACCAGCTTTTTGGTAGTGGGATATTCAAGGAAACCTCTTCTAAAGAAGGAAGATTGTACTCCAAGTCACATCTGTGTTATTTTCTGTTCTGGTAGGGTCAGCACTTCTGGCCTGCTTTCTCTTCTGGACACTATCAATATCAGCTCATTGGCAATAATGGGTCAGCTGTCTGACTTCTAGTTGAGGACCTTGTGGATCTGCCTCTTCCTAATTTCTGACATGCTTGGATTGGGCAGCAGATTGCAGTAAATGGTCTTTAAGGTCACAGGCCTGCCTCCTATAATGTTCTTGAGAACTAGGAGGGTGAGAAGGGCTGATTAGAGGTGTGTAGACACAAAACTCTGTAGCTGGGGAAAACAAACTGTCTTTTGGGTGTAATAGAGGGAGTAAATTCAGAATAGTACTTTTAAACACGTAAAATTCAACCTAGTACAACTACATTTGGGTTTGATCCATGGATTACTAAATTTTTTGTCCTGGTGAGCTAAAAATAGCAGAAATAGCTCAGGCATATAGGACTAAAGGAACAGAAATGGAAGAAGAATTTTGCAAGATAAGTAAGAGCTGGGTGACTGGAGATCTATGGTCTATGAGGGATAGACCAGCCATAGGAAGAGCTCAGCATGGACGACTAGGAAAAGGGGTAGGTTAGGTGAGAAAGAGAAGATAAACTTCTTACATTCAAGAAGCAAAAACTCTGAGTTGGGTTAGACCAAAGACAATAGTATGCACAGAGAAAAACAGGGAAAAGGACCCCAAACTAAGTAGGCACTCCATCTCTTCAATTTCTAGCATTCGCTACCCTAATTATATGTGTAGCTCAAACTACACAAAAGCTGACTTGTAAGGATGGAGTTAGTTTATCTGTATCCAATTTTGAGAATACCTTGACTCTAAGATGCCTCATCATTCATTTATAGGAGTTGTGGTCCCCCCCCCAGGGGAAGGGGCAGGAGAGAGAGAGAGAGAGAGAGAGAGAGAGAGAGAGAGAGAGAGAGAGAGAGAGAGAGAGACTCCTGTATCAAGAGCCCCTGTGAGTTTGTGTTCCATGAACATCACTCCAGGCAGGAGGCTGTCTCTGGTGTGGAGAGCCCATAAGGCCAATAAGGACATTTAGGAGATAGGTAGAATGGGGAGTGACTAGGAATGAAGAGAATGTATAAACATAAACAAATTGAGCGTGCCTAGACTTTCCTCTAGCTTCTGGCCCTATTTCTTCATATGTGCTCCTTCCCAGCCTTCCTTTATCTCCGATTTCTTGGAATCTTTATGAGTTTTCAGTGTAGATAGTGTTCTGCTCAAGGAGTTGAGAGATGTTGAGCAATTAACCACCAGTGTCTTCTTCCGTGTGTCTGCTTCTCTTGGGGCAGGACGAACTAGATAGGAACATGTTCCCAGATAGTTAAATCACACTTATCAGGTCCCCTAGCTTTGCCTCAGGACTAGGAGAGGCATGTTTAAGTCTAAGTACCCCTACCATCCTTCTTCTCTCCTATTCTTTCCCTTCTTTCTTCTTAGCATTTTTGCCCTGGGTCAAAGCCACCTTGATCTATAAGGAAGTCTCTTTGAGTTCTAAATGTTCTTTCTCAGTGCAGGAGAGGGGCAAGAGGGTTAAGAATGCAGCTGTGGGGGGTTAGAAAGAAATAACAGCCAAAGGTCCCTAGTCTTTGGTGTTAGCCCTTAGCCTTGTCCCGGAGTCAATGGAATGTTTGTACTGCTCTTACTCAAATGGTAAGCCAATCTGGATTAGATCCGGGACTCCCAAACATATCACTATGACTTGAAAGATTCTGCTTTCCCAGTGCTGCTGAAAGCAAATTTTGCACTTTTTAAATAATAAGAAATTCTCTTTTTTTTCTTTTCTTCTACTTTTTGGTTACTTGAAAGTTTTAGAAATATTAAAGTGGACAGTATAGAATCTTTATGATTGCAGCTGTCACTGATTAGCTAGTTTATGGATCTTCAGCTTAGATAAATGAATACTCTAACAGCCAAGTTTATTAATAAGCCTAGAAGCCCTTGGCTCTCAGTCACTCTAGCATTTTCTCTGTGGATCTTTTGGGGCCTAAGGAAAACATTGGGCTCTATGAACTTTAATCCTTTGTAGCTTAACTTCTAGATTTTATGACAGACAGCCACCCAAGAGCACCATCTCAAACATTTGAAATTGAGAAAAACGAGCTCTTAATTTTCATGAAACTCTACAAAAGTTGAATTGTGTAAGGATGGGATTAGTTCATTTCTATCCAATTTGGGGTATATCTTAAGGACTCTAAGATGCTTCATCGTTCAGCTTCCCCAGGGTCTCCCAAGAGCTCTATTAATTAGAATTACTTTCCTCCTGCACTCAAATTTTTACCTGGCTTAGGCAGAGCAGCAAGCACTATAGAACTAGTTCTTTTAGGTTCCCAGGTGAGTGGAAAGTTCAAAGTTGGTGAGCTAGGTGGTTTGGATTTTAGTCCTAAATCTGAAATTAAATAGTTGTTTGACCTCAGGCAAATCCTACCTCCTGTTAGATACGTGATTTTTAACCAAGACTATATATTAGAAATTTGGGAGGCTGGAAAAGAAGACCTGTTCTTATGCTACAACCCAGTAAATCAGAATGTCTGAGCTGAGGCTCTGGCCTTGGTGTTTTTTTTTTTAATTTTAATTTTTTAATTTTTAGTCATACATGACAGTAGAATGCATTTTGATATATAATACATACATGGAATGTACATACATCAATCATGTTGTCTATTCTATTCTGCTGCCCTTCCTATCCTCCCTACTCCTCCCCTCCTCTCCCATCCTTTCTCTCTATCCAATCTAATGTGACACGCTTTCTTTTTTTTCCTTTTTCTCATTACAACATCATATATGTATTCTGTATAACAATGAGGTTCTCTTTCCATCTTCTGTGCAACTCCCTTTCTCCCTCTGTTCCCTCCCAGAGTTGAGAACTCGCAGATTCTGTCTTTGAGATTTGCTCAGTTTCAGTTGGCTAATCTTAGGGCTGCCATCTGAGCATTTAGATTCTAAAGTGCACTGTTCAGCTTGAGGGTATTAATTTTACATCGCTGTATCTCCTTTTTCTCTCTTAGAAAAGATTCCCTCAAGCTCTTCTTTGCCTTTTCCTTTCCTAGAAACATTTCACTGATTCATTCATTAAACAAATAATTAATGCTAAACACTGTTCTAGGTGTTAGAAATTCAATACTCACCATTTGAGCAAAACACGAAGTAGATAGTGTTTTGGTCTGATAGTTTAAAGACTGATGCATATTAATTAAATGAGAGTATGAATAGCTATTTCATTACAAACTGATTAACATTATTTTGTTCCATGGTATAAAAAGGACACGGTGCAAAGAGGGCTTATAACAGGGCCCTGGTCCTTCTAGGAGGCCAGAGAGGGTCTTTGAAGAAGGCTTGTCTCTGAGCTGAAATTGGTGGTGAAAAGAATATTTTAGGCAGAAGGAATGCTTATCCAAAGACCCCAAGGCAGGAAGACCCTCCTTAAGGTCTAGGAACTAAAAGTTTAGCTAGAACCCAGAGAACCAGGGTAGGTGCCTGCAGTTGAAATGGTCCTTTCCAAATTACACAGGGTGCTACAGGATATATTGGGGATTTTATTCTTTATTTCCAAAGCAATGAGATCTTCAGAAGGATTTTAAACAGGATAAGAACTTGACCAGATTTTTTTTTTTAATGACTCCTTGCATGGTAGAGTATTCTCTGTTGAGTCGAGGGAACTAGAGAGGATGTGGAAAGACTAGTAAGCATCCACTACAGTTTAGCAATCCAGAGACAATGGCAGATTGGTACAGAGGTGTGATGGAAGGTGGGGGGAAGGAGTGACATCAGGGCAGATTGTTAAAAGCATCAGAAGGTGAAAGCATCACTCCCTGGTGACAGATTAGATGCAGAGAGTGAGGGAGCAGATGGGGCAGGAATGACATGTGTTGTTCTATCCGTTTGAAATCATCTTTTACCTGTTGCAAAAAGTGGGATGATTTGTGTACACCTCATTATTCCTTATGAATTCTGGACAACCCAAAGCACCATAGCTATTTGAAAACCCAATTGATCTCCAACTCTGTCCTAGTTGGTTCAGGAGTCCTAACCAACACCCTGTGGAACAAGCACAGCAGATAAAGACAGAGGAAGGGATGGGGAGAAACAGGAAACCCAGGAGAAAAAAAAAATGACATCTACTAAGTGCTTACTGTGTGCACATTACATGCATGGGTCAGCACCTTCAAGAACTTGTTAAAGCGCAGATTCTGGCAGTGAGGCTGGGTGGTACCTGAGAAACTGCATTTCTGACAAGCTGCCCATGAAGTTGATGTGACTCTGTAGACCATGGCAAAGCATTATATCATAATACCATTAGCAAATAAAATTGTCACCATTTTAACAATGGTGACTCTGAGGTCAGAAGAGATCAAACACACAGGCAAAGACACTTAGCTGGCAAGGGGAATGTAGGGGTTGGGGTGCAGGAGTGCTTCGTTTGAAAACCTTCACCTCTAAATACCAAGAGAGGGCACTTGTCTCTCCAGAACCATGAGCTCGATCCCAGTCTTCTTTCTTAGGGACTCAATCTATAAGAAATTCATCTTCATCCTGCTTTGAGCTCACCAGGGGATTATGTGCCACATCTAATCTTTCCCTCTTAAGATGAGAGGGACACGGATTGATGGGTAGATCAGATATGCAATAACTCCTACCCCCAGAGACTGAGCTACTGCCTGTTCTCTCATTTAGGTGTGACCTCTTTAGAACTTAGAATGCCAGGCAAAGGGAGAAATTAAAGACTTGCAAGGGCAAAGTGAGGATATGTAACCTGGCAAAGGACAATGGCAAAGGAGCAGCCACAGTTACATGTGGCTTCTCGGAAGAGAGTAAAATTTTCCAAGATCCATCTTCCTGAGAAAATGCAGAGTCTCTTTGAAGGTGGCCTTTCATGGGAACCACATCTTCCTCTCTTATGGCCCAGGCCCAGAAATTCTCACCTTGGAATACAGATTAGAATACATATTAAAAATCTACCAAGATTTTTTTTTTTTTTTTAGAAAAACAAACAACAACATATTGATCCAAACTATTGATCCAGGCTTGGCCTTTGTGTGTATGTTGTGACAAAGACTTGCCATTTAGTTCTAATGGGCAGCTGTATTTAGGAGACCTGCCCCATTTAGAGAATCAGAGTAACTTTCATTGAGAGCTTGCAAGGCCCTGCTGGTAGCTTCATTTATTTACAAGTCTGGGATTTGGGGGAGACAAAGTAAGATCTAGATTGGGGTTGACAAGTGGTTCTGGTGCCCTCCCACTTTCTATTGGGACAGGGGATGCTCTCCACACTTTCCCGCAGGACACACACCCAGCTCTTTCAACTCAGTGGAGCCCCAGGCTCTGTTCTGCCTGCCTGCCTCTGGGCATTTCCTTGAAGGCAAAGAGCTCAGGCATCTGCCAAGCAAGAGCAATCTCATTGGGGCAGTTTCTCAGTGAAGTAGGAAGGGCCAAACTCTGCAGGGGATTTGGTTGTTGACAACCCCTAAAATTCTAAGACATGTAGTGATGTGAAAAAATTCCAGACATTGTTGGAAGATATTTATTTTCAAAGGAGTGGTGTGGAGTATTTTCTTAGTGCATTATTAGTCAGGCTTGCCTAAGGGACTTTGAGCCGAGGACTTTGGAAATCTCAGAAAAGCCCAATTGTCATCTTTTTCTCCTTTCATTCCTAGTTAGGTGTCCCCATTTCCACTTCTCCATTCCTTCTTTGTCTCCCTTTAGGTAATGCTCAGCTTGAATCTGCCGCAGCCCGGCTGGCTCCATTTCCCCTCTCCTTTCTCACCTTCCTTCTTTCTTTTCTTACTAAATCAATACCTGCCATCATGGTGGGCATTGTGGTAAAAAGCAGGAGACATCCCTGCTCCCTGGAGAGACAAGGGGTACCCAGACACCTTCAATGTGCTGGGTGAGGGCCGTGAACACAGAGCAGCACCAGGTGTCTGCAGGAGAGCACCTGATCTGGACACACAGGGGCAGGAAATGAGAGCCAAGAGGAATGCTGGGCTCACCTTAATCTTGGAGATCAGGAAGGGTGAGACAGGCTAACAGGGGGCAGAAGGTGTTCTATAGAAAGGGCCCATCCTTGATGGAAGGCTTGACTCAACCACCAAGTCCCCAGAAGCTCAGAGCATGGGGACATAAAGCAGTGATCAAAGCAGTGAGGGCTTTGTACATCATGCTTGATAATCTGGGGTTTATCTCACAGTCAACATTTCTAATTAAAAGACTACATACATGTGATTTAAGATCAAGTGACATATTTGATGAAAAGCAACTGTGTCCTGCACTGGTCCTTCTCCCCACCACCTCTCATTCCTGGGCACGACCAGGCTTTGCTTGCTTCAGCTCTCCATTCTTGTCCTTATCTCCATGTCATTGAAATAATATGCATCTTTCTCCATTTATCAATAAAATTCAGACACTATCAAAATTTCTACTGTCATATGAAAGTAAGGAACACTGCTCTCTTGCCTACACTTTTATTTTGAAGGCTTTGGGTAGCAAGAAAAGGCATTAAATAGAGAAGCCATATGATAATATTCATGACTTTTGTGTTTAGAAAGATCATTCCAGAAGCTTGGTGGGGAAAGTGGATGCAGATAAACAAGATGATAGGTGCCATGGGTTTGACTAAAGGGTTGGCTCTGTTAATTCAGAGAACATGAAGCAAGAAAAATTGGGAGACTGAATTGGTACTTGGGGATGAGTGTTCCTGATAATTTACTTTGCTAAACATAACCTTGAACTTGATCCCAAAACCTGGGTATGAGGACTAAAAATCTAGAAAGCTATGGATTAATTAGCCTTTCATCTTAGAAAATCCTGAATACAATCCCCAAAGAATAAAGTTCTAGAAACTGAAAGGAAGTCATTATTTGTTTGAGTTTAGGGCTTAATTCTAGGGGGACCAGGTGGTTTCTTAAAGATGAATCCTTATTATTGTTTCAAGCAACATCAAAAAATCCATCATTGAAATTTGATGCTCCTTTCCATTTTAGAAACACTAAAATATTCTTAACAACACAAAGAGTGCTTATTCTAAACCATGAACCAACCTAATATATCAAATGAAACTCTAGAGTTCCCCTTAAAATCAAAACAAAAGTCAAATGTTTTAAAAGTCCACTACTATTATTTTTATGGCAACTTTCACACACATACCAAGTTTTTTTTTCCTTGCCCAAAGAGAACAGTTAAAAAAAAAAACAAACAAACAGGACCCTATATAAAAGTCTGTGTACTGGTCCAGAAGATGAGCAAGGAAGGGGGTTCTCAGCTGACCTGGCACCTGCAGCCTAGGGCCCTGGGGACAGATGGTGCAGGCAGCCACTCCAGGGCCGTGGATCCCAGGTGGGGCTAGGCAAAGCGAGCAGTTTCTGTTCCTTGGCCTCCTCACTGTTGAATTTGTGCCAGGAAACGCCTCCGTGTGAAGGAATCTGTGAAATAAGCAAAGAGAAGCTGGCGAGGGGAAGCCCCAGCAGGACCTGCACTGTCCCCAATGTTCTCTGTTGGTTGAGGTTTCATGGTTTTCATCTCCTGAGATCATCATAGCTAGTGCCATTCCTTTTCTGGCCGCTAGGGGTGCTCTGATCTTCACAGCTCTTCAGGTGAACCTGAGCAGAGTTCCTTCTCTTAGTTGTGACAAGATACAAAAACAGGCGTTTACCTTGACATACTCAACAAAGATACAACATTTTAAAATAAATTCAACATTGTTGTGCAAACACATATATAAAATAATGCAGGGTTTTTGTTTTTTTGTTTTTGCAGTTTGGGGGACGGAACCCAGGACTTCCTGTGAGCAACATTCCCAGCCCCTTTCATTTTACCTTGAGACAGTCTTGTTAAATTGCTCAGGCTGGCCTAGAACTTGTGATCCTCCGGCTTCAGCCTCCTGAGTAGCTGGGATCACAGGGGCACCAGCAAGCGTGTCTTATTTCTATATTTAATGTAGTTTCTAAAGTTAATATATTTATTATTTTTCTCCTGCCATGAGTCTGAAAAGGAGTTGACATGTTTTACAATAAAAAGACATGCTGTAGAAACATTAAGATAAAACAAAATATTAAAGTCCATGAACTGAATTTTAGGAGAGAGGAGAGGGAGTTCAAAGACAGTTGCTAGGACTGAGGACAAAACAAGCCAATGAACAACAACAGTGAACCCTTTTATGGCCAAAAAGTTGCCTTAATGTTTTGGAATTCATTGCATAATTGTCTGCACCTGAATGTATTTCTCTGAAAGAGGCTCCATAGTCCTTTTTATATATTTAGGTGGGGTCATGGCTTTAAACATGTTAAGGATGTTTAATGTGAGATTTAATCCCTGCTTCTGTATGATGTTGCAGAACTTCCACTGGAGGTAACATGCATTGAAGTAGAATGGTCTTCACTCCACCCTGACCCCAGGACTATGCCTTCTACATCTTCTGCTCAGGATAGGCAGGGACCCTTCCTAAGAACTAAAATCCATACAGCATTTCTAGCCCAATTTCTACCACAATTATGTGTTGCCAAATAATAATAAAACCATGATGAATGTATCAGTGGTCCTTTATGGTTTGTGAAGTTCATCCAAATATATCATATAGTGTGATCTTCACAATAACTCTTCAAGGTAAGCAGTAAGAATCTCCATTTTCTGGTTGAGGACTCCTCAGGCTCAGAGATCTTCAATGACTTGTTCAAGGTCTCATTGGAAATGGTAGTTTCTGGGCCCATGCTAGAACCTGCATTCTGAGATAGGCTTACAGTGTATTCTACCCAGTGCCAGCCATAATGAGATTGGAAAAGCTGGACTTCTCCCATAGTCAAAACCATCCCAAGCCACTAAGATCTCTCTTTTTTAAAAAATTTGCTTTATCGGTGCCCTGTACCTTTCCCTTCCCTCTCCTATTCCCTCCCTCCTCTGCTCTCTCTGCTCTATATATCTCCCTTCCATCTTTATGAAATCCCTTTTCTTTTCCCTTTTCTCTCTAGCTTCCACTTATGAGAGATTTCTGAGTCAGACCTATTTTACTTAGCATGATGTTCTCTAGGTCTATCCATTTTCCTGAAAATGACATGATTTCATTCTTCTTTATGTCTGAATAAATCTTCATTATGTATATATAGCGCATTCGTCTGTTGACAAACAGACTGGTTCTATAACTTGGCTATTGTGAATTGTGCTGCTATAAACATGGGTATGCATGTATCATTATGGTATGATGATTTTAATTCTTTAGGATAAATATCAAGGAGTGGTATAGCGGGGTCATTTGGTGTTTTCAAAACTAGTCTTTTGAGGAATCTCCATTGTGGTTTTAGTAATTTACAATCCTACCCACAGTGTGTAAATGTAAAGGTCTCTTCTTATTTATTAATTCAGTATATCTCAAATATGTTCCCAGCTGCTCATACACAAATCATAAATTACTGCTTACAACATATATAGAGGAGGTGATATCCAATAATAGGTCAAGCCATTAGCATTTAGTTTTTTAAATAAACCTTGGACATATAGACTCCTGTCCTGGTTGAATTTAGCCACATTGGTACTATACTGGGGATGATTGACGGGGGATGATGGATGGCTTTTCTTCATCCTGGATAAACGTTGGAATCTTTAGACCACTCACTTGAAAGGATTTGACTCTCCACCCATCAGAAAGCATTCCTTGTCCTGAATTTCCCTCCATAGGAGGCCTATGTGACTTACCAGGATCACATCCGGCTGGTGGGGGAGCTGGTGACCGTCATCGGGGCTGTGATTATCCTGCTTCTAGAGGTGAGGTGCTGGGGGGTCCAGGCTAAGGCCATCCACCTGAGGCCCCAGGCTGAACTGCGGTCTACATTGTCTCTTTGTTTTACTGGCCTCCCCCAGATCCCAGACATTTTCAGAGTTGGTGCCTCTCGCTATTTTGGACAGACAATCCTCGGGGGGCCATTCCATGTCATCATGTGAGTGTCTCCTCCTTTTAGCCCCTGCCCACACTTAAAATTGTTCCAGGTCTCCAGTGCACTCTCTGGGATATAGACCTTAGGTGACCCTCACTCAGGTGTTTCTCTCCAGTGGACTTATATCTATGTGTGTAGGTGTGTTTTATGTGTTAAAACTAAGCCTGAGTGTGTGGGTACCACCCAAGTCACCACCATGCTGTGGGGATATAGAATATTCCCAGCCCACCCTCACTCTATTTCCTGCTCTTCTTCTAGCATCACCTATGCCTCCCTGGTGCTGGTGACCATGGTGATGCGGCTCACCAACATGAATGGAGAGGTGGTACCCATATCCTTGGCCCTGGTGCTGGGCTGGTGCAGTGTCATGTACTTTGCTCGAGGATTCCAGATGCTGGGTCCCTTCACCATCATGATCCAGAAGGTCAGTGCTTTCTGAAGCCTTCTTCTGGCTCAGTCAGAGGACTTTTGCAGGCTGAGGGTTGGGGACAGGTGCCAAAAAGGAACTTCTGCTCTGACTGGAGCTGGTGGAACTCTGGGGGCCTCCTGATCTGTTAGTAATAATGGCTCAGATACAGTGGAGAAAGGATCATTCCACCTTTCTTCCTCTTCTCTGTTTCATGCAGATGATTTTTGGGGACCTGATGCGTTTCTGTTGGCTGATGGCCATGGTCATCCTGGGATTTGCCTCTGGTGAGTGTGTTACTCCTTCTTCCAGTGGACCATTGGGTCCAGATCTTCAGAAAGCTCACCCTCACTCTCGCTCTCAGCTCTCTTCTGTACTCTATTTTGTTGTCCATGAGATCAGGACCACTTAGGTTGGCCCAGAAGGTAGACTCATGTGGCCTGGACCAATCACATTTGTGTTGACTAACTTCCCTGTGAGACCTTGAGCTAGAGAGGGCTTTTGGAGAGAGATGGACCTTAAACAGGAAAGATTGGCCAGTTGTGGATCCCAGAAAACTGTGTGGACAAAGAGAAACAAGGCAGTGTTTAACTCTTCTTTCCTTACAGTTCAGAAGAAGAAACAAAGAATTAAGAAGACAGTGTGCTCTCTTTCTATAGGTGGTCTTTAAAGTTGAGATAAAAGGAAAGAATCAGAACAAAGAGATATACAAGAGAGTCTGGACATTTTAAATCATGGTAGAGAAAACAGAAAAAGAAGAGTGGTGAAGAGAGACTGAGAGATATGGGACAAGCAGGGATTCAGTCAAGGCTTAGTGGAGGGTGCCAGGGAGAGAGAAAAAAGAGAGCAAGGGAAGGAAAAATGGCAGGAAGAGCAGCGGGCAGGAGAAGGAACAGGAAGGAGTACAAGAGAGTTCTTGGTGTTGAAAAGATGAAGATCCTAAGGCCAGGAACTCTGACTCTGTCCTTGATTAGACAGGCAGGTCTATCAGAAGAGCTTTGAAGACCACCAACTCTAAAAGATCATGACTCCTTACACAGATTCTTTACTATTCCCAGAAATTTCCCTGTTCAATAGGGGTTTCCACAAAAACAAAGACGGAAAAACAAAAAGAAAAACAAACAAACAAAAAAAAAAACCCCAAAACACTCCAAGATGTAAAGCATGAAAGGGTAGAGCTGGCAGTCTATCTAGAATGTTCTACTCCCCTGCACCCTCCGATACCCCTCTTCGAAGCCTTCTCCCTTCCTCACCTGCGTCTACTCATACACAGGTTATAAAGCAGGGCAAGGGTAACAGAGTTGCTTCCTACAATGTCCTAGACCCCACATTCCCTAAATGATCACTTCGTGGCCATTGTACTTAACTTTTTTTATTAAATAAGGAAGATGTTCTCTGTCATGGACCCTATTTCTGCTCTTGGAGCCAACTTGTTGATGTTTCAATTTCCCACACGGAGAAGCCATTTAAAGGGTCTAATGCTGAGATCAGGTCCAAGGATGCCCATTACCGTCCAGCAGGTCACACAGAAAGCAACGATAGCCTTCCCACGAGCGTCCAGGCTCACCTAGGGAGTCTCAGGGTGATGGACAGTTATCTAAAGCCCATCGAGATAAAAGGTCCTCTTCTTTTAGCCTTTTTATGTGCTCCATTTTAAAAAGTTGTTGCGTATTCCACGCATTCTTTTAAACAACTTATCTTGTAAATGTTTGGCTTTCTAAAAGTTAAGAAACAGTTGACGTTATGCCATACATGCCCATACATTTTTTTTCTTAATTCCTGAGTATTATCATCACCCAGCATGGTGAACTTAGTCATAGGACCTCTTGGAGTTGGCCAGTTTCACAGTTTCACATTTGCGGATGCATGATTGTGTGGACGTGTGTATGTATATGGAGATGTATATATTAGAGGTAGAGTGAATACTAACTTGGCCCATGCTTATTGTGATAATTCCATTCTTTCTGGGCGGAGCAGCGTTCTGTATCATTTTCCAGACAGAGGACCCAGCCAACCTGGGGGAATTCTCTGACTATCCCACGGCACTGTTCAGCACCTTTGAGCTGTTCCTTACCATCATCGATGGCCCTGCCAACTACAACGTAGATCTGCCCTTCATGTACAACCTCGCCTACGCTGCCTTCGCCATCATCGCCACACTGCTCATGCTCAACTTGTTCATCGCCATGATGGGTGACACCCACTGGAGAGTGGCTCAGGAGCGTGATGAGCTCTGGAGGGCCCAGGTGAGTTTATTAGTGTGATTCTTGCTAAGGGACAGGGGATGGAGAGAAAAATCAAAGTGGGATGTTATGGTGGACCGTGCCCAGAAGAGTCACAGGACAACCCAGTGAGGCTGTCATCTCAGTGATGTGTAAATCTGAGGTACATGTGGATAGATAGAGGGGACAGAAGCAGGATAAACTGGAGGGTAGAGGCAAGAGGTGGGGCTGTTGATCATGGGTGAAAAGTAGATCTAGGAGTCCTTCTTGGATCTGCTGGGAACCAGAAACTGTGCTAGTATATTCTAGTTTTTATATTTGGACCTTATGTTCTCTTAGATTCTATAAATCCCTGTTTTCCATGATCTCTTCTTGTGTCACCATAAGACAATAAGTAGTAGAGTTGGAAGTTACCCTCAAGAGACCTCTAAGAAGTACTCACCTACTACTCAGCATAATTATTTATTGGTCAGAGTCCTTCAACATCTTCTCAATGCTAATCAAGACCTTATTATCTTATATGTTTGGATAGGGGGTAGGAGGAGGGGAGTTTTCCCAAATTATTAAAAATGTCCATATTGCGTTGAGCTGAAACTTGTCTTTTTATAATTTTCATTCTCTGGCCCTAAACTTCTTCATACAATAGGGAATACATTTTTTTTATGCCACTAGTCAATTATTTGAATAGAGTCATCATCCAATTTACTCCTCAAACTTTTCATTTTGGTCACGATAATCCTTTAGGGCCTGCTCTTTATTGGGAAATTTCTAGGAGCTGGAACACATACATGCACAAACACGACAGCTGTAACCTGTGACCTCATGGGGCTGCCAGTCTAGTTGGAAAGACAGACATCAAGCAAATGACTTCATAGAAGGTTGCAAACTTACAGCAATAAAAGTGCCATGGAGAATACCAGGTGCTCGGAAGAGAAGGCAACCCAGGAATCTGACTGGAAAGTTAGGGAATGCTTTCCTGAGACAGTGACATTTAAGATGAGACCTGAAGATGGGCAAGAATCCATTGAGAACAATGGTGGAGAGGATAGGGGTCAGGGATTGTAGCAGTGAGGACCCATGACAACAGGAACAGAGAACAAAACTCAAACAGACTTGTTTTTAAGTAGGAGGAGGAGGGTATGTTGATCCTTTGGGGGTGGCTGGTCAGAACCCAGTCTCCATCTCACATATTCTGTCAGTCCCTTGTTCTGCTCTCTCTTGTTCTGACTTTCTTCTAAGTCAGGTTCTCCTGCCCTGTTGTCCTGATGACTTAAAGAAGTTCTAAGCTCTGAGGGAAAGAGCAGGTTCCTTTAGTGCATAATCATAAGACCTGTTCTTGTGGCGTTCTGTCAACATCGTATAGTGCTGTTGGCTTGGAAAGAGCATCTTTGACCCCAGAAAAATCAGCCTAAGATTCACATCCTTGCAAAAAGTTTGGGTCTCACAGACCCATTTCTGAATTTAACATAAAGTTATGACCTTGATGGTGGTGCTAGTGTGGAGGTAAGGAGCCCTCACCTCGAGCCCCATAATGGAGGAGATGATTTCCAGGGACTTGGTAATCCAGCTTATTCTAACCAATGGGCTGAGAGAGGTGAAGGATCCATTCTCTAAATGAAGGATGGGTTCTGTCACCAGAAAACAAAGGGAGGCTGAATAATAGCTGAGTAAATCATGTGAAAAAAAATTCAGATTCTAGTAGATCATAAACTTAGAAAGAGACAGTTACATATATGTATCCTTTTTGCGGAAGAGAAGACCTACCCAGAGAAGAGAACAGAATGGTTAGAAGTCCTGAGATTGACTCAACTATGAACCCAAGGGAAGTGTGGAGTAATAAGAAAGTCAGGGAATGGGAGATGGTGACGTGTACAGTTGGCTGTATTAAGGACTGCTAGCTCCTGCAATCAATAATGCTTCCTGGCCCTGACCCATTGTGACTGCACTCTGATCCTGTGATAATAGACCACGGTCCTTTTGAAATTAGAATTGTCCAGTTCCTGATATGATTGGAGCAGTGCTGAGAGAGATCATGCCTTTTCTTACTTTGGATGTAATACTATTACCAAAAGCACCTAAAATCAGGTCAGATCTTTTAGCATATATGTAACTGTCTCTTTCTAAGTTTATGATCTACTAGAATCTGATTTTTTTCCACATGATTTACTTAGCTAAGTTCCTTACATGTAAATGTAGGACCTCACATTTTTTTTAATTCAATGTTATTGGTTTTAGAGCAGCATTCTGGTTTGGTGAGGTCATTTTATATTGCTTTTGTCACCCCACATATTACGTATCCCTCCCAGTTTTGTGTCACAGGCATATTTGATAAGCTTGTCCTCTGTTTCATCTAGGTAGTTAATGAGGGCTGGGCAAAGGACAGAACCTGGGACATGCTACTAGAAATTTCCCTGCCAAGTGAGCAGTCATTAATCAATCCTTTTCCCTCTTCAGGTATGGATGTTTAAGTAGCTGAAATTCCTTGAACTGGAGCAGCATCAGTTCATCCCTGAGATCAGAGAGATTTTATTTAATCATTTTATTTAAACCAAGATCATTGGTCTGTGACCTTCCAATGAAAAAGAAAATGAGATTACTTTGAAATGACTCATTTTCCCTGAATCTGAATAATAATGTTGGAGTCACTGTTTTATTCAAAACAAAGAACATTCTTTCTCCTTTTCCTATGAGAAAAGCAGGCTGGCATGATCTTGTCACAGGCTCGAAGAAGATAATGGTAGCTCTTACCGCTGATCTCTGGGGTCCTCGTTTCACACATTGCTTTTGATTCCCTTTGTTGGTGGCCTCGGTGTCCCTCGGAACCTCACAGCTCTTTCTGAGTTCTTTCTCTGCCTCTGCCCTCCTTTCAGGTCGTGGCCACCACCGTGATGCTGGAGAGAAAGATGCCTCGCTTCCTGTGGCCTCGCTCAGGGATCTGCGGGTGCGAGTATGGCCTGGGGGACCGCTGGTTCTTGCGGTGAGTGACGAGGGTGATCAGCCTTAGAAGCAAGGGCCACCAGGGGACTTCATGAGACTGTGTTAGCCTGTCTTGGGGAGGGAGATGGAGTACAGGCGGGGGCTTAAGGAATGCTGATGGTAATGGCAGGCTGTGTGTGTGAAAGGCTCGGATGTGAGCGCGATTGCCCGGCTCATGGTCTGTTCCTGCCTGACCAGCATTTCCAATATACTCTGGCCTTGAGTGCTGCTTCCTCCTTCATGCTCTACCCTTATCTCCTTACCTGGCTCTCGTCTCTCTGGGGGTTTCCTGAACTCTATATTCTCAACCCTGTGACCCTGTATCTGTTAACTGACTCCATTTTCTCTTTCACATTCCTCTATATTGCCATCACCCATGTCCCACGGCCCTCTAAAGGCTGATTGCTCCACACCTCCATTGCACTCCTGTCCCCTTCCTCTCTCTTGATCCTCGGGGCTCTTCCTGCTTCAGCACTGGTCCCCTCCTTTTCTTCCCCTGTGACCCCATTTCCTCCATGTTCACCTCTCCTTCTCCCCCACAGCCTCTCCCCACCTCGGGTGAATCCTTTCTTCTTTTCTCTCAACAGGGTTGAGAACCATCACGACCAGAATCCTTTGCGAGTGCTCCGTTATGTGGAAGCTTTCAAATGCTCAGACAAGGAGGATGGACAGGAGCAGCTGTCTGAGAAACAGCCCTCTGTGACTGAGGTTGGAACTCTAGCCAGAGCCTCTCTGGTTCTTCAAACTCCGTCCCTGTCCAGGACCACATCTCAGAGCAGCAACAGTCACCGGGGCTGGGAGATCCTTCGTCGTAACACCCTGGCACACTTGAATCTTGGACTGGACCTTGGTGAGGGGGATGGAGAGGAGGTCTACCATTTCTGATGAGGATTCCCTGACTCTTGGCCTGACTCCAGGTGGGCCTGGGTGAGGACAGAGAAGGAGACGCCTGCTGATGCAAGCGTCTAGCTTTCATGCCTGTTAGTCACGAGAAGGTGTAGATGGAACAGTTTCTAAAGGGCCATACCATATTTCACCCATCACGTCAGCATCTATGCAGGTGGGCGATGGTCATCGACTGTCCCATGTATCTTATGGGTTCTTGGAAGTCTCAAGTCCTGAAAATGGCGGGTATCTTTCTGAGCAAAGTTGGACTTGGCAACTAGAGACATGAGATAGGGAGGCCAGATTGATATCTGGACCATCTCTCTTCTGCCCCAGGCAGTCTTCAGAGAGTAGCAAGCAGTGCGGCCTACCCGGCTCCACACAGCTTCTTAGGGGAAGAGCTAGGCTTGGCGTAGAACAGTGACCTTTCTTCTTTTCCTATCTCTCTGCTGGACTCTCTCCCACCTAGCAACCAAAGCCCAGCTATGAAGCTACAAGAAGAAAGCTTCCATATCCTTGCTTTCTCTAAATTTTCTCTTACTGTGGCTAAGTACATATAATCTAAAATTTACTATTTTAATTATTTTTTAGATGTACATTTCAGTTTCAGGGAGTACATTCACATCATTGTACAAAGTTTCATCATTTTGCAGAAGTTTATCATCATAGATGATAAGCCCACTAAATAACAACTCCCTTCCATTTCCTACCCCTGTTTCTAATAATTCATGTTTTACTTGGTGTCCATGACTTTGACTACTCTAGGTACCTCATATAAATGGAATCATGCAGTTAAGTCCTATTGTATCTCTCTATCTTCAGTTAGCATAATATTCTCAAGGTTCATCCATGCTGAAGCAGGTATCAGAATTCCATTTCTTGTTAAGGTGGAATGATATTTTGTTGTGTATACGCACACACACACATCCCACAAATTTTTTTATCTCTTCATTTATCTATAAATATTCAGTTATTTCTACTTTTGGTTATTGTAAATAATGCTGCTATGAAAATGAGTGTATACATATTTGTTCCAGTCACTGCTTTCAATTCTTTGGGGCATATACCTAGAAATGGAATTGTTAGGTCACATGACAATTCTATGCTTACTATTTTGAGAATCTGCCATACTGTTTTCCACCGTGGTTTTCAGATTTGACATTTCCTCCTAATGAGTGTGAAATGGTATATCATTGTACTTTTAATTTGCCTTTCCCTAAGTACTAAGGATATTGAACATATTGACATGTATTTATTTATGGGACATTTGTATATCATTGGGAAAATGTCTATTCAATGTCTTTGCCTCATTTCGAAATGGGTTTTTTTGTTTTTATGGTTGTTGTTAAGTTGCCTTATCTAATTTCTCTCCTGGTGTGTGTATGTTTGTTTTTCTTTAATTTGTTTTACCTAGTTACACATGACAGTACAGTGATCTTGACATATCATACATTTGAATCAGATGGGATATAATTTCTCATGTTTCTGAGTATACAGGTTGCAGAATCACATAGGGGTGGTGAATGTTGACTTTCTCTGTTTGAATGGCCCAATCGCTTCGGCCAGACGCTCCCTGCTCTATCCTTCAGGTGGCTCCTTTGCAGCTAATCATCCTTGAGCCTGGAGGCAAAGGCTCCTGCTTTGTATCCTGAAACTGCCTGGCTCCACACCCATCTCCCTTTGCCCCTGTGCTGAGTTGTGAATTGAACAGCAAGAATAAAAGGCTGTCATCTCTGCCAGGAGGGAAATTTGGAACCAGGTGTCCAGGTTACAGGAGCTCGTATATAACGACCCTCTTGTCCCCAGCCCTTACATCTCATCTCAGTCCTGTCATCGCTTCTACCAAAAAACCATTACAACTTTAAAAAGAACTATAGTCTGGAATAGTAAAGAGGTAAGTAGCATTTGTGAAACCATAGCCAGATTCATTCAGATACATAAGTGCCGAGTTGCACTCCCCAACAGTGAGGGCTCACACCAAAGTTCACAAACACTCTCACACCCACGGGACCTACTGGGCATGGTGTTTAAAAGTGCTGAGCCATGGTGATTCCTCTGTTCTCCTTCAAGTGGAAGCACTTCCAAGCCTCCGGAAAACTGGACTCTCATCTGTGCTCCAGATCCAGTTCTCTCTGCATTTTCAGACACCTGTGCCCAGCGTTGTCTGCTCTCACTCTTCCTATTTATGTATCTCCAGCTTCTCTACTAGCTCATCAGTAGATAAACATGCTGCATTCTTAAGCACACTCTCTCCATCCCACACTAATTTCAGCTACCTATGATTTCTACTTCCTGTTTAAGGAAAAACTTAAGATTTGTCTCATTGTCTGCTGGTCTGCCATTGATTCCTCAACCCACTGTGCTTTGACCTGGTCTTTTCCATGCTACTGGTTCTACCCTGGTCTGGGCTATCTTCCTGGGGGCCAACTCATGGAGCCATCTTGGTTTTGCTTCAACTCTCTGCAGCATTCAGATTACAGTTGACTATCTGCCACTTCCCATGTTCCTACCCCTCTGGCTGCTTGTCTTCATTTCCTTAAATGTCTTTGGTCCACAAGACTCTGTTTCCTCTATCACCTGGGCAGTGCCACCTCCTGCCATAGATTACTACATGTAAGCTCATGTCTCGCAAGTGCCTATCTTTGGTTCAGATCTGTCTTCTGAGCTCCAGGCATGAACAGCTTCGACGCCAGCTATTGGACCGCTCCACTTGGATATTTTATAGACCTCTTGAACTCAACATGTCCCAAACTGAACAGCGTTTCCTCCTCACCAAACCTGCTCCTCCACCAGTGTTCTCAACCAAATAGGCAGCAGCACAATAGGCAAAGTTGCCCAAACCAGTATCTTAGGCGTCATCCTCAGTATTTCTGTCTCAATTCTCATATCCAGCACATCTCATCTTGTGGAAATTCTATTCCTTAAAACATCTGCTTTGAGGGGCTGGGAATGTGGCTCAAGCGGTAGCGCGCTCGCCTGGCATGCGTGCGGCCCGGGTTCGATCCTCAGCACCACATACCAACAAAGATGTTGTGTCTGCCGAGAACTAAGAAATAAATATTAAAAAAAAAATTCTCTCTCTCTCTCCTCTCTCACTCTCTCTTAAAAAAAAAAAAAAAAAAAAAAAAAAACATCTGCTTTGAGAAATAATAATTTTGATTAGACAGAAAAGTAAACTTTACTATCTCTGCCTCAGCCCCTTGGCTGTTTTCCTCAGGGATATTCACTATTAAAAGTTTGTTATTTATCTTTCCAAAAATCCTTTAAGTGTGCCCAAGCACAGGTGTGTACATATTTTCTTAAAAATAATATCATGGGATAGTCTATTAGAAAAACAGTTTTTACTTTTCTCATTTAATGGATTTTTAGAGACTATTCTGTACTGACATAACATTTAAAAGTTTCCTTTTTTTTTTTTGTCTGCTTCTTTGTAAAACGGGCCGCCATCATCTCCCTCCCACATCACAGGAGAACATTCCCAACTGCTCAGGTTGCATGCAGTCTTGGCCTTCCCCAGTCTGTAGTTCCCAGTACAGCCAGAATGACCTTGGTATGAGGCAGCCCCTGCCTTACACTATGGTCTTTGGGAAGTGCTGACACCTAGCAACCTCTCCAGGCTTCTCTCTCTTCCTGTGCTGTGTGTCACCAAGATAAATTCCTCTCAGTTCCTGGAGAGTAAGTTTGCTTCCTCTCATCTTCATGATTTATGGACCTTCCTACCTCTCTGTACTATTCTCCCTTCAATCTTTGTAACTTTTTACTCATCCTTTGGTGTCAACTTAAAGATAAGACCTTTGGGGTGTGTGTGTGTGTATGTGTGTGTGCCCGTGTGCCCGCGTGTGCACGTACCATCTGAAAGAGGAGGGGTAGTCTCTGTCCCCCTAGATTAAGTTAGAGACCACCTGCTGTTTCCTGTCTAATAATTTTTTTTTATATTATGCACCCTACACCATTCCACTTACTTGTTTAAATATCTGTTTTCCTTAGTAAACTACGCACACCACAAAGGCAAAGATGGTGCCCATCCTACTCTCTATTGTTTTCCCAGGACCTGGCATAATTCCTGGTATTGTGAAATAAATATTCATTAACTGAATCTATGAATGATTGACCTGTTTTTAGTTTAAGTTCTCACTGGCCACCCTCACTTTTTTTTTCCCCGATACTGGAGATTGAACCCAGAGGCACTTTGTTACTGAGCTATATCCCACCCCTTTTTATTCTTTATTTTGAAAAAGGTCTTGCTAAGTTGCTTAGGGCTTCGCTAAGTTGCTGAGGCTGGCTTTGAACTTGCAACTCTCCTGCCTCAATCTCCAGAGTCACTGGGATTACAGGCCTGCCCCACTGTGCCTGGCTTTCTTACTTCTTAAATGTGTTAAAAAAATAACTGACTTTGAGTGGAGTTGTAATAATTAAAGATGAGCAATGAGTAGAAACACTTGAAAAAGATAAAACCAACACAAATGCAATTAGTGGGACATTTTTCCAGCCTAATTATACATGGGCCAGGGAAAGGGAGCTGCAGAAGGAAGGAAAAGGTGAAGGACAAAGAACCATGAGGAATATCAGGAGGGAGAGGAAAAGGGAGGAGGCCCCAGCAGCAGAGCTCTGGGACAGACCTCCCTGCACCTGCTACGGTGTGGCACCCTCTGGGTGGCACTGAGATCTACAAGACTCCACACCTGCCCTCAGAGGCCCAAGTGAGAAGGGAAGAGAAGACATGCACAGACATCTGTACTGCAGGCCAGACATGGTAAGTGGGCCACGTGTGAAGGGTTAGACCAAAGAGCAGGTGTTCTTGTCCTGCCCTCCTGCTTGATGAAGCAGAAGTAGAGCAAAAGACATCCTGCTGTTTCTGTCCCAGGAATTCTTCAGATACCCCAGAGGGTCACCATTCTCCCCTCTGGCTGCGGCTCCACCGGTGGCTTCAGAATAGAATGCAGAACATTCTGGCTCCCGCATGCCTCATAGGCTAGAAGCAGGGAAGTTCCCACAGGTGTCACCAGGCTGGACAAGGTATCCCCTCCCAGAGGTTTGCAAAGAATGTTCTTGATGAGGTTCTGAGTTCTGGTGAGGAGGATTGCATTGCCCCTGACAAGTGGCTCTGCCGGCAGCCTTGGGGAAGGCCAGAGGCCAGCATCCTTTCCCCCTGTGCTATATCTGAAGAAAGACAAGATAAGGTGTTGGGTCCTAGAGCTGAGGGAGATGGAGAAGTGGAGGAAGGAGAGACCCAGAGAAGGAAGGGCTGTGGAACTCAGCCAAGACTGGGCAGAGAAATGGAGTTGGCAAAGAAGGGCAAATGGTGGCCCCTTGCCACCACTAAGATCGCTCAATGAGAAGCTGAGAAAACACCTTGATGTGGGGCCAAGGGTCATTTACCTCTCTGAGCCATGCCACTTATTTCTTAAAGGTTAATGAGAAAGGATAAGAAATGTGCAGGGAAAGACATGTTTTGACCAGATCACTGGTGCCACACTGCTGGGAGAGCTTGGGGAAGTGTGGTCCCCTTTTCCTGCCTGGGATAGCAGCCAAGCAGGAGCCACCTGGGGAAGGGCTGGACACACCTTCTTTCTACTTCTCCCTCTTCTTTGTCATCCCTGGGATTGAGGAGGCGGCAATTAGGGCCACTTGGGCCTGAGGGAGCAGGTGCTTGTGCAAGGCTGCAGCTGGGCAAAGGCAGCGTGTGTGTCCACTCTTACCTTTGCTGGGCCAGGTATTCTGAGAGGGTGCTTGCTGCTTGGTGTTCCCTAAGGTCCACTCTCTATCCACAAAGCTGTCTCTCCTCTCCTTCCTCCTATATTCCCTGCCAAGCCTGAAGTCAACAAAGGGGGCCAGCACAAAGCTCTTTCCCGGCACCATGACCGTCCACGCCCAACCCCGGATCACCATCATGGGCTTCTCCTGCGAGTGACTACCCCAGGTTCCTGAAAACCTGAGGTTTCCTTGTTTTTCATTCCTGGGGGCAGGGTTCTCTGGGGAACAAGGCCCTTTGGAGGCGATGAGTGCACATGCAAACCCAACCTCAGTCCCCATCCCTGCACATGAGATTAGCGGAGGGAACTTGGGCTCAGACAGCCGAGGATGATAATTCCTCTCTAGTCTACCTGACGTGGCTGTGACAAGATATGGAAGCCTGCAGTCACTGAAGTTGTCCGGTTGTAGGAATTACTGCAATGTCTTAGCCTGCCCCCAGCTCCCTCTCTGTGTTCTCATTGTCTCTGCTATTCCTCAGCCCTCCAGTTCTGGGATAAACAGACAAGAGAAAGAGCCATGGCTTCATGAAGGTGACCTTGGCCTAGTCCATGTGGCCTCTCTTGAGCTCCTGGGTCAAAGAGCATTAACCCCAGCGAATGGCCAGCTCCTTCTCCCAGGGAGTCCTGGAGCCCGGGCCCTGACTTTCCCGCTGCTCTCCCATCTAAACCATGAACAGAGAGGGCAGCAGCACACTGGTCCCAATTCTTCTTCTCTTCCCCACAAGGAGGTCCCTGTCTCTGCTCTTGCTCTCCCTCCATGAGCTAGCCTGGTGGCAGGAAGGAGACAATTCCAAGGCTTTGTGACCATTGTTCTAGCCCCTTTAGGCCTCCAGTCAGTGACACTCCCTCCCTGGGGCACAGGCTCCTGGGATGGGTGAGTTCAGTTCAGGAGTGTGACAGTGGCTGGGACACAGGTGCCTTTGCTGCATACACCCCGCCCTCCTCATCCCAGCTGCGGCTCCCTACCCACCTTCTCAGGACAATAAATCTTTCAAGAGCAGATGGCCAGCCATTCTCTGTGTGGAGGCTGAGAATTGACCAACACCCTCAATCCATACTGACGCGTGTGCACGCACACACACACTTTTCTGCCACCTTCCCTTTCCCCGTCACCTTCAGGGGCCCCTTCTCACACACTGACCTACCTTTGCCCTTGGGGCCCCAGAAAGGAGAGACAGCTACTCAACGACTTGCAATTTCCTTGGCACAGCTCACTCTTCACAAAACATTCTTCAACACAAACTCTGCCAAGTGCTCTCATGGGGAGAAAGAAGAATTCAGTGTGGGGTTACCCTCTTCCTTGGAGACTCTGAGCGAGGAAAAGAGGTAAGTGAAGGAAGACTCTTACTGCCTTAGGTCACCCTGCACTCCCAGTGGGCAGGAAGGAGCCACAGCTGGGTGGGATGAGATGCAGAGGAGATAAAAGAGAAAAGATGGCATTTGGGAGGAGCTTCCAGGGATGAGCTGGAGCTTGCAGATCAGGCCATCTGGGGTATCTTTGGCCTGGTTAGAGAGCCTTGTTTTGGGAAATGTCAGAAACATTATTTATGCCCTACTCTAGTCAACAGTGAATAAGGGAACTACAGGTGCACAGTCTCTTCAGGAGGAAAGGGGCCAATGGGATGGAAGATGGAACTTACCCTGCGAAGGTGGTGACAGGCTGAGATTGGATTTTCTCTGGTCCCATGGAGGGAGGGTAAGCTGGTCACTGAAAGGTCTCCAAGACAGGAAAAACTGCATAAAGAAGATTGAGGGAAAGGAACAGAGATGATTACTGTACATTGATCACTGGCCAGGTGCCCCATACACCTGTCTCTTCTAATTCTCAGGAGCCTGCAAGTCAGCTGTTGTTATCCTTGCTTTCCAGACAGGCAACTAAGGGCCAGAGCAGGATGAATTAACTTGTCCAAGGTCAAGTGACTATTACCGTGATCATTTTGTAGACAAGGAAGCTGAGGCTCAGAGAGGTGGACTAATTTGCCCAAGATGGCTCAACTAGTAATTAGCAGAGTCTGACTTTAAACTCAAATGTATCTGGCCCCAAAGCCAATGCTTCTACTAAGCTTCAGGGCCCCTGAGACAAGACAATTCTAATGTCTCTATCAGAAAGCAATTTCCTCTGAGTCTTCAATTTCAAATACTCCCACCCAAACAAAGATGATAAAACAAATGGTTTGCATTCCTATGAAATTTTATAGCGTGTAAGGCCTTTTCATGTCCATTATTGTCTTTAATCCTAACAACAACCCTATAAAGTTAACAGAGCACGATGAGTGTTCTCACTTTACAGACAAGGAAGTCCATTCTTAGATTATCTGATAGAGGTCATGGATCTCACCAATACAGAGCAGTACACTAACCCAGGACTTCCAGGTCCCCTTGTTTTGTATGGACAGCTGGACAAATCCAGACCTGTGGCAGGGTGGGTGGTGCTATCCTCACCACAAAGTCCTTCACAAAAGCAGACACAGAAAATGAGATCCAGAGATGCTGGGTGCAGTGCTAAGCACACAGGCCTTGTGTAACCTCTGACATAGAAAGTGTGTATTTTATTTTTTTAATATTTATTCTTTAGTTAGACACAATATCTTTATTTTATTTATTTATTTTTATGTGGCACTGAGGATCAAACCCAGGACCTCACACATACTAGACGGGCCCTCTGACGCTGAGCCACAATCCCAGTCCTGGAAAGTGTTTTAATAGACTGCCCTCCATGACGGACACACCGTCTTGGCCACACAATCACACCCATCACCTTCAGCACTGGCCCTCATGGGCAACCTGTGCTCTGAAGGTTTATTTCCTCTCTCTGGTCTGTGTGAAAGACTTTGAGCTCAACCCTGACTTTTTAGTAGCTCCGAGGCTCCTGGGTCCCTTGGACACTCCAGAGTTACCTCCTGGAGTTGGGCACTTCAGCAAAGCAAGAAGAAGGGGGAGGAGGCAAGAGAACTGCCCCCAGGGCTCTGCATGCAACTCTGTGATAAGGAGATGATAGGTCAACAGGTTTCCAACTAGAGATTCTTACTCTCCGGCAAATGCCTGTCCACCTCCACTCCACCCCGATTTCTCACTGCCCCATGTGTGTTCCAGGGCAGGCATGCTGCATAAATCCAGGTGTCACATTCTGACATCACCATGTCCCCTGTCCTGGGATTATGGTGGTGGGGACAGGGGAGGTAAGGGAGTTGCAGAGTAGTTAAGATTTTTTTTTTCTTTTTCAATTTCCCAGTTCCTGTTATTGTCGAGGCTGACCAAGGACCTCACGCTCTTGGTTCCTAGGTAGGTTCAGAATTGCCCAACAGCCACCTAGAGAATGTACTATTTGGCTTCCGTCCCTCCCTTGTACCCAGCAGGGACACCTCCTTCTGGCCCCCTTGGTTCCTGCCTCTTCCCCCTCTCAGCCTCAAGTATCGCCACAGAATCTGCTCAGCCCCTCATGCCCTGGCCTGGTGCTGACCTCTAGTCCAGGGGATGCAGATGGTGGGCCTGGCTTCCACTCCATCTCCAGGGAACCCCTAGCCCCAGCTATGGCAAAGGGTGTTTCATGCTCTGACTTCAGGACTCAGGGCCAACCTCAAGCCCCTAGATTCTCGGGGTGTCCCTCACTCCTAGTTCATTTCCTCCTCCATTCTGCCTTTTCCTTATCCCTCGGTCTCTCTGCCTGGGCCTTCAGAAAGAGCACTCGTGCTTGCTCTTAGTGTGTCCCCTCCCACAGTTTGCATGTGTCTGAACACATTAAACAATCACCACTACTCTTAGACAAGTCTGGCATTTTACTTGGTTTTTATGACGGCGGTGGTGGGGTGTTGGGTGAGTGCTTGCATTAAATAAATAGAATTTGAAAGAGTTCTTATCGCCCGCTGCCCTTTCATTGAGTGTGTTGGGGTGGGAAGAAAAAAAAGAATAAAAAAACACAGGTGGGGAAAAATCGGGGAAAGATCAGTGATAAATGTGGCTGCCTGCAAGGGCCATGGGTTCTAGACTAAATGCCCTTGGAAAGGGGTTTGGCAAACATGATGAGATTAGGGATAATGGTTAGGTCCTGTCTCCTGGGCCCAACCAGCTATTTATTCTAGGCTCTAGGACCCCACAGCCCCCCTCCCCATGCCCCTGGCTGAGAGGCCACAAGATTCTTGCAGAATAAAAATAGTTGGTGATGTCGGGCCTGGAGTCTGGTGATACTGCCCAGGAACAGAGAGCCAGCCTCCTGCTGCCTTGTTCCAGGGGCCACACATGTTATTCCCTCCCCTTTTTGTGGCTGTCCAGCACTCTGGGAAGCACCATGGTTGGGGAGCTTCACTCTTCCCCACCCAGAGCTAGCGGTGATCAAAGGCTGTGTGCCCAGTTTCTTCCTGCTACCCTCTCCCTCTCCTCCCTGCCTGGTGGAGCCTCTGCCAGTGTCTTTCACACATAAAGACAGCCAACCAGCCTGGGGAAGATGAGAGCCCTGTTGACATGATGCTGCATCCAGCTCCTTCCTCTCCACAGCTGGAAACCCAGGAGAACTGCCTGGGGGCGCAGGGAGTGGAGAGAGGAGCAGAGAAGTGGAGACACGGAAACTTTCGTTTTTCAGATCAGAAAACAAAAGGTAAGTGACGTGGCCGAGGTCAATCAAATAATTTCTGGGTGAATTGATGTTGTAGTGCAGCTTTTCTGATCCGACCGATTGCTCTCCTCTCTGCGTTTTCCCCTCCCACAAAGCCAAGCCCCTCAGCACATTCCGCGCACTCGTAAAGCTCCTTAGTGGGCTCTGTGCACTTCTGCAGCCTGTTCTCCTGGTCGGCCTTGGTGCCTGCAACAGAGCAGATGGGACTGGGGTCCCTGAGGCTCAATGAGGAAGAGAGACAGCGGGAGGCAGAAAAATTCAGCCCAGGGGAAACAAGGCCCGTGGGACTGGGACTCACCCAGAGGCAGGTTGTGGACTTTGACACCCTCCTTCACAAGTCAGGATCATATCTCTAGGGGGCCCTGCGTGGGCATAGGCCAAGACTCTAGTTAGGTGGTCAGGGCAGAGCTGGTGGGTCCTGGGGCCTCATGGGCTTCCTCTAGATCTCAGAACCTCTCCTCACAAACCCAGGAGGCCCAGGGCCCATTCCACCCAGACCAGAGCCGAACCCCTCCCCTGACATTTTCTGGATGGGGCATAACGAATCAGGTGCTCAGACTTTCCATCAGGGTGAGGGAGGTGCTGTCATCTACATGAACTCTCTCAAAGTAGGACCAGACAATCTGCCAGCAGAGTGTCTGGGAAGGGAGAGGGGTGAGACTGGGCACCGGTGCATGCAAATGCCCCATACATGTGTTCCTAGATGCCCCCTTGGGTACAGCCCACGAAGGGGCAAATTCCATCACGACTCAATAGCTGAGGATTTTGAAGACTACAGGAAGGAAGCCAGATAACAAACACATGCACACAATCCTTTGAAAACATCACTATAGCATATAGATGTATTTCCACATGAAACACCATGCATCCATTTAGGTCAAATATCATACATATCTGAGAAGTGCACTAGCTGCAATGCGCTGTTCGTCATGGCCCCTGCCTGCAGTATGCCTCATTTCCACCACTAACTCAGCCCTCAACTACCTCCCCAGTGCCCCTCCCCAGAGCTCTCCAGGGAAGCATACACAGAGTCTGAGGCTGGCTGTACAATGTCCCCCATAGTGTGAGGCTCAGTGGGGTCTAAAGAGAGAGACTTCAGGAAATGAGGGCTCAGGGAAGAAGGTTGGAGCTACATCTGCTTCTGGGATAAAAAGGGGGCATGGGGACTGAATTCACACTTTGGTAAAAAATGTATGACAGTTCTGCAACAAATGAGACCTCCTGACTTGTTCAAAGCCAAAGTGATTCTGTGCACATGAAACCATGTGTGACTCCTATTTCTTCAGAATCACAGGATGCTTGAGTTGAAAAGGACCCCGAAGGGTTTCAGCACACTGGGTCATGCAGACACAAACAGGGGAGTGACAGAGCTAGTCAGACATTGCAGTGGTATACACCATTGTCCCCAGCTCTGGGTGGTTCTGGTGGCCTGCGAACTCCCCTGCTGACCTGTCTGTGCTACTCCACAGGCTTTATGAGCTGGCACCCAGGGCTTGTGAACCCAGTGACTGGAACAAACTCCACGATGAGTGAGCACTGGTTTTGACCTCACTGCCCTGCACAGGCTCTGTCCTCACAGCCCTGTGGCTGGCCTGACCAGTCCTGCTCCTGACCACAGAATGAGGAGACCCCCTCCACGAGGGAGTGAGGCCATGGAAACAGAGGCCTAGATAGAAACACAGAGAGAGGAGAAGGGAGAGAGGATGCAAGAAATTCAGAGCTCCATGGAGACCTCGAAAGGTCTTGCAGGTACACATACACATACACCATGCACAACCCACCACTATCCACTGCACACACCATACACACACAACCACATGCATGTACTGTACATACACCACATTCAACACCCAACACCACACACTGCACGTACTGTGTATATACCACTCATACATCACACACACCACACACATACATACATAGGCACACACCACACACATACACGCATAGAACACACAATGCACACATAACCTACACCACTCACAAAACATATTATACAAGCCACACACATGCACACACCATACGATACAGCACACTCCTCCACACACCACAGACATACCTCACCCCTGCTCATGTACATAACCCTCCTCCACACACCACACACATACCTCACCCCTGCTCATGTACATAACCCCCATACCTTAACGCACACCACACACATGCACCATACATACCATACACACATATCACATATACATACCAAATACCACATGCACACCACCCAAGCATGTGTGTGCACACACACACATATACATGAGTACAGAGATTAAGACTGAGGGAGCAGGGACACCTCTGCAGAGTGACACAGATAAGATAGTGAAAACCCACCCAGACTGAACCCACTGACCCTGGGTGGGTGGGGAGGCAGCTAATCGAACATAGAATGAACAAAATGAGACCCAAAGCCAGAACAAAGCAATGGAGGATGATCTTGCCAGCTGGGGGACTTCAGGCAATATCTACAGAAACTTTTGGTTGTCGCAACTGAGGACAGGGAGAGACAACTGTGGTCACCTGGTAAATGGAACCTAGGATCTACTAAGCATCAAGAGATGCCTGTCCGACAGGCCCAGGCCTGAAAGAAGGGTTATTTGTTCCAGAATGAAGTGTCCAGTGATTGTGCCTGAAAGGCAGGATGTGTGTCCTAGGCTCCGAATCGGGGTGTGTCCCAGCTGCTCCTGCACCTGCACTGACACACATGGCTGAAGGCCTCTGGCCCCGCGGGGGCCTTTCAGTTGACTCCTGAGGACTTCACTGTTGCTTAGAGTTTGAGGCTCAGAGGCCCAGCTTGGGGTAGGCAGGACCGGCTAGAACAAGCTCCTCTTGTGCATCTTGGCCTGCTTTAGATCTGTCCAGGTGGATCCTCCCTCCCCCATGGGTCCTGCTCCCACCAGTTCTCCCCAAGGCATGATGGGAAACTGCCATAAGGTTGAGACAGACTAGATGTCAGCCACCCCTAGTCTGTGCACCTGCTGTTACAGAGGGGACCACTGAACGGGATGGCGACTACCAGCACAAAAGTTTTCTCCCATTTGAAGTTTGGGCAAGTGATGTGAATGGGTGTGAGGGCAGGACTCACAAGCTGAGGTCAGCCCCTGGGACAACCCTGCTAGGAGCACCAAGCTCCCTCCCACCCTCCAAACTCCCAATCCCAATGGCCGTGGCCTCCTACTGGTGGACACTCCTTAGCTCTGGGTTGCAGAACTGATTCTTCTCCTGCAGTGGGCTTGGCACAGTAGTGGAATGGGCAGAGGGCCATGCCACTCTCAGGATGCTTCCTGTCCCCTGGGAACCTCAGTCCTGGAACGACCTCCTTCACACGTGAGGCTGGGAGTTAATAGGGTGTCATTGGCCCTCGGGTAGTGCTGCCGCCACATGGCCCACTCCATTACTGTCCCAAGTGTATGATGTGGGTCCCGAGGACTGAGATAATGGTGCCACCAGAGCCTGTTGGCAGCAACTCATACCTCCCTTTCTTTGCCTCCACCCCACTGTGAGTCCATTCTCAATTTCCTGTCCTTGGTCATTGCAGCCGACCTGTGAGAAGGCAACTCGAGGGTGGAGCTGCAGGGGAAAAGAGAGCTGGAAACTGACTCCTCTTCCTGTCCTCCCTGATCCCCAGCATGACACACCTCATTGCCCCATCCCTAACCCCACCAGGGACTAAGCTGGGGTCTTTTCCTGGAGCTGAGAAGCATAGAGGTGTGGGCAACAGGCAGACAAACACTGGCTTAATGGGCCCAAAGGTCCTGGGGTCAAGGTTTGGATTCTAGCACCTTCCCCCCACCCAGACTGAACCCACTGACCCTGGGTGGGTGGGGAGGCAGCTAATCGAACTGCACTGTTTGCTCAGGGCTGTATGGGCTGGCCTTAGGTCCAACAGCAGGAACACAAGTAGCTTTCCATTTAAAGGTGGTTCTTCTATGCCCCACCCACAGAGACACCCCACCCTGCCTGCACCCAAGTACTCCCTTGTCCCTACACATGTGCTCTCATACACACACACACACAGAGTCCATACAACATGTATGATACACACCAAATAACATGCACACACACCATACCACATGTGCCATACACGGACACCACAGACACTTAGCACACACTGTCATTACACACATATGCATAATACTACGCACAGCATGTACACTATGTATCAAACACTCAGCACCTACACACAAGCACACCAGAAACATACAGCACGTGTTGCACCTCATGTACCATGCAGTCGTACATAGAACACACATAACATCAAACACATAGGCATCTCACCTCCTCACCACCCCCACCATATATACCATGACATTCATCATATTCACACCAGACAGGCCATACCCAATGTACATACTCCACACACTCTATACACACATACCATACACACCAGACACCATAGACACATCACATACACACAGCACATACATACCACACACCACACATGCACACACACACACACACACACACATACAGAGGCAACACACATGTGCACGCATACCTTATAGGCATCTCACATACACACATACTGCCGTGGTTACAACTTCCCACTAGCTGTATCTGAGACAGAAACAAAATATTACAAAGTTAGAGGGAGACCCCATGCCTGTGACTTTAAACACCCAGATACCTGCCTCAGGCCGGCAGGCTCTTGGCTGGCAGCAAGGCCTCTGCTTCTCTCTGACAGTGAAGATAAACCAGAGGGTCTCCTTGGTGGCTCCCAGTAGCTCCTGATGGCTTCTGCTGAGGCTCTCTGTGGCAGGATCAATGTGGCGGGGGCGGGGGTCTCTGCAACCGCATCCCTACATGTGGTGGGGAGTCTCTCACTTCTCTGCTAGTTAGGGTGGAGTGTGGGACGCAGCAGAAGGGAGGTGGGCTTCAGAATCCAGGTGGATTTGGACCTCGCCTCTGCCACTCTGTGACCTTGGACGGCTTATTTCATCACTTTGAGCTTCAGTTTTCTCTGTGGGAAAATGGGGACAATAATACCTGCCTCACAGGTTTGTTGTAAGTTTCTGTGGGAACACTCAATTAAAGGGCCCAGCACCCGTAGTGGTGAATAAATGTGGCCTCTACCAGAAGGTTGCGGGATAAAATACTTGATAAAATCTGGAGCATTTTTAATTTTTTTTTTCTTTGCTGATTATCTGAAATTCTAGCTTGCCAAGCATACTGTATTTTATCTGGCACCACGTCCATTGAATGTATGTGGTGTTGGGGAGGGGTCTCCAGCACTTCAGAGCCCAATCTGCCCACAGTTAGGTTTTGGGCCCTGGCTAATGAGCCATGGGTGAATTTTACATCTTTAAAGGTGGAATCAAAACAGAACAAAAACCCACACCCCAAAAAACACAAAACAAAGACGAATGTGCATCAGAGACTGTGCCAAACTGGGAAATCCTATACTATCTGGCCCTTCACAGAGTCAGCTTGTTAACCTGAAGTTGGTAAGAACCAAGAATCTTTGCTATTTTGATACCTATCCTAGGCCCTGCAAGAGGTTTAACCAGAAAGCTCAAGAAAACCTAAATCTCCAGAAAAAGGAGTCAAGGAGGCCCAGAAAAGGAGGGGAAGGGGACTGACAGAAAAGGCGCTATAAGGAAGGGTGCTCCTTCCTGCAGCCCCTTGATCCTGGGAATGGATCTGGTCCTCCTCCTCCTCTTAGGTGAGGCTGACCTGTCCAGGCCTTCCCAAGACAGGTCACTGGGTGTCCCAAAGTCCAGGGGAGAGCTCTCTAATCTCTTTGAAGGCCTCCCCTGCAGTGACTGGCCTGGGGGCAGGGAGAGAGTCCCAGGGTGGAGAAAGAGAGGAACTGACGCAAGGCCCCCAGGTAGGCAGGACTGCGGGGCCTGTCTCTTTAAATCTCAGGTAATTTGGGAGGAGAGAGGGAGTGTCCCTCCAGCTCACTCCCAGCAGGAGCTCCAGGCAGACCAGACCAGCAGAATCTCAGCTCTGCCAAGAGTAACAAACTCGGAGCCCTCTGCAGACAGCTAGGCGGCCACAGGGAGCTTCCCAAGGCCTTGAAGGAGAAGTAGGAGACGGGACCTCTACAGGGAGAGGGCAGGCCGGCTCTTGGGGTTGCTGATGTGGCCCCAAGGCCGAGCCCAGTTGGGGTCTGGCCTCAGCCCCCCAAAGAGCAGTTTCTGCACTCCATGGGGTTGTCTCTGCCCAAGGAGAAGGGGTTAATTCTGTGCCTATGGAACAAGTTCTGCAGATGGTTCCACAGACAGGAGTCCTCGGCTCAAAGCCGAGATGAGCAAAACCTGCTGCAGCAGAAGAGGTAAGTCTCACTGTCTACTCCTCTTCCCAGCCCCAGGCTTGTACCCCCGTCAGCCCCCTTCACCCCTGTCTTTACTTGCCCCCGCCCCCCGGGCTGCACAGATGGTGCTCCACGGCCTGAACCGGCTCCCTGGGCGCACCTTGTCTCTAGAGTCTTGGCCTGTGGGGCTCCCTGTCTGGATGCCAGGTCACAGAGGAGTGGCTACAGGGGCGCAGGTGTCCATTATCTTCACAATCTCATTCAATCCCAGAGCCTTTAGAGAGTACCTCCCTAATGGAAAAGGGACTTCTCTGGGCCTTGTGGCATCACAGGCCCCCTCACC
Organism: Spermophilus citellus; assembly: GCF_964194105.1. Taxonomy (NCBI): domain Eukaryota; kingdom Metazoa; phylum Chordata; class Mammalia; order Rodentia; family Sciuridae; genus Spermophilus; species Spermophilus citellus. The sequence continues at coordinate 219,741,045 of NC_138184.1, read as the reverse complement.
TCAAAGGTGCTAGCGGGTCAGGTCAAGCTTCATATATTCTCTTCTCTGTGCCCCCAAAACAATCTCTATGGCGGAAACACACAGCACACCTGCATACATGTAGGAATGAGGGCAAGGCCGAATGAGTAAAGCCGAAAGGGGACTAGTAATCACTAGTAATCACACATAGGACAAAATGTGAAACAGTTATCATCTCCGCATTGATCTCAGACCTGGACTAAGGCTGCGCTATCTTCCAGGCACCGGAGGGGGCAGGGATGGGCATGGGTACCTGGCCAAAATACCAGATGTGCAGAGGACCAGGCTCACCCACATTCTCATTCAGGTTGGGGGATTTGAGAGGCTCTAGTGTTTGAGTCCTAAGCGAGTCTTACTGTTGCCTCCAGTCCTGAAGACCTCTCTCAACTCCCTGGACTCCTACGCTTCACCCCCCAATGCCAGCTCAGAGCTGGAGTTGGGAGCAGGAGAGAAGAGAAACCCGTAGGATCTTGGAGCCATCCTGCTGTATCTCCCCTCCCAAGTTTCTAATGGATTTTCCCACCAAGTTGATGACAGCTAGAAGGAAGTTCAGAACTTTGGGGTTTTTCCCTGGGCCCCTAATGAGGCAGATAATATGTCTCTTCATAGAAGAAAATCTGAAGGTTTTGTGTCTTGGGGTTTTTCTCAGTCTCTGAAAGCAGGGGTCTGCCTTGGCTGGCTGGAAAGCTGCCTGGGGGTTTCCTCTGCTTTGCTCAAGAATTCTGGGCTGGGATGTGCCCTTCTTTGAGTTGTGATTTCCTGTCTCTCACATCAGCCACCCACCTCTCTCCCCCAGGCCTGGGAGAGTGGGGGCTGGGACACATGTCTGGCTGATGACGTCTTGGGGCAACAGAATGGCATTGTTGTTAGAGAATAGGTCGTCATTGGCTCTACTCATCCTCTTCCCACTCCTGGGACCCTAGGGCTGGGGGCACCAGGCACAGAGCACCGAGAGGCCTGGGTAGGTGAGCTTCCCTGTGTCCTGCTATGACGGGAGGACATGGTAAGGGATTTGGACTGGAGCATCCCGGTCCAGGCTGAGCATAGGTTCTTTCCAGTCTTGTCTGCCTCCAGTTCTTCCTAAGACCAACTAGTGGGCCCATTCTGCCATCAGCTGGGGACTCTCCTCCATTCCCTGACCTCTGCATCCATTTCTGTTTCTTGTCCTCTACCTCTAAACACCAGGTGTCCATAATAATGCTCCTCTTTGGATGGCACTTCCCAAAGGGAGCTGAAATTTTCTGGAAGGGGACTTTCCTAGTCTGTGTGGTTAACTAGACAAAGGAGGACACACTGGTAATTGGAAAATCATGGGATGGCCATGCAAATAAGGTCAATATGGAGAGGTGAAGGTTGAGCTGAGGAGAGATAGGAAAAAACAATGTACTGAGAACCTGGAATTGAATAGCTTCCAGCTCCTACCTTGTCTCACGTAATCTCAGATTCAAGCTGAGGAGGTAGGACCTCACGTCCCTGTAGGAATGAGGCAGGCCCAGGGCCCATGAGGGAGGAAGAGGTGAGTCAGAATGCGTGCTGAGGGGGACTTGGAGGGGAACTTCAGGGTGGGGTCAGGTGCTGTTCCATGGATGGTCCAGTGAGAAGGTCTCTTGCTTGGGTCTTCATCAGACAGCCTCCTACTTAAATCCACGTTGTTGGGGTCCAAGTTGAGTTCTCAACTCTCTCCCATTTTTTCCAGATCACCTCTCCCTCTGGCTCAAATTTTTTCACTTCTTGATATTCATTGCATTCAACATTTGAGCATAGGACACTTCACTAGCTTTGGAAAAGGAATAGGACACATTCCTACTCTCAAGGGCTCACGTCCTGAGGGGAAAAATGTACCCAAATGCATATACACTAGGCCCTGTGCACCTGCAGATTCAATCACTTTTTCTTTTTTTGTGTGTGGTGCTAGGATGGAACCCAGGGCCTTGCTCACGCTAGATGAGTGTTCTCCCACCAACTTATATTCCCAGCCCTTGCTTCAGCAAATTCAACCAAACCTTGGAGAGGAAGTAATTTTTAAAAAGTTCTGTTGTTGCTGACATGTGCTATGTGGTTAAGCGCATGATGGTCGTGTTGTTATTTCCTAAACAATACGGGAACAACCATTTACACAGCGTTCACATTGAATTGGGTCTCACAAGCCATCTAGAGATGGGTGTAAATTATATGCAAACACCACACCACTGTATATAAAGGACCTGAGCATCTGTGCATTTCCATATCTGTGAAAGTCCTGGTGCGATCCCCTTCCCAGACTGGAGGGATGACTGGATGTGGTTAAAGATGAGCTTGGTGAAGGTCACCAGAAGGGGACAGACCAGTGCAAAGGGAGCACAGAGGAGGAAGCTGCCATATCTGATTTCAGCTGAGAGCAGTCAGAGGCTGCCCCAAATGACTCTAGTCCCTCCCATGCTGGCACCTTCTCTCCAGGAGCAAAGGCAGGTATACTGGAAGGTTCTCTGTAGTTTTCTACAGTTATGTAGGTACATGGATGAATATAGGTGAACTGAAGTGTCTGAGAACACTAAGCTCTGACACGCCCCATGCTCCACTCACTCCTGCCTCAGCAAACACACACTCATGGACTTGCATGTACACCCATCTACTTACATGAAGGTATCGTGGTAGTTAAAAAGATGGCCAGGCTCCAAGTCTCTAAAGAGCCACTTTCTGCAGATTTTGGCTTCCTCATCTCATTGCCAGGAGCCTCAGCTGGAGGGAGGACCCACAAGTGCTCAGTGAATATTGCTTCCCACACATGACTGCTCTCTTCTTCCTCCGTGGTCACCGCCCCAGGCTTACCCCCCACCTCCCAAGAAAAACCAGGAGGAGCCATAAAACTTGAAGAACCACATAATTTAGTGGTAAGAGCCTGGGGCTATGTTCTTGGCCAAGCTTTCTGCCTTTTAACCCTGTGTAATCTTCTGGCAATGATTGGCCATGCTGCCTCAGTTTACTTTTTTGAAAAATGGGAGAATTACCCCCATCATGCTAAAGGGTGATAATGAGCAAAAGAGATATATTGCTTTGGAAACTGAATGGTGTGTTTAACAAGTGGGATTATTGTGATTAAAAAAAAATACATAGCAATATAGGGCAACTCCTCAAGATCGCAAGCATCAGAGAGGCTGTGGACTTCCTCCTAGCAGAACAGGACAGAATCTACCAGAAGGTGTGTCCAACCATACTGCGTATCATTCCCATCTCCATCATGAAGGCCCCTTCATCTGAGAGGGTGTTTGGGGAGAAACCTATGGGATTGATGGGTCTCCACATGGTCCCCTCTGTGGTCTCTGAGCCTTCTTCCAACCCTTATTAGCATTAAGAACAGGGATGGAGAAATGGCTAATGGGGCACTCATCCCAGCTCTGCCTCTGGCTTGGTTGGACAAATCACATCAGAGCTCTGGGACTCTCTCACATGAACAGATTAGACTCAATTTCTGGGGACTTTCTAATCTTAATCTTCTGATTTGAGCTTTTCCTCAAGACTGTCTGTATTCTGCTGTTTTCCCCAGCACTAAAAACAAAACTTGACTTGTGTACAGGGAACACACAGATATATAAGTACATGAGAACCAAGAGAGGAGTGTGGGGTCCAGGGGCAGAGAGGAGGGAAGTCAAAGATCCTCACTTGGTGGCCTAGAGGTGGCCTGAGTGGAAAAGCATTGACTTGTCTTCTCAGCAAAAAAAAAAAAAAAAAAAAAAAAAGGACCTGGTTTTGTGCCAGGAACCCCATAGGTAGGTTCTACAATCGATATTGAGTGTAGACTTCAATTTCATAATTAATTGAACGGTAAAACAAAAAGTTCTAGGACCTGAAAACACCTTTCCTAGTGTGATAATTTCAGATTTGCTCTATAATTCTTTTTGCTACTTAACCAGTGGGAGCTTAAATGGCTTCCTCTTTTTGTTTCCTCCTTAGTTGAGTATTTAATGATCTGTTAAGACAACATTTTGTATGTGTGGCAAATTTCTAATTCTCTTTCATGTGAAGAATCCTTTTTTATTTTTTTAATGGATCATGGACACTTGTACCTGGAAGTCAGGGTTTCTCCACCTTGGCATGATTAACATTTGGGGCAGGGTAGCTCTCTGGTGGGTGCCATCCTGTACGGGATGTTTAGTAGCATCCCTTCCCTCTGCCAGGAGCACACCCCTGTCCCTCAGTAGTGATCTAAACTCCTCTGATGGGCTGCCATTGGAGAATCTACAAGCATCTTTGATGCTCTTTGTACATTCCTTATGGAGCCTGAGGATCCTCAGAGATTTGGGGGTCTGCCTCCGCACTACAAAGAACCAGAACTTGGGCTTTCTCTGCTGTCCCCTGGTGGCCCCATTTTATTATTACAAGTAACGTCTCTCCCTGATACCATGGAACCCATTCGCACGCCTACCCAACTTTTTGTTGGATTCTGGAGTTTGCAACCAGAAGAGGCGATTTTCAAAAAAAACTTTGCTGGGTTGGATTATCAGTTGTTTCTTCACCCAGAATGTGCTCTGGTTAGGTTATCAGATAAAATCCAGGATACCCAGTTCAAGGTGAATCTCAGATTAACAAAGAGTAAATTATTAGTGTTAGAGTATCACAAATATTGCATGGGATATATATTTAAAAAAACAGTTATGGATGTAAAATTAAAAATTAACTGAGCATTTTGTATTTTTACTTTACAAATCTGGCAAACCTAGGTTCTCTCCAGTCCCACTAGAATATCTACAGAAGCAAGAAAAGGAAGATATAGGGATTGGAGGCTTGAAGGGGGACGTCTGCAGGCTTCAGAGATGAATAGGGCCCTTTCCTTGGGTCTAGGAATAGACAGATGCTAATTACAACCCAAAGAATGAGATGCCGGAATAAAAGTAAAGCCAAAGGAGAGAGTAAAGAATATGCTGGGAAGGGTGTGTATATGTGAATGTGCCCCGTTCTAGTGCAGGTTCTGAATATCTACAGAAGAGGAGTTTGGGCAAATGGCCGGAGGGGTGGTGGTGATGGGGAAGGAGGTGTCGGAAGCTTTTCTGCAGCTGTTTTTGCATGCCAAGCATACTGTTTTTCGTTTAGATATATGTTTGCTTAAGGCTGGCTCAGGGGATGGCTACTAGAGAAAATAAGGAGGGGCAGTAAAATCAGGCCACCTTTTTGGCCCTGCTAGGGATTCATCCATTGCACAGCTAGCTCTGGTGAGCGCCCACTGCATTCTCAGCTTTTCCCCCAGCAGCGCAGTGCAGAATAGACAATGAACAAACAATTCAGGGCCCCGCAGTCAATTCTAGGAGCAGGGAGCCCTGTGGGCGCAGGCATAGGGAAATCCATGTGCTCTGCGGAGCTGAGACGTGTGTGGTGAGACCAAAATGCAGGGTGGAAGGAGTGAGTGGGAGGAGCAGCAAATGGAAAAATGGTTGTACAAAGACCGTAAAGGACCTCTGTGTTCCTTCTCCTTGGGCTCTGAGGGACCCATCCGAATATGTGATTGCAGGTGGCATTTAGAAAGGTTGTCTTGGCAGCCTCTGGAAGAAGGGATTAGGGATATGTAGGGTGCAGGGGCACTAGTTAGGAGAATATTTTGCTAATCTTGGGCTAGAGAATGAGGATATGACTTAATGAAGGTTAGCAGGAACAAAAAGGAAAGGAATGAACGGAGATGGAACTTGGATGTTGGAGTGACCAGCCTGGTGGCTGCCCATGTGGCCTGGAGGGGAGGAAGGAGCTATGGCTGGGGAGATGTCCGAGTCATTTCTCCTCTTCTGGATTACCCTCCCAACCCCAGTTTCACAGTAGGTTTCTTGTAATTACACTGCTGGCACTTCGGAATATGAACTCCTGTTGATGTTTTCTGTTTGTTTGTTTTGGTATATCATGTAATTTGCCACATATAAATAAATAGGATTATTTCATTCACTCCTATAGAAAGACCAAATGGCTCAAGGCTGAGGGAGAAAATTGAATAGAAGTAATCCATATGTCTTAGTTGGAAAAAGTTGTGATTTGATGAGATTTTTAGTTCATTGTCAGAATAACACTAGAGAAATCTGGAGAGTCATAGAAGATAATTGTCCCCTAAAGCAAGTGAAAAGCAGATAATAAAAAAGGAAAGACTAAGGACAAGACAATACAAAATTTTGAAAAAGATCCTATGAATCCAAAATCAGGGAAGCCCAAAAAGAACAAAAGGAAAGAATGGGGACATTCAAACCTGCATGGCATTCAATGAATGAACCCTACTAATTAGATTTTCCAGCTTCTCTGCATCTATCATTGCTGGTCATAGTTTATATTTGTACAAGTGCTAAGCTCTAGTGTGTGCTGTTTGAAAGTGGAGTTTCCTGAGCATGCCTGGATCCATCACCTTTGGTAATTTGCATGCACGGAGCATACTCAAATAGCTACTGACTTGAGTGATGCTCCTCAAAATTTTAATATGCACAAGAAGCAGTTGGAATTTTCTTAAATTACAGACCCTGGTTTTCCAGGTCCAAGGGTGGGCCTGAGAGTTCATATTTCTTATCAGTGCTCATAAGATGCTAATGATTTCTTTAAGAAGAAATGGCATAAAAATAACATGTGAGAAGAAAGAAGAGAGACAGGAAGAGAGAGAGAGAGAGAGAGAGAGAGAGAGAGTGTGTGTGTGTGTGTGTGTGTGTGTGTGTCAGGCCTTTACAAACAAGCAGCTCTCACTTTTGGACTGAACCCCAAAGATGTTACCCTCAGGAGGAGGAAAAAGCTAGAATAAAAGGAATTTCTGAGAAGGTCAAATAGGCAGAGCACCACAACAGGAAAACACTGGTTAGCCTCTGCATGTTGACTTCCTCCACAAACATGAGGGAGGAACTTCTTGTACCCCTAGTCCATGCAAAACAAGGCTTATCCTGAAGGCAATCTCAGGGCAGCCAGGAGGCTAACCCAGGACCACTCCAGAGGTAAACAGGTCAGGAGGTGAATGCATACTGAGTACAACTCCTCCCCCCTCCCCTGATATGCAAGATAACACTAACACGCACTGTACATTCTGGTCCGGTATGGCCAGCCAGTCATGACACTCCCACTGACTGGCCAGGTGAAGAAAGACTAGGTGACCTTTGCTCTGCCATGGTCCCACCTGCCTGGGTCAAGGGCCTTGGGGTCCATCGCAGCCCAGATACAGGTTCTGAAGGACAAAGCCTCACCACTTGATCCACCACTGAGCATGCTCACTGTCACTACTTCTCTTCTCCCATTCCCTGGTAGGATCTGGGAGTCTCCTCTCCTTCTAGCAGCCAAAGAAAATGATGTCCAGGTTCTGAGCAAGCTGCTCAAGTATGAGGCCTGTGAGGTGCACCAGAGAGGTAAGGATCAGAGCCCAGCACCCATCCATCTACTGGGTCAGCCCCAGACACAGGACTTCCCAGGAGAGCCCAGGACCTTCAGTCTGTACTGTCCCCACTCCTCTGCTCCATAGAATCCAGGTGACTCTTTTCTTTACAAATGCCAGGAGCCATGGGGGAAACCGCGCTGCACATAGCAGCCCTCTACGACAACCTGGAGGCCGCCATGGTGCTGATGGAGGCTGCCCCAGACCTGGTCTTTGAGCCCATGACATCTGAGCTGTATGAAGGTGAGGGCCCGTGGGTTCAGCCAGGGTAAAAGATGGAGTGCACTGAGATATTTCCAGCTATCTCTGTAAGGGATCATTTGGGGAAACCAGAGGGAGCATATGAGCATCCCTTCTCTTTATTCCCTTCCCGGGAATTCTCCTTTCTTCCTTGACTTCCTCACATTCCTAGAACACCTGGCTTCTGAAACCCAGAGGCCAAGAGGAAGAGATGGGGGTCAGCTTGGTCTCCTGGGAACCCTGAACACCCAAGCGATTCCAGTCCTCCATCCCAGTCTGCCCTTAGGAAGGAGACCATGGGTTTGCTAGTGAGGTCTCTTCAGGGTACTGGGGGCACTTTGTGACTGATGGCTCTCTCTGGGCCAGGTCAGACTGCCCTGCACATCGCTGTCATGAACCAGAACGTGAACCTGGTGCGCGCCCTGCTTTCCCATGGGGCCAGCGTCTCTGCCAGAGCCACAGGCACCGCCTTCCAACACAGTCCCCACAACCTCATCTACTATGGTGAGGGCAGGGCCAGGCTGGGAGGAAGGGGAGGTGGAGAGCCAGGTCTAGGACAAGGAGCTAGACTAAACAGGGCCTTGCCCTCAGCTCCATCTGTGGGGAAGCAGAAGGGCAGCCCTTACAGGACTTAAGGCCAGAGGCCAATTCCCAGGACCCTCTTCAGTGTCCTTCCTCTGGTTCTGCTGGACAAGTGCCCCATGCCCTGAGCTGAGATGTGGGAGGAGCAAGCAGGCAGTCACCTGGGAGAAACTGCCCCCTCAGCTCGTGACCCTGTGGTCTCCTGCCATGGATCTCTCTGTGTCCCCAGGGGAGCACCCTTTGTCCTTTGCTGCCTGCGTGGGCAGCGAGGAGATTGTGCGGCTGCTCATTGAGCATGGAGCTGACATTCGGGCCCAGGACTCTCTGGGTAAGAGCTGAGATGGGAGGGGGTGCTGGGATGTGGCTAGGGGTATGAGGGAGGACCGGGGGGGGGGGGGAATGGGACCATGGGGGCCTTTAGACCTGTGTCCACATGCCAGCCCGTGTCCTCCCCAGGAAACACAGTGCTGCACATCCTCATCCTGCAGCCCAACAAAACCTTTGCCTGCCAGATGTACAACCTGCTGCTGTCCTATGATGGAGGGGACCACCTGCAGCCCCTGGAGCTCGTGCCCAATCACCAGGGCCTCACCCCCTTCAAGCTGGCTGGAGTAGAGGGCAACACTGTGGTGAGAGGCTCCCCAGCCCTAAGGTGCCTCTCTAGTGACCCACATCCTACTTTGCTGCCCTGGGAGGAAACAGATGTTAATGCACATTCCTGATGCCTGGGTTCCTTTCCCAGCTCAGGTTTTCCTCCTGATTTTTATCTTTCTTGTTCCTGTTCCATTTCCTGCCCACTTTCTCTGACCTGAGTATTGGGGATTTAATCTAGATCCAGGCTTGGTGTCTGTAATGCCCAGGGCCATGTGTCCTACCCAAAGCAGCAGCCCTTCCCTTCTCTCATCTTCCTTCCTGAGCTCTGGAGAGAGTCATGGGGAAGGAAGATGAATATGACGTCAGAGTGAACATGGCTGATGCTGCCTCTTAAATTAAGGGCCACTGCCCTCTCCAGGGCTGCTCTCCTCCTGGATGTGCTTCTGCTCCACCCTTTATGGCATCCCCTCTACCTGCAGCTCCTGATGCTCTCCACCTTCCCTCAGATGTTCCAGCACCTGATGCAAAAGAGGAAGCACATCCAGTGGACATATGGGCCCCTGACCTCCACCCTCTACGACCTCACAGAGATTGACTCTTCAGGGGATGAGCAATCCCTGCTAGAACTTATTGTCACCACCAAGAAGCGGGAGGTATGGGGGTCTCTCCAGCAGAGGTGGCTGGCAGGATGTGCCAGGGTCTCAGAGTCACCTGTTCTACTCTTTCTGCTGCAGGCTCGCCATATCCTAGACCAGACTCCAGTGAAGGAGCTGGTGAGCCTCAAGTGGAAGAGGTATGGGCGGCCCTACTTCTGCGTGCTGGGTGCCATCTACCTACTATACATCATCTGCTTTACCATGTGCTGTGTCTACCGCCCCCTCAAGCCCAGGACCACTAACCGCACCAACCCCCGGGACAACACCCTCCTCCAGCAGAAGCTCTTCCAGGTGATCCCCCAGGAGTGGAGGACTAACAGGGCAGGATGTTGCTCTCTGCTCTTTCTCAGTTTGGTCCCACTGCCCTGTTCTCAAATCCACATTTCTCCCCTCACATGTCTGATATATGGGTCCAGAGTCAAAGCACACACACATAGAAACACACACACACACACACACACACACACACACACACACACTCTAGGAGCAGCCTGAGACTAACCAGACCTAAGGGGTTAGAAAGGTCTAGGCTTGTGGCTGTAGGCTCCAGGAAAGATAGAGCAGATGCATGAGAGCCCTGGATGCTCTGAGCATCTTTTTCTCCCCTCAGGAGGCCTATGTGACCCCCAAAGATGACCTCCGGTTGGTGGGGGAACTGGTGACTGTCATTGGCGCTGTGATCATCCTGCTGGTAGAGGTGAGGTGTGGATGGAATCCACAGTGAAGCTGTTGTCCCAGGGATCCAGCCTAATGCAGGTCTTCAAGTGCCTTTGTGTCTCCCCAACTTCTCTTCAGATACCAGATATCTTCAGGTTTGGTGTCACTCGCTTCTTCGGACAGACCATCCTTGGCGGACCATTCCATGTCATCATGTGAGTCTCTGATCTCTCACTCCCATCCCTTTCCTCTTAGGGCTCCAGTTTCCTTCCCTGGATTCCTGACTTTCTAATCTTAACTCCAGAGATCCTTCTCCAGTGATGTGTGTCCCTATGTGTGCACAGGCTGAGTCTGAATGTGTGGGGACTGTCCCAGTTACACCCTTGCTGCCTGGTGGCTTGTATAATCCCAGCCCTCTACTCATCACCTCCCTTACTGCTCTCCTCCTAGCGTCACCTATGCGTTCATGGTGCTGGTGACCATGGTGATGCGGCTCACCAATGCAGATGGGGAGGTGGTACCCATGTCCTTTGCCCTGGTGCTGGGCTGGTGCAATGTCATGTATTTTGCCCGAGGATTCCAGATGCTGGGCCCTTTCACCATCATGATCCAGAAGGTCAGTGCTTTCCCCCATGCTTCCTAGAGAGAGGTCCCAGAACCAAGCTTTTGTAGAGGGCCAAATACTCAATATTTCAGGTTTTGTAAACCATACATGGTATTTGTTGCATATTCTTCTTTACTTTTAAAAAACAATCCTTTAAAAATGTTGAAACTGGGCTGGGGATGTGGCTCAAGCGGTAGCGCGCTCGCCTGGCATGCGTGCGGCCCGGGTTCGATCCTCAGCACCACATACCAACAAAGATGTTGTGTCCGCCGAAAAAAAACTAAAAAAAATAAATATTAAAAAAAATGTTGAAACCATTCATCCATCCAATATTAAAACCATTCAAAAGCCACAACAGGCCAGGTAGATTTGACCTGCAGGCTATGGTGTGCTGACCTGTATCTTGGGGCATGGAGCTGTTAGAATAACTGGTGCTAGACCTGCTAGCTCTGGATGGAGCAACTGCTAAGAGAATGTGTGATGTTCTCTTTGTCTCATCCCCTTTTAGATGATTTTTGGTGACCTGATGCGGTTCTGCTGGCTGATGGCTGTGGTCATCCTGGGCTTTGCTTCAGGTAAATTGCCTATCCAAAATGGGGGCCATGGAGGAAGGGGTTGGGGAGACCTACAGGGTATGGAATGCCTCTGGCTAAACTTGAGGGAGGGAAGGAAGGAGGGGGGAAGGCAAAAGTCAAAGGAGGCCGTGCAATGTCTGAGGATGCCATATCCCTCAGAGGTAAGGGAAAATTGGGAGTCTCGGGAGAATGGCTCTTGGGATCAGGAGGCTGAATCTTGTAGAAAATGTGGAACAAAATAACCTGGAAAAAAGGAGAGTTGTGGGCTGAGATGGTGATCCTGGAGATGCAGGGAATAGGAAGGCGATGCAGGGAATAGGAAGGCAATGTTCAGCAATGAGCTGGCCGTGGGCTGGTCATGATACAGTTGCCATGGTAACTCTCACCCCCTTGGGTGGAGCAGCCTTCTATATCATCTTCCAGACAGAGGATCCCGACGAGCTGGGCCATTTCTATGATTACCCCATGGCACTGTTCAGCACCTTCGAGCTGTTCCTCACCATCATTGATGGTCCTGCCAACTATGACGTGGATCTGCCCTTCATGTACAGCATCACCTACGCTGCCTTTGCCATCATCGCCACACTGCTCATGCTCAACCTCCTCATCGCCATGATGGGCGACACTCACTGGCGAGTGGCTCACGAGAGGGATGAGCTCTGGAGGGCTCAGGTGAGCTCCCAGTGGCTGGGTAGGTTCTTGTAAGTCATCCTCTTCCTGCCCAAGAAATGCCTATGCTCAGGTAGAAGCAGGTATTCTGGCCCTATGTGTGTTGGATAATTATTGCACAGTAAGCAAAACAATGCCAAGTGTGCAGAAGAATTGGATTAGCAATACAATAGAGAAATACTGGACTCTCTGGAAAGAATTCCTCATTGTTTTCCCAACACTGAAAACCTTAAATCTCTTCTAGAATACTCAACAGGAATCAAAGCTGACAGTGGCCAAAACTACATTCAGTCAATTTTGCTTCCAAGTGAGAATGGAAGTTTCAAGTTTTCTTGACAATATTTAAGTCTGCAAAATCTGACCCAGAAAAAATGGAAGTGTTAAAAATAATGCCATAAAAATTCCTATCCTAGCAGAACCTATCTTCAGCCATATGATGAAGATGGGCATAAGACAATTAGATGAATCAAATCCCCATTTATAAATATACTTAGAAGAGAATTGAGATCAACAAAGATAATTTCAGCAAAATAAAAATGGAAATTCCAAACACTAGAAGGCATTTAACTATGAAAACAGTGAAACCTAAGCTGACTAAATGAGATTTGCTCCGGGAAATATTTTCTCCTTGAAAATGTACTGATACTAGATTTGCAAGTAGGTATTTACGTCTATAAATGGCCATTATGTGGGGTCAGGTTATTCTGAGGCCCTGAAGACTCCTTTCTGTTTGCTTCCCTCATCTCCCTATCCTCCTTGGAAAAGATCTCTCCTTCTAAGGAGAATCTCCACATCCCAGCTATACTCTGCCTGGCTTTGCCATGAACGTCACATTATTGGATGAAGATGTGTGGGGCTCAAGTCCCATCAAACTCTTCCTCAGAAGAGACTCAACAGAGTTCAAACCACCATTCCAGATCAGGGATGTGGCTCTCCCTTCTGGGAAGCCATGAGCTGAGTTTCCTGGCTGTTGTAAAACTCGTCTCTGCTGGGCCTGCCCTTCCTCCCCCATTCTTCTCAATCTACATTGCCTGGTCTGTACCTGGGCTCCTTTCTGACTCTCCCCTTTGTCCTCACATGCAGGTGGTAGCCACCACGGTGATGCTGGAGCGGAAATTGCCTCGCTGCCTGTGGCCTCGCTCCGGGATCTGCGGGAGCGAGTACGGGCTGGGGGACCGCTGGTTCCTGCGGTAAGTCATGGTGCTGGGTAGGCGTCCCCTGAGCAACCACTTTTGCAGGGGACCCCTTTGCTCAGACAACCTCCGGCTCCCAAGGGCCCCATGGAGACCTGGGGTGTCCCCTAGGCCCCATATCCACTGACTGGATCATGACTACTGAGAAAGTGGCCCCAACAGGAGCATCCTAAGAGCTGGTGGACCAGAGCCTGCTATTTCCTGGGCCCGGGCTGCTGAGGGCCAGGTGTCCCATGCCCATGACAGTTGCAGAGGGTAAAGGCCAATAGTGGTGGGGCTGGGAAGCAGGTGGATAGGAGAGAGGCATTGGTCTTGCCTCTCTTCTTCGGCTCCTGCTCCCCCTCACGTCCTGCTCCTGCACTCCACAGAGTGGAAGACAGGCAGGATCTCAACCGGCAGCGAATCCGTCGCTACGCACAGGCCTTCCAGCCGCAGGAAGTCCTCTGCTCTGAGGGCTTGGACAAAGACTCAGGGGGAAAACCAGAGCGGTCCCGTCCCTTGGGCCCCCACCTGTCCTTTCCTACACCCTCAGTGTCTCGAAGCACCTCCCGTAGCAGCATCAACTGGGAAAGGCTCCGACAAGGGACCCTGCGGAGGGACCTGCGGGGGATGATCAACCAGGGCCTGGAGGACGGGGAGGGCTGGGAATACCAGATCTGAGCGCTCACCCCCACTGTGAGCATGGAAACAAAACAAAGCAACACCAACAAGAGCCTAGGGGTCTCATCTCCCAGGTCCAAGGGGGAAAGGGGCATACCATGAACCCTAAGCACATGGGGAAATTACTGCTCCAGGCCTCCAGGATGCCTGGAGCTGGGCAAAGAGAAGCTGAGGCTACGGTCCTCGCCTCGTCTTACGCCTTCCTCTTTCTCTCATGGAAGTCCCACTGCACGTCAGAGCACTTTAAGGACAGGTTTGCCTTCTCAGGCACCTGTCTCCACCCCTGTGTAATAAGTAGGAAGGGAGAGAGCCCTTTCCAGGGTGCTCCAGACAGTTGAAGGGGGAAGCGTTGGGTTTATGGAAAGGTGCCTGGGAGAGGGAGACAGGTACCTCTCTAGGAGTAAAAAGCTGGGCTGAGTCTCACCACCTTCCAATAAAGTCATTTCCTGCTCCCTGTCCCATGGGCTTCTGCCTGTCTGCATGGTGTCTGCCCGCCCCCTCCTCCACTCCGCCCCTCCTTGCAGACTGAGGTCTGGACACACCTGAACGTTCAAATTCCCTTCCCTTTAATGTAGAGGAGGCTGGCAGAGGGTGGAGGACTGGGGAAATGCAGTGTCCAGAGGAGGGTTGGGAGAATGCAGCCGGCACAGAGGCGGAGAGGGAGCCTGGCTCACATCTCGCGCATCCCTCCTCGGACCTGTGTCCGGGGCTGGGTCTCCGGCATCATTGGCTCACAGCTTCCTGCCCAGACCTCACTCACACCTCCACTGAGCCTGGCTGCCTCAGATGCTGCCGGAGGAGCTGGATGTTGTGCAGCAGTTTCTTCTGGTGGCCAGCCAGGGTGATGCCCAGGGCAGGCAGGTCTCTGGCGAGGAAGGAGTGGGTCAGAGCTGGGCCAGTTTCTCTAAGATCCCAGACACCGGCTCTCCTGGGGCCCAGAGCTCCTGCCCACCCCGCCACCCCTGCTTACTCCAGGCTGAGCTGAGCCACATCACTGAAGGTGCAGAGGCCGAACTTGGAGAAGTTGTCCTGGTAGCACTCTAGTCCAATGGCCGAAAGCCAGGCCTGGGGCGAGTCCAGACAAGGAAAGTCCAGGACCACAGGGTTCAGGAGGGCCTGGGAAGGTCTAAGGTGAGGAGGGGCAAGCAGGTCAAGTTCTCCTCTTCATCTTAACCCTCTCGCCTCAGTTTTCTTTTTGGCTTTCATTTACCCTCCCTGGTTTTCCCAGGTTCCAGCCCCAAGTTCCAGACCTGTCCCCTGCGCCCCCATCAGCTTGCAGGGTGTCTGGCTTGCGGATCATCTTGTCAAATGCAGCCACCAGCTGGTCAAAGTGAGGCCGCAGGGCACGGTCCTTCTGCCATGTGTCCAGCATCAGCAGATGTAGTCCAGGAGGACAGCCTGGAGGCGGGGGCAGCCGGAACTCCTGCTCTATTGCATTTAGTACCTGGGGGTCAGGGGAAGCATCTGGTAACAGAAAGCTCTTGCTAGTCGCGGGGAGCGTTAGGAAAGCAGGGATGGACTGCAATCTGGTGCCACATGAGTCTGGAGTGGAGAGGGAACTCTAAAGCATGGAATACATCATGATATCTGAGAATGTGAATGGAAGGGAGGTCTTGGAATATGTGGGCCTGGGAGGGATCATGGTAAGCTCACCTCTTGCTCACTCATGTCCCAGTAGGGCCGTTCTCCATAGCTCATCACTTCCCACATAAGTATCCCAAAGCTCCAGACGTCGCTGGATGTCGTATGCTTTCCGTGTGCAATGACCTCTGGGGCTGCCCAGCGAAGCAAGCAACTTGAGCCCTGAGGAGTGAAGTCAAATGCAGCAATAACAATAATCCTAGCGAGAGTCACATTTACTGAACAACTACTCTGGACTCAGACGTATGTGAAGGGTTTCACACTGAACATCTCATTTAATCCCCTGAACACCCATGTAGGGTGGACATTAGGATGCAGAAGTGAGGCATAAAGAATATGAACTTGTCCAAGGTTACAGTGCTGGAGATGTGCTGGGGCATTCTGGATTTGTACCCAGCTGTACTGATTCTGGAGCCTGTGAATCCTCCACATTAGGGGGAGGGCAGGAGTGGGTGCCAGTTTGACACTCCTGCCCTCCCAAGCCCCCTTTCTTTGCCTTAGTCCCTGAGATCCTTCAACTGCCCCTTGCTCAGGCTCCTCTCTCCCCAACACATGGGTGAGCCTCCAACCCCCAGATACTGTGCTATCCTACCTGGCGCCCACCCCAGATTCCAGCTCACCCCAGAGCCCCTGCTGAGGGAAGCTAAGCCTCAGGCTCTGCACTCACCTGAGGACTGTGGCCAAGACGGGCCACCTTGCACACCAGGTGGCTATTCACCAGCACGCTCCCGGCAGAGAGCGCTCGGTGCACAAAGGCAAAGCTGGACAGGTACTGCATGGCGGCGGCCACGCCCCGCTGCATGGCCACCAGCTGCAGGCTGCTGAACTGGCCCTCCCGTTGCTGAGGGGCAGAGGACAGAGGTCAGCAACAGAGTGGAACCTGGGCACACTGAGCAGCAGACACTAGCATGAGAGGGCCGTTGGGGGCAGAATTTGGGATCACACCGGCCTGGGAAAGAAGGATGAGGACCACCATGGGAGGCAGGGGGGGGAGCAAAGGTATAGGCTGTCTCCTGAAAGAGGTGAGGCCCCCAAGCTTTCCTGGACCCATGTACCCTCCTCCTCCACCCCAGCTGGACTGACCCTGAGGAAGCTGTCCAGGGGGCCGAGCTCCATGAGCTCTGTCAGCACCATGAGGGGACGGCTCTTGGTGACCACACCCTCCAGCCGCAGGATGTTGGGGTGCTGGAACTGGCCCAGGAGTGCGGCACGGCCCAGGAAGGTCATCTGCAGGCCCTCGGCACCCCCAGCCCACAGGGCCTGGATGGCCACGGCCTGCTCCCGCCGTCCCCGGGGCTGTAGTCGGCCCCTGCGCACTTCTCCAAAGGAGCCTGCAGAATGGGAGCAGGTGGCATGGGGGTCAAGGAAGGACCGTGGGCTCACAGTGTCCTACTGTGCTTAAAGGGATTCCTGGCTAAGGAGGGCTACCAGGAACCCCCAGTCCCTCCTTGTCCCTGCAGTACCTGCCCCAATGACCTCTTCAATCTTGATATATGAAGGGTCAACCTCCCGGGCAAGCTCTCGGATGGCCTGGCAGGGGTCCTCGTATGTGGAGGGGTCTGTGTAGTACTTTACCCCAAGTCCTGTAGGGAGGAGTGGGCTCTTAGGGTGTGGTGCAAGGCTGGGTGCCCACATGCCCGAGACGTGCCCACTTGCTTCTGGAAGCTGGTGTGAAGGAGCCCCTCAACCCTGCCAGGCACGCACCCAGCCCCCAGACCCCCAGGCCCAGTCCTGGTCCCTCCTCCTGCCCACCTGGGCTGCTGTACTGCTGCAGCTGCTCTGTGTAGCCTGTGCCTCGCCGCTTCCTGCAGGACAAACAGGTGACCTGGAACAGTGGCCCCATCTCCACCCCTGTGCTGTCCCCCCATGTCCCACTGTCGCACAGGGTTCAGGGTGGGGCTGGGGTAGTGGGAAAAGGCTGTCTATAGGGGGGTCCGCAGGGGTATCCAGGACATGAATGGTGCTGGGCAGGTTGGGGAGGCTGGGGCACAGGGGCCTCACCGCTGGAAGATGACAGCCAGGACTGTGATGGCCGCCAGCAGGAGGAAGGCCAAGGCTCCCAGGATGGAGCCAATCACCAAGGATAGCTTCTCTGGAAGCTGAGAGGACAGTTCACCTGGGGGACCAGGCCTCACACATGAGTGTGTGAAAGCATCTCATTACCCTAGGCACCCCCACACTACACACACCCCACCTCACAGACCCACTCACACACATGAACACACAACAGGCATGTGCACACCTGACTACAAATCCACACATAGGCATGAGTATGCACATATATATACTTAGTCCTGTACACGCACCCACGACCCCTACAGCCCTACACATGCAACTTGCATATCCACGTGACCCACACATTCACCCCTGCACACCCTCCCCAGCAGCGCCTAAGGTCAAGGGTCAGCCACGGTACCATCCTCACATCCTCCTTTCTCAGAGTCTCTGGTCCCGGAGATGCCGGGTCAGGGTTCAAAGCCTGGACAGTCTTGAGCTCTCCTCAGTGTCCCCTTAGACACCCAGTTCCCATCCAGGCACCCCCTCACCTTGAGGCAGCGTCTGGAAATAGACCTTGCCCCCATAGGGGCCGTGGCCAGCAGCAGTCCGCGCCCGCACCTGGAAGCCATAGATGTGGCCAGGACTCAGCCGTGTCACGGTGGCAGTGTTGGTCTCGCTGGTCAGAGTGAAGGAGTGGGATTCGTCTTCTGCCTGGGGGCAACAGCCACTCACTGCCTGCACAGCCTGCTCCTCTTGCCCCTGCTCTTACCCCCAAGCTTTCCTCAGCTGATGTGGCTGTCAAACACATCCCCGGTGCTGCAGTCCCTTGGGACTGCCCATTGCCTCATGCGACCCCCATGCTCTCCTGTGGGGACTTCCAGCTCCTACCAGCCCTGCTGTGGTGCCCCCTGCTCCTTGCCCACCTGGTCATAGTAGCGGAGCTGGTAGTCAAGGATGTTCCCATTGGTCTGGTCAGGCTGTGGCCAGGACACAGTGATGCTGTTGGCGGCCCTGCTCACTTGGTGCACCACAGGGACTGCCGAGGGGACTGGATTGCAGGAGGGATTATTAGGGGGATAGGAATCTCTGGGAGCAGAAACATCCCTGGTGGGTGGAGGGCACGGAGCTTAGACTATGGATTCTAAGGCAGCTTGATTGGAGGGCAGGTTTGGGAAAGGCGGGCAGGAGGTTCTAAGGAGTTCTGGGAGATGTCACTAAGCTGGACAAAGGGCTTACCTTCATGACTGGTGCTGACATTGATGGCTGCAGCGTGGGGAGGGTCAGGGCTGAGCTCAGACACCCCATTGACAGCCTGCACCTCCAGGATGTAGGGTACATGTGCTCGGAGCCCCCCGACTAACACTCGACTCTCCGTCAGGCCCCTCTGGCGGGGGTCAAAATGCACCTCATCCCTGCAGCGGCGACATGAGCCCCCACTGCCAGGCTCCTGATGACCTCCACATTCCTTGCACACGACGTTGAAGAGCAGGTCACCTCGTCCGCCCAGCTCCTGTGGCAGGCGCCAGTGCAACATGAGCACTGAGCCCTGCACCTCAAACCAAAGCTCCCGGGGTGCTGATGGAGGGCCTGGGTGCCATCAGGTGCAGTGGGAGGGTGGCAAGGTGGGAGGGTGGAGATGAGGTGAGGAAGGAAGGAGGCGAGGAGGGTTGACCATCCAGAGGAGGAGGGATGAGAGCATGGGGTTGGGGCAGGAAACAGAGGAGGCAGGTGGGAGGAGAGAGGGAGGTGTGGCAGGGAGGGGAAAAAATAAGGAAATATAACAAAAAAAAAAGAAAGTCACTCCAAATGCAAAAGGCACCCAACATGGCAGCAGGCTCCCCTGCCTCCAGCCCCACTCCCAGACTCTTTTCCATGCTGGGCTGGGAGGCAGACTCACCAGTACAGGGGGCCTCTGGTGGATCAGAACTGGCCCGATAGAAGCCCTGGAGGCAGGGGCAAACGGGGGCTGCAGGGTCAGGGGAGTGGCTGCGGGCAGGGCATGGTGAACAGGGAGCATTCCCGGCCAAGGCCTTATAGGACCCCCCAGGGCAGGCTGAAGAGGCAGAGAGAATGGGGCGTCACTCTTGCTCCATCCACCACCCTGAGCTCCCAATGCCCCTGCACACAGGCTTCAGCACAGCTCTCTGTTCCCCAGAGCTGGTCCTCCTGAGACCTAACCACCCCCCTTCCCTAGGGCAAAGACTCCTGTCAGTCACAGGGACAGAACTGCATCTCCAGTGATGAAGAGGTGAGGTGTGATGGGGTTGCAGGCTGGGCAAGCCCCACAGGCGTGGTTGCATAACCTCTCTCTGCAGCCATATCCACTGCTCTTTCTACTGGCTTCGCAGGCACCTGGTGCTGCAGTGAACCCTCCCAACCAGATAGCAGAGGGGGACAAGCGACCCCACCCAAGGTAATCCCGGAGTTTAACAACTTCTGGTCTATATCACTCCTTAGGTCTGCAGCCCAAAGATCCACAGCAATTGCTGTGCAAAGATCCAGAAGATTCCAGAAATTTCAGATGAATGGGTGTGAGCAAGTTTGTACGCTTCAGGAAATAAAATGGGGGAAATGGGTCCTGTCCTAAGATGGCTTGATCCTGACATTTTGGGGGACAAAACAAAGTCTGGGGTGCTCGGGGGAGCACCCCAAGGTTGGGGGCAGGTAGAAGATGCTGGGTAAGTGCAGGGCACTGGACTCTCACCTTGGCAGGCCTTGTCTCCATGAGCAGGCTGGTGTCCAGGCTGGCAGCGGCAGCCCCCAACAGCTACCATCCACTTGCCCTCCCCATTGCAGTGCAGCCTGGGGGGGCTGCCCCCTGCCTGGCCCCCAACTCCATCCTCCTCTGGCTCTGCGTGAGCCACACAGGTGCCCACAGCTGCCACCAGGGAGGCCCCCCCAGCCCCGCTGGCCTGCGTCTCAGGAAAGGAGGCAAAGGCACGGAGCACGGTGGGGCAGGCGTAGGAGAACAGCTTGACCGCTACAAGGGCCAGGCAGGCCCCTGTGTCCTGGAAGGCCACATAGAAGCCACGCTGGGTAAGAGGGCCAAAGCTTCGCTCCTTGACATTCAGCTGCAGGCCAGCTCGCTGACCAGTCCCTTGGGGCCCTACAGCCCAAGAGGAGGAGGAAGAGGAGGAGGAAGAGGCAGGGAAGCTCTCATCTGCTGCGATGGTGTCCACCTTGGTCCAGCGTTTGAGGTGCCAGGTTGAAATGTGGTCGGGGCTGTCAGGCTCCTCCGCCTGGCGGTAGTAAAGGGTGAAGGTCTCCCGGCAGGTGCCCCCGCTCACGCCCAGGCTGGAGCAGGCCCGGACGGAGAAGTGGAGTCTGATGTGTGCCCTCTGGGCCCCTCGCCGCTCCACAAAGTGCGTCTGTAGCCAGTTGTCCTGTGTGGTACCTGGAGCGGCCCCTGCCACGTGGCATGCCTCAAAGGTCCTTGTGAGGCGACGCTGGTCGTCCAGAACGCTTACCTCGTCCCACTGCCGGGGGACCAGGAAAGGCCTCAGCTGCTCAGAGCTTGGGCAGGGAGGTGTTTGGGGGCCGGGGAATGAAGGGGACATATCTGTTCCACTGAGACTTAATGACAACCAAGCAGCAGGAGGATTCATTGAAATCCTATTCAGGGAGGGAGGGGGGTCTTATCCCACCCACCAGACTCAGGGTTTCCTTCCCAAATTCCGCTCTAGGGAACAGGAAGGGGTGGAGATGGGTTCAGAATGAAGAGTGGCACTTACCCCACCTGGTGGGAAGGTGAGCCAGCCAATCTCAGATGTCTCTCCCGTGGTGTCCAGCAACACTTCTGCCCAGAGAGAGAGGGGCACTCGGTGCCAACCCTCCAGTCAGCACCTCTGACCCCAACCCCATTCCCATGGGGAGCCAAAGACTGTCCCTCCATGTCCACTTAATTTGCCAGCAGTCACTCAGCTGTCTGTCAGGAACCCATCTCTGAAATCCCCGATGCAGATCCTGGTCACCCTCCCCATGCCTCTCCCACTTTTGATGTCTTCCCTCACTTCTGAGTCGTTCCCATTTCCTGCCCTCACTGGCCCCCCACTGGGCCTCCCCTCCTTCTTACCTTCCAGAGCCAGAACTGAGGGTCCCAGGACCAGGACCCACAGGCTGCACACCATGCCAGACACTCTGCTCCCTGACCGCGCAGCCCCCTCAGTAGCCATGGGGCATCTTCAAGGTTCCCACCATGGCCTTGGCCACCACCCTGCTCCCAGGTGGGGCTTTGGCTTTTGCTCAAATGGGGGTTGGCAGCAAAGCTTGCTTCCTAGGGATACACAGAGGCCCGGGAGAGGTGGGGTGGGTGGGGAGGAAACTGCATTCTTATATACAGCAGTTTCACCCAACCTGATGCCGAATTTCAAACTGCCCCCGCACCCACCCTAGGGCCAAGCCAACAGAGAGCTCTCTCAGAGAAAGGCTTTGAAGATTCAGCATCCTGGAGGGCCTCGTGCCAGGTTGCTTATTGCGACTCCCTGTGTGACTGTGTCTCTGTGTTTCTCCTGGCCCTCCTTCTCAGAGGGGTGCACGACGGGGTAGTGGTGGCTTACCCTTTTCCTGTGGAAGGAGTTATTCCAGTTCTTTCTCTTCATTTACTCTCCTCCCTTTCTCCAAAGGCCAGTCTGTATTGGAAGTTAAAGTTAGAAGATTCTTCTCGTTAAAGACAGGTGGGCAGGAATCTATCCTGTCCTTAGGGAATACAAGGATGCTCCCGAGCCCCAGCAATGCTGCCCTGGGTATTCTAGACACTTTACAGAGGCAGCGAAGCACGAGGGACACAGAAAAATGGCTATGGGGTATGAAGGGAGGGAAGGTAGGAGAACAAATATAAACAGAGCTCGGGCATAAAGACTCTGAAAGACAAATGAGGAGAGAGCTATGTATGTGAACAAAGGTTCTCTCCCCCAAGGGGCACTTTTTTGTGTGTGGCTAACAGAAAAATAAGTGTATGTCTTAAACATATGAAAAGATGCTTTTTGTTTGCTCGCATTTAAAGGAGGACCTATTAAAACAACAGTGGCATGCCATTTGTTAGAGGCTGAGTGTTGGTGCCTCTGCCCCCTCTTAGCCCCCAATGTGACAGTATTTGGAGTTGGGGACTTTGTCAGGTAACTAGGTCATGAGGGTGGAGCAGCCATGAATAGGATTAATGCTCTGATAAGAGACCCCAAAGAGCTTACTAGCCCTCCTTCTACCTTGCAGGGTTATAATAAAGATGCAAAGAGGGCTGTCTGCAGTTCAGAAGAGGTCCCTTGCCAGAACCCAACTTTGGCGCTCTGACCTCGGATCAGCCTCCAGAATGGTGAGAAATAAGTTCCTATTGCTTATAAGCCACTGAAACTATGGACTTTGTCATTGCAGCCTCAATTGCTTACTAAGACCTCTTTTTTTTTTTTTTTTTTTTTTTTTTGGTACTGAGGATTGAACCCTGGGGTATTCTATCACTGATCTTCATCCCTCTGCCTTTTTATTTAGAGAAAGACTCTCACTGAGTTGCTTAGGGCCTCACTAAGTTGTTGAGGCTGACCTTGAACTTCCAATTCTTCTGCCTCAGCCTCCAGAGGGCTGGGTTCACAGGTGTGTGCCAACGTGCCCAGCTCTAAGACTTCATTGTTACCTATGAAGTCAATAACCATGTTGGACACGTATAGATAAATAGGGTCTCTTCAGTATACCATATTATGAGTTCAAATTGGAATCTTGGTGTACAGAGAACAGTTGGCAAATCTAGCTAGCAGTTTCACTCCTAAGAAGTCCTTGGGGTACAATATACATTCACCAGTTTTCGTAGATGTTTGAGCAGGATACTCATGTGAATTGTTTATAAGAGAAAGACTATAAACTGTCCATTGATAGGATGATGGTTAAGAAATTAAGGCTCATCCTTAACAAGGAATACGGGCTACTGTTTATGTATTAATATGCAAATAACTTCCAAGTGAAAGTAGTACTCCCAGAAAAAGATAAGGTAAGCTCTATTTTCTTTGCTTTAATAATTATTCAATGAATTCAAATGAATTCTAAGGTTATGTATAACTGAACTAATAAAAAATAAAATACATGTGGGAAAAAAATGAAAAAAGAAAGGAAAAAAAGAGAAGTAAACTTAGCTGGGTGTGGTAGTACATGTCTATAAACACAGCAACTTGGAAGGCTGAGACAGGAGGATTGCCAGTTAGAGACCAGCCTCAGTAAGAGGCCCTAAGCAGCTTTGTGATACCCTGTCTCAAAATAAAAAATAAAAAGTGATTGGGGCTATATCTATAGCTCAGTGATAGATCACCCCTGGGTTCAATCCCCAGTACCATGCACACACACACAAAAGATGAAGGTAAGCCTGGTGGCACTCTGACCCTCCTCATGACTGAGTCTCAAAAGTCCATGTGCTACATGGACAAGAGCAGTAGGATCCATTTATTTCTGTTGAGGAGGAAAATGTGCTGCTCAAGAGAGGATTGAAGAAAAATAAGCCAACTGAGAGGGGAACTGAACCTGGATATATGTGGCCTTGTAATTCACAGTGGTATAGAAAACTATGTGTTTCTCCATGAAACTGAAATCAAACTATAAAACTATGTTAGACTGTGATCAACATGAAAGCCATAATTTGATTCCTACTCATCTAATTCTTTTATGTTCATGCTGGCTGCATCATAAGATGAAGACTTCAGTGCCATTTCCATGAAGTCAGCATCATGAAGAGATTCATGTAGGCTGATGTGTACTGGGCATCCTTCAACCTGCCACTGAAATTGACCCCTCATCTCTCTAGAGCTCAATTCTCTGCACATAGAGGCAAGTAAGAAGCAGCTCCATGTGGCAGATAGTATTCTTTTTTTTCCCTTAAAATAGTTTTTAAGAAAAACAGATTCTTTGCAAATACTGTCCTAAATGTTGTTAGGACCATCCACTGATGACATAAGTGCTCCAGACAGAAACAGGCAGATCATGAAGTAGAGAGCATGCCTCACTCTCTTAACTTCAGAAGCATTGGCTCCATCACCAACAGCTGCTCAATAAACACCCCGAAGCAATTTATGTTGCAGGTGCAATCCCCAAATTCTCAGTGCCTGAATTTGGGAACATGCTTGACACACAAAAGCAAACCAGATTCTGTCCAGAGCCACAGTCTTTAGGAACACTGTTATCAAGAACAGAGAAGGCCAGAGGCAAGCTTTTAAACAATGAAGGCTATTTTACAATTTGCCCAGAAGATATTCTTTAAAATAGTCTCTTTCAGGCAGAACATGAATGGGTTCTGTGATTGGTACAAAGAAGAAACAATAAGGACTGTGCTTCCCTAAACTCACAACTAGACAATCATGAAGGAATAATAAATATTTTGGTAACATCGTAATGAATTTTTTAAATTGAAAGACAGCAAAGCAAGATAGAAAAGATGCTTCACAAACAATATCAATGGTACCATATGGAACATTCTAGAAGATGAAGAATAGCAAGATAGTTCCCTTGATGACCCACAATACAAGTAATGCAGCAGCTTGTGACTGCATCAGGGCATGCTTGGATAGCCTTAGCACGCCTCTTAACGACAACATGAAGCTGGCCTCTCTCCAAAAGATCCAGAAATGAGTAGCAGCAATTTACTTTGTCAATTTGTTTCTGTCATCAAGAACCATCAGAAAGAAAAGAATAAAATGGAGACACTACAGGTAGATTGCCACTTGAGTAATTTTTTTTTTTTTGAAATTTTACTAAGAACAAAAATATTCATGAAAAAAGAAATGGTTGAGGATCCTAAAGTGCCCATAAGTTTATTCTGATATTTGATGAGAATGACTTTCAGATTCAGACCCAGAATACTGAAGGTTAGAAGCAAGTTTCTTTAGAAGAAAAATGACTGCTGAGTCAGACTAGGAAGTCAGGTCAGTTCTTGCTTATCTAACAAAACAGATAAATTCAACTCTTTTATTTTTTTTAACAGATAGAAAGACCCTAAGTGGATCTCTACTGCAAGAATAAAAATACAGCAAGAGGAAACTTTAAGATATGGAATAAATTGCTGTCAACTAATTCATACCACTGCAGATTCTTCTGAAGCAAGTTTCAAAGGTAGAAAAACAAGCGACAAGAACATGACTGCTCCGCATGCCTGGAATACTAAGCAAGCAGGACTTGGAAGCTGACTTTCAGTGGCAGTGGACATGGAACACCCAGGACACATCCTGGGCACCATCAAGCACAAGGATACGGCGGCACCATGTGGAAGAGGCATCCGCAAGGCCAGGTCTCTCTCTTCCTCCTGAGCCTGCGTGTCAGTCCTCTCTCTGCTCCAGCTCATGAGAAGAACTGGCCAGTGTTTAGAAATCTCTGCAAAAAAAAGTGCCAAAAACTGACTTAAATCAGGAAAACATTCAAATTTCAGATGCATATAAGGTTTTAAAAATATCAAACAACTGAAGCAGCAGAAATGTGGATGTAAAACGACAGCTCAGAAAATGAGACTGATTAGAGTTTCATGTGATAAAAATTGCATTCTACCGCTTCATACTTCTTCTCAGCTTCTTTTCTGGATATATCATATTCATCTCCCCCCCCCCCCCCCCCGCCTCTCTCTCTCTCTCTCTCTCAGTACTGAGGGTTGAATGCAGGGGTGCTCCCCAGCCCTTTTTACTTTTAATTTTGAGACAAGGTCTTGCTAAGTTGTTGAGGCTGGCCTTAAACTTGTGATCCTCCTGCCTCAGCCTCTGAAGTAGCTGAGATTCCAGGCTTGGAGACTAGATCCACAAGCCTGCTACATTTCTTTGGTTGACAAAACTAAGATACGCTCTTGGGCCTATTTTGTTTTCAGAAACCGGCAAAAATTAGAGACTTGTAGAATCTTAGCTTATAAAGCATAGCTTATGAAGTCTCTTCTCTGAGAAAATGAAAGATTTAAAAGTAAATTGGTAAACCTGCATGCAATTTGAAAAATTAACTATGCTCCAACAATTAAATGCTAAATACGATACTTTCATGAACAAATCCAGCTTACTTAATAGAGTTTATGCACCTCAATCCACAAAGCGAATTTTAAAAATTAAATAATGCTAGCCAGATAAGCTTGGAGGCAGGTATGACAGAAATACACTGGATCATTAAAATTGGTTACTGTAGGAGGTAGAAATGGAGGGTGGTAGGTGGGGTATAATTAGCTTCGTCTTACACATATTGGAATTGTTTCTCTTGTTACAATAAGCATACCTTATTTTTTATAGTTACAACAAAATCCAAACAAGAAAGTATTTTAAACTTAGACAAATACAGCATATGTTTATATTTTATCCCCTGGTCTTTTATCCTCTAGCTTTCAAAATACCTAGAAATTTTCATCTAGAAGAAGAAAGCAGAGATGAAGAGACAGCAGAAGCTGAGCGTGAATGAACTGAGAGCAACATAAGCAAAACAACTTTTTATCATGGCCTGTTCTTTACGCTTCTCTCCCAAGAAGTTCACATTGTCCTCATGCTTTTCTGCCACTCTGTCAAGCAGAGGACTGGGACTACAAAGGGAAAAAGGGACAAAGGGGGACACCTGTAACACAGGGCATAGTTGGTGGCAAAGGGAGCCTAGACAGGTGAGCCGGTCAGCTACAGGTCAGCAGGGAGAGGGAGTGTCCCAATGGAGAGGGGCTGGGTGCATTTATGTCTGCTGTGGTTGCTGGGCTGGTTCTCACACCTGTTAGCTGCAGGATCACCGTGGGAGGGGTCAGCACCACAGGCCCTGTCCTCTGCCCTGTTCTGCAGCTGTTAAACGCCCAGGAAATTCCAATATAATCCTTGCTCAGCTGAATGCTGCCGCCTCTGCCCTTTAATCTGCACCCTGAAGACCCTCTGGGTAGCTCTCTGTGCTCTGGCCCTCTGCCTTGAAAAGAATTCTGGCAGGCTTTAAGGCAGCGGTCAGGACAGACAGGGAAGAGGTGGCAGTCCTTTGGCTCTTGATCCCCTGCTACCCAGGCTAGAGAAGCCAATGGATGGATCACCTAGCTGAGGATAGTCCTGTGTCACTGGAGGCCTCCAGCCTCTGAGAATGTCCCCCAGAGCACGCCAACTCAGACAAATGTGCCTCCCACTCCCAGGCTGTGGAGCTGGAAGAGGCTTTTAGGATGCAGGCAGTGTCTGGGTCCAGCCAGACAGTCACGCAGAATAAGCCACTCTGACTGTGCACTGACCGGTGACATCTTTGACTCTGGAAAACAGCATGAGGGGGTGTTGGGGCAATGGGCAAATGTGCACAAGGAATGAGTAGTGAAAGGTGCTGGGAGGATCAATACCTGTGTCCCCAGATGCCTGAGGATGGGTCTCCCTGGTACAGTGAGTAAGAAAATGTGTGTGTAAGGCAAGGTAGGCAGCAGTAACAAGTCAGGAGATGGGTGTGAGTCAGATATGCTGCTCAGTGCTGTTCTGGAGGGGTTTCATGAACTGTCCCTCGCCCTGGGCCCTGCTCTATCACTCCCTCTGGGTGAGAGCTCTCTCCTGGGAGGTGATTCTGCAGAAACACCTGGGCTGGGAGAAGGGGCCAAGCAAGAAGGAGACATAGGGAAACCAAGGCTTCCAACCCCAATGCTGCCATTCCCCTTCCACCTAGAGTGATGGGGCAGGGTGTGGACAGGAGGCCTGGCACCCAGGTGCAGGTGACAGTGAGGGGCTGGGAATGCTGTTATCCCAGAGGAACCACCTGCCTTTCCCATTCTCTGTCACCCAGGCCTGTTGATCCTAGCATTCTGGTAACTCCATGGTCACTCGAAGTCATCTAGTGACTAGTGAACATAGTCACTAGTCAAGTACAGAGGAACCCCCACCCTAATTTTCTTTCTAGAAAAAAGAGTCCATTGCTCCAATGAGCAGAGCTCAATTCCCCAAAGCCACATTACTTGAGCAGCTTCTCTGGACTGTGAAGAGCCTCAGGCTCCTTCCCACTGGTCTCTCAGTTCAGGACCATCATCTCCCCTTCCAGAGCCTGAGTCAAGTTCCCCTGGCGGGTGGAGGGCCTGGGTTAACTGATTGGGAACAGGCCCAGCAGCTCTTCTCCATGGGCACTGCCAGGGACATTACAACATCAGCTATGCTGGGCCAATGCCAGCTCCCCTAGGGATGGGAGGAGAGAGGGTGCCAGACAGCCAAGATCTGTGGGTGGGGGTGGGGGACCAGGCAGGACCAAGCACCCAGATTCAGAGAGGAGGTGGAGCTAGGGCAGGAGCAGGCAGGAGACTTTGGTTACAACTTGGGGGTTACGGCTGTGAGCAGAAAATGAGCCTCACCTCCAAGACTTAAATGTGGTGATGGGGATCAGGGGCGGCGCAGGGGATGCTGTGCAGATCTGGGGGCAAGTGTGGACGGGCCTCCTGGCTCCTCCCAGCTCCAAGGGGATTGGAGAGATGCCACTGAAATCGGAGGGATGGGCAATTCTTTTCCTAACGCCTAGAGTCGGTCCTCAGATCAGGACCCCCAAGCAGAGCCAGAGAAGGGTCTCTGGAAAAACAGCGGAGGAAAGCCAAACAACAAGGATAGGGGGGCGTCAACGAGATACGTAGGGGTATTCCCTAGCCCCTCACGAGCCCCGCTTTCGCCTTGGGAAGGTATACTCAGCACTCCCCCAGGAGGCCCTCCAGGGTGTGCAGAGGCCCTGCCTGGAGGATCCCCTCACTTTGCAAACCTTAATCCCTGTGTCCCCAGGCACCCTATCCCCCCGACCCCTGATGCCGCTTGCGACCCGGGCTCACCTTCCCGCCGGCCTCAAGCTTTGCAGGTCTGCGCCCGCGAGGGCCCGCTGCGGAGCCGCTGCTCCCCGAGCTCACCCCGTGCGGTGCGCGTCCTTTCGGGTCCGGGAACCCTGCTCCCCGCGTCTGCTCCGCGCCCGAGTCTCTGGGATTCCGGGGCGAACCAGGGGCTAGCGGCAGGGGCTTCTCCGGAGGCGGGGCGCTGGATGGTGCAGAGCTAGCGTTGCGATCGCCGCCCCAAGCTCGGTCCCGGGTCCCACCGCCCGCTGCTTTGGAGCGGCGGCTGGAGCTAGCGCAGCCCGGCCCGCCCCCTCTGCGTCCCCTCCCAGCCTGGCCCGCCCCTCTCCGGCCCCTTCGGCCGCCCTCCTTCTCCCCTCTTCCGGGGAGCGGAGCCCGCCCTCCTGGCCTAGGCGGCTGGTAGAGGCGCCCGCTTTTCTCAGCGTTGGGGAGCGCGGGGAGATGCGGGGCGCGCCCTGGGCCCGCGGGGGTGCCGGGGGGGGGGGGCGGGCAGCCTCCGCCCGCGGGTGCTGGCCAGGCCAGGAGGGACGTGGGCTGGGTGGGTGGGTGGCACGCGCGAATTGCAGTAGCAGGCTGCGAGCGGGAGGCTGGGAGATGTATTCAGACCCTTGGGCTCGAGCGCGCGGAGCCGAGCGCAACTGGCCGGCTGCGGACGCCCAGGGCGGGACAGAGCCCCAAAACGCACCCCCTTGCCTCCCCTCCTTTTCGGCTTTAACTCTGGGAACTAGACAGTGGGCTCCTACTGAGGTTTGAACTAAGGTGGGCGTAGAAAAAGAGATGGAAGAAAGAAGGGGGTGGAGGAAAAGACAACAGAAATCTCGGGGGTCCGGGCGGTGGTGCCGGAGGTTATACAGCCAGGGAGAGGGGCGCCTGCGCTAGCCTCGAACTCTTTTCTCTTTTAGTGTTTGAATTTGGGTCAACGTCGGAGCTTCAGGCTCCAGCCTTCTCCCTCCACCCTCCCCAAGGGACTGGGAAGCTTGGGGGTGAAAAGGGGAAGTCCTGGTGTCGCTGCCTGGCTCTGACATGGCTTGGGCAAGTCGCTGCACCTCTGGGC
The DNA here is from genome assembly GCF_964194105.1 of Spermophilus citellus. Classification (NCBI taxonomy): domain Eukaryota; kingdom Metazoa; phylum Chordata; class Mammalia; order Rodentia; family Sciuridae; genus Spermophilus; species Spermophilus citellus. The sequence continues at coordinate 219,710,807 of NC_138184.1, read as the reverse complement.
GCCTCCTCCCTTGCTCGCGCTCCACAGAGAACCTTCCCACAGTGATGAGAGGCGGTCGAAGACGCTCTCAGTGTGTGCCCGGAGGCAGAGTTGAGGAACGCAGGGGGCGACTCGAGAAAAAATATTTCCGCCCACCCTTAACCTCTTAACCCCAGGTCTGGATGAGGGGTCTATTGTTTCGGTCCTAGGGAGCTAGGCTGGGGCCTTCGCGCGAAGTGTTGCTACCACCTGCTGGTCCTTTCAGGGAACGCAGGCACCTGGTGGAATTACTTCTGGCTCTTTTTTCCCTCCCATATCACCCTATCCCATCTTAGTCTCCTGCGTCTTTTACTTGTTCAAAGACATGCTTATGAAAGCACTAGCTGCAAAAGGGCTGATCACAACTAGTACTTAAGAAGCCTTCAGAAACCAATGGAAATTGTGAAAGATCTATGGGCTAACAAGCACAATAAACAAAGCAATGAAACTCATTAAGTGGCACCCGGGAGAGAGAAACAGACTTTAATGAATTGACTGAATCAGTGATAGAAAGAAAGATAAAGCTTACTGAACGAGTCCCTACATGGCCAGGGGGTTGTTCACACCTAATATTGGGAGTCAGTTAATAAGACTGATGAAGTTTAATGATTCTGCATTTGGTCCTCATTAATAATTCCAGTTGCACTGGTGGGTATAACTAGATCTCTTTCTTCCATTTGCTCCAAAGATTCTTGGTAAGGGCTGCCTTCATTTCCTGGTCAGATTTTTCCAAAGCCTTCCAAGACTTTTGTGGAAAACCTGAATTTACATCCTATGCAATATAAATAAATATATATTCACACATGTATAGGTATATATGTGTGTGCATGTATATACATATGCATGGGTTTGAAATTATGATCTTATACATTTTAAGCAGACTTAGCTCCTAGATATATTAGCAGTATATTTTGCTAGACATTTATGGGTGCTTTGGAAACTTTTAAAAAGTAATAAAGCACATAATTAAGTTATGTTAAAATAAAAGTATCCACAAAACTAAAACAGATTTTTTATAGAACTCAGAAATTTCAGTAGCAGTTTGCAACATCCTTATTGATATTACCATAAAAATATCCATATTCCTTTCTATTGTATGACATGCCTCATAGCATAGTAGGTGCCTTTAATATTTTCTGCTCAAGTCTTATGTACTTAGTTATTTTTTCTCTTGCTAATACAATGTGAGAGGTATCTAGTGTTCAAAGAAAACACCATCATACGCAAGATAAAAAAGTTTAAATTTGTGATAACAATTGGCCTTATATTCTCATCTGTGAGTTTTTAGACCACATTTTATTCGTAGATGGAAAACACAGAATGCACTGTAAATTATGCCCCACTGTACAGCTATGGAAAAGCAAAGTACCAGGTTCATTTTAAAGTTGAATATAAATCTTTGGTATAATTTGTTCAATGTTTGGTTCATATTAGGTGCTTAGAAGTGTTTCAAAATGGATAAGTATAAAATAATAATATTTAAACTTGTTCAGTGCTAAAAGGCAGGACTTAATAAAGTTTATGCCTCACAGAGTTCGTTATCTCCTGCACACAACAATCTATAATGTAAATTTGGAGCCAAAGGACACTCCTGAGTAGGAAACTTCTGGAGGGATGAGATGGCTCCTCGACTGGTTCTGCCTCTTGTTTCCTGAGCTTTTTGCCTCCTTCCTGGGCTTTTCTCTCTTCAATATCTATCACTCCCTAAGGATGTGCAATTTTCTTCTTCCTTAATTTCCCATCAGAACAGCTGATGTAAGTTGATATTATTATAAACAAAGAGCTTTACAAGCAATTTTAGTGGTAAGAAATCTAGCAAAAAAGCAATAAAAGAATTTCCTGAGCTTCCATATCTCTTATTTCAAAGTGTAAGTTATAGGCCCCAATGCAAGACTTCACAAGGGGCCTAGGGCTTTTGCTAAACTGTCTTGAGAATTTGTGACCCCTAGGTGAAATCTTATTTTCCAAAAATTAGGTAGCTAATTTTTGGTCTCTTCAAATCCTTTGCTAATATTTGAAAGTGTCAAATACCCATTTATCCAACTAAACTTGGTTCTGGTTTGCTTGAAAAATGGAGACTGCTATTGATACCCTGGATGCCAGGATGCTGCTGTAGGTTTTGCCATCATTACTTACACTTTGATAATAATTGAACCAAACAACAGTGAAAAAACATTGTTAAGTATTCATGCACAGAGAGGAGGAGGATGACTCTTAGAGTGCAAAATTATCCCAGTGAGCAGGAGACTTCAGCTGCAGCTAACAGAAGGGTCATACCACAGTAGTTTAAACAAATTAGGTGATCCTGGAGTGTTATGCAGGCCCCAGGTCAGCAAGGCTCCCTCTTCAGAGTGAGGCCTTTTCCTCAGGTTCTCTACACGTTGACCAGAGCTCCAGTTATAACAGCCATTAATTTTAGGCAAGAAAAAGAAGGGAACAGGATTAAAGAGATTCATCTGGCTAAGTTAGCACTGTTTCACGTTAGCTTTCCAGAACGTCTTCTCAGTGACTTCTTGTCATATATTATTGCCCAGGATTGTGCCGCATGACCCTCCCTTCCGGTAAGAAACTGGGAAACCCAAGTTGCACCAAGTGAAATGAAACTTCTGTTAGAAAGTGAGGGGGAGAGAAAGAATACTGGACAGGCAACACACAGCCTGTGCCATAAAGAAGACAATATGACCACAATTACCTACATCTTTTTTGTAATCAGCAAAGATTAAGGCTTTTTATAACCATCCTTGCTGATGTTTTTCCCCAAACCATCATCTTTAATACAATTTTTTAATTTTCAAAGATGACTTCTGAAACTTATTGGAGTGAATGGAAATGCTAGGAGCCTCCTTTCACTAAAGTAAGTCAAAGAAAAGTCACAAATCATTGTGGTTCCTCATGTAAATATTAAAATTTGAAAACTTTCTAGGTTTTTATATGATTCTGGGAAGGCCCCATGAGCAGCACAGGACTGATGGATGTTCCACACCACCACCTGTTCCTTTTCTTGTTTTTGTCCTCTACTTTCAGATCCAGACAGGAGATGGGATGATGGTTTCAGGGAGCAGATGGTCCCAGGGCTGCTCTTCCAGTCAGATGCAATCTTTTCCTCTTGGTCTGGTTCAGGTAATGCTCACATCCACACCCCACAGCCTGAACGTTGACCTGTATCTGTGTGGAATGTGCCTACAAGATCTAGAGGTGGGTGGGGGGGACATTTCCTGGTGCTCAGACTCCTGAATAATCCCTTGTTTTAGATTATACATCTCTTTCTACAGTCAAATGGGTTTCTGAGAATCTATCCCAGCAGAACTTGAAACACCAACAATGAAATGGAATACGTTATTAACAGGAATGAATAAATAACATCAAAAACAGAACATGAGATCCTCTTAAAATCTGGGGCAAAGTGCAAAATGAGCAAATATGGTAAGAGCTTAAAAAATGTCATCACTTCATACTCTTTTTTTATTGATTATTTAAAGCATTACATAGCTCATGATATATCATCTTTCATACATTTGACTCAAATTGTGTTTTGAACTCCCATTTTCACCCCAAATACAGATTGCAGAATCACATCTGTTACATATTCACATTTTTACATAATGCCATATTACTGACTGTTGTATTCTGCTACCTTTCCTATCCCCTACTATCCCCCACTTCATACTCTTAATAAATTAAAAGGCATGCAAGTTGTTTTTAAAGATTGAGATAAAAAGAGAGTAAAAAAAAAAAAAAAAGAACATAACAGCTAAAATAAAATCTCAGCCACGAAGGGGAAGACTTAAAACTCCAGGAAAAACAAACCCCTGAAATAGAAGATGAACCTGGAAGACATTCAAGTGTGAGACACAAATAGATTTTTTTTAAATAATAGAGAAGGTAAAAGACTTTGAAAATATAATAGGAAATTCTAAACTTAATAATTCCCAAATGAGAAGAAAGATAAAATACACATGAGAAATAAAATAAAAATAAAGAAATTTATTTCAGCACTTGGTACATATAAATAAGCACTTAACAAATACTTAACAGTTTTTTTTTTAAATTAACTGAAAAAAGTCATGAGATTGAAAATTTAGAGATTTTTGCCATTTTCTAAGTAAAACTGATAAGCAGAACTCAATGCCAAGGTATATTCTGGTAAGTAGTTTCTAGTCTGTCTCTTGTAACTTTCTCTCTCTCTCTCTCTCTCTCTCTCTCTCTCTCTCTCTCTCTCTCTCTTTCTTACACACACACACACACACCTACACACATATACACACATATACATACACATACAAACAATTCACATATAGAGTTTACTTAACAAGAATTTAAACTAAGACACATTCATATGGTTTTTTTGGGGGGCGGGGAGAGGACACAGATCAATGAGAAGGTAAAGCATAATCCTTCAGAGTTCTCAGATGAAAGAGGTAATAAAAAGGTAATATAACACCATTGACCAGCCTCTCAAAAGCCATTCTCAACTTTTTTTTTTCCTTTTTTTGTACCAGGGATTGAACTCAGGAATACTACTTCACCACTGAGCCACACCCCCAGCCCTTTTTATTTTTATTTTGAGATAGGGCCTCTCTAAATTGCTGAGGAGGCATCCTCCTGCCTCAGCCTCCAGAGTTGCTGGGATTTCAGGTGTGCACAACCATGCCAGTCATTCCCAACTCTTTTCTGGGCTACCCCAATGCCAAAGCTAAAAAGAATAATTGCCCTCCCTCCATTTCTTGCAGAGTAGATGGAAGGCTTAAGTCTGGTCTGTGGCAAATCTTTTGGGGGGATTTCTGAGCAAATTTTTGGATCTCTGACGAGAGGGAACAAATTTGACTAACATGGCCATTTCTCCTTTGTATTGCTTTAACATAACCACTTGGACTTTGCATTGATTCCCAGCAGTAACACAACACGTTTAGTGACTGAAAACAAATCTATTATCTCACAGTTCTGGAAGTCATAAATCTGAAATAGGTTAAGGTATATTTCTTTCGATTCTCTAGGGGAGAATCCAATTTCTTGCCTTTCCCAGTGGCTTGAGTCACTGCATTCCTTACCCATGTATCTTTTGTGTTCAAAGCCAGCCATGCTGGATGAATGCCTCTTGTGCTGCAGTCTCTCTGACTCTGCCTCCTTGCCCACTTACAAGGATCCTTGTGATTATGATGAACCCACCCCATAATGCAGGATAGTCTTCCCATCTCAAGGTTAGCAGATCAGCAGCCTCCAATCCCTCTTCCATGAAAACTAGCATGGAAGGTCCCATGGATTAGGAAATGGACATCTTTGGAAACCATTATTCATCTTACCACACACATGTTGGTGGGGGCTGCAGCACCATATTGGGGTCAAAACTAGCAACCACATACCTGCAGACTTCTTGTTCCATGACAGCTGTGATTGTTCCAAACACCTCTAGTTGTGATTTGTGTTGCTTGCAACTCCATACATCTTTAATGGATACAGACCTAAATATCTTATCTCTAACTAAGAGCTTATTATTTTCAAAAGGCAAGATCTGGCCATTTTTAGAACTGCAAGTCTTAGAAAATTTGCTACTCCAGGCTATTTTCCAACAAGGAACATTTACAAATGCACTCTGAAAAATTAAGTGATAAATAAGAAATGTGTTCTTTATTAGGGAAGTTGTGATGGATAAAAAGCAGTTATGATCACATAAACTATCTAAAATTGTTGGATAAATAAAACACAAAATAAAATATAAACCTGCAAATCATTATTCAATAACAAGAGGAAAATTAAGTAATCAAGAGTAACAGGAGTAAGATTATAGCAACAAAAGTAAAAAGAAATCTTTTTTTTTTTTTAAAGAGAGTTTAAACTCCAGGTTAACATAATGCAAAATATTAAAGAGAAATAGCAAAGATGGGGATGTCATCAGTGCTAAATCTTTTGACACCCATCAGAGGAAGTCAGTAGTTTTTGTTGGCATAATCAGGTAAAAAGAATTTTAACGCCTTAAGATAATCGTGTAAAATTATCTTTAAAATAGGGTGTTAACCTTACAAGTCATAGATAAAAGATAAAAGCAAATGGGCATACATAGTTCATTCATCCAAAGGTAAAATAGAGTAAGAAGTAACAAAGAAGCCTAAAAATATAAAAAGCATAATTAAAGTGACAGATGTCAAATGAAGTACAATGTTTTAATGAGCATAATATTCTAGGACAATTTCTATAGTAAGGGGTGGAATAAGGACATCATGGATCTCTTTATGTAGTTAATAACAAAGAGTCTCTTTCTCATTCTACAATATGCTTACATGAACAGTTGTTCTCTTGCATTTTGGGAAATATTTGTATACACAAGACACAATATTATGGGGACAATGGGCCCTTTAGTTTCTCAAATAACAACAGAACCATGTGACAGTGTGAATTAATGCATGTTATAATTAAATGTATGCATATTAAAACCATAGAGTTTAAATGCACATGTGCATGCACACAAACACACAACACACACAGGCATGCACCTACACTGTCACACACACTTAATTGGGATAAGGAAACGGCCTCTCCCTGATTCCCACCTCTTCCCTTCTCTTCACCATCACAATCCCAGGAAAGCCAGGAAGATGATGGGAACTTCTCTCTACCACTGATTAGACTCTTAGGAGGAATAATTTCAAAGCTTCATCTGAGTCTTTGTGTTGCTAAATCAGCAATCATGAAAAGGTATATAACTTAGAAAGGAGCCCACTTTTTACTTAGTATAAACCCAAGAGAATGCAGTGTGCACATGGAAGATGATTTTTTAAAATTATGGTATGCTCACATTCAAATTCAACAAAAGTATAGATTTAAATACTTTAATCACTTTAATGACACGAAATTGTTTATTTCCATATTGGAAAATAGAGTACATTTCTTAACTGGATATATCCGTTCATTCCATTCAAAGCAGTAATGGGGGAAAAAAGACATTGACAGATAATGTAAAATCTTAAATATAATTAGTGTAAATTACAGAAATTTCCCAAGTTAGTGCTTATGAAATCCCGACTAAGACACCATCCTTTATCTCATCCCCTGCCCCCATCTTCTAATTGCCTAGAAAGAGCTCTTCTAATAAGAGGGTAAATTACTAATTTTACATGGGCAAAGAGGGCTTCACTGTAGTAAGAGAGACTTTCCCTCATGGCAACTTTGTTCCATATTATTATGAGAATTAACTGGTGGCCTTGGGAATTGTGCTTTTCTGATTGACTGTGACCTATTGAATAGTAGAAGAAAAAAGAGACATGTTTATGACACCTTGGTTGCATGACAAAGAAGGAGAATGGATTTAGTGACATCCTGTATTACTCTTTGGGAGACCCTGAGGAAGGTAAATAACTCAGAATCTCCCCCAAAAGAGATTTAAATGCCAGATTAATTTAACACATTATGTGTAGGGGAATGGAAAAAATGAGATAGCATCAAGATTGCATTCTTAGTCATCCATAAAGGAATTCAATACTTACTGTTGTTCAAATCAGTCTTTCTCCCCAGAGATTTTTTTTTCCTTGTCTTTTGTCAATTACTTAGTTCTTGTTCATCCTTAAAATATCAGCTCACAGCCCAGAAATAAACCCTTACATCTATGGTCATTGATTTTTAACCAGAGTGCCAAAGCTATTTCACAGGGAAAGAACAACCTTTTCAACAAAGAGTATGCCACAGATTGAAGTTGAGCCCCTACCTTATACCATATGCAAATTCAACTTAAAAGGGATCAAAGATCTAAACTTAGGAGCTAAAATTGTAAACTCTTAGAAGAACACACTTGAGGAAATCTTCATGACATTGCATTTAACAACAATTTCATAGAAATGCAGTAAAACTATAGGCAACAAAACAAAAAAATAGATGATGTTGGACTTCATCAAAATTAAAAAATTTTTGCACCAAATGATACTATCAAGAAAGCAAAAAATACAATCTATACAATGAGATAAAATATTTGGAAATTATATATCTGCTAAGGGATTGATTTCCAGAGGCATAAAGGACTAATAAAAGTCAACAACAAGAGAGAGAGAGAGAGAGAGATATGAGTAACCCAAGTCAAGTCAAAAGTGGACGAAAGACTTAAATAGCCATTTCTCTAAAACAGATCTACAAATGTCCAATAAACGTGAAAAGAGGCTCGGCATCATTAGGAATTAGGAAAATGCAAATTAAAACCACGGGAAGATTCTACCTCACATTTACTAGGATAGTAATTTAAAAACAGAAAGTAGCAAGCATTGGTGAAGAAGTGGAGAAATTGGAACTTTTATGCACAGCTGGAGGGAATATAAGATTGTGAAGCCCACTGTGAAAACATTGTAACTCTGCCTCAAAAAGCTACACATAGAATTGCCAGATTATCCACCAATTCCACGCATTAGTAATCTCCCCAAAATTCAAGTCAAGGATGAGAACAATTTTTGAATACCAATATTCATAACGCATTATTCACAATAATATCTCACAGGTGGAAAAATAAAAATGTTCATCAACATATGAATGGATTAACAAAACCTGGAATAAACAGGCAATAGAATATTATTCACAGAAAGGAATGAAATTGTGATCTATGTTACAACATGATGGACCTCAAACACATTATGCTTAATGAAACAAACCAGAGACAGAAGGACAAACATGACATGATTCCAGTTATATGAGCATCTTAGTCTATATGGGACTGTTTAACAAAATACTGTAAACTGGTGACTTATGAACAACAGTAGTATGTTTCCCACAGTCCCAGAGGCTGAAGTTCGAGATCAAGTCAGCAGTGGATTGGGGTCTAGTAGAGTTGTGCTTCCTCTTTCACACATGGTCATCTCTTCCCTGGGTTCTGACATGGCAGAAAGGGGTAGGGTCTCACAAAAGCCTCTCTTCTTTATATCATCAACTTGGGTAAGGATTTCAGCATATGAAATATGGGGGAACCCAAACATTCAGATATGAGGTGCTAAAAATAAGCAAATTGGTAGATTCAGAAAACAGAGTAGAGGCTTCCAGGGGATGGAGACAGGAGGAGGAATTATTGTTTAATAAGTAAGGATTTTTTTTTCTTAGTGGCGATGGTTACATAATATTGTGGATGTATTTAATGTCACTGTATTACAGTTAAAATGATATATATTGTTATGAATATTTTACCATACAATACAACTAAAAAATTCTCAGTTCATATGTTTCTCTTTCAAAGAAAACTTCTGAATCATATATTCACAGGAGATTGCGCCTTGTCTTTTATTGTATTTATCCTAGATTGTGAAGAGGTATTTATTTGTGTGGTTTTTAAGGAATATTTTTCTCCTCCCACGACTTATATTCCATAATGATTTCCTTGTCATATTTGCTTACTTGTCTCTAAACAGTGTCTACCCATTGAAATAATTTGATATAAATTTTTATTGAATTTACTTTTCCATTATTAAGGAAAGAAAATCAGATGCAATCTCTAGTACCACATACATTGCAATTATCTAAATCTCTTCTATCCAGGACATTTATGGAGTTGACCAATTTTAATAGGTCATTTGAAAATATAATTTAGCAAATGTGACATGACGAGGCCACACAAACACAGACAGAGAAACAAGTCTAATTACTCCATTGTTACATCACATAATTATCCGTGATCAAATTACAGATTGTAGAAGGGATAATTATTCCTAATGGTCTCCAAGAGCTATCATTTTCTTTCATTTGAATTTGGTAGGAACAGAGTAAGGTAGCCGATTACAAAGGGACATAGCAATGTGTCTGATTTTAGGTAATTCATTCTGAAGACTATTAATGATGACAAGGTAACTATGTTTCCTGTGATAATCTACATATCCTGAAATGGGGTTCAAATAAATTAGCAAAGTAGGAAGTATTAAGAACTTCTCTTAGAATTTGGAGTAACATATCAATCAACCACTCTCAGCTTAAGACCTGAACAAAAAAAAAGAAAAGAAAAAGTGAGATTTGTTCCTATATTTTAAAAAATTTTCTCATTTTAGATGAGAAAATTTAAGATATTAGAATAGCTTCTTCCATCAATACTTTTTAAATTCCAAACACTCAGAAGAATATTGACAGTACTTTATTCTATAAACATTTTATAGAACAATTCTCTTTCAGTTAAATGCTTTTCTTTTCTCAGGGATGGTGGTGGTAATAGAAATGAAGGGATTCAGAGCTTCTGATAATAGGAAATTTCTGTAATTTAAATTAATTATATCAACGTTATTTTATTATGTGTCAAGTGTCTATTCCTGCTTAATCTGCTTTTCTAGAGATAAGTACATCTCCAGTTATGTCATTTAGTCTCTTTTTCCAGATGGAAACAATTTTGTCTTTGTAAATAAGTGATTAGGGCCATTGAGACTGTTTTTGTTGGGACTCAAATAAGTTTGTGTGTCATCGTGCTGTTTTTTCTATGATCCAGGGATTTTTCCTCTGCTAAGTGCCACTGAATAATTAAAAAAAAAAAAAAAAAAAAACGCTGCTAAAACACTGCTAAAAAGTTGGTTGGCAGAGACACAAGCCAATTTGTGAAACATTCAAGCAGAAGTTAGTATAATGTGATAGAGAATGATTTTTTTTTCCTTAGCAGCTGGTTTGAAGCTCTCCTTGGGGAGAGTTGTTGTGATGTTTTGTTTTGTTTCCTGGTTTGAAGCTCTCCTTTGGAGGCGATGTGTTGGTAAGATATTTGGGGCAAGTGAGGCTGTAATGTGGCTGTGTAAGTCCTACAAGATTCTCTCAAGATCCCCTGTAAAAGTCCAGTGGTTAAGTCAGGTTGGCTGTCACCTTTTGAATTTTTTATTTTTTGGCTAAATATAGTGTGAATATGTAAATTGGGCTACAGGATTTTAGGCAGAGCTGAAGTGTTCTACATAATAAAGGGGTGAATGTTTAAGGCTTTGTTTATTTTTAAAATAGTAATTAGATGGAAACTTCAGCATACAAACAAAAAACAAAAGAAGAGCAAAGACAGACCATCAAAAAGGCTCCTACTTTCTTTTCAATCACATACAGTGATCAAAAGAGACCCAGCAGCCAGCCACTCTGCCTCACATCTCCAGGACTCATTAGTGACTCTGGAGCAGGTGGGATGAGGACCACACAGGAGTCTGTGCTGGTCTGAGAATGGGATCTCCATAGACTCTTATTTCACCAATGAAGAGATGGGGTGTGCCATGGTCATCCTGGGGCAGAACCTAGTGCTTCCCAGGACTCTTGTGGGAAAATGTATTAACAATTATTTTTGCCTTATTTGCAGTGTTAGAGGACAACTTTCTTTGTAGTCTGTGAATGAAGCAAAAGTGTAAGTTTAGTAAACAAGAGTCCGGAACTGGTTGATTTTGAATACTGGTGGGCCTGGCTCATTTCCCCCCAAGGTGGATGAGCATGTATCTTTAAGCCAGTGATCCTGGCTGGCTGTCTTTAGGTTAGGGCCATCATCAGTCATAATTCTTCACAATTACACACCTCTGTTCTTTTTTCCTAAGAAGAGACCAGGAGACTGAACATGTGATTGGTTGAATCTACCTTGAACCTAAAGTATTCATCATTATCCAGGTGTCTTCCCATAACAGGTATATTGCAAATTATTAGGCTGAGTAGAAAAAGAAAGCATTAAAAAAAAAAGGCTGTTTCAGTCCTTGCTCTTTTCACTGGTCATGAGATCATAAGAGTCATAGCCGCCTTCTTCCGCCTCCCTCTTTTCTGCCAGCATCTTAGATGGACAGAGTGGCTTTTTTTTCTTGGTAGAATGAATCACACCTTCATTTTCAGAGGATCTGAGTCTTTGGTCCTTGGGGTCCTGACTTCTCTGGGTTGCTGTCATTTTCATTATGTAGGGATATTGGACAAGCTAATGCGGGAGGCACCCCAGGGAATGCTCTGCTTGTCACCGTTATGTAACTGCCACACAATTTCCCCTGAACAGTCATGGGGATCATTTATTCAAGCCAGTGACCACCTTTGCTGCCTGTTATTTCAGTAGCACGGGAAACTGCAAATGCAATGGGCAGTGTGTTTTCCCTGTATTCTCAAAAGGGTAACAGAATGGTTTTACAAATGTCCAGAGTGGTATTTGCCCTCAGCTTTTCAAACATCGAATGCCTGATGATACTCAGTTGTCCAACATGTTTATGCATGAAAGGTAAGTTGGTTTCTGATGACCATTCCCTGACTGAGCGTGGGTGTGGTGTGGTGTGTGCACTGGCAGGCTGGCCTCCTCGACAAGCATCCTGGACTCTGGGAGCCGCTGCCCCTCTCCAGCTGCCAGTCTAATTCACCCTTGCTATGCAGCCCTTTGCTTCAGCAGCTCACACGTGGTGCCTAGAGGACCTGGTCAGCAGCTGTCAAGAACATACTGGGAGCACAGTGTGGTCCTGCCCTGCCCCTGCCTGGCTCTGAGGGCAGGGGGCTCCTCTCCTAGACATGCTCTTGAAGGGAAACCAGTCGGTGTACCGTAGTACTGGCCACTGTTAGCATCCACCACCATCACCAAGAGACAAATCCACTGCCATTGGTTGCCCGGGACCCCTAGGATTGCAGAGGCTATCAAAGGGAGCCCCCCACCCTAGACACGTTTTCTAGGAGAGACCATGGGAGGAAGGGAGCTTATTTGGGGATGCTTTAAGTCATCTTGTGCCCTAGCTTTAAAGAAGTCTTGTACCCCAGGGGCTTCTTCCCATCAGCAGGGAAGACAGGATGTACAATGAGTTCTTCAAATTTGTGTGGGACAGTCTAGGGCATGAGGGAGGTTTAAAGCCAGGCACAAAGTTAGTTTTTAATACTAGATATAAATCTATCTTTCTTTATTTTCTTTTTTTGCACAGAAGCTGGCAATCTAGGACCTACGTGTGAACAACTTTATATGAATATTTTTTGTGCTTGGTTTACTTGGGTTGGTATGAAACATTATATTTAAGTTCCTTGAACACTGTGGACACCCTAATGACTGAGGCTTTGTAAATTAAGGAACTTTTGTGTGAATAAAGTTATTTGATGGGGTAAAAAAAAAAAGAACATACTGTTCCTCAATCTAGTGGTGCTCTGAGACCTTTCTCATGCTCTGACAACATCTCAAAGGACACAGGGAACACAAAGGGTCCTGCTTCACCTGCTGTTTCCTCCCCTGCCTGTGTTTTCTGTGGCTCTCTCCTCGATGATTTATATAACACTTTGGCCATAGTCATTCTAATTGCTTAGCCAATATCCTCCTCCTAACATTTGCAATTGTATTTTTTTTTAAATTTTATAACCAGATTTCAATAGTTTATAGTTTTTGTGGAGTGAGTAGACATAAATTATTTTTTTCTACCATCTTGAACTAAAAATTATTTTTTTCACTTATTCATGTATCAGTTGCCAACCAATACAACTCTTTTCTACATCATTAAATAGTATCATAAAACAAGTTTGAAATTTGAAAAATATTCTATTTTATAATATATCATAAATTACCTGTTAATTTTCTGTTAATCTACCTGTTAATATGTAGTAAATCTTATTTAAAAATTATAAGTTACTTTTAAAAAATGAACCAGTGACTATTCTCAGTGAGAAATAGTCACTGGTTCATTGATGTGAAGATTAAGTGAGACAATATATGGAAAAATACAGAGAAGCATTATCTAAACCATACATGTGTGTGAAATGTTATCATTCTCTCTCCTTCAAATCCGGGTCTCTTGAGTGCATGAGTAACTTAAATCCCAAGGCCCTAGCAAGAATACAGGGACAGCAAACTGATAAGGTGCCAGCATCCAGCTTCAGGCAGGTAACTATTATGGGGAAGATCCAAGAGACCAACAGAAAGCTGACCTTGAGACTGACTTCCCTAGGGCCATGCATTAGTTCTTTTGCCTTCAGATGCTTTCTGAGCATCTCCATGTGAGCATCGTATCCCTTCAGCAGTCATCTTCCTGTCTGTACCCTGTGTCTAGGCGATTTCTGTCTCTCTAGGGGACTCTAGTACCTTTCCCACTCTGTCTGTATGTGAATGTGACCAAGGACTATAGAAGACACACCCTCTGGTTTTCAAGAGCTATGGGAGTTTTGATAAAGCTGATGCAAAGAAAGGTACAGAGTTTTGAAAAGAATAAATTGAAAAGAACAAGGATAGTGAATCTTGTGAGTAGCTAAAGGAATAATTTAGGATGTGGCAAGGTGAATATAACATCATTGAAAAGTTATGTCCTGACATTGTAGCCCAAAGGAAGGTTTGAGTTAAATGGGTAGACTGATTTTCCAGATGTAACTCTGCCTTGGCAATTCTGTGACCTTAGGACCTCTGTGATGATACAGTGGCTACATGGACATCAAAGCCTATGTTCTTCCATTTCTTTTCCTTTTTGGTCTGATTTTCACATCCTGTAGTATGCCCCTGTCAGTTAAACACAGTCATTGTTTTACTTTAATCTTTGATTCTAAAATACATTTGATTAGAAATAAGTGTCACTAGCCCACTCAAGTGGTCCTTGTGTCCTACTTTTTTATTCTTACATCTGTGCCCTGAAATTAACTCTGAGCATCCTCCATGTTTCCCTTTTTGAAGTAAATGAACCTCTAAAGTGTTCCAAACAATGATATCCTTTCTGGGTTTGTATCTGTTAGGTGGTGCATTTTTCTATTGGTAAGAGATGTCAAATCATTCTGCTTAAACAACCAAAGGACAAAAGGGGTTTGGGTTTTTTTGTTTGTTTGTTTAATTGGTGGGAAAAAAATCCAGAGTGAGGCAGTCTTGAGCTAGTAAGAAGGATATGGATGAAAGTTTCTCTTTCACACAGAAGCCTGAACTTAAGCAGTTCAGAGCAATTGTATCAGCTAAACAATGACCTAGGACCTGGGACAACTTTCTGCTTTGCTCTTCCTACAATGGGAGGATTGAGAACAAGCCATCCCATGTGGGTACCAAGAAGTAGACCAGAGGACGGGGAAAAAGGAACACGCAGACTTTATAGTCAAAGAGTCAAAGTTGCACACAACACTCGACCTCACATCCCACGAGCAGAACTAAGTCATACAGCTATTATCTGACTGTAATCAAATCTGGAGAAAGTGTTTTTATTTTTGCTGGAAATGTCCATGTGCCCAAATAAATTTAAGTTTGGCTTGTTCTAGTAGAAAAAGGGAGAGAACAAATATTGGGGAACAGCTCACAATTTCTGCTACAAGATCATATTCTACTTTGAAAAGAGCATGAAAAATTGAGAATACAGTCAACCAAAATAAGGAAAACAAAACATTTTTATGTTAATTCACCTGTATTCATTTTTAACTTAATTTTGATTATGCATGACAATGAGATTCATTGTGAGTTGTTTGAGGATGGTTTTATTTTTACCCTCAACGAAGCTGGAATTGGTTGAAGTTGCCTTCTTTCATTGCAACTAATCTTCTTTCTGTGCTCTTTGGACATTTTGTGACAAACCCCTACCCTGGGTATGATTATTTGTGCCCAAAGTTTTCTTTCAAAAATGAATGTATTTCTTCCCCATCATCTGCTCTTGCTCAAACTCCTCCTTACCCCAGACTCTCCGGTCTCATCCTCTTATTCTATGAATACTGGGGTTCAAATCCTGGCTCTACCACTACCAGGCTAGTTTAGTACCCATTATTTTCATCCATATATGCAATGGATGAACTGTGAGGACTTTCCATTATGGAAGACCATGAATCCTTGAGCTCACAGTGAAGCGGGAGGATTTACCTAGATCAATAGTTTCCAACATAATCAGCTAAAGAGCTGATTTTATTTTTAACATAAATATAATTCAAAGGCTTCAAAATGATAACACGGCTTTGTTTATTTAGTCTGAAAACAACTCTTACTGCTTTGCAGTGATTTCCTTTGTTGATAGCCAAATGCCCTCCCTCCTTTGGCACTATTGAACAATGCCACACCTTTACCAAACCCTCCTGGACGCCACTCCTCCTGTGTCTGCTGCTGCTTGCAGTGGGAACCTGTTCCCCGAGGTCTGCCTTCTGCCCTCGCCTGATGTAGTCAGTCGGATTTGCAACAGCTGCTTCTAATTTTTTCCACCCCTTTCTTTGTTTGGCCCGGTCTGCATTTTGTGCAATCGTATGTGTTCCAGAGGTTACCAACTGATTCATCTGTACTTTGCATATCTTATGAATTCTGTTCATGTCTTAAAAATCTCCTTGCCTCCGCACTGAATTTCTCCACCCTCTTTATTTGCTTCCTTGTCTCTATAATTGATCTAACAGTCTCAAATAATATATATGTAACCTTAGTTAACGATAAGTATTTTTGGATCCTCTCTCCCCAGTTTTTCATGACATTGATTGTCTAGACCAGTTATGGACCAGCTCCTATCCACTAGTCTGTATCTCTGACCCTGTGCTTTCCTCAGACCTGGGCCTTGTTAGGAAGAAAAATGAGACTTTATCTGATATGAAAGAGTTTGTAATTCTTTCAGCCAAGCCTCTGCTATAAGGGAAAATACTTCCTCTTTATGCCTTTTACTTTCCTAATTATAGTTTCATTAAGTCTAGAAATAATGGCCCCTCCCAGGACTTTTATGAAATGTGCAGGATCACAGGCTCTGCCTCTCTCCTGCCCTGCAGGACACTTCCTTCTGCTGCACAGCCTGCTTTAGCTGGTGCACCACCCCCTGGAGGCCTGGGTTGGTTTAGAGGAGAATCCGAAGGGGACCTGATCACACTGATTGATTACTTGATTCACCCAGAGCGTCTCCCCCTCCTCCGCCTTGCCTATCTGACAAACTCCATGAGAAACGGTGGTGGTTCCTCCTCTCAAGCCCATGCCCAGCTGTGCAGAAGCGGCTGGGTTACTTCCCGTTTTCTTCATTTTGCTTCCATCAAGCCTCAGATCATATAAAGGAAATATTTAGGCTTTTTATGAGTAGAGAGATATTGCACTTAAATATACTTCAGATGTAAGTAGATATTTAAAATTAAGGCCTGATATACTTGGACACTACATTTTTTTTTTTATTACTACTATGATCAAATGAAGGAATGGGATCTTTGGGAAATCTCTAGCTTAGAAAATAGAGACAGATTTTTTTTTTCCAGTTTCTTTACTAAAAGTACTTTTTCCTGCACTTTATTTGGACTGAGTATGTCTTTTATTGATTTTAGTTTCATCTTTTTTTTTTTTTTCAATGCTGGGGATTGAACCAGAGGCTTGCATACGCTAGACAAGTGCTCTACCATGTAGCTACCTCCCCAGCCTCTAGTTGGATATTATTTTTCACTAAATATGATGTTATTCCTTGAACAATGTTCCTAAAAATTCTGTTTTCCCTCCTTTATATAGTCCTGATAGTCTCTTTTTTCCTAAATTCCTAAATTTCCTAAATTCCTTTTGAACACATCATGGATACTATTTACCTTCATCTAGATCCTGCTCACCTCCCCCATTTCTTTGCTTGTTATATGATTAGAATCAGATATTTAAGCAATTTGTTTCTTTGTCTATAACCTTAGAAAGCCAGCCTTATTTCTAGAATCATAGACTCCCATAGTTCAAAGAATAGGCCCTTCTTTACTTAATAACACTTTAAAATAAAGTGCATCTGATGAGATTCTATTTGCCAACCAATCCAATCTTCCCTTCACTGTTGCTAGGGAAAGGCTCTGAGTGTCTAACACAGAGGGGAAAGTCACTGAGTGTCCTGACACAGGACAGAATTTTCTGTCTATAATAGTGTCTGATGAATATTAAGTGTTCAATAAATGCTTATTATTATCATTATTATTCATTTGTACCTTGATTCAACTTACTTTATGTGTTCTCTTATTCCCTGTTGTCTTCACAAATTTTCCTTTGAGCATTCTCTGGCTTAGCATAGAGGCCCTTAGTTCTAGGAATCATTAGAGAGTCCTGAAATTCTCAATTCTGTGGCATGCCCATTGCCTTCCAAATATCTGGAATTGTTAAGACTGCAAACGTGAATGCAAAAACAAAATCCACCTTTGTTTTTCTTTTGTCTGCTTAACAGTTTTGTGAGAGGAAAATTAAAAGAAATATTTTATCTCCTCTCTCTGATTCCAGTCTTTTCTGCTTCTCTGTCTATGGCAGAGCAAAGATAAATAACTACTCTGGTACAGTGCAGCCCAACAGTGAGCACTTTGGAGTTGGACCCCATGTTTGGTATCTTGGCTCAACTGCTTGCTGATCTTGTGACCGTGGGCAGAATCCTCTAGCCTATCTGTGCCTCAGCTTTCTTATCCTTGGAGTGGGGATGACAAGCAAAGCACTTTCAGCACAGGGCCCCTGTAGGGATCAAGTTATTAAGAACCAGGCCTGGGGAACAATAAGCTCTAATGGAGGTGGGGGAAACTGCACTGCTTCTGCACAGAAGCAACACGAATCCCTGCCGCTCTCTCCGTGAGGAGAAATAATACTGCGTGCAGATGAAACACTTGAGCTTTGTGCTCAGTCAGCAGCAGATTGGACCCAGATGCTGCCTGCATGGTGGGACAGGGACGCGAATAATTCAGTCTCTCCAAGCTTCAGTGCCCTCATTCGTTAAAGGGGGCGAATAACACCTACTTCTCAGGATGATGGAGCTTGACTTTAAGGGTAATAATGTCTCAAAACAACTGGATTGTACCTTGACACACCAAGTATTCACGTTCCCTGTTAGAAAAAAAGAAATAATCCATGTCTGACATCTCTTTAGTCCCTAACTTTTAAAACTTCCTTTGGGAATTTGTCACTTTATTTTCAATTTGCATATGAAGTTTATTGTTTGTTCCTGGACACTTCCTTTGATAACTGTTTCCTGAAGTTTTTCCACTTGGCTTCTGACTCCACTTCTTTATTAAGAGACAATTCAATTAAAATCTGACACGTAACTTTGAACAGAGCACAGCAGAATTTTAAATGGCGACAGAAAAATGGGGCTTTCTCACATCTTCATTTGTCCTTAATGAAGAATAAACATACCTGTCAGGTCAAGTAATTGTCGCTGTTGGTGTGACTCATTCTATGCCTTACGTTTGGAATCTTAGGGCGTGTGTCTGAGAGAAAGTGTGCGTGTGGACTTGGACATGGCCCCTTGTCTCTGGAACTTGATTTTCCTGCTTTGACTTACCGGGCCTAACAGCAACTAGACACCCCAGTTCTCACTCTGACTTTCCTTTGAATAGCTCCCCATTTTCCTGCCTGCCTAAATGTTTCCATTATCCCAATTAGCCACACCCAGAGTTCATGGACCAGTCCTCCACTTGGGCTGTTTCGACATGGCTCTTATTAGCCATTCTGTTGGTAGCACCTTCTCATCCTCATGGTTGCTTGCGTTATGCAGTTAGTGTCAGTTCTATTGTTCTCTTTTCCTCAACTTTTCTCTAGATTCACAAACTTACCCTATTTCAAATACGCTCCTCCTCTTTCGATACTATACCTCCTTCTTTTCTCTTTCATGGAGAGGTCTCCCAAACCGACCTTTGGTTGGTGGTGGGACTGAACGCACCTTTGGCCATCTCTGTTCCCTTCTATATGCTCGCCATTCTTTTAAGTCTTTGCCTTTTATGCTCGAAGCCCTCTGGAGATCCAGGGCTTAGCAGCCTCTGCTGACCCATTTTCACACTCAAAGGTGATTCAGGAGCTGATTTATGTTCTTTTCTCTATTTTTCCCCTCTGGACTTCATTTATGAGGACATTCTGTCTATTAAGTAACTCTTCAAGATCCCAGACCTTATATCACTCAAAAATAAACACTACAAATCAAATAAAGCTTTCTTGACCATTCCCTTTCCTGCTGTTTTCCAGAAATTACCATCGTTATCAATCCAATGTGCATTCTCCTAACCCTTTTCCTTTATGTATTTTTGTATTGTATACTAAAATAAGCTTCATGGAAATATACAGCTGACACCCAATTACTATTGATTGAATGAAAGTGTATGTGTGTGTGTGTGTGTGTGTGGGTGGGTGGGTACGTACCTACACACACATATATACATATATGCTGTTTTGTGTATGTATTTGGGAATATCATTTAATAGAAATCATATTGCTTTACACTAATTATTTGACAATTTGACTTTTCATGTGAACATATTTTGGGAATTTTTTCATGTTACCACATATGGCTCTATTCCATTCACTTTAATTGCTTTGCAGTATTGTGTATGTTATGGATATTTATTTTTATATTTATTTACTGATAGACATTTACATATTTCATGTCTTTTGTCATTTGTAAACAATGCTATGCCATAAATCCAGGCATAATTAATTGCTCAGGTATACATGGATTTTCATGGAATTGTTTCCTTGAATCATGGAGTAAAATGTTATGTGCATTTTTGGTCAACATTACTGAACTGCCCACCACAAGGGCTGTTGTAGATGACTTTCCTGCTGTGTATGAGAATATCCTCCTACGGGCTCACCAACATCAGATGTTATTGATTCTTTTAATTTTGCCGACTTTGGTATCTGCTGTTTTAAATTCACATTTTGCTGGTCGTTAGATTTCTGTATGCTTCTTGGTTTCTTCACTGGAGGTCTATCCTTCACACTTTTTTCTTCTTTACCTATTTCAAAGGGGGAAATTCCCCTCTGGGAATTAAAGAATGTCCTCATGCTTCTTTTGTTTCCCAGTTACCTTTTCCCATTAGCATCTTCTTTTACACTTACCAGTTTCTTTCTCTTGACCTTCAACTATAACCAGTTGGCAATTATCTTAGCATAAACGGCAGCATTCAGCTCTACCTTTGCTTCCTTGCTCTCTGCATCCCTAGCTTGTCAAGAGTGCTCCCCGACTACTGAGCCCACCTCTTCTGATCACTGAGATTGGTGATTAGACTCAGTCCAAATTTGGCTGATCTTGGCCTGTCCCTTTAAAACTTGCTCCCAATTCTTTTTCCTCTTAACTTCCAAGGCAACACCTGTTTCTCTTCTTGCCTTTAGGAATACCTTCTTCATTTCTCAGACTTTTTCCCCTTCTTTTGACTACAAGCATGGATATTCAGCAACTCCTGTTTTGGATCTTTGTTCTTTTGCCTTCACTTATTCCTTTGGAGATCTCATCCACTGCAAACATTTCAACTATTATCTCTATGTAAATGACTACAAAATATTTGTGTCAATAGTCCTGACGTTGCATTAAAAACCTAGTGTTTTTTTTTTTAATAGAACCACCATTTGTACCAGTCATCCCACTCCTAGGTTTATACCCAAAGGACTTAAAATCATCATACCACAGTGACACAGCCATATCAATGTTTATAGCAGCTCAATTCACAATAGCTAAACTATGGAACCAATCTAGGTTTCCTTCAACAGATGAATGGATAAAGAGAATATGGTACATATACACATGGAATAGTCTCAGCCTTAAAGAAGAATGAAATTATGGCATTTGCTGGTAAATGGATGGATGTGGAGAATATTATGCTAAGTGGCATAAGCCAATCCCAAAGAACCAAAGGCTGAATGTTTTCTCTGATATGCAGATGCTAATTCACAATAGGGGGTGGGGGTACTAAGAAAGAATAGAGGTACTTTGGACTCGGCAGAGGGGAATGAAGGGAGGGGAAGGGGTATGGGGCTAGGAATAATAGTAGCATGAATTGGACATTATTACCCTATTTGCATATATGACTACACAACCAGTGTAATTCTACATCATGTACAACCAGATAAATGAGAAGTTGTACTCCATTTATGTCTGATGTATCAAAATGCATTCTACTGTCCTGTATAACTAATTAGAACAAAAAAAGAAAAAAATCTAGTTTTTAACTGTTTTTCCCATTAGGAAAAAACTTATAACTTCAAGTTCAGAACACTGAATGACACTTACTATTCTCTTCTCTTCCAAACCAACACTATGATTTTATCAAGTGTGTGTGTGTGTGTGTGTGTGTGTGTGTGTGTGTGTGGAGAGAGAGAGAGAGAGAGAGAGAGAGAGAGAGAGAGAGAGAGAGAGAGAGAGAGAGAACATTGTGTTGCCTAAGTCATAATTTTCCCCCTGGATAGAGACTAACTTTGTATACTAAATTCTTGGAGGATTCACTTATGGTAAATGGGGATGGGGGAGAGGTCACATCAGTAAGGACCAAACTTGCATTAAAAAAAAAAAGCTGGTCATGCAACTGTTTCCCATGTGTGACTGATACACTATCAACTCTTGTTGGATATACATTTAAGAGCTGAAATTTGAGTAACTATAATGAGAATGGGAATATTCATGGAAAAAGAGAGGAAGAAAAAGCTATCTGGCATCCAGAGTGGAAATTTGCAAAAGATAGGCATGTTTCGGAGGGAATCTATGAAGCCCCTCCAAGCGATATGTGCTACAAATGCTTTTACTTGACATTCTAGAAAATGAAGTCTCTTTCTTGCTAATTGATTGTGATTGACTGTGATTAATTAATTAAATGCTTTATTAATCATGGCACTCTCCTGCCAAATGTTCCCAGTGATTTTCTATTGTTCAGACCCTGAATTAAAAACCATTATTTCCATTATGGCTTTATTAAAGGTGTGTTTGACAAACAGCAAACATATTTAAAATGTAAAATTGGATAAGTTTTGACCATTAAATATCTGGGAAGTCATCAACAAAATTAAGAGAATGAACTTACATATCACTTCCAAAGTCTCCTGTGTTCCTTGATAATGTCATCCACTCCTCTGCACTGTCCTCAAGCAAACACTGATATGTTGTTTTCTGTTGCTATAGATTCCTGTGTACTTGCTAGGATTTTATGTAATGAAATCATAAAATATGAACTCTTTTTTATCTATTTTTTATTAATCATAATTGTTTTTATCTATTTTTATTAATCATAATTGTTTGGGGATGCATTCATGTGTTTACAAATATTAATGATCCATTCTTTTGTGTTGAATAACATTCTGCAGTATGCATATACTGAAATTATTTCATCCATTTATCCATCGATAGATGATTCAGTTGTTTCCAATTTTGGGCTATTACAAATACAATTTTTATGATTATTTGTGACTTTGTGGGAGAACGGTGCTTTTGTTTATTTGGTTTAAATGCATAAGAGTGGAGTTGTGTGGTTATATGTGTGTATACATTAAATAAATATTCTTTTAATAAAAACAAGTTGTTTTATAAATGGGTTATACAGTTTACATTTCCACAAATAGTGTATAAGAATTTCAGTTGTTCTACCTGTCAAAAAAAAAAAAAAAAGAAGAAATAAAAACTCAAAACACAAGGTGGTTAGTGTTTTGTACCTCATTGTGACTTTAATCTGAATATCCCCAGTGACTTCTGATATATTTCACAGGCTTATTTGCTGTCTATAAATCTTCCAGGTGAAGTATTTGTTCCAATTTCTCTTGTGTGTGATTTTTTCATTAAGTTATTTGTCTCCCTATTGTTGAATTTAAGAATATTGTTTATGTTCTGGATACAAGTATTTTTATTGGATATTTTGCTTACAAATATATATATATATATATATATATATATATATATATATATATATATATATATATATATATATTTAGTCTGTTACCTGTTGTTTTCATTCCCTTAATGGTGCCTTTCAACAAGATTCAAATACTGATGAAATTTACTTTAGTAATTTTTGTCTTCTTCTTCATGCTTTTGAGTTCTGTTCAAGAATCATAAAGACCGTGGTCACTTTGATTTTCTCTCATGTTTTCTTCTAGGAGATTTTTAGTTTTAGTACATCCATTTGGACGTGTGATCTATTTTGAGTGAATCTGTGTAGGTGGTAGGAGAAGAGGTTGAGATGTATTATTGTCCTTTTTTTTTGCATACAGCTAAGCATTTGCTCCAAAATCACTTAATGAAGAAAATTATCCTTCTTCCAGTGAACTGTCTTTCCAGCATTATTGAAAACTGGTTGTCCAAATATGTGGGGGTCCATTTTTGGATTTACTATTCTATTTCAATTGACTATAAACTTGTTCATAATATTCTTTCAACAACCTTTTAAAAAAAATTTATAGAAATGCCTTGTTTCTCATTCTTTTTTTTTTGTTGTTTGTTTGTTTGTTTAATTATTCGGTGGTGCTGGGGATCCAACCCAGGGCCTTGTGTATGCAAGGCAAGCCCTCTACCAACTGAGCTATATCTACAGCCCTTGTCTCTCATTCTTGGAATGGATAATCTGTGCTTTCTTGTATTTTACCTTAGTGAACTGCCATATCAATTTCACATAGCTTTTTGGTTTCTTCATTTTTTTCTGATTCCTATCTTTCTGATTTCTGTTGTGTATTTGTTTTTTTTTTATTTCTTCCTATTAATTTATGTTTATTTTGCTCTTTTTTCTTGATTTGTAAGGTCACATCTAAATTCATTGAACTCAAAACGACTCTCTAGTTGCAAGTTCAGGATGTTCCCAGGACCAATCTCAAGCACAATGATTCACTAGAAAGACTCACGGGTTTCTTTAAAAATTATTATACCCATAATTACAGTTCATGACAATGAAATAATTCACAGTAAGTAAGTAATCAAAGGGAAGAGGCACATAGACTCAGGTACTGGAGAGAGCAGGCATGCAGCTTCCAGTGGCTCTCTCCCAGGACACCTTTGCAGACATCCTATATTTTCCCAGCAAGAATGTGTGGTGGTATGCACGACATCTTGGCACCCAGAAAAGCTCACCTGAGCCTGGGGTCCAGAGTTTTTACTGACATACTGTGTGATCCGAGGCCCTTACCATAATGGGTGTTAACCTAGACTATCTGGCACAGTACAGTTCTTCCAGCTAAACAAAATCATTCTCATGAGGCAGGACAGTCTAAGTGCTTAGAAGTTACTTCCCAGAAGCCTGGGAGTCACAGATGACCAAAACATTATTTGGGAAAGGTTACATACTTAGTGCACACTAATAAGCAGATTTTAGTGCTATAGATTTCGCTCTAGGCCTGAATTATCTGCGTCTGACAATTTTTTTTTGTTCCTTAATTCTCATTTACATCAAAATACTTTGTACTTTATAGGTGGTTTATAAGTG
Organism: Spermophilus citellus; assembly: GCF_964194105.1. NCBI lineage: Eukaryota > Metazoa > Chordata > Mammalia > Rodentia > Sciuridae > Spermophilus > Spermophilus citellus. Next base: position 219,685,823 of record NC_138184.1, on the reverse strand, counting down.
TGTATGTAGTTTCCAAATATTTGAAGCTTTTGCAGATTTTTTAACTATTATTTATAATCAAATTCTGTTATGTAATAGAATATAACTTGTACTACTTGAATCTTTTAAAATAGAATCAGAAATGAAAGGGAATGTATAATAACTGTACCATAGAAAAACATTTTTAAGAATTGTTAAGAGACTACCATGAACAATTATATTCCAACAAATTGGACACACTTGAGGAAATAGATAAATTTTTAGAAACATTCTATCTATCAAGATTGAATCATGAAGTAAGTGAAAATTTGAACAGACTAATACTGAGAAAGGAGATTGAATTAATAATAAAAAATATTCCTTTGAAGAAAAGATAATGCCCTCTCTATTGAAGTATATCAAATGCTTAAAGATTTAATACCAGTCCTTCTTAAATTCTTCCAAGGAACTGAAGAAGAAGGAGTACTTCCAAACTTCTTTTATGAGGACTGCATTACCCTGATACCAAAGCCAGACAAAATACTACAAGAAACTGAAATTAGTAGTCATTATTCCTATTGCACATAGATGTGCAATCCTCAAAAAAATTAGTAGCAAACTGAATTTAACAGCATATTAAAGGATCATTGACCATGACCAAGTGGAATTTATTCCTGAGATGCAAGATCAATAAATGATATACCTCATTAGCAAAGCAAAGGACAGAAACACGGTCATCTCTGTGTTAGATGCAGAAAGCATTTAACAAATTCAACATCCTTTCATGATAAAAACTCTCTAAGATTTCAGAATAGAAGAAATGTACCTCAACACAATAAAAGGCATATGAAATAAGTGCACAGTCAGCCTTCTACCTACAGTGAAAACCTGAGAGCTCTTCCTCTATGTTCAGGACCATGACAAGGACGGTCACTCTTTCTACTACCATTCCGCAACAATATCGGAAGTCCAAGCCAGAGCAATTAGGCAAGAAAAAGAAATAAGAGGCATCTGGTCAGAAAGGAAGAAGTTACACTGTCTCTGTTTGCAAATAACCTAATCTTAGATGCAGAAAACCATGAAGACCCCACTAAAAAACTAAAACTAATAAACAAATTCAGAAAAGTTGCAGGACACAAAAGTCAATATGTAAAAACCAATTCCACTTTTAAACACTAATAATGAACTATCAAAAAAAATAATTCAATAAAACAATCCCCTTTACAATAGTTACAAAAAATAAAATACCTAGGTTAAATTTAATCAAGGAAGTGAATATGAACTAAATTTTTCCTGTACATCAAAGGTAACATCAACAAAGTAAATAAAGGACCCACAGAATACGAGAATATATTTGAAAACCATATATCCAATCAGGGGTTAATATCCAAAAGTTTATAAGTAATTCATCCAACTTCATAGCAAAAACAAAAACAAAAATAAATAACCCAATTAAAAAATGGTAAAAGATCTTCCCCCCCCCCAATAGACAGTTTACCATTTTTTCCTAAGAAAATGACTAACAGATACATGAAAGAGTGTTCAACATTCCTAATCATCTTTTTTGATGATCAGCAATTTTTCCAAAGACAAATGATTAAAACTGTATGAAAAAATGTTCAACATCACTAATCATCAGGGGAATGCAAATCACAATGCTAATAAGATGTCACCCGAAATATGCCAGAATGGCTATTAGAACAAATAGTATTTTTCTTTCCGTACCTTAAAGATGATACTCGACTTGTTCTCATTGGCCTTGTTTTCACCAATAAATCTGCCTTCCTGTCTTGTTGCACTATATATAAAACAACAACAACAACAATAACAACAAAAAAACTTCATTATCTGGCCACTTTTAATATTTTCTTTTTAACATAAGTTTTGAGAGATTTTTGACATTTTTGTGTGTGCTTGCTTGGGTTTCTTGGTTCGACATGTTTAGAGGTTTGTTTGTTTTTTTCCATTTAGAAACTTTTAGTCATGATTGTTCTAATCTATTTTTCTTTCTTACCATCTCTTTCCTTGTGTCTGGGGACTGCCATTACAAGTATACTAAACCACACAAAGTTTTCCTATAACATACTGATTATCTGTTTGCTCTAAAAAAAATTTTCTCCCTGCATTCCATTTTGGTTTGTTATGGATATTTGTCATTAGTATTTTCTTCTACATTTCTAATCTACTATTAATTTTATCCAATAAATTTTTCATCTCTGACATTTTAGTTCCTATCTTCAGAAGTTTGGTTTTTTAAATGCTCCTATGTCTATAATCCAGGCATTCAATCCTTCTTTGTCCTCCTGGAACATATGGTATGTGGTTACAATAACTGTCATAATGTCTTTGTCTTCTAATTCTAACATCTGTGTCAGTTCTGGGTCAGTTTGATTAATTCGTTTTTCTCCTCATTATTAATTTTGTTTTCCTACTTGCTGGCATGCCTGATAATATTTTATTGCATGCAACACTTTGACTTTTTCTTTTGTGTTGAAATATTTATTTTTCTGTACATATTTTTTCCTATAAATATTCTGAAGTTCTGTTTCACAACACAGTTAACTTTCTTGGTAACAATCTGATTCTTTTGTGTCTGGCTTTAAAGATTTGTTAGGTGGGGGCAGAGCAGCATTTAGGCTAGGGGTAATTATTCTCTTCATTTAAAATACTTCCACGTTCTCTAGCCAAAGCCCATAAACTTTAATGTTTTCCAGTTTGGCTGGTAAACATATTCACTATTCCTAGCCAGACATGAAATCCCATTCCTGTTCTTTTTAATCCTTTCATGTAGCTGTTTCCCCAGTCCCAGGCATTTTCTCATATCTGTGCCCTGACCAATGTCTGAAAATTGTTGGTTTGTATATTTTGTCCCTTACTTCACTTTGGCTGAAAGTAGAAGACCAGTTATTTTTTTTTTCAGAGATTTAAAAATTAATATCAAATGTTGTTTTTACATATTACATATTTGTGATTTATTATTTATTTTACCAGTAATACTCTGTAACTAGTTTGTACTAGTTCATGAGACCCAATTGTTAAGGGATTTTGTGAGCTACTTTTTAAATCGTTGAGAGCATGAATTTGGCTATAATTTCAGTATTTATACTCATGAAATTTGCCAAAGTTATGAATCTAGGCATTCCCCCCACCTTCCTGAGCTGGTTTACCAACTCCATCTGGATTTTTTCTTTTTTTTGTCTGAAAGATCTTTTTACATTTCTTATAGGATAGGTTTCCTGTATAATTTTTGTATGTCTGAGAAAGTTTGCTGTTTCAATGTTTTCAAAAGACATTTTCATTGGCTATAGAATTCTAGGTTGGTAGTTTTATTTTTTTCCTTCTTACCTTAAAGTTGTTGCTCCACTGTCTTTTGCCTGAGTTATTTCTGATGAGAAGACTGCTGTCACACTTTCTTCATTTGTACATGGTGTGTCTTTTATTCTCTGGCTGCTTTAAATATTTTTTAAATTTACCATTTGTTTTAAGCAAACTGATATAATGTATCTTATGAAAGTGTTTTTCATTTATTTGTCACTGGTGTTCATTGAGGGTCTTAGATCTGTGGCTTTTTATTTTCATCAAATTTGGAACTCCTGCTAGGCGTGGTGGTACAAGTTTGTAATCCCAGAGGCTTGAGAGGTTGAGGCAGGAGGATTGTGAGTTCAAAGCCAGCTTCAGCAACTTAGTGAAGCGATAAGCGACTCAATGAGATCCTGTATCTAAGTAAAATACAAAATATGGCTGGGTATGTGGCTCAATGTTGAGTGCCCCTGAGTTCAATCCAGGATACCTAAAAAATAAAAAATGGAACTGCTTCAGTATTTGCTCATCCCCCTTCCCAACTTATTTTTTTTTCCTGTTCTAGTTTTGGGGTCTCTCAATATCAGGCTGCCTCAGGACGTCTGACAATTCACTGGTGTCCTGTTTGCTGTTTCTTTTTTTAAAACTATTTTTCTTTCTGGTTCATTCTGGATGATATTAACTACTTTGTCTTTAGATTCAGTCTAAGAAGTCTAATCTGCTGTTAATCTCATTCAGTGTATTTTAAAACATTGTATTTTTCATCTGTAGACATTTTATTTCAGGCTTTTCTTAACATATGTATACTTTCTTCTACCCCATTGAACATACGGAAAAATATATAAGGGATCTTTTAGTGCCTGGGTTTACTAATTCTGTCGTGGGTATCCTTTCTAGATGGCTTTTTCTGGTGAGTGATCCCCCTCCCCACCTCTTTTCTAGAAAATGTTTTCCAGTTTCTTTGCGTAGTATTTTATCAAGGTGTTGGCAGGGCTGCACTCCTTTCTGGGGGCTGTAGGAGAGAATCCCCTTCCCTGCCGTTCTAGATTCTAGAGCCACCTGCATTCCTTGGCGCATGTCCTGCTTCCGTCTTCAGAGCCAGCAGCACAGCATTTCTCCCGCCTGCTTCCATGGCCACATCTCTTTCTCTGACTCTCCTTTGCTCCCCTGTCCCTCACTGAAGGACCCGTGTGATTATATAGGGCATACCTAGATAATTCTCTCAATTTTAAGGTCATCCAATTAGAGACCTCAGTTCCATCTTCAACTTTAATGCCCCTTTTCCTGGTCCCCTAGCATATGCACAGGCTCTGGTGATTAGGCTGAGGACACCTGGTGAGTGGGCACATTATTCTGTTCACTACTGACATCTCTGCTTACCAAGCGGTGACCAGTGTATCACTCAGGGACCTAGAAACGTGTTCACCTCAAGCTGGAAATAAGCACAATACTCCTCTGCCCGCAGAACTTTGCTTCCGTGTCTGCCTTCTCCACCTCTCGCACCTGGCCCTGGCTGGGATGTAGGTGAGCAGAAGGGAGGGTGCTGTATGAGTCCGCGCTCTGCCGCTGTGACAGAACACCACAGACTGGGTGATCTGTAATGAACAGACATTGATTGGCTCTGGAGGTTGGAAAGTCTAGACAGAGGGGCTGGCATCTGGCAAGGGCCTCCCTGATGCATTTCCCAGGGCAGAAGGACGAAGAGAGGGAAGACAGGAAAGGGGACCCAGCTTGTCTTTTAATAAGAAACTCACTCCCATGAAAATAGCATTAATCCATAGTTAAGGGCAGAGTCCTCAGGGCCTAATCCCCTCTGAAGGTCCCACCTTTTAACTGTTAACAAGAGCAATTAGGTTTCCAACACACACATTCAAACCACAGCAGGCTCAGGAGATTCAGGAACTTCTCTGCCTGACTCGCCCCACATTCTGTGTCAGCTCTGGTACCTCGTAAGTTTTCCGTAGAGAAACAAAGAGATGTTCCAAGTATCTTCCAAATCTATGATATAGGGCCAGATTTTAGTTTTAAAATCAGAGTCAACTCACATTGCTGTTCTTATAGAAAGCTTTATCCTGTCGGTGGCGAGTCTACAGCATTGTTGGAGAAAGAAGTAAAGGAAGGACTTGAATACAGGCTTGCTGGAGAGGTGGGTTCCCACCTTCAAACGCCTAGGACAAATGTAGAAGGGGGCAGGGCACGGGTCACAGCCAAGCCAGGCCTCTACCTGGCTGGTCTGATTGACACCTCTGCATCTGTCCTGTTTCCTGCGCAGACCCCTCCATCCTGGAGATCTGTAGGCACAGAGAGGTCACATCGCTACCCACATTTCAACACATGAATGACTGAAATGACTGAATGAATAAGCAGTACTGCAGATGGGGATGGAGAACGGGGAGGGAGAGTGAGGAGATTTTTTTTTTTTTTTTTGAGGCATCAGCCATATGGAAGGAGCTCCAAGCTAGAGTTGTGATAATGATCAAGGAGTCAGGAGCCAGCTGGTTACTGTCATCTGACTGATAGGTCTCTTCACCCTCCAATCTGCTGTGCCATCCCAAAGGAGGAAGAGAGCCTTGCTCTCTACACTTGCTAGTCACACTGAGCCAATGCAGCTGATGAGTGTCATCTGGTCTTAGGGATTATGCTGTTGTGAAAACCTGCCAGCCAACTGAAAGCTTGACGTGGTCCAGAAAGACCTAGTCTGTCCTTCCTACATCTGCTGTCACCCTCTGTCCATCCTCTCTGTACTCTTCACCCCCACTCAGGGATAATAATAATAATAATAATAATAATAATAATAATAATAATAATAATAAATTCCAGGAACAAAGAGAAATAAGACAGAAATGGGGGGGAAAGGAGAAATATGGTGTGTGTGTGTGTGTGTGTGTGTGTGTGTGTGTGTGAGACTTTATCTTGGGCTCACTCTCTGCAATCCTGCCATGCATAAATATGGTATCAAGTTCTCTTAATAGATTCATATAAACTGAGATTGAACAACTATAAAACACAACTGGCATCTTTAATTGCCTATAGCTCTTTTTCATCATATAGTCTAAATGTTCATTGAATGCCCACTACATTTGCCACTTGATTTCTCATTTAAATAAATGTTGTAAGAAAATTAATTACATTTAGGAAAGATTAAAACCAACACACACCCTTCCCAAATACATTGTACTCAAATGCAAACAAGGGAAACCTGCTACAGCTGAGACTGTCAGAAGGAAGAACTCCAACACAAACTTGGCCTTGAGTTCTTGCAGCATCAGCAACAATAACAAACAGATGACTTCCCTCCACCCTGATGAAGGGGAAAAGCGTTAAAATGCCCAACTGGCTTCTGTTCCTTTCCCCTTGAAGGTCTTCACTAGAGCACTCCACCACATGCAACCTGGACGACTGTTTTCAAAATGAATGATTCAGAAATGAGTGTCACAGACAAAGGGAAGCCAGGTCCCAAGGGACAAGTTGACAGACCTGCAGGCCTCTTTGGATTCTGTTCTGGGTCTCATTTTGGTAAAATGAAGTTGTACCAGCCTTGCAGACCCTCCCCCTTAGCCTGGCAGTGCTTCCCGGGTCTCTGCTGGCCCCTCACCTCCCACCCACCCACCACCCTGCCCATTGTATATTTTCCAGTTCTTGTTGCAGTGTTTCAGGCTCAGACTTTTCTTGGGAGTCCCAAAACAAATAAATTACAATTGTGATGGAAAACAGATCATTCAACCATTGAAAGCATTTTAATTCTTCTTTTCATTTTATAAATGAAAAAATAAAAATACCAAGAGGGGCTCAGAGTTTCCAGAGGGTCTCAAGCCAGCAAGAATCAGAGCTTTGATGTGAACTCAGACCCATTTGATTCCCCGAGGATGTTTCTTCTGCCTCGTGTTACATCCAGAGGAAAAATTAGATCTAGTCATGTCACTGGCGACACATGGAAGATAGAGGCCAAGTTTCGTCAAGCCACTAGTCAATTCTACCAGTCCAGGTCTGAAATCCTGTCTGCTAGGGAGGAAGAGATACAGGCGACACCTTGGTTGGCTGTCACAGAAGCTTCCTTTCCTCAGAACTAAACTTTTTTGCTTTGAAACTCTGAAGACCTAAATCTCTTGAGCCCTAATCTGCTTTTATCTCCTTTCCAGCCTCCCAGGTGACATGTCCTAGTACCGTTTTCCAACTTCAGATAGACTAACATCCCTTTTCATCAGTGTCAGTTTCTCTGATGGTCTCTGGGACTTTTGATGTCTCCCGGGGGAGCTAGAGAATTGTCTCTTGTTTACAGGTAACTGATGAGTCACATGTATTTACATAGCAGTATATCAGCAGGATTTTAATGTTAGTGACAATGCAGGGCACAGCCGGTTCCCAGGTAGAGGGTGATTCACCACACCCTCAAGAAAGACCAGGCTGTTTCCTCCCCTGCTCTAGGGGAAGTGATCCCTCTCCTCTGGCACCGGATCTCCCCGCGGAGAGGCCAGATGACATCTCTGGCTCAGAAGAAGAGGTCTCAATAGGACGAGCTGAATCCAAACTGGTCTTGAGCCATGTTCTGCTCTCTCCTTGCTCTTCTCCTCGGCACATTCTTAGGTGGGTGCTTTTCTTTTTGAAAGGCATCCCTTCAAATCCTCACCCTCACCCTGAACCCAGAGTCTCAGCTGTTTTGTTTCTCTCGAGGACAATCTTCCAATTGCCTGGACTGGATCTGAGGCTTTTGTCCTAGTGGGCTAGTGTGCTGAGTCTCTGCTACCTCTATCCTCAGGGGAGGAGGTTGATCTTTTGGTCTCCCCTGCCTTGGTGACATTTGGAGCCCTTGGTTCTGCCCATACATCCCCCATGATTGAAGTCCGTGTGCTTGAGCCTTGGAAAGGCTGGAGCTGTGCTCTGCTGGGGTGGAAGACTGGCTGGGCTGGGGCGCTTCCTCACTAAAGGGTGTTTTACCCTTCTCACAGGTACCAGAGCTCAGACTATCCATCAATGGCCAACTAGCAAGGTACAGCTTGTGGGCAGTCCCCTGTCTCTGGAGTGCACTGTGAAAGGGGCATCAAATCCCAATTTATACTGGTACCGACAGACTGCAGGAGGGGCCCTCCATCAGCTTTTCTACTCTGTGAGTGTTGGCCAGGTAGACCCCGAGATGTTCCAGAACCTCTCAGCCTCCAGGCCTCAGAGTGGCCAGTTCTTTCTGAGCTCCAAGAAACTGCTCCTCGAGGACTCTGGCTTCTACTTCTGTGCCTGGAGTCTCACACTGCACCGGGTGGGGCAGACATCTGTGCAAAAACTCCACCTCTCCCCAGTCCTCCCCACCCTCCCCAGAAGCCCTCACTTAGGAGGGTGGAGGAGGTTTGCGACTGGGTTTCTGGCTGCTAGCCACGGCGACATCCAGAAATCAATGTGAATCAGGCTAGAATTCTCCAAGGAACTGTACTAAGCTCTGTATAAAAAGACTTATTCAAGCAAAACCTGTGAATTGTCTACCCATCCTCAAGTTTCCAGCGTGTAGAGGTTTGGTCATAGGCCAGCCCTCCAAACATGTGGTACTTGGTCTAACACCCTACATTGTCCCAAATTCCAGTTTGTCTGTACTGGATGTTCATGTGGCACATGTGGCTAATATAAGTCGGATACGCCCGTAGCCGTGAGGTGGACTGGTGAAGATAGGACGATGCCAACTGGGGTGACTTAATTGGTTAATTCCATCACTGGGATACTCCCCTGTCATTGATCTTTCTGCTGACACTAGGAAGTTTGTGGAGGCTTAACCTTGAGCTTTCGAACCAGGGAAGGGTGAGATGTTCAGTAAGGTATAAGTTAATGTAAGAGACATGCACTTAGGAATTTTGATTACAGTTTTTTTTTTTTAATTCCAGTTCTGCTGTCCCTTATCCCTTCCCTTGCAGCAAAAGAGGGAACAAACACAGATGGTGATCGAAGATACAAGAGACTGAGGATAATGAGGAGGACTATTGTATAATGGAAAAGTCCTAAAAAGGAGAAATGACTTGAAGAGGAAAAGGCTGGGAAGAGATGTCACGGTTACCTTGACAACCACCCATCCTTCATCTTTCATCCTTCTCTAGTCCTTATTCTTGAAAAGGTTTTCTTTCCTAATGTCCCTTCACCTCCACAAGGGGGCACAAGAATTCTTAAAATACTCTTTCTGGCCTTGGCCTACAACAATTCAGGAGTGTGTTTATTTTCAATGTCATTTAATCTGAGACAGGGACAGAATAGTCCAAGGGTCACTATTGAACTTGAAGGATCCACTATATATTAAGCAGCAATTATGTGCTGGACACAGTGAGCCATCCCAGGGACTAGAAAGAAAATGAAGGATACTCAGGATAGTGGTGAGCAAAGTCACAGCCTGATCAAAGCACTTGATCTTTTTGCCTAAATTTTAGTTGCTATGATCTTGAATTACTTATTTATTCTCTGTAAAATTTGCCTTAATTGATTGTTATGTGTATTAAATGAGATGGTCTTTATAAAACCCAATTATAAGGCCTACTTTTCAGCAGATAACTGTTTTCCTCTTTTTAAGCTTATAAGATATTTTAACTACAACTTTCCTCAAAGAAGGATTTATTTTTAAACCTTTAAATTTAATATTATGTAGTAAATTTTTAAAATGCTCAACATACTTGAATGACAAATCCATGAAACTTGTATCCTACATTGTGCCTCCTTGGTCTTTCCTGTTGGGGCTTTGTGCAGCCTCAGAATCCTTAACAGAGAAACATCCCAGGCAATCACCATTAGTCAGATGGAGTAGATAAGAGATTTGAAAGAGATTATTATTTATCCCTGTAAAATATTCAGAAAAGTTCTGGACAACTTCACAATGGAGATAAAATTTTAACTAGGTTTAGCAAAATGTCATTCCAAGAAGGAGAGTTGGCATGGGTGGAAATTATTATGTTGTGTGTATGTATGAATACATAACAACGAATCCCAACATTGTGTGTAATTATGATGCATCAATAAAAAATATGGTGGGGGGAGAAATGTGGAGATCTCAGTGGATGCTGTACATTCTGGGAAGACAGTGAGGAGAAAGTCTCAATGGTGGCACAGGTAGGTATGCTTCAACAGGTAAAGTGAAGTTACTTAAGGTGAGGCTTAAAAGCCATCTAAGTTTATCAGGGATGGGTAAAAATCCTCCATGCCTCTCTCTTGCACAAGGATGCTATTTCCATAACTGATTCTACCACATTTGGAACTTTAGAAATCCCCAGTCAGCACAACTGCAGAGGGAAAAGGAAACCAGCTCAGAGTGGCAGACGCTGATCTGCCATTTCTCACCAGGAATTCATCAAACTCACTTTCCCTATTGGTCACAATAAGCTGTTTCTTTTCTAGGAAAGCATCCAGGCAGAAACCAGATCTTGGCTTTGACTTTGTAGGTGTGCCGGGATAATCATGTACAAGCATCCCATTCCCTGGTCTTTGGCACGTGGAAGATCCAGGGCCACCTGTTGGTAGCCAGAGAAATGCCCCTCAAGTCACCTCATGTGGATCCCAGCCACCATGGAGTTGAGGGGAAACGTCCTAGGGCCTAGAGACAGTTTGGGGAAGACGCAGAAGGGCCAGTTTGGGAAGCTGCTGAGACACAAAGAGGGCTACTTCACATTTTTGTCCAGGATCATATGCCTTGAGTGGAGTATGAGAGGACCTTTTAATGGCTACAGAGTGGCGTTGGCCTGTCATGTGCCCTGTGATGTCTGTCCCCATCTCAGGGGGGTGATTTCTGCCTCTCTGGTTTTACATTCTCTTTTCTATTATGTTCTTCCTCCTCCTCTTACCCAGATGGAATAGAAAATCAAACACATGGACTTTGCAGGTTTTAGTCACCAGAGGATGGAGCTTAGAAAAACCCGGTCAGTGCTGCACACAGACAGCAGCCCGAATGTCCAGGGACTGTCCATTTTGCAGTCTGTTGATTATCTAGGCTCCCCTCCTTGTGACTCACTGTTATCTCTTCTGATGTGAGTGGAAGGAAGTGGGGGCAGGGTGCATGTGGAGGGAGGTGGCAGGGAGCTTGGGGAAAGGGGGGAGGAGGAAGTGCCTGAGTGATGTGGGACCCCAGGAACCCCAATGAGGTCAGAGCAGTTACTGCAGTTGCTCTCATTCTTCACTGTCTCCACGGTGCCCCCTGCAGCCTCTGACTTGGTGTGTGACCTCCAGCAGGTGTGAAAGATAGGTCGGTGGGCTGGAGCTGCAGGTGGAGCCGAGACACCCGATTCCCCCAGAGACCCCTTTCTCTGCTCTCTGAAGTTCTAGTTCACTGCCAGGGTACTAGTCAGAGGTTCTGGCAGAAAAGTTGGTATGGGAAGGACTTGGGGGCAGGATGTGGAGAGTGTGGTTTTCATGATGCTCAGAAGGTGGGTGGGGGAGGGACTTTCACAGGCACCCCAGATGTGGGACCTGGCTAATGTCAAACCACATCCTGTTGTGACTCCCCGAGATGGAGCTTGGGCAGGTGGCTGTTGTTACTTGGTGCTGATGTTACTCAGAGATAAACAGTCCAGCAGCTCTGGCTGGGCTGAGACACTCCTATCCCTTCCCCAATTGTCTGCACCAACCTAAAAAGCCCCGACCTGTATCTCTCCACTTCCTGACCTTTGAAGCAAGTCTAGGCTGCTGTTTCATATTGTTTTCTTCTCTCATTCATGGCTCTAGACCTCTTTCCTGGAGTAGGGCCAGGGAACTGGTGCCAGGGCTCCAGGTGCCTCTCATTAACTGTGGGGCTCTGGTATTAGCACTGTCCCTTTGAGACTAATGTCACACATGTACATGACTTGGGGCTGGGAAGAGCTTTGGTTCTTTGAGACACTACCCTCTTTCTAGCTTGAAGACCGTAGCTTTGAATCAACAAATCTAAGATAGAGCTTGAAGACACTACAGATCACCTTACTCCATTTTCTTATTTCACAAAGAAGGACTTGGAAGTCTAGAGACTATGAATGGGTGGCTTAGGGCCAGGTATCTGGGGACAGAGGGGGACCAGAAGCTAATTCTCTGTTTTGGCAGCTCCTGGACTTCAGACAAAGCTTAGGGAACACGGGTTTTCTATTGAGCTATGCTCTTGCTACCAATTTTAGGAATCAGTTTTAAGGAAGAAATGAAGCAAAATGAACATCTGAGATGCTGTGAGGATGGAGGGGTAAATATCACGGCTACAGAGTCAGAACCTGCAGAAGCCAGGCAAGCTGGAGAGATGAGCTGAAGAAATGTGATGAAAGTAAGCAAGTAGCCTCTGCACCCTTCCCCCACTAAAGAAAGAAACCAACAGCATGCACCCAGGAAGGAGAATACATGCCTCACAGGCAGCACATGTGAACAAAACCCAGAATTCTGAGTCAAAAGTGAGCTCTGAGTCAATGGGGCCAGGAAGGTATGAAAAATTAAAAAATTGCCCAAATGAAAACCAATATGTTGGATCTTGAGAATGAGGAGAGAAATCTCCCTTTTGCCCTGTGGGTCAGAACCCACCTGGTGCTCAGTACTTTTTTGAACACTTCCCTTCCAAAAAGATAGAAGGATAAAAGAAAAGTTAAATGTTTTCAGAAGACAGTGACAGGGCTATAGAGAGTATGAAGAGCTCAGAACTGTATCTGAGAACAAAGTGGAAGAAACTAGAACTGTCTAGGTTGAAAAACACCTTCAGGATAATGGTAATTATAACAACAGCTAATATTGTTGATGCTCTGCTAAGAGCTTTGCATGTCATGTGCGTTAAATAAGATAAAACCATCATGTGAAGTTAAGGTTGGGATTGAGCTCATTTTACACAAAGGAAAGCTGAGTCTTGGGTGGTCACTTACCCAAGGTCACAAAGTTGGGAAGAGATGGAGCTAAGGCTTGAACCCAGGTCTCTTTGGCTTCAATGTCCATATTCTTCATAGTCAAACTTTTTAAAGCTCTGACAATTTTGTACCTCATGTATTTCTGGAGTTTTGACTAAATCTGGGCACCCAAACTATCTTATGAAGGGCTTTCATAGGGGTATAATTATGACCAGTGAGAAGGACAAGGTGAGATTTATGTATACTTAAAGAGGAAGAAATTCTTCATACGGCTGTGCTACTCAGACAAGAGTTCTCTGTGGATAGTTCGAGCCTAACTGGGGAGGAGGAGGAGAGTCAGGATTCCATTATTATGTTTCTTTACTACCCAGAGTGTCTGCAATTCCAAGATCCAGGAAAATGCAGTCCCATCAGGGAGTGCCGGGGGCAGAGGATCAAGTTGTAACTGCCACTATGGCCCAGAGCCCTGCGGGGACAGCCAGGGGTCGCTAGTGCAAAACCCACTTACTTCCATTAGACTTGGGTCTCGTGAGGGTGTCGTGGGGACTAGGCCCACAAGAAGCTCTGGCCCAGTTTCCCCTCCAAGACCACTCCTCAGGCTCTCATAGACCTCTGCCAAGAGCAGTTGCAGAACAAACTGAAGGGACTTGGAAGAGTCACAGTTGTGGGCCCATTTCAGCTTGTGTTTGCTAATTTACAGATGCCACTTGCTGTTCTTTGGGACCCCGTCTCCCCGGAGCCTTCTTAGCAGCCCAGGTGCAACAGAGGTAAAGATTATAGATGGAGATGGTAGAGAAATGCATGTCGCTGGGACTTAGGGGAAGGGTGGGGTGCACCAAATGTACCTTGCTTATTTCAGGAGAGGACCAAGAATTGTCAGAATAAATCTTACGAAGAGACAGAAAGGTGGGGTGTGTTGAGGACGTCAGGGGCTTCAGATCCATCAATAAACAGAGCAAAACAAGAAAGGCTCTCAGATGTGAGCAGAGGTGGGAGACATAGATAAGGACAGGAACAGGGAATGTTTTGCATTTGGGGCCCAGATGAGATGCGTAACGTCTCAGATTATGGGATACCAAGGATTAGCAATCACCTTTCTGGAAAGCGCAGCAGTCTGCCATAGCAATGAGTGAACTCAAACCCAAACTGCTGTTCAGGCTGTGCTGCATTCTGCAGTGTGGGTCTTCCTACAGGCCGCTTTTTCCAGATGCCTGGTAACAGTGACCCTGTGATTAAAGTTTGAGGACTCATCCGCAGGTCAGTGGCAAACTAAGAATTGGCTTGTGGGTTTTAGCCAATCCCCATTGGCCTTCCTGACACTCTAATGTGTCTAGGGATACACACATTTCATTTTTATTTTCACACATGGTTTCAAGAAGACTCTCAGTATAACCCTGCACTGCAGCTTCCGTCCCTAACCAGAGTGCCCTCAAGAAGCTCCTCCTACCTGACATCTGGGGCTGTGCATCACACAGACTATCAGGGGCTCAGGTCCCACTGGCTTCTCCTTTCTGGGTCATTATAAAAGAGAGACATGGGGGGCCTGGGCAAAAGATGGAGACGCTGGTATCCAGGGCCTGTTGCCCTTAGCTCAACTTCTCTTATTCTAAAATCCTCTTTCTTTCTTCTTTGCCTCTTTCCCCCCAATCACTTCCTTAAAAGAAAACAAAGTCTTTGTCCCTTGGATGTTCCCAAGACACAAAGAACGTCCGTAACTCCACAATGAACAGTGTAGTAGGAAGATCTCTATGGCTACTGTCCTGATAGGAAGGTTCTTGAGAGGACAACATCTCATGCAGCCCCGCATCACAAGACTTCCCTTCCAGCTCCAGGAAGTTCCTATGATTACCTGACCCTTGGATTATTTCATCCCATTATTAGATGACCCTTTCCTTTCCTCACTGCCACTTAAATTCGTAAAGGTCACAAGTCAGTTCCTCTCTTGAAGGGCTAGCCACAGGGAGTTCAGCTGTGCCCCACAGGATAGTGGAGTGCTCCACCACCACCCCAGGACACTTTTCTAGAGGCACTTTGTTCTGATTCTTTCTATAAGTAAACATGCTTTTCCCCCAACACTGGTGTCACCTGTGGAGTTTGCTGCTGCTCCTGTCCTACATTCTGCCCATACTTCCCTAATGACATGGAACTGTAATTAGCCCCGAGGTCAGAACCAGTGCACAGGCCTGGGTTGATGAATCTCTTTAGTGTCTCCACGGCAGGAATAACTCTGGACCCAAGAACTGTCTCAGAGCTTCTTGTGTCCTGGTTTTTTGAGGAAAGTCCCGGTTCCCTTCTGTCCCTACATCCCATCTTCTCAGTGACATCCTCACTTTCAGTAGGATCCCAATTGGTAGAATAAATGATATGACTGTTCTACACATAACCCATTGGTGTTACGATTAACCTGAGGAAGAATGGAGAGGAGGCCTGGGATTGTTCCAGAAGAATATACTTAAATTCTAGATAAAGAGGTAGAGGCAGAAGAGACAGCTTCCCAGGGCTGTGAGTTGAGTGCTGGGAGCCGTGATGTTTGGGAGAGACAAGGAAAGGGCAGTAAAGACTTGGGGACTTTCCTGGGTCACTTGGGGTGTTGAGCAGGGACTAGATGGGGTTTTGACTCTCCCCATCTCTGTTACCCTGGACTGAGAGGGTGAAATGCAACTGGACTTTATCCTCTGGAGAAGATTCCTTCGTTTGTTCTTCACCTTGACCTGCTCGAAAACTCTGGGTTACCCGAGCAGCAACTCTGCCACACATTCCCACCTGCTAAGGCCTCTCCTTTCAGCATCCACAAGAGAACAACCACCAAACCCTCAGACCCCATTCTCTTCTGTGAGGGGCTACCCTCCCCCACCTCTGCCCTAGTCTAGCACTACAGCTGCTCAGCCCCTCACAGCTCTGCTTGGGCAAACCCCTGTCCTTTTACACCCCAGACCCTACAACACTCCATTTTCTCCAAAGCATTTGCTCGTCCCCTCTTCTGCTTAACTTTTGCATCTAATCTCTGAAAGGAATCTCCATAATATGCTTGCAGCTTCCCCATCTCCCCCCGCCCCTCCAGGTCTAAAGAGCAGGAGGCATCCTTTTGTGGATGCTGGAACAGGGCTAGAACCTGTTCCCTTTGCTGTTAAGCTGTTTTAGCTCCCATAGAAACAAATCAACAAATAAACAGCAAAAGCAACAGCCAGTTAAAAAAAGTACTACAGTTTGTGACATTAAAAGATAGTTTTGACTGATGGATGTTACTAGAATGTAATTAGCTCCTTAGGCCAACCCTAGTGAAGGATCATCCTTTCGTGGCCTATGCAAGTTGCCTCCATGACACCCCTCACCTCCACTTCTTAGAAACTGTCACAGATGTGTAGTATCCCTGCAGAACCATGCCTACCCAGAACCTCAGAATGTGACTTTATTTGGAAATCTGTCTCTGCAGAAGTCATTGATTAAGCTCTCTAGATGAAGCCATTTGAGATTTAAGATGAGCTTTAAATACAATGACTCATGTCTTCATAAGAGAAAGGAGAGGGGGATTTAGAAGCAGAGATACAGGAGAGAGCCCTATAAGACAGAGGGAGAGTGATGCTGACCGAAGCCTAGGAGAGGCCGGAGTCACCAGAAGAGAGAGAAGCAAGAAATGATCCTCCTGGGAGCTGTCAGGGAGCCCAACCCTGCTGATAACTTAATTTTGGATTTCCAGCTTCCAAATTGCAAGAGAATAGATATATATTGTTCTAAACCAGCTTGTGACACTCTGTTATGGTACTTTGTCATGTACTTTCTTTCTGCAGCCCTAGGAAACTAAACATTGAGGAATTAAGGCAAACTCCAGTGTGTATCTGTGGGTGCTGCCCTCCCTGGAGTTTGGGGGCAGCTGCTCCAGAATCACCATGACACCAGGAACAAGTACACCACCCTGGTTGCTAATTGGGAAAAGCTTCCAGAACAGCTGTCTTCAGAAGAACATGCCACAATGTCACCCCTTACCAGTTACTTGATCTGTGAACTATAGTTTCTATACCTGTAAAATGGGGAGATCCACACTTGCTTCCAATACTTACATGGGGCCATTTACTATTCTCTGCCTTCTCTATCTGATCACATGCATACACTCCATAGTATAGTGTTCCATCTTCATGCAAAGTTCACCCCTGTAAGGTAACTGTCTCCACCCTATAGGTGTCCCTAACACCATGTGCTTGGGGAAGTGAGATCTCCATCCATCAAGTGCAGGAACAGATAGAAGGGCTACTGTATGCATATGGCCTCAGCCTCCTTGGTCCTTGCTTCTGGGCGATTACTCATCCCAGATTTCATAGAACAGTTTTATCAACTCCATCTTCTCTAGGATTCCAGCCTAGATCTGCAGAGCAACACAAATCTGAAGTCCAAATCCTGAAATAAAACTGGAGGTGTTCAGGACATACAGACAAAACCTAAAGGGGTAACGAAGGACATTTGATCTGGTCCGCTTGATCTCTGTCTTGTGCTGGGAAGGGTTATACTTCACCATGATCTTCCCTCTCTGTCCTTGACTTGCTGGTTTTCCAGAGTCCAGCCACTGCCTTTCAGACTAATCTCATACTGGGAACTAGGAAAGTCTGATACAGTCCACAACTTTTGGGGACCCTCATCATAATGTACTGGAGGAAAGAGTCTTAGTCAGAGGAGGCAAGATAGTCACTCTGCATGCCTTTGGACATGCTGTCTTTTGCAGGTCAGAATGGAGGTCAATGAAGGGCAGAATGCCAAAGAAATCCATGAGACACAACCAGGCCCCAAATACCCATTTTTATTGGTAAAAAATGTTTCAGATTCAGGGCTATAAGCTCAATCTTCCCAGAAGCAGAGAGAAGGATGAGTATCCCAGTAGGAAGGTGATGAGAGGTGAAGAGTAACTCTTTAGGTCCATAGGTTGGATTAGGAACAGGAGAATCAAGGTGAGGCTGGAGAACAGCTCAAGACACGTGATCAGACCTGGCCTCAGCAATTCTTCTTCTTCACCTGAGAAAGAGAGGACATTGCCAGGGCCCAGGGGCCACAAAGCAGTGGGAGTGGAGCAGAGCGGGCAGAAGCTGGGCCTGACTAGAGGAGGGCTCCTTGTTTCTCCCATCCCCCAGTGGCATATTCTTAGTGAGTCTGCCTTTCCTCCTTGGCCTGCAGTCCCCTGCAGTCTCATTGGGATGACAGTGGATCAGGGCTGGAGCTGGCTCAGAGACCCCCTTACATCCCATGCATAATAATACTTCACCCCTCCCTCCACCCATCTGCTCCCTCACCCCTCTCCCTACCATGGCCATCAGCACCAGGGTGCTGACCAGCACAGCATACACAGTGGCCTTCCCCAGCAGGATCTCATAGAGGATGGTGGCAGACAGCACCCCTTGCTGATAGGTCACTGTTGGGACAAAGACAGAGCAGGTAAGTCCCTGAGAGCATGTGGTCTGGCCTGCCCCACACCCCATTGTCCAAGAGTTCTCTGTGTCCTGGGTCCAGAGACAAGACCAGGGAGATGAACAGAAAGGAAGCAGCTCACTCACCTGAGGTGACACCACAGTCTGAAAGAAAAGAGGGGAGAAAGATGGGTGAGAGACCTCATCTCCTTAAGCAGGTTGGAACCAAGTCAGCCTCAAGCCTGGTCCTGGCCAGTCCTCTCTGAGCCCTGGGACCATCTTTCTTCTCCTGGGACAAGGTCACCCATCATTCTTGAGTCCTATAATGAGTGGCAGCACCAAGGGGACAGAGGGGTACCCAGGTGCTGAGCTCCATGGAGAAAGGGGCCCCTAGCTCTTAGGCTATTGGGCAGAGGATGGGGAGGAGTTAGCCCTAGGTGCCCAGCTCCCCTTCCTGATGGCCTTTAGTCCTCTTCTCCACCCCCAGCCCTGCATCTAGACTTTCTGACTGTACCTCATCTTTGTGCTCCCCTGGTGCGGCCCCATCTCCTCACAGCCTCCCCAGGCCCTGCTCACCTGCTCGGCCCCAGACCTCAGCACTGACATTCTGGGTGATGGGTTTGGGCCCCTCCTCGGTCCACTCGTCTTCCTCTGAGAGCCCATAGAACTGCACTTGGCAGCGGAAGTGGTTGCGAGGGTTGAGCCAGAAGGTGGCAGAGACCCTCAGGCGACTGCTCAGGAAGTATTTGGAGTCCCTGGTGGCATTGGAGGGCTGAGGGTCCGTGCTGACCCCATTTTGCACCTCCTTTCCATTCACCCACCAGCTCAGCTCCACGTGGTCTGGGTAGAAGTCTGTGGCCAGGCACACGAGGGTGGCCTTTTTTTTCCTGTCGATCTCTGCTTCTGATGGCTCAAACACAGTGACCTTGGGTGGGGTCACCTTCTTCAGGTCCTCTGGAAAGTGAAGTGGGGTTGGGAACAGGGCTGCTGTGAGATCACTGTGGGTCAGGTGGAGACTCTATGTGTGCATGTTTGACCCTCAAGATAATACAAAGTTAAGTTGTAGAGGGTACTGTTTGCTTTGGGGGTGCAGGTGGTCAGTGTTCCATTCCCCTTTGGTGTTCTCTCTCTTCCTTGCCTTTCCTTTGAATTCACCTGAAGAACAGGCACTGTTCACTGACTGTCTCCCTTACATGGCTTATGAAAGGGCACTCTCTAACATTTGGGATTGTGTCCCTTCATTGACAATTATTTATTTCTCCTCCACAAATACAAGTTTACTTGCTACTTCTCATCATTTTATATAGTAGCTATTAAAATGGAGTCTTGGATAGAAATCAGAAATAACCGTAGCTGAATCCTAGAACTGATTTTTCCCATCAATGCAAACTCAGGACAGTCTTTTTCATGTCCCTGTGTCATTTTTTTTTCCTGCAGTTTCCTCTGCCTCCAAGTGCCACCCAAGTTTCATTCTTTGCTTTTCCTTGATTCCTTTTTGTTTCTGAGCAGTTCTATTAAACTGAAGCAATATACTTCTTATGAGAACCCATAGTATTCGTATTCTGGGCTCTGGAGAAAATTTATTTTGTCCCTTCCTCACAGTTCTATGGATATCACCTCCTTCCAGTGCCACCTCAGTTCTGCCTGCATACTTGCAATACAGGATTACAGGCTTAGAAAGACCCAGTGCCTGATGCCACCATTTCCAAATTCTAAATATCTTTTTAATAGTAGCTCTGGCATTTTTAGTTTAAGCTGGGCCTGCAAAATTTGTAGCTGGTCCTATCTTCATATGGTCAACCTCCCTTCACCCTACCTCCTTCCTTGCTAGTTAGTTATGCTTTTAGGTCTAAACTGGCAGAGACTGGGGTAAAATGATAATATCCTCACTTCTATCTTTCACTCTGTTTCAAAGACTCTGAGGTCGCTAGTACTCACACTAAATATTGTAGGTTAAACTGCCTAGAATGGGATCCTGCCAATTTCCAAGGGCAATATGGAGTGTACTTCTCTGACCTCACTCAGTCCCTATAATAAAATTAAAGTGCCTTAAACCATGTGAGCTATTCCCTAGGATATTTACCAATACCGCTGGCAGAACAAACATAAGCAGACCCCCACTACCCCTCAAAGGTTGTCTCTATGACTCTACTGGCCTGTGTGAATATAACAATGTGCCCTAGTGAGCTGCTGTTCGTATTCATTCTGCTATGGACTAGCCTCAGGCCATACTGTGAGCTTCCTCTTTGCTCTTCCCAGTCTACCTCTCGCACATACACAGCCCTCCACCCTGTTTCTATATTACGCAGAAACTGAAGCTCACATTTACCTTTTTCTTTTTACCTTTTTTACCTTTCTTTTTCTTTTTACCTTTTCCTTCTCTTTTCAACTGACCCTAGTCTAAATAATTTCTAAATGACTAAAATGCTAGGGATTTGGACCCAGCTTCATCTGGCTCAAAGTCTATCTTTCTCTACCCCAGCTGGTCACAGGAATCTAGAATTTCCTCAGGGCACACTTTAGTGAAGCTGAACCAGCCCCATTGGATCCAGCTTAATGACAGTTGGTGCCTGGAGTTGTGCTTATCATACAATCTGGTTAGTACACCAAGACTGTGAGTTATT
The DNA here is from genome assembly GCF_964194105.1 of Spermophilus citellus. NCBI lineage: Eukaryota > Metazoa > Chordata > Mammalia > Rodentia > Sciuridae > Spermophilus > Spermophilus citellus. Next base: position 219,664,748 of record NC_138184.1, on the reverse strand, counting down.
TCTCTGGCTTCAGTGTTCTCAGCAGGTGGTGTTTAAGGTTCCTTTCACCCCCAGAGCCTAAGATCTTCCAGGGAATTTTTCTCACCTCTCAGGCAAAATAACTGCATTTAAACCTGTATTTGTGATAAATGAACAGAAAGTCTGAGCTGTTTTAACAAGGATACCTAGAGTGAGTGACAGAGATTTCAGGCTAGTAGGGGTGGGATTTTCATCTAGGGAGTAAATACATCCCAGAAGCTGAGGTGCCCCCATTCCTGCCTGCACCTGTTTAATGACCAGCTATGAGCAGGAGTGGACACTGGGCCTCCACCCCTGCTTCAGGGGTCCCACACACTTAGGAGGAAAGAGATGGAGGGGTTTTAATATAATTTTAAATCTATACTGCCGAGCATCAGCTCGTTTTCTTGTTTTGATTCTTCTTTACCGACTCATGCTTATCTGGCTGTGGTGTTGGCTTCCCTGTTCCTCTCTTGTCTGGCAGCCTTTTTCTTCTCTTTTCAACTGACCCTAGTCTAAATAATTTCTGCCCCAACACCTGCCCGGAGCCCCGCTTTGGCGGGCACTACCCTCTTGGTTCATTCCTGCTGTTTCTGGGCATTCAGTTCTTTTTGCTTCTTAGCAGACATATCTCCCTCTACCTAGTCCCCAACCAGGCTTGCCCTTCTCTTTTTCTCCAGTCTAGCGGTTCTCGGAAGGGGAGTCCTACTAAATCGTCTCTGTCGCCCAGCCTGTCCCTAAACATCTCAGAAAAAGAGAGAAACTGGCCATGTCCTGTGTCCAGGTTCCTAGACCCTGAGCACCTCCCTACCCAACCTGTTCTTCACCAAGCTGCGGAGAAGCCGGGAGGTGAATTTGCAAAGCTGACCCCGGATCGCTAACTTTCTGCGGGCCCACAGCTCCCCTCCACCCCGCACCCATCGGGGGACCACGGGGCTCAGATAGGAAGGTGGGGGACACGCGCGAATCTCACCTATGACCGTGAGCCTGGTGCCGGGACCGAAGTACTGTTCGTAGGAGCACGGAGGCACAGCCCCGCGCGCAAACCCCGGCAGCGCCCGAGCCACTTCCCACCCCAGGGTCCCAGCCCCTGGCTCCCAGCTCCGGGACCGGTTGGCTGGAGCGCAGTTCCGGGAAAAAGGTGCAGAGGAGCCGGAGCAGCCCCCGGACCACGCCCTCATCCATCCGGATCGGCTCCCGAGCTGCAAGTCCCCCGACACTCACCCAGTACGGTCAGCCGGCTGCCAGCCCCGAAAGTCAGGGTACCGGCTCCAGAGCACAGCCCGGGGGCTCCCCACAAAAACTGGACCCAAGCGACCAGCTCCCGCCACCGTCCCCGCCCGCCGCCGCTCACCTAGCACCAGCAGCCGCGTGCCTGGTCCGAAGTACTGGGTCCCTTGGTTCACGGCCCCCGAGCCCGGCACAAAAACCCGTGCCACAGTCCCACCCTGTGCCCGGCGGCGGCCCCGGCTCACCTAGCACCGACAGCCGGGTTCCGGCACCGAAGTACTGAGTGTTTTGGCTCACAGCCCCCCAGAGCGGCACAAAAACTGGCGGCACTCCGGCGTCCCCCGGGGGCCCCCCACTCCTGCACCCCGGTTCCCCATGTGCCCCCGCTTACCTAGCACCGTCAGCCGAGTTCCTGGGCCAAAATACTGAGTATCTGAGCTCACAGCCTCCAGGCCCAGGACAAAAACCCGCCCGGCCCGCTCCTGCTGTCCCAGCCCCAGCCCAGGTCCCTACCCACCCTGAGCGCTCCAGCGCTCCCCCAGAACCCGGACCAGGGATCTTTGGGCTCAGGCGCCCAGGAGCGGCTCTCAGCGCAGCCTCACAGGGAGTCCACTAGCTACCCATCTCTCTCCATCCCACCCCACCATATCGTCCAGCTTCCTCCTTACCCAGTGCGGTGAGCTTGGAGCTTTCCCCAAAGAACCACTGTGAGCGAACTGTGTTCCCACAGCCCTGGGATCCCGTCACAAACCCCCGCTTTCCCCGCTGAAGGGCACTCGATGGTCCGGAGCCCACTTCCCTAAGTTGGCCAGGGTTCAGGGGGCATCCAGGCTGATCAGCCACTTCTCCTGGAAGCTGCCTGCCTTACCTAGCACGGTGAGCCGGGTCCCTGATCCAAAGAACTGCTCGGCATAGGAGCACAGTGGCAAGGTGCTGTCAAGAATTCCTGCTCCTTGCCTTCCTCACTAAGGCCAGGAGAAGGGGAAAGGCTCGCCCTCCCTCTCCTCGGTTTTCCACTTCCCACCTCTAGACTTAATTGGACAAAGTAAAGGATATTGCAGAGGTCACCCCCGATTAGATGAGAATTCACTTGGTTTGGGGATGATACAGTGAAGGTGAAATCTGATGGGGTGTTGGTAGTGTTGGGTAGCCTGGAGGGTTTTAGACTAAACCCTGCCTCTTACTATATATATATATATAACCTGTAACCTCTCTGACCTCAGTTTCTTCATCTGAGAGATGGGATAGTATCTTTTCTACAAGGTTTTTACGAGTTTTAATTATATTTGATGCAGTCACAAGTACTTTGCCAAGGGCAAGTTTTATGAAAAATACTGAATAGCAACCCTACTTAGTTGCCTTGCCCTTCTCATTTAAGGAAAGCTGTGAGCAGGGAGATAACACAGGTATTCACTCAGTCTTGGACCCTGCTAGACAACAGTAGGGACCAGCAGCACAGACCTCTGCCCATCTGGTAGCTGCTTTCCCCTGGCTAGAGGGTATATTTTCTGGGTCAGGGCTTTTTGTAAAAGCATCTCCTCTACTTGAATCATTGTGCTCCCCCCACTCCCCACAATGTTATATTATGATACAAAAATGTTTCTTCCCCATTGGTGCCCCTCCCCCAGCCACTGGGCAGAGGCAGAAGGTGCAGGTGGCAGAGGTTAGTCTGAGTGGGGCTAGGCAAACACAAACCCAAGGTAAATCTAAATTGGGGAGGGGCTTGTGGCTGGTTATTGTGCTAGTGGTGGTGTGGTAATGAGGGCAAAGAGCCCCTCCCTGGAACATGTGCCATTCTGAGGAGATCATCTATGTCATTGGGTCTCCCTTCTGGGACTCACTGTGCCCACCTGCTCAAACTGGCATTTATAGTGAAGTAGATAAGCGTGGGGGAGGGGGGGGACAACTTTAACAGAGCAATCCATGATGCAGGTGATGGCAACTTGAGGCACAAGGACAAACAACTCAGAAACCGCAATACTTCCTATTGCTTCCTGGACAAAGTCCACACTCCTTATTTATTTTTTCCACAGGTATTTAGTGAGCATCTATTCTGCATCAGGCCGCATGCTATTTGCAACGGTAAGAGTAATTTTGATTACTCCTACCTCTGAGCCTTCCAGCTAAATTGATAGACCTAATATGTTTGGGCTTTTGTTCATACCTCTAACTTGGTATTACCACTCTCTAGTGGACGGCTGAGCCCGATTCTTCCTTTGAAGAGTTTACCATCTCTTCAGACTCTTCCTTGATTATCCCAGCCCAAGTTAATTGCCAGTCTCTACATGTTAGTGGACAGCTCAATTGCTGTTTCAATGCATGTTCTTGAATTCCAGGTCTTTGTAGTCGTGACTTAGCTCCTTTATGAACTGGGGGACTATAATTGGGATACCTTTATTTTCTTGGAGGTCAAAAGCAAATCACTGCAATGACATGTGTTCAATGAGTAGGTGTGTAAATATATTCATATGTATACATTTGTGTACATATATGCACAGACACCTTTTGAAAACATGCACATGTTGCATTAGAGAGAAACAGCTGTGTGGTGTAGGGAGATGGCTATGTCAGTAAGGACTGGTGATGATGCTCCTGAATTGGGTCACTTTGGGTTCACTGTTTATTCACTGACTATTCAGATTCCTATCTGGTGTCTACACTGAACCAAGGCATCAGGCCATATTCCAGGGATACTATCATAAAACAAAAGAACCTCCCAGTCAAATGGGGGTATCAGACAAGAGGTCGTTTCCATTAAGTATGTTGAGTCAGGAAGGGGAGGCATCCTCTGCATCAGGCACTTGGATGGTGTAGTTCATCCAGTCTCAGGGGAGAAAAGGGGAAAGACAGGGCGATGAAGGGCCCGAGAGGCTTTTGGGAAGGAAAGAGATCGAAGTCAGATCCTGAAGGCCAAGTAGAAGTCATGAGAGAGAAAGAGTGCTGTCATTCCAGCCAGGATGGATAGGAGTATCCTGTACCCAGTGACCTGAGCAAAAGGCTTAGGGGTCCAGACATAGGAAGATGGGTGGGTAAGCATGGAATAATGAGATAGAGTTTATACTCTCATCTGTATGCCACCTAAAAGACTGGGACTACATCACCACAGTGACCAGGAGACACCAGAGAGCTTCCCAGAGGTCTCTAGACCTAGAAATAGGGCTGATTTTTAGTTTTAGAGAACTTTATTTTCTATCCTTATAGGCAATCATTTTCACACCAATATAATCAACTAAAGGGAAATTCATCAACAGATTGTAACTTAAACTGTAAGACACATCTTCCACTGAAAATAAGTTTCCAAGTCAGTGCATTCTCTTATTTTCAGCTGGGAAACCTATGTGGTGAACTAATGGAGAACAAGTGTAATCTAGGAAGTGACTGGAAGGATATTGGGTGACATATAGGGAACCAAGCCTTGTCAACAAGGATTATATGACCAGTTGACAGATGGACACATTTGTATGGGTCTGCTGTTCCTTGGAGCACATTTGTCCAGGGAAGGAGAGAAAATTGCTGTACTCCGCCTCTCCATAGACTATTCTTGGTATATAGTCTTCAACTCCCATTACCACCTTTTCACATTTAATTAATCTCTCCTGTCAATCACAGGGGGGTCCCTGACTTTTCTGACTGGAGGGTTCTGCCTTTTCTTGAATGCCTGCTGTTTCTATCCTGACTAAACGGGAAGAGCCATGGGGAATTCTGAGACAGAAAAGAAGCAGAAATATCATGTTAGGCCAGAACAGGACATTTTATTTGTCTGATCATCTAAGCATTCTAGGATTCCTTTGGGTTAGGGAAATTTAAGCAAAAATGATCAAGTGAGCATGCCTATAGGGGATAGATATTGGGGTCAGGAGAGGGATAAAATCCCTTCAGAAGCATTGGCAAAGGAGAATCCATGCAGCGCCATATTGGGTTGAAAGTTCCTGGCTGCACCTCCAGAGATAGCTTCAGGAATCCTTTCTCTTGACCTGCAGCAGGGGAGGTGGGGATTAAGAAGAAGTGGAAGGGCCATTGACCAAACAAACAGTAAGTCTCCTCACAAACCCACTGGTTGTTTGGGGGACCACAGATTTTTCTTCCTATTAGGACTCTGGAGTCTCAGGTTGTCTTTCAATGTATATGAGTAAAGCTCCTTCCTTCCCTACCACCGTAAATGATCCTGAGGGTCTCTATATCTGTGCTTCCGAGTTTGGGTTGTGAGATTTCCTGTAACATGCCTGCCCCATCCCACCCTCCTCCTTACCATGGCCATCAGCACCAGAGTGCTGACCAGCACAGCGTACACAGTGGCCTTCCCTAGCAGGATCTCATAGAGGATGGTGGCAGACAGCACCCCTTGCTGATAGGTCACTGTTGGGACAAAGACAGAGCAGGTAAGTCCCTGAGAGCACGTGGTCTGGCCTGCCCCACACCCCATTGTCCAAGAGTTCTCTGTGTCCTGGGTCCAGAGACAAGACCAGGGAGATGAACAGAAAGGAAGCAGCTCACTCACCTGAGGTGACACCACAGTCTGAAAGAAAAGAGGGGAGAAAGATGGGTGAGAGACCTCATCTCTTTAAGCAGGTTGGAACCAAGTCAGCCTCAAGCCTGGTCCTGGCCAATCCTCTCTGAGCCCTGGGACCATCTTTCTTCTCCTGGGACAAGGTCACCCATCATTCTTGAGTCCTATAATGAGTGGCAGCACCAAGGGGACAGAGGGGTACCCAGGTGCTGAGCTCCATGGAGAAAGGGGCCCCTAGCTCTTAGGCTATTGGGCAGAGGATGGGGAGGAGTTAGCCCTAGGTGCCCAGCTCCCCTTCCTGATGGCCTTTAGTCCTCTTCTCCACCCCCAGCCCTGCATCTAGACTTTCTGACTGTACCTCATCTTTGTGCTCCCCTGGTGCGGCCCCATCTCCTCACAGCCTCCCCAGGCCCTGCTCACCTGCTCGGCCCCAGACCTCAGCACTGACATTCTGGGTGATGGGTTTGGGCCCCTCCTCGGTCCACTCGTCTTCCTCTGAGAGCCCATAGAACTGCACTTGGCAGCGGAAGTGGTTGCGAGGGTTGAGCCAGAAGGTGGCAGAGACCCTCAGGCGACTGCTCAGGAAGTATTTGGAGTCCCTGGTGGCATTGGAGGGCTGAGGGTCCGTGCTGACCCCATTTTGCACCTCCTTTCCATTCACCCACCAGCTCAGCTCCACGTGGTCTGGGTAGAAGTCTGTGGCCAGGCACACGAGGGTGGCCTTTTTTTTCCTGTCGATCTCTGCTTCTGATGGCTCAAACACAGTGACCTTGGGTGGGGTCACCTTCTTCAGGTCCTCTGGAAAGTGAAGTGGGGTTGGGAACAGGGCTGCTGTGAGATCACTGTGGGTCAGGTGGAGACTCTATGTGTGCATGTTTGACCCTCAAGATAATACAAAGTTATGTTGTGGTCGATACTGTTTGCTTGGGGTCACTGTCCCCATCTCTGTCGCTCTCCTTCTATCCTTATCTCATGTACAGGTACTGCTTACTGCACACCCCCATCTCCCTAAGGACATGATTTTTTTTTTTTTTTTTGCTTTTGTTATTTCTCTTACTCTGGGACTTTTTTGCTGATCTTTCAAAAAAAAAACTTATCAGTCTGTTTTTTTCCTAGTTCAGCATCATGCTGAGAACATAGATAATGATTTTCAGACTCAGAAACAGTCAGTGTACCATTTAGTGAGCCTGGATTTTGAGGCAGAGAATTCCCATCAGCAGCATGATGGAAGGAATCAAATTTATTTTTTTCTAATTATAATTTTTCTTTTTTAAAAAATGTGGTATTAATTTGTTTCAACAATACCACAGATTAGAATAAGCCTTTCTTGCCCAGAAGACACACTTTCCTCATTGTGTTTATTTTTCAAGCAGGTGTGGTGGCTTGCCCAGAATGGCTATACTTCTATGAAAGACCTTGTGCATTATGAAAATTAGTCAAAGCCTGATTGCTGTTATAAACACATCACCAGGTCCGTCGGCCATTTCAGCAAAAGGCTCACACTGGAAATCTCTGGGTACTTTCACACGCTTGGCAGATGAGAGGGAAGAATTTCTGGAATCATTGGAAGGCATTACCTCGTGTGATGCCTCATGAGGAACGGAAGGGACCAAATCCACTGTGCATGCACCTGCTCTTTTGCCAGAGTTTGCTGCCCTGTTTGGCTCTGCTCTGACCATAGTACATAAATGTGCCATGCCAAGGTGACTCCACTCTGTCTAAATTTGAGAAATGTTTGGGAAATTTGAGGCACAGGTTTGGAAAAAGACAAACACTATGATGATGCAGGGATGAAAATTAACACAAATGCAAGTTGTCAAATCAGTTGAATCCTTTATAAAGGATTTTTACCCATTTTACATCTCTTAGGGAGCTAGAGATGATTTAAGTCATCTTTCAAATGGAATGAACCATCATACCCTACGCTGGGACGCATTCCATTGAACCCAGGACTTGGAATTCAGTGATTAGCACTTTCAATTAAATTTTTTGGCTTGAGCCCCTACCAGCAGGGCACTGTCTTCCCAGGGACCCGTCCTGGCATGACTTGGTATCCCATTATTTCAGTACTGTTTCCAGCCCATTCCCCTCACCCACCTGCTTCTTCCAAAGCGTGGCAATGGCTCTGTTAGGGTTACAGGATGGCCCTTTACCTCAACGTCCCAGTGAAAATGTTGAGATCTGAGAAAATAGGGTCTCCAAACTAATTTTTTTTTTTGCCTTTATACTTAACCTGTTGCTGAGATGGGGTAAGTTTCCCGTTGTAACGGTCTATTGAGACTTCTCTCTCTGATACCCACGAAGCCCAGCACACCCCAGAGACTCCCTGCTGCTCCTGCAGTGCCATGACATGGACTATGTCCCCAGGCCTCAGGAGCAGCCCTTAAACCACGCTGGCCTCACCAGCCTGGGCCCTACTGCCTCCAGGGCAATTCAACCACCCCAGAGAGATGAATGTGGCTCTTCTGAGACTGGCAGTGGCAGACAGGAGGAGAGTCAAGCAAGCCCACAGGTCTGTGCTGGAGGTTTATGTTGGGAAGGAGTTTAACATAGGCGACAGAGCTAAGTAACCAAAATGGGGTCAACAATGCAGAAATGGAGAAAGGAGAGGAAGGAAAGAATGGAGATGAGCAGATAGAAAAGAGAAAACAAAGCAACACACCTAGTAGGGAGGTAGAGGTAAGGGAAGTCTCAGAGAACAAATAGAAAGAGAGCAAACATAAAGCCCGAAGGTGAAGGAAGAGGCTCTCAGGCTGGAAGCTGCGGCAGACACAGAACAGCAAGCGACTGGGTCCTGGGAAGGTAGGGGAGGGCACCTGGCTGCAGAGCTCTGATATCTAAGCTTATGCCCAACACCCTTCCCAGATCACTGTGGTCAAAACAAGCACCCCTAGACAGAAATGGAGCCCCCATACCTGTCACGGTGAGCCTGGTACCAGTCCCAAAGAAGAGAGGTGAAGTATTGGCGCACAGCTACAGGTGGCTGGGTAAAACCCTGTTGGGGGTTCCAGCCAGAGGCAAGCCTTTGCTCCCCAGAGCAGAGGGCCGGCCGCCTTTCTCTGCCTGCACCCAGGGCAGAAGTCCATTAGGAAGAATGCCTAAGCATACTATGCAGTGAGAGGAAAGGGAAAGACAGGAGGGACGGGTCAAAGAGGTTTAGGGGGAGCAGACCCACGCACGAGAAGGAAAGATGAGCAAAGAAAGTAGGAGCGGATCACAGACTGAAGACTCGGAGGACAGAAACAGAGGTGCCGACCCAGCCCCACACCAACCCTGGCAAGTCAAGGAGTAAAGGAATCACCAAGTCCCCGTCTACCAGTGCTAGGAGAAGTGGAGACTGACTCTGAAGGACAGTGGCCCTACCACCCCAGTCCTGCAGCTTACCTAGGACAGAGAGTCGAGTCCCCTCTCCAAAATGCTGTGCCTGGTTGTTACACAGTAAAACACAAGGGTGGAAAACCCCAAGGAGCTGCTGGAGTGGACTCCACCCTCCTACTCTCTCTTAGCCCAAACCCCGGCTGTGTCCTCAGTGCCTGTCCCCTCCAGAGTCCTCCTAGAACTCCGATGTAACAAGGCACTACTCCAAAATAAACCTTTTACGTACCTAAGACAGACAGCTTGGTTCCATTGCCGAAATAGAGTTTTTCGTTGGTGGCACAACACGACAGCCTGGCAGAAAAACTGCCCCCTCCTCCTGCCGGCCATTCCCTCCCCCCAAGCCTACCACCTGCTCACCTCTCCCCGTCTGTGGAGAATTTTACGTCTGAAGTGGAAGGCAGGGCAGACAACCTTAAATGTCATGATTAGGGGACAAATGTGCCCTATGGGGTCCCCATCCTTCTCTCTGTGTCTGTCTCCTTTCTGTGTGAAGGAGACAAAGAGCAGGACCATGAAGATGGTAAGAGCAGAGCCCCTGCCACCTATCTTGGTCAGAACAGGCACCTTGAAGGAACAGGAGATGGACAAGGTGACTCCTTCCCAGCTAGTTCATCTGTCTCCCTAGTACCGTACCCACGAAATGTTGGATATGGATTCCCTGCATGTCTACATCCAGACAAGAATTCAGATCTTCCCAATAAAAATACATTGTAACCCAGGCACATGAAATAGAGGCTCCATCTGGTCCCCAGCCCTCCAAACCTGATTTACTTACCTACAACAGTGAGCCGGCTTCCCTCCCCAAAATAGACTGTGTTTCCAGAACACAGCCTCCTGGGTCCACTTCAAAACCTCCCATTGTCTGCTGAGCTCAGCTGGGATTCAGGGAGAGGCTGGGTGTTCAAGGTCTCTTTCCTCACACAGAACACCCTGCTTCACACACCCCCATGCCCTTCCAGAGCCTGCCCAGGACCCTCGCAGGTGAGGAACAGAGACACAGCATGGCCTGCTCCAAGTCTAGGGCGAGGAAAAACAGAAGCCCCTCCAGACTCACTCGCCAACGAGGGAGATGGACAAGTTGGCAGCTCCTTCATCACTGCCCAGTTCTCAGTCCCCTACCTCAGGAGGGACAGCGCCATTTCCTTTTTCTTTGCCTGCTGCCTTCCATCCCAGACTTAGCTCTGACTCCACCAAAAATCTACAGACCACCTGGGTGGATTTGCCCTCCCGGGGAGCCTCTTCTGAACTCAGTCCCTGGCACGAGAGGGCCTCTCCTTCATATTTTGACATTTCCCAGAACAGAGTCTACCCTCATCGAACAAGCCCAGAGAGCCTTACCTATGACCGTGAGCCTCGTTCCCGAGCCGAAGGTATAGTCATAGTTGGCACATCCAAATATAGGCGCTCAAAAATGGACACCTGAGACCCACTTTTCCCAATAAGGGAGCTGAAAATTTACCCAAGAGATACCTTACCTACAACCGTGAGCCTCGTGCCTTCTCCAAAGAAGACTTCTGTGTTCGCACGGTGACGTGGGGCAAGGAGGAAAATACAGTCCCGGTGCAGAGAGAGGAAGCCCTGGGTAGGATCTGAAGGACCTGGATGAGGAATGCCCTCTTCTGCTTTGTAGATTTTGTGTAGAAAGACATTTTCAATGCTTTACTCGTGGGACCACGGAACATGACAGCGAACTTCTGCCCTTTTCTGGAAGGATACCCATCCAAAAGCTCCCTCTCTGGGGGCCCATTAAAGGGACTCAGATGTGCAGAGCAGGTCAGGGGCCCAGAACCTATGACAACTGCATCTGTCAAGGGCTGGGTATCCCTGGCATCCTCTTGAATCCTCTATAGAACCTCTGATACACCTTCCCATGACCTGGGCTTGGCAAGAAGGGATCTCCCTGCATCCTTCACCTGTGGTGCCACGAGGAATTCTTGTCTCTGGGTTCTTTCTGCATGGGAAGCTCCAGTTCTGATCTGGGCCTGTCTTTGTCCATGACCTTGGCCTGGCATGTGGTCAGGTGTAAGGCAGAAGCATTCTGAGCCCAACCACACCTGGGCCTGGGACCCAGGAGATGAACAGAAGGGCTGTGGATGTCGGGACAGGCGGAAAGGTTTTTGTAAAGGCTTCCCATAGAATTGAATCACTGTGGCCCCCCCTGTCCCCACAATGTTACAGCTTTATACAAAAACGGCTCCTCCCATGACCCCACCCCTCAGAGGCTGAAGCAACCACCAGAGCAGCTGCTTCTTTGAGGGGGTAGAGACAGGAGGGGCAGGGGACATCACCCCCCATTGTGGGGAGATGGTGGGGCACAGACCAGGCTGGGGGCTCCCTTCTTACCCCACTTGGGGCTGTGTGACTTATAGAAATGTTTGCTGAGGGGGCTGGTTTCCCTGGTATCCCCACCTTACCAAGATGTCGTCACAGCAGGGAGCTACTCTGTCACAAGTCCCAGAACCACCCCTCACCTCAGCCCCGCCCCAAGAACAGACCCCTCTGGACTCAGACTGTCTCTTTAGCCAATCCTGAGCCTTTCAGGTGGTCAGCTGGGTCCCAGAGTTCTGTGGAAAATTGACCACAAGCTACAGAGAGCAAGGACTGTTCTAGATACAGAAAACAATAGCTGTATTTCCAGGGACCAGTTTGGAATGAGAGGAGATCACAGGCAGCGTCAGCCATCCTGACCTTCACTGTTGGCCTCAGAAGCTCAGTTAGGTAAAGGGAGCAGGGGAAATCCTGTGGGGGCTGGATGGAGAGCACCTTCAAGGCCACTCCACGGTCACAGCCTTTGTGCTCTCTTCCCTGAAGGGAGACATTTTAAATGGCAGGTACCTTTTCCCCTCAGGCACAAGATGACTTTGAAATTTAACCTGCATTTGGGTGGCCTGGATACCTCTCCCCAGTTGATACTTCCTTTTTTGCTATGACTTAAAATCCAGATGAAGGAAAAAGGCAAACGTGACTAAATAATAATGACACATTTGCACAGAAAAATAGAAAAAAAATATCAAAAGAACGTGGGGGAGAGATTTGCAATTCACACCCTCTGTGCTATTTCCGCCAACATGTGATAAACTCCTAAAAATCAAGAAAATAATCCAACAGCCCTATAAAAAAGGGCAAACAGCAGATGGTTCAGAGGAAAAGAAATTGAAATGGTACTTAACTATAGGGAAAAACTATCACAGCAATAATGTAAAGTAAAAATCCATTGAAATAATACTTTTCACCAATTAGACTGACAAAATGAAATCCTGAAGGCCGTCCTTCCCAGGTAGCATTTGGTGAAATAAACACATTAACATGCTGTTTTGCTGGTAGGAATACAAATGACACACCACATGTGAAGCAACTTGGAAGCAAAAGCATTTGCCTTTTCATCCAAAAGTCCCACTAGGGGAATTTATATTGTAAACACTGTTGCATACAATTGAAGGAGGGAGAGATATTTGCACCGTTTAGAAAAGTAAAATATTGGGGAAAATCTCAGAACAGGATGGGATCAATAAACTGTGATATGTTCCCATAATGGAATAGTATTAAATGCTAAAAAATTAATAAGATGCTTGGAAAGATCTTGAAGATAAATCATTAACTGGAAAAGAGCAAGCTGCAGAACTGCACAGACGTATTCTACCATTTTGTCCAACAAAGGGGGGAATCGAGAATTATACATTTGTTCAGTTAATTTTTTACAAAGAAACATGGGAAGGATACAAAAGAAACTGGTAAGAGTGAATACCTATGAAGGATAAATGGCAAGGGCAGGGACAGTGAAAATACAGGTTACATCTCTTGGTATTAACTTCATTGTGTTATTTCCATTTTGAGACTAGATAACTATATTATTTAAAATTAAACTTAAATTAATAAAATTTAAACAAGAAAGAGAAACAAAATATCACTTTGAATAATATATAAAAATATCCTATTTAAAAAAGTAATGCTTTTTTAAAAGCATATTTTAATTTACAGAGCCATTGTTTTTTTTTTCCCAAAGAGGATCATTTTATATAAGGAGCAAATTCATGGTCATGAATTCAGAGATCAGTGGAATTTCTAGTCCTGTAGGAAGCTTGTGAGAAATGCAGACTTCTAATGAATCCTTATGAGCTTGAGTTAAAACCTCTATGATTAGGTTTACCAACATATTTAAATTAAAAAACAGGGAGAAAATTCTCCTGGGTATTTCTGTCACAGTGCCAAGCATGGGACCCATAGTTGGTTCCCTGATGGAAACTGGACAGGTGTAAGCCCTGGAGAATATCAGAGTGCTAGCCAGGGGTGCCCTAAACTGGGTACAGGGCCTGGGTCTTAGAATTTGGTAAGGAAAGTGGGAGACATCTGGTTATTTGCCTCATTAATTGTGACAGATCTCACACCACCAACAGCCTGAATAAAAGGTTGATTGCTTCCATTGATTGCAAAGTAGTTAAGTTCTCTTATTTATTTTCTTTCTTCATTGAGGCATAGACTTTACTTTGATCTATTTTCAAGTAGATCTGTTTTCCTGTCTTATTCACCCCTTTTGCCTATCAATAATTTACTCGCTAAATTAGTTTCCCTTTAATCATCTGAGGACCTTAATCCCAACTAGTCTTATGATATCATAGTATCTGATGGAGCTTTTCTTAGTTTTGCTTCTTTGGACATTGAGCCCTAATGCATACACAACTTATTCTTTCTTTCTTTCTTTCTTTCTTTCTTTCTTTCTTTCTTTCTTTCTTTCTTTCTTTCTTTCTTTCTTTCTTCTTTCTTTCTTTCTTTCTTTCTTTCTTCTTTCTTTTTTTCTCTTTCTTTCTTCTTTCTTTCTTTCTTTCTTTCTTTCTTTCTTTCTTTCTCTCTCTTTCTTTTTTTCTCTTTCTTCTTTCTTTCTTTCTCTCTGTCTCTTTATTTCTCTCTCTCTCTCTCTCTCTCTCTCTCTCTCTCTCTCTCTCTCTCTGCCAGGTAAGAGTAGTATACACCAGTTGATTTGAGTCCATGCATCTATTTGGACAGCAGGAGGCAATCTTTCCTTATTTTTTAGAGCTCAGTACATGCAATCTGGGCTTGGCCACTTGAGGGGGTCAGAAGAATGTGCAGAGCACTGGTGGGGACAGGAGAAGGATGCAGGATCTTTCTGAAGTTGTATATTGTGGGGCAAGGGGGAGAGACTGGGACACATACAATTAACATTTTACACATCTGTAATTCTTGAGAATGCTCAAACATGTTCATAGGTTTGTTTCAAACTCTTTCCCCCCACCTACTCAATTTTTTGAGTTGAAGAGATGAAAATTAAAGAGGCTAAAATGAGCTGCCCAGTGATGAGAAAGAGGTGACACCCTACTCCAGACTTGAGTTCCCTGCTAGAGTTCCCTGCCCTCAGGAAGCCTACCCCCTGCATCCCAATCCGACTGCACTCCCACTGGCCCCACTTAAGACCAGGAGAACTTGGACAAGTTACCACACTGCTATAAACTCCAGTCTCCTTATTAAAATGAGAATAACAACAACAACAACAACAACAAAAATAATAACCACCTCATGGGACTGCTGTGAGCACTAAATGATATAATACATCTGAAGATTTATCCTGGTGCCTGAATAGAGTCAGTAAAACCACGAGCTACTACTATTCTTTTCATAGAAAGTACTGGCTTAGGGATTTCTCTACCACGCTGGATCTCAAACTTTCATGTGATCAGAATGACCCAGAAGACGTGTTAAAATGCAAGTTCTTGGGCTCCATTCCAGAACTTCTGACTCAGTGGGTCGGGCAAGGGGCCTAGCATTTGCATTTCTCACAAGGTTCCTGGTGATTCTGGTGCTGTGTTCCAGGGACCGCTCTTGCTCTTTGAGAACCATTCTTCTGAAAGTTTCCTTCCTTTCTCAGAACCTGTTTTTCCTTTTACTCTTTCTTTATCAATCACTAGGTGCTTATTCTATCCTGGGATTTGTCTGATCACTGGAGATATCTGCATGAGTAGGGCCTGATCTCTTGTCAAAGTCCATGCCAGGATCAGCTCAGCCACTGTCTGGGCACCATGGCAGAGGCATGGCAGAAGTGGGAAGAGAAGGCGGATGCCTGACTCAGGTCCGAGGCCATTGGGACCAGCATCAGGATGCAAAGAGAAGGAGGCATCAGGGAAGAGTTTTCTGAAGAAACTGGAGAGAATGAGGCAGGGCATCCATGCTGATGGAGTCATGGTGTCCAGAGGTAGAGGCTAGAGGTGCATGGCTTGTTGGAAGAGCCACCAGGACTTCTGAGTGTTGGAGGAGAGCTGCAGAGCAGCAGGCAGAACAAGGACCCTGCATTTCCATTATAAGGAGGTTCATTCTGAATGCTGTGGGAAGCCAAGTACGGTGTGAACCAAGTACAATGAGCAGGAGCAACTGAGCTGCGTGGAAGGGAGCAACAGGGGGAGCCCCTCAGGAGGTTCAGGGAGTCAGGAAATGGGCTGGAGAGACTGGTCTCATCACTTCAGATGGACATTGCAGCAGGAGAGAATGGGAGGCAGGACTGTGTGCACATAGGCAGATGCGGTGTTCCCCGGGTCAACCATCTGCCGGGTGTTGGGCTTGGGCAAGCTAATAACCTTCTCTTAGCCTCTGCTTTCCATCTGCACCACTGGAATAAAAGCCACTCTGGAAGGGAGAGAACTAAGTGTGCAAACACCTCTAAAGCCCTCAGGACTGTGTGTACATCATGGTGTATACATATTACGTGGATGAACCAAAGGCAGACCTCTCAGGCTGTGACTGATGGACACCTAGCGAGCTCTGCTCTCCTTCCAGACCCTGGGCAGGTGGTTGGGAAATGGCTGATGGGCTCTTCTTTAAGTTGGACATCTGCAGGTCGGAGGGAGTGCAGCACTTTGTCCACCAGAATATGGGTGAGGGGATTGGGAGCTGAGGTGATCAGGGCTGAGGTTTGCCTAGCTGTGTTTGCTCTGGGTACAAAGAAGTTCCTGCTGAGTAGAGAAGACAGGATCTTACCTACCAACCAACCCCACACGCATCAGCACAGTCAAGACCCACCCGAGCACCAAGGTCAAGGAGGCTCTTTTCACACACCTCTGGGAAACGCATTTTTCTTGAGAAAATAGATCATCCTGCCTGTTGTGTCTTATTATTATTACTATTTGGGTTTCAGGTCTTCATATGCTGTAATCTAGTATTCCCTGGAGATTATTTTGAGAACTGGGGCCTCTGCTCATCATCTCTCAGGAGAGAGCTCTGTCTGACCTCAGAGTGGAGGATGCTTTTGAGACCAGAGGTTCTGGAGGAGCAGGCACAGACACAGGCAGTGAAGATAGAGCAATTTTATTGGCAAGGTGACTTCAGAGGGACAGGCATAGGGACTTTAATTGGCAGCGATGGTCTTCTGGATCCAGTCCACATAGTTGCACACCCTGGTATAGACTCCAGGTTTGTCCTTCAGGGCACAGCCATAGCCCCAGGAGACAATTCCCTGAAGCTGACCATTGCAGACCACAGGGCCACCGGAGTCACCCTGGAGAGGAGGGTTGAGTAAAGAGGACGTGAAGAGGAATATAGCTACACTTACTCTGAACCTTAAAGACCCACCCAGCTGTGTGGCTCCATATCTTTCTCACAGGGACCCATTCTCTGTCCTTTCTAAGGAGCCGGCATGTAGCAGCCCAAATGAGCCTTCCCACCCAGCCTCACCACACTTGGGTATTCAGATTCTACTCCCAGGTGGGACCTGGGTGCTGGCAAGGATCTTGACATGTGGAAGGGCCAAATCACCTGGCAAGAATCCTTGCCTCCCTCCAGGAAGCCGGCGCACACCATGTTGTTGGTGATCTGTCCAGGGTAGGCAGCTTCACACTGAGCCTGGCTCAGCAGCGGGGCCCGCAGGCATTGCAGCAGGTCTGGGTAGTTGACTATAAGGGGTGGAAAATGAAGGAAAGAAAAAACATGAGCCAGGCCAGGTTGGAGAAGAACGATCCAGTGGGCCACTCCTGGAGAGGAGCTCAAGAATGCAAGACCCAGAAAGGAACAACGGCTTTTGGTTCCCATCACTGCGGATCCCCTTCTTAGAAGTAATAATGGCATGTTCTCTACTTGTGTTCTTTTGGTTCTAGGATCAACTCTTTGGGACTTCACATCTCTTGGTACCCACTACAGAGCCTTGGGTGTAGTGGGCACTTACAGGGGATTTGTAGGCTGGAAGCAAAGGGGCTCACACTCAGGAACATGATTGGAAAGTGTGGAAATGTGGGGATGGAGGGAAGTAGGAGGTGAAGGGTCTCACTCACCACCAGAGCTCAGGGTGTTGCCCCAGCCAGAGATGAGGCACTGGGTGCCCACAGGTGCACAGGAGGTGGGCAGAGACACGGTGGCCACCCGGGTGTTGATGGTCGCAGGAGAGGCGAGCTTGATCAGCATGATGTCATTGTCCAGGGTCCGGCTGCTGTAGTTAGGGTGGCGGATGACCTTGGCCGAGTTGATGAACTGCTCATTCCCCTCGATGACTTCGATGTTGTGCTCTCCCAGTCTCACCTGGATGCGACTGTTGGGAAGAGGCCTGGTGAGGGTTTCTCCCCAGAGCCCAGGACACCCCAGGGGGCTCAAGCTCCCTGTTCATGGGCAACTCTGGAGGCGTGGCCTGGAGTATGTGACAATGTCAGAGGAGCAGTGGGGCAGGAGTGGGCGAGTCCTGCTGTGAGACCTGGGCCCTTTCTGCTTCCAAGGTGGTGGTGTGGAGGGGGATGAGGTGAAGGACTGTGGTTGGTGACTCCTCCTCACACTACTGTCCCATAGCCCCTTCACTCAACCAGAGTTGTAGACCCAAAAGAGGGACCTGAAGTTCCCTTTGTGAACTACCTGCAGGGACCAGTGCTCTCCCTCTCCCTCTGGCAAGCACTGTCATTCTGCAGGAGCTCATCAGTGTGTGGCCCTGGGACCCGTAGCAGCGGTATCACCCGAGAACCTGTCGGAAATACTCAGTGCCCACCCTAGACCACGGAACCAGAACCTCAGGGATGGTCCTGGTGATCTGGGTTTTCACAAGCCCTCTAGGAGATTCCAATCCCACTCAGGTTGGAGAAAACCTGGCGGAGACATTAGTTCTCAGTTCTGGGTACAGAAAGAAGTGTTAAAAACTCACCAGTAGTTACCACCCTCTTCTTGAAAAGGCTGAGTTGGCTGCTGTGCTATAGGACCCAGGCATTCAAGTTTTATTTATTTATTTTTAACTGTTTCTTAGGTGGTTTTAATGTGCAGCCAACTGGCAGGAAAGTGCTTGTGCAAGGTCCCTGCCTGCCCTCCTCACAGGTTCTTTTTTGTTGTTTGTTTGGAGGTACCGGGGATTAAACTCCGGGGCACTCAACCACCGAGCCACATCCTCAGCCCTTTTTGTATTTTATTTAGAGAGAGGGTCTCACTGAGTTGCTTAACGCTGCCTGGCTTTTTGCTTTGAACTCACAATCCTCCTATCTTTGCCTCCCAAGCCGCCGACGCGTGTGCCACCGTGCCTGACCTCACCGGTTCTCACCACCACAAAATATCCCTCCCTGCTGTTACAACACCTAGCCTTTCAGTTTTAGGAATGTCTTTGGGGTAGAAGGCTCTCTATCTTGGGGCGCTCTTCATGCTCAGCTCCAGAAGTCAGTGGCTCCCTGTGACTTCTCTTCTCCCTCACCTTCCCCACCCACATTACGACCTCAGCACTTCCCGGGACTGACCCAGGCCCTCCAAGGAGGCCCGGGCTGTGGAGCCTGCCACCAAGAGCTCATCACTTACGACTTGTAGCAGTGAGCGGCAGACACCACCCACTGTTGGTTGATGAGGGAGCCTCCACAGAAGTGGTAGCCTGAGTTCAGAGACACCTGGTAGGGGACGGAATTCTGCTGACAGGTGTAGCCCCCGACAATCTTGTCATCGTCATCAATGGGGAGAGCAACTAGAGTGGAGACAGGAAGGGAGAAATCAATTTAGCAGGTTGTGGAGGGCAGAGCCCACAGCCTTGGCCACCTCCTGCTAATTAAGATTCCTTAATGAGCACAGCAACTACAGCCAAGCAGGGAGCTGCCACCCCTGTAGGCATCATAGGTTATAGTGTCCTGAGTGCCTGCATCTGCAAGACACAGAGCAGACACCCTACAGGGGCTCAGAGGTCTTTGGGGGGAACTGAGGTGAGGACACAAGAAATGTACTTAGTGGGATACACGTCAGAATTGCATTGTCTCACCCACAGAGGGCTTCTCTGTCATCGTCCTAACTGGTCCACCTCCCATGGCTCTGTGAGCCCGGGGTTCTCAGGATGGTTTGGCCTGGCTGGCTAAGTAGCCCTGGTTATACCCAGCTCCTACCATAGCTCAGATCTGTACACTGAGGAGAGATTAGAAAGTGGCCTTTGGTCTCACATAGGCAGGAGGCACTGTTATTGACCAATGATTCTTAACTTTGGCTGCATACCTGGGAATCTTAAAGCACCTGGGAAATTAAAAAATCCAACATAGAGGCCCAAATTGGGACACATGAAGTCAGAATTTCTAGGAGAGACGCACTCAAGCAGCTATGCCAGAACTACATAGTCACACCATAGGGCTGCTGGTTCATTTCATGGACCACCTGCACCTGGCCTCCCTCACCAGCCTCCCTGACACAGATGGAGGAGGATGGTGAGAGTGGAATCAGGGAGAACATGAGAGAGGTAAGGCTTACAGGGAGCCCAAGAAACGGG
Organism: Spermophilus citellus; assembly: GCF_964194105.1. Lineage (NCBI taxonomy): Eukaryota > Metazoa > Chordata > Mammalia > Rodentia > Sciuridae > Spermophilus > Spermophilus citellus. The sequence goes on along the minus strand of NC_138184.1, from coordinate 219,644,940 downwards.
TAAGGAGACTTGCAGGTCAGGAGAGAGAACATCAAAGTGAGTGTGAAATAGGAGAGTCCGCCATGATGGCAGGGCAGGTGTCTTCCAGGAAAGAGGTGGGCAGGGCCCCAGGCAAAGCAAGACATGGAACTCACCAGCGGCTCCCACAAAGGCCAGGATCAGGAGGGCATTCATGGTGGCAGAAGTGTGTGTGAGCAGGTGGTGGAGAGGCGCCTTTATACCTCCCCAGTGAGGGAGAAGAGGGTGTTCGAGATGAAAGGTCACCGACGTCCCTGCACAAACACACCTGCAGCTTTCCCATTCCCAGTCTTGCATCAGCCTGGCTATTTTTTGGCCACTCTGTGGATAGGTGACCTGCAAGTGATAAGAAACTTACCTTCGAGGGAAGAGAGGGAGAGCAGCTGCTTCCTGGAGGGGTACTGAGATGGGGAAGCTGGGGAAGCCAAGCATCATCTTCACAGCTGGACTTTCTGAGGCTGAGGAGCTAAGGGTTAGGAGGAGGCAAGATGGCCTGGGTACTGGATCCTCTGACCTCATGGGGATTTATTTAACTTACTTGGAGAAAGGCCTGACCTCCTCCGTAGCAGGCTTGGCTGTTCAGGATCCTGGAGTCCCCCTGAGAGGAAAGGCTTAAGTATGAAGATGCGTCTCTAAAATTGAATCCACTTGGTGGGAAGGCCTAGCGTGAGGCCTTTGGGAATCAGAAGTACACCATCAAGAGGTGATGACAGAGCTCTTTAGGCGTCTGGGCTTTCAGCTGGCTCTTCTTTCCAGCAAGTCTTATGGGTGGGGAGTGTTTCAAAGGAGGTGGGGCAAAGGTTAAGTAGGAGATTCCCCAGTCCATTAGAGGGATTGAAGACCAATTCCACATCCTTCCTCTCCCTCAGTTCCAGTACCTTTCTCTCACTGCTTATACTGTCATGGGTTCTCTTTCAGCAGCCTCAAATTTGCCCTGCCAATCTGCACTAAGATGAGTAAAGGTGCCCACCGTCTCGGAGAAGACCGTGGGAGCTCGAGTTGTATGCTCAGATTAGAAAGGGTTTGGGGAGAGGTGGATCTGGGTTCTGATCAGAGAATCAGCAACAGGTAGAGACAGGTTAGCTCATTGTAAAGAGGTAAGGCACTGGATTCAATAACAAAGACATGGGGGGGGCAGATTCTGGAATTCTCCATCTTACATGCAGTGAGACTGTTATGCTAGGTTCAGTACAGAGTGCACCTTCCTAGATAAGACCCAAATTTGAGACCCACCATGACCATCAGGACCGGGCATCTCAATTCACGAAGGCATAATTTGGCATGAGTGTAGAAGGAGATGGTGTGCGTGCTTGTGTCTAATATGTGAGCCAGATGCAGGTTCAGTCTTCCAGGATGCTTTTGTCTCTCAGGTCCTCTCATCTCAGGGTTGGAGAGGGGGCCAGGAGCGAGCAGAGTTTATGTTTGACTTCTCTAAAAACTAGAAAAAGTATGAATGTTTTGAAAATGCTGAACAAAGCAAGGAAAGCTCAGCTCCACATCTGGTGCTTGAATTAGAGATGGTACAAAGGATGGAACATGGAGGAAATGGAAACTGAATTGGAGGAAATGCAGTGTGGGGCTCATGGGGTACCTTCAGGTCTCATCCCTGCATGGGAGGCCTGCAGCTCAGCGCTCTCTCCTCCACTCTGCACCCCTTCAAATGCCTCATGGACTCATACCTAAGTGAGAATACTGACTTATTTGTACAGTGCCTGACGGCTTTTCAAGAACTTTTGCACCAACAACAGTGGCACATTACTTTTTCTTTGTATTGAACTTCACATTTAACTTCTTACACAAGTTTTAATCATGAGGTATGCAGAATGAAATTATTTCTATTTACAGAGGTGGTGGCAGAGACTCAGAAGGATTCTGTCTTGCCCAGGAATACATCTAGTAAGGGGTAGAGTTGGCCTCTAGGTTACAAAAAGAATGGAAAAGGATGTGAAGTGTGGGATTTGCTGCAGGTGGCATCTTAATGTTTTATTGGGGATCAAGCCAGAGGTCCCCAGAGGAGAAATTATACACCAGGTTCCCTTCTAGCACTTTTCTTCCGGCACAAATAGACCATTGAATTAATATTTCACCAGCCACCTTGTCTCAGAGCCTTACCTTGATATGACCTCCAACCCATTTCCAGTTCATGGACACAGGTTTCTGTGCTGAGAAGCAGCTTGAGTCTGAGGAAGCCAGATTGTGCAGCCAGGATCATAGGTGATTTTTTTCTATGGTGTCACCTAGCATACTGCTGTTTTGCCTGCTTGCCATAGGGGGTCCATAGGAGTACTACTTTAGAGGATAAGATAGACTTTTCTTCTAGTATCTGTAGGTATCAGGGTGACCTGGATGTGTGGCCCAAAGGGAAGTGATCCTTGGCAGAAGACAGGAAATTGATTTGGGAGAAGGGGAGTTTTGGAGAGGTTCTGCAGTCCTGATTCTGTCTAAAGTGGAACTTCCAAGGGCAAGAAGATTTTTATTTAAAAGCTAAAGATTAGCCTTCTGATATTTTGTACTCCTACTTATGTAGCTTGAGATCAGCTATGTCACTGTATTATTGTTTTTAAGTCTTTCAGGTATAGACCGAGGAGTGCGATGGCTGAGTCAAATAATGGTTCCATTCCATGTTTTCTAAGGAATCTCTATACTGCTTTCCAGATTGGTTTACACCAATTTACAGTGCCACCAGCAATGTATAAGTGTGCCTTTCCCCCCACATCCTCGCCAACATTTATTGTTGCTTGTATAAAGACTGTTTTCTTTTTATAACACTTTTTTATCCACATCTTTATATAATACCTTTTTATCAAATCCCCCCACATTAGGTTTTTCTCCTCCTGTCCACTACTGCTTGGTCCCAATATCCTGTATCACTCTAGAACCAGATGATTAAATTCCAGACTGTCTTCCCCCTAACCTTTAATTTCTTTTACTCACATCCATTACTTTTCCCCCAAGCTATCTACCTCTCCCACAGCACTATTTCTCTTTATTCAATAAGAAATTGTTCTTTTAAATATCTCTTCTGTGAATAACTGAATCTGGATAGTGAAGGGGGTGCTCTGTGTGATCCAGAAAATCTGAAGAGACAGAGGCATTAGAAGCTCAGACTGGTCATGGCTAATCAGCATATTAATAGCCCCCTTCTCCTCTTGCCCTGTCTCCTGCTCCCCATCTTAGAGCCATGAAAACATGCAAAATTAATGCTCAAGGAACTTCCATTTGCATATCTTATTTATTCTTCAAGCCTTATTAACTGTGGAGAGGTAAGTGAGGAAGTCTCTATCAATGGAAGTTTTAAGGTTGTGTAAGGTCAATTTCTGTAGTGTAACAGTGTTTTTGTTCATACTGCAACCATTCCTTGTCCACTCTCTCGGGCCTCTTGGAGATGCTCAAGTGTTCCCAGTTTATCAGAGAATAAGCAGCAGAGAGGCTGTGTGGGGTCTTGGAGGAATAACCATGCAGGCTGTTGTTACTGTAAAACCTATGACATGTGTGATGACAGACTTTAATGCAGGATGTGTGTATCTAGTTTTGTAAATCATATTAGATCCAAATTGAACTCTATAAACTAAGTTTGGTGAGAAGTCCAATTGGTCAGCCAGACTATGTCTGCTCATTCGGTTCATAAAAAGTCCAGATTGTTTCAACCACTTGGAAAGTAGCCAACTGGTGAACCCATCTCTTCTAGATCAACTTGGCCAGAAGGTTTTCGAAAGGCTTCCAAGGTTAAGAACTGAGTGCTACGTCTACACGGGCACCAGCACATTTCCAGTCTGAGGCCCTTGCACCTCAGGACCACTGTGCTGGAGCAGATTCTGGGCTGGGCCTCCATAGAACCTGTGACATCTGTTGCAATTCCCAGGCTTGGGGAAGGCCGCATAGGGGGCTTGGCACACACAGTTATGTGCCTTTCTCTTCAAATAGAAATCTTTGCTCAAATAGAAAGTTGGAGGTTTCTGTTTCTTCCTTTTTAGATTAGATTGTCTAAGCCCCCAAGACTTTGTAGACTTTTCCTCCAAGGGAGGTACACCATTGCTTAACAAGGTTTCCCCCCCTTTTTTTTGAGTTATGCTTATATATTCAATAAATATTTGCTGAATTTCTGTGACATTCCAGAAGTTATGGACTCTAAGATGATAACAATCAAGAACATGGGAATGTTCTTCACTTTTGTGGCATGTAGGTGTGAATCCATATAAGTGAAAAGGTTGAAATGGAAGGCAGAAAATAAATAACTAGATATGCATACACACACATTTTATTTCATGAAATAGTGATTTGATATTAAAACAGAGTAAAGTGGTAATGTGATATGCAGTGCAGTTCAGGTGGTCAGGAAAGTTCTCTTTGGGGAGATGATACTTGAGCTAACACCTGAATAAGAAAGAGTCATGCAAAGATGAGAACAGGAGGGCTTCCGTGGTTCCCTTGTGAGTCTATAACAAGAATCAACACACACAACCTATTCCTTTGTAAAGTTAGAAAACCCAATCATTTTCCATATGGCTGTTGACCTTGTTGTTGGTTTTGATTGAGTAAAAACTGATAACATGAAGGGTGGTCAGCAATACATTGACATATTTTTATAAAAGTTTATATCATTATGCATATTTTGATATTAAATGATATTTATAGAATTTTATCATGTTAAGAATAAATTCTGAAACAGTATGCATCATATGATATAATGTTATTAAAGCTGAGTATTTTACTATTCCTCACTTTAATAATCTGCATATATTGTGGTAACACATGCATTTTTAGGTAACTAAAATAGCACAAAGAATCAATTTTAATAATAAATAAAATTTCCTAATAGAGTAATGCCTAATGTCAAGAAAGCAATTCCCATCAGTAAAATGTCAAGTATGGCAATGAACAACACATTTAGGTACTAAGACATTTTTTGCTGTCTCTAGCAAGCTCGAGGTTATGTGCTTTCTGTGGACAATTTCTTATAATAAACCCTTATTTTAAAAAATATTATTATCTTCATTTTATTTATGAAAAACTAATGTGTAGAGAAATGGTGCACTTGTTCAGGGTTACTCTTATAACATGATGAAGTAGAACCAAGTTTTAAGCTGAGGTGTGTCAGTTGACAGAGTTTAAGTTCCTAACTGCACTGCTACATTATGCCTTCCAAGGAGGTGACTTTGCTATAACACAGGAAGCTGCTCCACAATGCAGGCCTTACCTGCAGGGCACTGTTACTTCTTGGGGGCATGGGGTATGAGGAATTTAAGATGCCACTAGACCTAGTAAAACTGGATGTAGCATGGCTCCCTGCGATCTACAGGATCAACATGTGTAGAAGCTGAAGACTCCCTGGAGCAGGTCTAGGGAAGTCCAGCACAGGACCAGCAGCTAGGACACAGGAAGGCTATGACATAGGAAAAGCTACACACTCAGCAAAGGACAAATTAGAAAAATAACTCAGAAGTAATGCATATTAATAAGCAAAATTATTTATTGTTCTTGGCTTGGGTAAAAGACTTTCTTCTGACTAATTCTTGTTACTGAGTAGTTAGTCCACGGGGGTTTTTGAACAGATGTTGTTCTATGGTGAAGATACAAATTATAAAATTATGAAATAACAAAGCATTAGGTTTTATAGCACCCTAATTGCTTGACAAAGGTAAATATAAGTACTTCCTGGAAAACCCACTGTTATCCAGGCTTTAAGGAATTCCCAAAGAAGAATTTACAACATCAAAACACATATTATGGTTGGAAATAAGTCACTCTGAGTGAGATTTAGAGGATATTCCAAATAGGAAAACCAGATTCAAAAAGGCATCGGATGTTAGCATTATCAGATCAAAGGTCCAAATAGATGTTTGATATTCTTAAAGAAATAAAGTAGTTTAGCATTATCAGATCAAAGGTCCAAATAGATGTTTGATATTCTTAAAGAAATAAAGTAGTCTAGAAATGCACAAGAAACAAATGATTTTTCAAACAATCATTCATATGCATAAGAGACTCAAGGAGATTTCCTAGAAATTAAAATCAATTTAAATAAAGTCAGTTCAAAGTGTAAGTGGCTTATTGGAGCAGAGGTATGAATTAAGAAAGTGAACAATGGTGCTAAAGAAATTACCCAGAATGCAGCAGGAAGAAGCCCAAGGAGGAAAAGTAGGACTGAAATGGTAAAGATATTGGGGGATAATGAGAAAGTAGGTTGAACACAGGAGAGAGCTACACTGCACGGCATCTCCTCTTCTATAAAACGTGAAAGGCCAGGTTTATGGGCTGGTGTTCTGGCCCTGAGGATTTTACTTTCACCACTAACTTCTGAATCCTATGTGTGTGAGACTGTAATGTTCATTTGAGAATGACGTTCAAACCTATCCAGAAAACAGGCCCATGCTTTTCACTTGGAAATGGGTAATTTCCACATTCATAGAATGGGGTGTGGATTGAGGTTAAGTGGGGAGAAACTAGGAGTGAGTACTATGAAACTCTGCAACATGCTCTTGAAATTGAATTTCTCCTTCTGGCATTTTCTATTTAATAATAGGGTGATTTATGCATGTCTAACTTCATAGTTAGTTTTGCAGATGAAATGACTCCTGGATTTGAATGCTATGTTGAGGCATTCAGTAAAGATCCAGGATCAGCTTTTAAGGAAGGACAGATGTTGGCAGGTAGAAGAGGGTATGACTTTATACCAGAATTCTGCATCTCCTTCAAGAACAGTTCTTCAGTTGGCCTTGGACCAACCAAGCCCCCACTTCCTGCCTTGTCTCTTGTAGTTCTTAAGAATAACTGTAGAATGTAATGAGAACCCTACCTCCTAAGATAAGGAGGAACTGGCTAAAGCAGCCTAAGCTCCACTGGACTCCTCCTGGAAACAGGATGGGCCTCAAATTTAGCCCAAAATGTCATGTCAACCCTGGGGTATAAAATTCAGACCAGGCTTCTTTCTGGGATTCCTCAGCTATGGTGCAGAAGAGATCCAATCTACCCTGGGCAGCATTCTTGAGCCATTTCTGTAATAAACCCTCTTTATGTCACTTATGTATGTGAATGTTCTGTCTCACGTGATGCTCATAAGTAGTAAAACTTCAGCCCTAGATGCAGAGTTTTTGTGGTAACCAGGGAAGAGTGAACTTGCTTCACACAGCTGGGTAAGTCTCTTATTGAGAATAAAAGATAGGGACCTTCATAGAGCATCCCTATCAGACACAGGGCTCTTCGAGAACTATTGGGTCAACTTGGTCAATGCTGAAGCACCAGAAAGCTTTCATCACAGTCTGTTCTGCTATTGAATCTCTTTTGCCCTGGCCTCATATTTACAGACAAGAAAAGCACAATCAAATACATTATGTCCCAAGGCTGGTTTAATATCCCAAAAGACCAAGCATCATCCATGGCCGATGATATGAATTTCAGCAGTGTATTTATGACTTTAAAGAAGATATTCCAACAAGCCCCTGACCTCTGGAGCATGGTGGCAGGTCTCAACTTTTGCAGATTGTACATTGATCTGGCACGCATATGTCATATAGAGGTCCCTACAGTGTTTCCAGGTTGTATTCACTGTGAACAGTTAGCGTGTCATTAGTGCTATAGACCACCATGATATCAAGATGATTAAGGTCCTTCCCAAACCTGTGTTGATAGAGAACAGGCCATCTTAGAGCCTTGAGATAAAATGATAGAAAATAAGCTAAATATTTCCTTGAGACAGAACAGTTAAAACGTATATCTGATCCTGTCACTTTGAAAAAACTGTTATCTGATTGTCTTTACTGGCACCCTCTGGATGAAATTTTGCCCCTGGCCACCCAAGAGCTTCTCTTCCTGTCTGTGATGGAATCCTCTGGCTAGTCAGACAGTCTCTGTCCACCCCCAGTCTACTATTCATGTCCATATCCACTCACAAACACACAGATGGTCCCCACCCAGAGGTAGTGGTTTCCCCCACTCCATATTTTCAGGGTCCTCAGGATCATTTGTGGGCAGCTGGGTAGGAGGAAGCTGAGGTTCTTGCTCAGATCTTTGATCTGTGTCCAGCACTGTGTCTCCAGCACTGCAGAGATATAAGCTGCTGTCTTCGGGGCTCACATTGTTCACAATCAGAGTTGAGAATGTTAGGTTTGGGCGGCTGATGGGAAACTTATCTTTGTCAAATCCACTCTCATATGTGGCCTCAGAACCTTGGTTTGCAGTGGCAATCAGCATCAAACTCTGTCCCGGGGGCTGATGGTACCAGAACATCAGGGAAACTTGGCTATCCACCTGACACTGGATCGTCACAGAGGTCCCATGTTGGCAGATGCTCCTGCTTGGCTTTTGATAGAGGAGAACACTGGACACAAAGCCTAATTACGGAGAGACAGAGTCCTGTGAAGGCTAACTCGCTTAGGATCAGACCTTCCCCAGACAGGAAGGTCTCTGCTTCATTGACTCCAATATCACTTCAGCTCCCAAAGGACCCCCAGAACTGCCTCCTTTTTGTCTTTCCAATCGTCATCCTGTCAGGATCCTCTAATCTAACATCTCCCCCATCCCAACTGGTGGCTTTGGACCCTCTGGAGGGAAAATATTCCAAACCTCTTCTCAGCACTAACATGAACCCCAGACAAAGATCCTACCTCGTCCCAAGAGAAGTAGCAGGAGAGCCCACATCTTTAGTCAATGACCTCTCCCCTGAGAAAAGGCACTAAAAGTCAGATGGAAATAATCTTTCCTTCTGACCCTGCAGTTGCTTCCCCACCTGCTCTGTTCCAGAATATGGAGAAATGGGTCTGCCCCCTAGTGGAAGTGTGTGGCTCTTCATTTAGAATGGGTGTTTAACAAGGCATCCCAGCACGCACCTGTCACAGCCCACCATCTATCCGTGTTCTCATCCATCATTATTCAACAACTGCTTAATCCCTGGGTACTTTTAATAAAGATTACTTGTACTCAAATTCAATTCAGTATGGGTTAAGCAAAAGTCCTGTAAAATGATCATAATCCCATGTTCCTTTGCATTATTCAACCAGTTTCCTGTATTATGTAACCACCAAAAATTGTTTGTTTTTGCATAATAGAAGTATTAGTATTTTTGAGCACTTACTCTGCTTTGCATGTATTATTTCAGTCTATTTACATGCTATGTTATTTAGACTGCTATTGTCATTCTTTTTATGAATTAGGAAATCTTACCAGTAAGACCTAGAGAACTTAACCCACCCAAATTCACATAATCCAAAAATTAGTAACAAAATGAAGATTCCAGTCCACTCCTATTGATCCCATAGTTCAGACATTAACATCAATACTACAGAGGATTGCCTTGGCTTTGCAGTTTTCTGTGCCTTATTGGTACATAACTAAGAGTGATAGGCCTAGTAATTTTTACGTTGTTACCTTGAATGTTGTCAAAGGTACATCTGGGATTCTGTTTCATCCCTCTGGGGATACTTGGCTTTTTTGTTTTAATAAAAATTTAACTTGTTTGAATTCAGACTTCAAATTCTGTTCCTCTAGAGTAGGCAATAGCTGAAACTGCTGTTTAATTCTCTCAGCCTCAGCATGGCTGGCTGGACTGTTATTTTCATGTGCATCATTCAGGCCTCATCCAGATATTTGGACAGGGTTTGTGTGAGAACATCGCCTTGCACTTTTGTGGCCTTCCCCTTTCTTGAACATCCTCCCTGACTCCACAACTGAGTTCTTGATGGTTTTCTATGTGACTAGAAATGCTTCCCAGCAGAAAAAGATATTAAAACAGAAAACTGTCTTTTCACCCAAGTGTGGTCTTTCCTGTAGCTTCTGCCTGCTTCTGGTTGCTTTGCTGTGCCTTCAGCTAGGCCTTCAAAATTTGTGTCTAGATTTTATGGTTGTTATTTCCTGGAAGGTGTGTCTTCAGGAGTCGCCAGGCCATTATCACAATTGCCTCATTCTTTTTAAGGCTGCTTAATGATCAGAAGATTCTAGTTTTCTGGTTCCTCTGTGTATATGAAGCTTCTGAAAATTCTAGGTTCATTTTAATGGGATCACCTTCTCCATTATGGATCTGGGTTTTGGATAAGCCATACAAACTGACAGTAGAATCCATGGATGTTTTACTGAAACAGCATGGACAGATAGACCCACAGTCCGTATTTTGGCCATATTTGAAAAAGTGATTCTAGAGTCCCCTGTTTCAGTTTGGACTGATTGCGAGTTAGTTCTACTGTCTAATGTTCTGTTGTTCTGAATAAGATTTCCGTGAGTTCCTTTTATTTTGTTTTTCTCTCACAGTTTCCTTTGGGCACATGTTCAGTAATTTCCCCAAAAAGGGTAAAATAGAAGTAAATGTCTTGGATTCTAATACAAATGAAATTGTCTTTTTGTTTGTATTTTATCGATATCTTGAGTTTGTGGAGAAATATATGTTGAAAATCATTTTCTATCAGAATTTTATAGATATTTCTTGCAACGTTGTTTTCTAGAATTCAGTGTTGCCGAGAAATCTAATGTCATTCGGCTTTCTAATTCTCTTATAGCTTTTTATATGTAGCTTTAAGCTATAAGTTTTCTTTGTCCTGGGTAGTATAGTATTAGGATCATTAAATCCCCCGTGTGTTGAAATTTCATAAAGCTCTGCCTTAGTTTTAGTTGTAAATTCATCAAAAACACTGTTGCCTTTTCAGTGTGGAGGCTCATGTTTTCCATTCCTGGGGAATAAATTGTGTGTGATTACTTCTTTGAGAGAAGCTGCTCTTTCCTTTTTCTGGAATTCCTCTCGGGCAGCTGTTGGATCTCCTGTGTTGACCCCTTCAGCCACCAATGTTCCCTTTCATGTTTTCTGTCATCTCTTTTGCTCTATTTCTTTTGACTCTTATTTTAAACAATTTATTTTGCCTTTCTTAAAGTTTATAGGTGTCCTCCCTGAAATATATTTCTTCTGTACCATTTTAAGGATGGAATATTTCTTTTACCTGAGGATGGAAACAAGCATTTGCATGACTGCTATTTGAAAATTCCCTTTCTTTCCTTTCCTAGGTCTGCTTGCCTCAGTTTTCTTTGCTCCCATTATTTCTTTTTCTTTTCTCTTTCTTTTGTATCCCTCTCTATCTCTTGCTTTGGGGAGGGGAGGATGTGGGGATTGAACTCAGAGGCACTTGACCACTGAGCCACATTCCCAGTACTATTTTTGTATTTTATTTAGAAACAGGGTCTCACTGAGTTGCTTAATGCCTTGCTTTTGCTGAGGCTGACTTTGAACTTGTGATCCTCCTGCTCAGCCTCCTGAGCTGCTAGGGATTACAGGCATGTGTCACTGTACCAAGTTGCTTTCTTTCTTAAATGTTAGAAATACCACTGGGCATGGTGGCACAAGCCTATAATCTCAGTGACTCAGGAAGCTGCAGCAGGAAGATCCTGGGTTCAAAGCCAGCTGCAACAATTCAGTGACACACTGTCTCAAAAAATAAAAAGGGATAGGGATGTATATCAGTGGTAGAATGCCCGAGTTCAATTCACATACACACACACACTCACACACACACACACACTGATGATCTTTGATCGCTTATTCATGTTAAAGTGGGGCATGAAATCCCCAGTGTCTGGTAACATGGTGCACTTGCTTACTAGAGTTCACTTGAAGAGACCAGGCTGGAAACCAACCATTTTGTAAGGGTCACTCAGATGCTGGTGTGGGTCTCTTTCCCAGGAATGTGCAGTTTCTTCAAATACGAGTATTTCACTAGGCTTCTGTGGAGTGCTACCTAGTTGCGCTCTGCCAGGGCAGTGGAGAGGTGTTGGGGGACACCTCTTCATGGGTCTCTGGCATTTCTCCACACCCCCCAACAGCTTTCCTTCTGGACTATCTCATCAAGGATATTTGCATAGCAATCAGCCCTGAAAGGTAAGACCATGTCTCCCTTTGGGTTAGAGAAAAGATTTGTTTCTTGTCCCGAATAATAAGGATCAGTCTCCCTCTGGGGAATAGGTTGATCAGGTGTGGTAGAAGCCTCCTCTGAGGACTGAGTTCTCTGAGCTTTTGGGTCATCAGTTGTGACGCAACCCTACCACATGTGCAACACCCCGCAGTTCCTCCATATCACTGTGGGGTTAGGGTGAGGGTGAGGGTGAGGGTGAGGGTGAGGGGTGTGGAGAAGCCGCTGGCCACAGGACAGGGGAGGACCTGGGTCTGGGGCAAAGCTCTTTCCTCCAGGGACCCATGGGAGGCAATGACAATGATGGATGGTCCCAGAGGGCACTGGGAACAGACACACAGTGCTTATAGCTGGCCTCCTCTTTTGTGACACACTGTCTTATGATTGATCATTTGAGTTCTTGCTGTGCTTGCTGTGGGAAATAGGGAACTTGTGGGTAAATGTCAGGTTCTCGGGTACACTGAAGATGCTTACATATAAATTTTGTAGACCTGTGCTCTGTTGCTTAATGATACATCGTGATGATGTATTTCCTCTGTTCGGGATGTTGACTTCAGACTGAATCCTGTGATTCTAGCCTTAGGTCAGGGAATCTTTCCCTTCATTCCAATGGGATTGCTCACAGAACCTGACAGGTATTTTTTCCTTTTGATAGTTCTTTGAAATTCTCCAAAATCAGGTCTTGTCTGAACTCTCATATAAACTCAATCCTAGGCATTACAATACATATTGATTTATTTTTTTCTCTTACTTCTTTTACATAAAAATGCAACACTGAATCCAAATGTGTTTTCCTATGTCTATTTTGTCTCATTGATAGCTTTCCAAAGTTCTTATAATTTGGGTTTCTAATACCCTTAACATTTCTTCTATATTTCAAAAGTAGGAAAGTCTCAATTAAGATTTTCTGACAGGGTAGTCTGGTCATTCTCTAAAACAAACACACATTTTCTCTGGGTGATTATTGCTTGACCAGTTCTTATCACTCTTTGCATCAGAGTTTATTCCCTCCCTGACTAGATTTCTCCCAACGTAAGAGGATTATCAGAGAAACTGGAGAATTCACTTTTTCAAAAATTAGAGTGTTTCTCTTTATTGAATGAACAGAATCCCAATTCTGTAAACTTCCTCTCAGCACATGACCAATAAAATTTATTCAAAAGGTTTAAAATGTATTAGTGGCCTCTAGTGACACTACTAACAGCAGAGATGCTGAACAAGAAGAGGACTTGGATATAAATGGGAAGGAAAACTAGGAGAAAAGGATAGAACAGGCTCAGTGTGAGTTTAAGAGGACTTCTTGTTGGCTCGAGTCTCACAGATTCAGGTTGGGGATGACATACGTGTTTGGCAGGTTAACCTCAGAGTGTACCCCGACTTGGCAGGGGTGAAATCATCTCCCTCTAACTAATATTGCCTGTTGAGTTTCCTGTTCATGGTCACTTTTTTCTAATTGTCACCAGCCTGCCCCAGGAGCCAGCATCAGGCCGAGGCCAAGTCACTTCCTTTTTGTGCAGGGAGGCTGTGGCTGTGCAGTACTGTGGCTTTACTGCAGGCACAGAGGTACAGAGCCGTCTGTGTGAAGCTGGCAGACTCCAGGATCAGGGAGAATCTCTCCCTCTTCTTCCGAGAGACACTGTACCCCTCAGGGATATCTCCTTTGTCATTATTGTCAGCATCATACGAGAAATAGATCAGCCGTAGCCCCAGGCCTGGGTCTTGTCGATACCAGAACATTCTTTCATAGTCCATATCCTGTAAACACTCCAGCACAGCTTTCTCCCCCATCCTTTTGACAAGGAATTTTGGGGTCTGGGTTACTCCTGTGTCCACAAGGCCTGCAAGAGGATAGAGGAGGTGAAAAGAGAGGCCAATAGGAAGTATGATAAGGGAAAAATCCTGGATCCAAGTCCTGCAAATAACAGGACAGGACTTTCCACCCCACCTCAGCCACCAACTCCCAGGACTCACCCACTGCCAGGAAACAAAGGGCCACCCCCCAGAGCAGCCTCACTCCCATGGCAGTTTTGAGGAAAGAATCTGTCTTCTCCCAGCTGCAGGCTGACTGTGATGTCATCTTCCTGCCCATGCTCACCATCCCTCCTCCATCACAAGACTGGAGTCTGGAGGAGAGAGAGAGAGAGAGAGAGAGAGAGAGAGAGAGAGAGAGAGAGAGAGAATGAATGTGTATGTATGTATGTGTGTGGGAGGTATATGTCTTTAAGTATGGATTTGGTATATCAAAATATTTATTTTTAGGTACTTCTGTTCCAATTGCTGCTGTTTTGTTTCCATAGAAGTGGGTACTCATACACAATTTTTCTAGTGGGTATGGGGCAAATTCCTTTTACTGGGCACCTTTCTTTCCATGCTGCTGCATTGGTAGTGGTGATTGGTAGTGGTGATAGCAGTGGTGCAAATGCCCACACATGCAGTTTCACCAGGCGGGGTGCCAGGGACAGAGGAATACCCATAGTGGATGCAAGCAACAGTGAGTGTGTTATTGGTGGAGAATTTAAGAATAATAACAAAACCCAATTAATTGTCTGCATTTATCATCATTATGTGGTTAAAGAGTTCTTCCCATGCAACATTTTCTTTCCATGGCTGATTTATTTTCATTAGTAAAAATGTCAACCAGTAGAAGCAGAGTGTTGAATGCTGCTTTCCAGGGGAAGAGGATGGGGAGAATGGGGAGCAGTTATTCAACTGTAGAAAGGCCATGACGGAAGAGAAGGCTATACCACCTGTAGCTCAATTTACAGGACTGCATTGGACATAAAATTTTGTTAAATTAATTTGCTTACTGGACCTCATGCTAAATGTCCTTACCACAACAAAAAGAAAAAACATCTCACCAGGTGATTTTGGTGCACATGAAAAACCAGTGATCAAAACAAAAGAGTCAGACACAGATATCACAGTGAGGCTTATATTTTCCAATAAAGTTTTTCTTGTAGTTATTACACTTATATCATCCATTTAGATTTCTTCATGGTATATCAATTTTTGAAAATGCAGCTATGTACACAAAATCAGTCACAGGCATGGGACAGTTTCTATTCTGTTTGGAATAATATGAAGTCATCATGACCCAGATTCTTAGTTTTGACCTTACCATAAACACTGATCCCTCACCCAACAGATGGACCCTTACCATGGATCAACTTGCTGACATGGCTCAACATGAAATTTCACCGGACCATTTGCTTATACAAAAAGTTTTAAATCAATAAATCATGGTTACAAGAAATAATAACAGAAAAAAGTCATTCTTTACTAAAATGGGTTTTAAAAGAAATAATAACAGAAAAAAGTCATTCTTTACTAAAACGCACAAGACATGTAAATTCTGAAAGTTTCCATTTTGGGCAAAATCTATAAATGTACAAGGTAGTCTGACATGCTTAAATGAAAGGCTTTAGACTAAGGTAAAGTTTGTTCCCTGGCACACAGAGGTAAATAAAAGGAAGGGCCTGTGCATCCTGCGGGAGTCCGAGGGCCAGATCTCCAAGAGGTGGCATGAGAATCTGGGTTGACTCAGGCCATTTCTGTGAAAGGGACTAGTATGGAAAGCCCTAGACCCCCTAGAGCCTCAATATCTC
Source organism: Spermophilus citellus (assembly GCF_964194105.1). Taxonomy (NCBI): domain Eukaryota; kingdom Metazoa; phylum Chordata; class Mammalia; order Rodentia; family Sciuridae; genus Spermophilus; species Spermophilus citellus. Next base: position 219,629,435 of record NC_138184.1, on the reverse strand, counting down.
CAGAATGGGGAGACAGGAAGGGCTTCTGAGTGCTTCTTGCTGGGCCTTCGTTGGTGAGGGCAGGGCTCAGGAAGGCCAGCTCTCCCCTTTATGTGCAGAGCGGAAGTGACTGTAGAGAGTTGTGGGCTAACTGCTGGCAGAGTGTGTGAGGGGGCTGCATGTCTGAATGTTGGGAGAAATGTTCAGTCTAGTCTCAAGACAGCAGGTTTCTCAGAGCTGTCCCATTTTGGGGTACCCCAGGCACCAAATGAGCAATAGATTAATTGTATCCTTCCTCCTGGCTCTTGCCCTGACTCACACATATAGATCATGGTACACATTGTGGTTCACCTTTCCTGACCTTCTTTTCTGACTTTGAAACCTAATAGAGATCTCAGTGACACCATGATTCATGAACATTGTGGATAAAAAGGGGGAGAATTTAGGAAGGATACTGAAGTATAACCAAAGAAAAACACTTAATATATGGCCTGGCACACCAAGTTCAAGGGTATCATACCTGGGCATCTAACCTGCCTCTTCCCAAGGGGACAAAGGTCTACACAGCCAAGAATTCTGGTCTCCATGGCAGGTGAGTTTGTGGTGGAGTCTGAGTGTTAGGATTAACTCTGTTCAGCCTGTTATAAGAGCACACAAGAGGAACTGATCCATCAGGGATTTAAGGACATCTTAGAGGAAATTGATACCACTGGTTACCGGTGAAGAATTCTGCTCCCTCACATGTTGAAATATAACATTGGAGAAGTACACCGAGGCAAACATATAAAGCAGGGCTTGTTTAAAAAGGGGTGGGTTGAGGATGTGGCTCAAGCGGTAGGTAGCGCGCTCGCCTGGCATGCGTGCAGTCCGGGTTCGATCCTCAGCACCACATACAAACAAAGATGTTGTGTCTGCCAATAACTACAAAAAATAAATAAATATTAAAAAATTCTCTCTCTCTCTCTAAAAAAAGGGGGGGGTAACATAGACATATGGGGGCAGATGGAGAAGCCCAGGACAACTTTATAACTTCCTATTAGGAGGGGCTATTCCTGCTGCAGTTTCCCTTGGCAACAGGTTGGAGCAGGGGCAGGTTCTTGATAAGGGTGGAGGAAGGCTCTGAAGGAATTAACATTTCAATCCCTCCATTTTCTGGATCTGACCCTTGCCTATCTGCTTGTCTAATTCTGGCTTCAAAATGATTTCTAAAGTGATCAGTTAGGTATCCAGAGGCACATCCAGGGAGAGGAAGAGGGCTGAAGGTAGAGTGACCATCATACATGAAGGCCGAGAAGTGAGTCAGCAAAAGTCTCATCTGTGGGCCTGAGAGACGTGGAACATCTCTGGATAGAATGTCAGCTGAAGGCAAGGGAAAGTCCACCTTGAGAAGGGGGGGCAGGTGCATAGCCACAGCATCATGGGGGTGTGGAGAGACTTGCAAACTCACAGAAACTTACCCTGAAATTTAATGGGAAGGCCCTGGAGGGTGTAGGAGCAGGTAGCATGCTGGCAGGAGGGCTGACATTTGAGTGTGGTTAAAGGAATCCAGGTGAGAGACGATATTTGCAGGTCCACAGTGTATCCGTGAGGTCGGAAAAGTCAGTAAAAGTGTGGAGAACCTGGGAACGTGCAGGACAGGGCAGGGGATCAGCTATAGAGGAGAATGGGTGGGGGAGACAGGGAAGGTCACTCCTGCATCTCTGGCTTGTTTGATTTTGGTGGTGGCAGAATCTGTCTGCTGAAATGGGGAAGCTGGGGGGCATTGGATTTAGTCAACGACTCAGAACATTTTCAGAACATGGTGTTCTCTCCAAGGATGGAGACATCAGGAAGGGGACCTGGAGTAAGGGACCAAATTTTGTGGCAAGTAGATTGGAAATGAAATGGTTCATTTGGGCAACAGCTCAATTGTATTTAAAGATTAAAGCTCCACATAGAAGAGGATTGTAGACTGTAACCCCTGACCCCAGACAGTGACTTCTCCTTCTTGGACTTTGAAAAGCTCCTTTTCAAAGGAAAGGAGAACTAGCCCCCGGGTGTTAACCATTGCAGAGAGCCCCGAAAGCTGGGGTGTGGGGAGGGCTTCTATAGTCAATGGTGGTGGGAGCAATTTTCCTTTTGTTTTGGGTGGGACCTTCCTGGGGAGGAGTCACCTATTTTTGTGGCTGCCCCTTTTTGTGCAGAGAGCAGCTGTCTGTGCTGTGCTGTGGATAAACTACTGGCACAGAGGTACAGGGAGGTCTGGTTGATGCTGGTTGACGTCAGTGTCAGAGGAAATTCCTTCTTCTCTTTTCGAGAGACAATGTATCCATCGGAGATATCTCCCTTATCAACCATTTCAACATTAATTGAAAGATATATCAGCTTGAGACCCAATCCTGGGTCTTGTCGATACCAGTACATATAGTCATGGTTCATACTCTGAGAACAAGTCACCGTCAACATCTTTCCAGACTTGGTGATGAGGTACCTGGGGTTCTGGGTCACCTGGGCTTCCAGGGGGCCTGTAAGGGAAGGAGACAGAGCTAGAGACAGCTGGGGTCCGTCGGACACTGTAACCCCAGGAAAGGACTAGAGCAGAGGCCTGAAAGCTAAGGCCAAGGGTTGTCCACATGTTCTGGGACTCACCTGCTCCCAGGAGACAAAGGACCACAGAGCCCAGGAGCCAGGGGCCCATGGTAGCCTCATAACGTAACACCTGCATCAAGAAGATGTCTGCCTGGGGACTCTAGTTGTGTTTTTTTGCAGTATTTCTACTTATTTAGCTACTTGGGCCTGAGAGACATTTCCCGGAGAGAAGCCACTCCCCTTTCCTCTGGTCACAGGGCCAATTCAGGCTGGGGACACCTGTGATCAGTGTCATTTTCCTCAATCTCCTTGAGGCCTCTGGTCTTCATGGATGCATCATGTTTTCTTATTAATACATTCTGGTAAGATTGCCAAATATTTATGTGTTTTGGATCTTGATGCGACAAACTGGCAAAACATGTTTGTCATCACTCAGAAATGTGAGAACATGAAGCTTACACTGTTATCAAAACTGCCTTCGGCTATTTTTAGAATGCCATTTCAACTCTGCAGAAAGCATTACAAGTATCTTACCGACTGTCTATTCACTGGTATATTTTTTTACTTGCTACCTTTTAAAAGCAGCTAAGGTGGAAAAACAGTCAAATCCACATCCTGGATTATTTTACCACACTGATGCCAGCTCAGAATCCTGGACACGTGGCCCTGTTGCTCTTCAGCAGATGAGACTGGGCGATGGGTGTTGCAGCCGGCAGCTGCTCCCTTCAAGACGACAGGACGAGTTTCTTTTTTCCTTTTCCTCTTCTCTCTCTTTAGTACCTTGGATCATCCTTAAAGTTTCTATTAACAACTTAAGATGAATAAAATTGTATACATATGCCATGTACCACGTGCTACACACACACACACACATACACAAAATATGAGCTTTTCTTGTGCTCTTTTTTTTTTGGGACAATGATATTCCTGGGAGGGAAGGGGACTGCCCTAGACCCCTCCTAATTCCTCCCACCCACAGCTGGAGCTTCCCTGAGATCTTCAGTACTTCATCACATAGTTTTCATCTCCAGCGAAGAAGCAAGTTTCATGCCAGTTTCAAAGCCACCCTCCAAAGTCAGAGATGACTTTGCTGCCAGCCCCCTTCGGGGTGGGAGGTTCAGCTCCATCAGTGCAAGGGAGGACTCTCATGGAGGACTCTTATCCAAGGACACGTGCTCTCTCTCTCTCTCTCTCTGTGTTCCAGCACCATACCTTTCTGGAAAAGAGTGTAGGGAGCGAGCTTGACTCTACTTCACCCATAGGGGTTTGTGTTGTCCTGGGAAATCCGCCACATCCTACCTGTGGGTCTTGAAAGGAAAAAGGAAAGGAAAACCGTTTTCATTCTCAAAATCTCACTGAAGTGAATAATTTAACATCAGTCAACTCCCCCACCCCAAATATCGCCTTCAGAAAACTTTCTCTTTTTTTTAATTTTTAATATTTTTTTTTTTTTTTAGTTTTCGGTAGACACAACATCTTTGTTGGTATGTGGTGCTGAGGATCGAACCCGGGCCGCACGCATGCCAGGCGAGCGCGCTACCGCTTGAGCCACATCCCCAGCCCCAGAAACCTTTCAGTTTACCCACATCCACCAAGCTAAGTCCTCTGTCTACTGGACTTTGGGTTTTCTCCTTTAGACCTTCCAACATTGTAGAAGTGAAGAATTACACTTCAAGGTATTATTGTTTTTCCCCTGCACTTTTCATAGTAGTTTAAATCAAGATTTAGGAGGTTGCTGACTTTATCTTCCTGTCCCCCTTCCAGCTAATTCAGTCTCCTCAGACACATGGCCCCTCCCCAACCCCTCCCTTTGACTACAAGGAGGTCTCTGGTCTCTTCTTCCTTCTCTGCATCAACCAAGGCACTGAAATGCTGCTGCTAACCTGTGTCCCCACATCAGGAGCCAGGTGTTTGCCTTTCACTTTTCCTTCTTACCACCTTCCCTTTGCTTTCTTCTACCCAAGGCCACTGCATGCAAGAGTTTTGAGAACTTACTCCATTTCTCCTATGCAAGGCAGGCTCCTATGTCCCTAACGACAGGACTGGGAAGAAAACAGAGTCTCTAGATGGTGGGGAGCTCAGAGACATCTCCATCAATCTTTTGCAATTTTGTGTAATACATTTCATTCTAGCTGTCCTGTCCCAACTCTATTCCCGTACTCCCAGATGTCTGCTCTCTTCCTCTCCCTCCTGGCACCATTGGGTAAATTCACTGCATCTTTCATGCACACATCCTGGGCAATGGTATCTTGAAAAAAATAATCATACCTGCATCTACCAGACTGAGGAGTAATTTCTTAAAACCCGTGTGAGAGAACACGTGCTCTACCCTTTAAATACACAGCTATTCCTCACCCCCTGCCGTGTCATTCTGATTGCTGATGGAGACTGTAGAAATCTTGTCACATTCTAACTCTTACTTTGCTTTATGCTCGGGCACTTTTGGTACTGAAGAATTCACTTTGCCCTTTATTTTCCTGTGCAAGGCAGGCTTTGCAAAACTCCAATAAGGAATATTGGTATGTTTCTTTTAATTGATGATACTGTACTTAATTAGATCAAACTCCTATTACCTGAATTTCTTGATTATATTAAGAAATGTGTTAGTGCCCCCTAGTGCCCCCCATTAGTACTACGTCCTGATCCCAAAGTTAGATGAATACATTTACTTGGATGGTAAATGGGACTTAAGGATGCAGATGGAATTAAAGTTGCTAATCATCTGATCTTGATTAGATTAGATTGGGCCCTATAGGGAGAATGCCTGTTTATCTCAGTGGGCCAAATCTAATCACACAGGTCCTTTTCCTAGCCAGAGACACATGACCAGGTGACTGGACAAGCAGGCTCGGAGGGTAGAGAGATGGACCACTGCAGGTTTGAAGATAGCAGAAGGGAAACGGAGGGCAAGGCAATGGGTTCTCTCCCAGATCCTTCACAAAGGAACACACCCTGCGGACCTTGATTTTACTCAGGTGAGACCTGCGTTTGACTTCTGACCTACAGAACCATAAGATGACAAATTTGCATTGGTTAGAGTCCAGAGTGCTAACCATCACACTGTGGAACAAATTTGCATTGTTCTAAGTCATAATATGTGTGGTGATTTGTATGGTAACATCAAACAACGAGTGCAGTAAAAAAAGACCAAAAACATGGCAAGGTGTGGTAAGAGAGTGACGAGGATGGGAAAGCCAAGGAAAGTGAGTGACCAGGACAGGGAGGGACCTGTGTGTTTCCCTCCATTGGGGTGGGCTCCAGGGCCAGGGTCATTGCATGCCTTGGGTTTGCCATATTTTGTGCAGAGAGGCTTTCTATGTATTGACAAAGTGCTGGTGAAGGGGGATTTAAATATTTGGTTAGTGCTGGATGATTCAATGGTCTGGGAACATAATCCCATAATTTTTTTTTCTTTTCTTTCTTGTTTTTTTTTTTTTTTAAATGGTTGTGGTTGTGGGGATTGAATCCAGTTCCTTACACAAGCTAGGCAAATGCTTTACCAGTAAACTACACCACTATCCTACCCTATTTCTTTGTTAGAGAGATTATGTTTACCCAGGGTATCTTTCTCAAAACTGCCAACTTCAGGAGAATAATGGATAAACTCTATCCTTAGCCTTGGATCTTACGGATTCCAGAACATTCTTCAGGTTGATACTCTGAAAACATTTCAATACAACTTTCTTCCCTGCTTCTCCCAGCAGGTGTCTCAGGGGCTGTGCTTCTTTGACATTCACAAAGATTGTGGGAGAAGGATGCAGAAACTGACCAGAGTCCACCAGAAAACCAGTGGGAAGGCTGTGAGGAGCGGTGTGCCCACGGAGCCTGCAACACCAGGACCTTGATTTCCCGTGTGCTCTGAGCACAACTGCCTCCTCTTGGCCACACGATGAATGTCCCTAAGGCTTCCCTCCAGACCACCTCTTTTCCTCAAAAAGCTTCAGCAAGGTAAGTATTTTATAGACCAACTCAGATCTGGAGAAAAGCTTTTTTTTTTTTTTTTTATACCCGTCCCTTCCTATTTCTACATCATTTTTCTAACACAGTTTAGTTTATCAAACCACATGTTCTTTAAAATAAGTACCATCCTTATGATGGTTAGGAAGACAGGTTCTAGAGCAAGTTTGAACTTGAATCCCATTGTGGAAATGATCGCTTCTGTGGGCTCAAAGCAATTTACTCAACTAATATGTGGTTCAATGTCTTTATAAGTGAGTGGGTGTGTTAGCTTCCTAGGGCTGCCATAACAAAGTGCCAAAGACTGGCTGGAGCAGCAGAATTCTATTTCCTTAGAGTCCTGGAGGCTAAGATTCTGAGATCAAGATACAGCAGGACAGGTTTCTTCCAGGACCTCTCTCTTTGGCTTATGGGTAGTGCCTTCCTGCATCTCCAAAAGGTCTTTTCTGTGTGTGTGTGACTGTGTCCTAAGCTCCTCTTCTAAGCACTAGGGCCTCGCCCAAATGCCCTCATTTTAACTTAATTATCTCTTTGAAGATTCCATCCCAGGTACAGTCACATCTGGGGTACTGAAGCTTGAGGTGTCAATGTATTACTTTGGGGGTGGGGTAGCAATCGACCTATGACAATGGAATCTGAAATGTACTTACATGACAGGTTTGTCATGACACTCAAGTAACTGCATAAAGAGATTAAGACATTGCCAGACCCAGGGCAAAGAGCTCTCTTTCCTGCTGCCTCAGTCACAGCCTTGGTTCGTTCTCTGCCTGTAGGAATCCTTTTCCAATCTACTCCAATGTTCTCACCCCAAATAGGCTTACTACACCCCCTTTCCTGCACTGCTTTGTGCCCTCCTTCTTTCTCAGGTGTCCTGTGCCAACTTTGGCCTGGTTCCCTGTTAATCCTGGTGGCCCTGCCAAGCAGGACGACTCTGCTGACAGGCTAAAGGTGTGACTGCAGTATCAACAGCAGGAGTGGTACAGGAAGTGTCTGCTATCTTTCCCCGTGCTATCCTTTGTCTTGCTTTTACATGATTATAGCAATTTTTTGTCAAACTGAGCATATATTTTTATACATGTTGGCATCTTAAATTGAAACAAATTTAAAACACAGTTTCCATGTTTCATTTTTTAAGCATTCACCCTATTTTATGTTTTGGGTGCACCCACATACTCTTCTCTCTTGCCATGTGAGGTGTAACAGGTTTTGAGGATTGGGCCATGGACATCTTTGGGAGTCATTATTCTACCAATCAGAAACCCTTGGACAAAAAAGAAGGTGAGGCTGGGAAGGGGTTACACCTAAGAAATACAGTTTGGAGGGAGGAGGGGAGAAGATGCGAGCCAAGTGTCTGCTGATTTTTTTGTTTATTCTGTTAACAGACATTTAATGAACGTCTGTTGTGTACTGGGTGCTCTCTTAGACCCTGTGATCAGAAACATAGACACAAAAGTCAACTTTCTTGTCCCCATACTGATTATGTTTGACTATTCACATGTTATACATGGAGAAAGATAATAGAAAGGCATGTCGTCTGACCTTGAAGATTTAATAGATAATAGAAAGGCATGTCTTCTGACCTGAAGGCCATCAAGAAGAATGTTGTACTAATGAACATCACCATTTGGCATTTGCGTGAAGGGAGGATTATAGAAGGAATGAGGGAACCCAGAGGCAGGAGCCTACAAACTTCCTAGGAGAATGGAGCATGTTTCACATAGTGTTGTTTTTAAAATAATATTTGAAAGTGTGGAGTGTGCAGATGAGCCATGCTATGGACATAGGTGCACAGCATGTTTTGGAGACAGAGTGCAATGTTGTATGTGAGTAGTAGAAGGTATGAATGGATGTTGTACTAAGGCCATGATAAAAGAGGAGACCTCAAGATCAAGTTAGAAAAGAACCATAAAAATAGAAATCCCACAGTGGTCAGAAAGTAGAGGGAGTGAGGGAAAACATTGGCAGGAACATTTTCTGAGGTTTTCATTGTAATTAATGGATGAGGCTGAGTAAGCAGGCCCATCAAGTCTGGAATTTCAGTGACCTTGAGGGTGTAGGGGTTGTTTTGTGGGTCTAGTACCTGTCCCTTGGGTGATCAGGACAGCAGAATAGGGCCATAGAGTGTGAGAGCCTGGTGAGAGCCCAAGAAGGCTGGTTTGGAATATGGGTTGGTATGCTCCAAAAAAAGGTGCTTGCTCTCTCTAGAAATTGATTGACTCTGGGAGGGGCAGGCCCTCCAAGATCATCAAGGCCCCTGATAACAAAGCATCAGAAAATATAGGCAATAAAGAGGCATGATTAATACATATAATGAGTATGTCCTCTTTAGGGTTCAACTCTTAATAGGGAAAGTTATCAAAGTGACTCAAGAGGAGAGGCACAGTTTCTATGACAACATTCTAAACTCTAATGACATAATATCAGAATACAAAGGACATTTTCAAATTATGAAAGGTATATCCACAGAATCTCCCGTGCTAATAAACTTTGATCTGATGTATTATAAACAGGGAAAGCCATGGAAGGAAGAGGTAGCATCATCCCTTCTCAGTATGGAAGATTCAGTTTGGGTCCAGTGATAACACTGGATTAGATAGAATGATGGATAATAAGGAATCAGAGAGCTCAATAAGAGAAATATTTTATTTATCTAGGAAACTGGTAAAAAGCAACTAACCATGGCAGTAGTTAACAGTCATTGACATAATAGATGAAGAGAAAAGTTATTTAGGAGTTAGAAATGCAAGTATTTAACATGGAATGGATGTCCAGGGCAAAGGAGGAAGAGAAACTCATCATAAAATATAGGCAACAGAAAGGAATTATTTCCCTTTTTCATCTTGTTATATGTCTTTCTCTCTTTATGGGATTGAATGGCAATTCATTTCTGTGAACTCATTAGTATTTTTGGGGATGGTACTGGGGACTGAACCCAAAGGTACTTTTGCCACTGAGCCTTTTCAGTTTTCATTTTGAGACAGGATCTTGCTAAACTACTGAGGGTCTTGAAAAGTTGCTGAGGCTGGCCTTGAACTTCCTCCAGTCTCAGCCTCCTGAGTTGTTGAGATTTCAAGCATGTGACACCGTAGTCAGAAATTCTTCAGTACTTGAATTATACTCAGTTACCTCTGTGGTCTAATCATGGGAGGGTGGACAAATTCATGAGAAGAATTGCCCAGCTGAGTCTCTGCTGCTCAACAATCCCTATAGACAAAACACACTTCCTGGATTTTTTCCTCCATCTGGGAGATGCTGGGCCCTCACATACTGTGCAACATTTTTCTGCCCTCTTTGTCCTCTTCTTCTGTTACTCGGCCATTGCACATCCAAGGAAGTCCTGCTGCGGCTCTTCCCATTTTCCTACATACCATGATTGATCATGGAGAGACCCCTTAAAGTCTCTGAACAATCTTTGCCAATCTGAGGGGAAACTTTTTTCCTTTACTTGATTGAACAGAGTTCAGTTCAATCAAAACTCAACATTTCCCTACATTTGTATCTGATAAGTGAAGTTTGTTTTAGAAAGTATTCAAATCATGCTAATACCCTCTAGCTTTGTGGGATATTGAGGAGGGGCAAAGACTGATTTCAGTAGGAAAGGGGTCCCAGAAGGACAAGAATGGGAAAAGGGGAGCTGGGAATGTCAAGTGTGGGGTAGGACTTTGGTGCAATCCTGGGGAAACATCTGCAATTTGGGATGAGGGATATGGGTTGGGATGAGGGATATGGAGGGCAGGGTCTCCCCCTTGGTTTGCCCCTTTGTGTGCAGAGAGGGACATGGCTGTGTGGTGCTATGGGTTCACTTCTGGCACAGAGGTACACAGATTTCTGGTTGGCACCGGTAGGCTCCAGGGTAAGGGAGACTTGTCCTATCTCACTTTGTGAGACAGAGTACCCCCCAGAGACAGCTCCTTTTTCAATGATGTCAGTATTGAGTGAATAATAGACCAGTGGCAGCCTAAATCCTGGGTCTTGTCAATACATTGCAAGGTGATTTATATTCTGGGAACCCTGTAGCGTTAATTCTTTTCCTGTCCCAGAGATCCTGTGTCTTGGGAACTGTGTGACTACAGCATCCTTGAGGCCTGGAAAGGAAAAAAAAAAAAAGATCAAATAAAGACAGAGGCTGGGGGAGGAGAGGCTGATGCTGTTGTCATAAGGTGTTTTATAGGGAGAGCCGGGGGAGCCAGCAATAGGGATTCAAGACCTAAACCAGGCTCATCTGCTTCCAGGAGACAAATGACCTCACAGCAGAGGGGCCTGGTGCTCATGGCATCATTGGAAGCATAAAGCTGACTGTTACTCGGATGAATTTAAGCTCTGTGACCAATGCTTTTCATCTACTTCCTGTCCAGAGAGCCCAGCCTCCTCCACTGCTTCAGAATCAAAGGACTCTCAGGAAACAGGGTGTGATAGTTCCATTTATTCGAGCCAAGGAACTGTTTATGTTGTTTCTTTGAAGAATCAGCATGGCAGGTTTTTATTTTTTTCTTTTTTGCCTCTGTGAACATTCTAATTTCCCTTACACATCCTTTGTGATATGATGACTTTGTGCCCTTTGAATGTGTACTAAAGTATGGAGGTAGATTCACTAGTATTTCGTGGGACCGTGAGTGTATTCTCTGAACAATTCTCTGGGAACTCTTTTCCACCTTATCTCTATACCCGACTGTCAGTCATCTCTCCCAATCTACTCTAATCTCTTTGACCAATCTATGTTACTTGTTCCCATGAATGTTGTGCAGTTTCTACATAATTTCCATATAAGACTTGTGTCCTTTTCCTGGTCTCTCTCCTGGGGCTCTTGAGGGAGTGGGAGGCCATGGAGCAGCCATATATTTTCAAAGATGGGATAAACTAGGAGGTGCCTTAACAGCTTCAGAGAGAATGTGGGGCTGGTGTAGTAATTCTTCTCCCCAGTAGTTGCTTCAAATGGATTTGGGGATTGAGACTTGCTGGTGATCTGTCTCTGGGTCATGTGACTATTCCACTAACTATTCAGAAAACTCTTAACTTTGGAGAAAAAAGCAGGATCAGGGGTCACTGTTGTGGCTTTCTGTTGTTTGATATTATTTCTAGGAAGATAGTTTTTCAACTTCTAGTCCAACTGAGGACGTGGCTGTGAATTGCCTTGGATGACCCATTGGGGCAGGGGTCCCTAGATGTCTCTGGGGCTCTCCTCTTCTCCCTGGAGATACTGCACTCATTAGGGACTCTCCTTCTTCAGTGCTGCTAGTAACAAGGGAGTAGTGGCTCTTTATTGACCTAGCCCAGGGTCTGGGTCTTACCAGTACATGCCATCAGGACAAAATATTTAAGACATTTGAGAAAAGGTCTTTGCCTGTCCTTCTCCAGATATGAAGGCCCTAACTTTTCTAACATCCAAGTGCCTCCAGGGGTAGGAAGCAGTACCTACCAGGAAGTCCAGCATGTTGACCCTGATTTTTAAAAATGCTTCTATTGGAGCCTAGAAATCCCAAGTCCTGGTCTTTCCTTATAATTTCTGATCTCACCGTCTTTTGGGGGACAGAAGGGAGCCTGATACGGAAGGTAGGACAGGGGAAGAACTATTTCAGCTATGAATGTCATCGTTTATTACAGAGTCTTATTTTAAACAACTTACGTGAAGTTTCTCAGCTAAATAAAACTTCTTGGAACCAAATATCACTGACTTCAGTTTTACTAGGAAATTACTTTTAGAGAGGTTAAGTGACTTGGCAAAACTGGAGAGTGACTTGATAAATCAATTTTCAAATTCTGCATTTTCAGCTATTAATAATGAGTTTTCTCAAGATTCTCTACTTTGCATTTTTTTTCTTTTTCCTTTGTCTTTTTGTTTTCTCAAGACTGACTGGAGACTTGCAGAAGTTATTTTTAATGTTGCTCTATAAACTAAAACTATACTTTATATTCTATTCCCAGACTTCCTGAAATTCAAATATCTTTTATTGCCAGGTGTGCTGCACTAGTTCTGTTGATTTTTTTTCCTGAAAACCTCAAGCACTCTTATAACAAGTGGCTTTCTCATGGCCAAGTCCTTTATGCCTAAGTTCCGGGCGGATCTCCTGAGAGTGGGTTCTGTGAAGCGTGGCCTTTGTATCTTTCTAGTTGAATCCTTGGTCATCCTACATCTACACTGATTCTCTTCAGCATTCAGCATACCCTCAACAGTCCTTCACAGTTCATTATGATGCTGAATCATCCTTGATACTGGGTTGATGTCTTGTCATGAGAACTGTGATAGAATTTGGAGGCATTGCATCTCCATACAAACATTTCTGTTTCAGAGTAAAAATCTCATCCACCTGAACATGATTTCTTTTTTTAGCAAATTCTCTTCCTATTGGCTACTAGCTTGCTTCCAGGGGAATAATTTTAGGATGGGCATTCAGTTAAATTCGTTACACAGTCCTACCAGTCCTCCTTGGTGTTGCTGCCATATTGTTCCTCAGTGGGGAGAGTGCAGATATTTAGCAGTATATGCAGAGGCCACTGTCCACACTACTGCCCTTAGGGGCAGTGAGCTCTGGGTTCCTCTGAACCCAGAGGTCACTGTGGATCCCTCCGTTGGAATATTCTACCCCTGCACCTGTGAAGGTGAGGCATTTATAGAAACGGGTGGGCTTAGACCACTGCGGTGACAACTAACATCAGAAAAGTAAGGCTATTCTTATTCCTGTGCCACCCCTTCAGCTCTTCACACTGAGGCTTGTTTACCAGCCTCCTACTGTAAGCAATAGGGCCTGCCCTTGATGAGGGAAGATGGGTGAAACCTGAGACTTGAGAGTCTTAATAAATAATTTTTTGATGACCAGAAGATGGCAGGGTACAACTTCAGGGTCAATTCTCCAAGGGCATGTTGGAATTTATTCTACTGAACAAATGTATATTGAACAGTTTCTGTGTGCATCACATGTAGTACTCTACTAGGATTTGAAGGTGAACAAATTTGCAAGGTCTTTGCTTCCATTGCTTATCAGTTTGTATATCATGCATAGACCTAAGCTCCAGAACCATAAGGATAGAAGGATGCTTAGTCTCTCAAGGACTAACTTTGCCAACAAGCAGTCAGACATGTCCAACAGAGCCTCACTATGATGACAAAAATTGAAGTTTGCTTATATTGTTGTTGGCACAAGGAAGAAGGGACCTCCATACTGCTCTAGGGAGAGGGACTTCAAAGAGGTTGTGTTGTTTTAAGTAAGATTTTGTAGGGAAAAAATTGTTTCTGATAGACTAGGCAGAGGGACCATGTCCAAGAGAACATGAAAATTTTCAGTATTTTGGGAGTCTCTGATCTATAAAATATTCGATAAAATTCCTGTGAGAAGCCAACTGGAAGGTGCTTTTCTGTGAGGAAATTCTATGACAATTATTTTATCTGTTTTATTTTGTAGCCACTGTTCTGTTTACTTTTTATATCCACATTAATGTCAATTTGTTAAATTATATCTTCCTAAAATGTGAACTATTTCATTTTGGCTATTAGGTAATTATTTGCAGAGAATTACACAAAATATTGGTTTGTTTTTTTAAAAAAAAAACAGTCTGTATCATGACATTTGTTTCCTCTGGTCATTTCTTATTTATTATATTTGTTTTCTGTCTTGTAGTTGGCGAGTAGTTTTCTATTTTTTCCAATTAGCTTATTTATTTCTCTTAGTTCTACCATTTATATCTTTTCTGCCTCATTAACTTCTGTTTTTATGTTTATGAATTTCATCTCTCTGCTTTTTTTTTCTGTGTCTGAAAAGAGTCTCCTGGGGCTGTGATGGAGGTGGCACTGTCACTGAAAAATATGGCACTAGAAAGAGACAAGCGGCACTTGGTGGTGCAGAAGGGCAAGGTTTGCTCATCAGAGTCTTCTCCAAAGCTGAGCACAGCCCTTTGTTCTCAGTATTTTCTGTGTTTCAAGACTTTCTTGTGCAAGTAGCCTTGATCCCTCCCTTTTTCTCCAGGCAGCTCTGGTTCCTGTCACAGCTGCTGAGCACGGATGATTACAGAAGCAGAAACTAGCAGGTTGCAGCTATTAACAGAGAGAACAAGAAACATCTTAGGAAGGAGCTGCCGCTTCAGTGGAGGGCCAGGGTCCCCTCAGGAGGCTTCTGAGGAGGATCCTTTCCCCTGCCTCTGCTGGCTCCTCAGTGCCCCTGCAGCATTTGCCTCCTGGTCCTGCTCCATCTCCAGGGTGTGACCCTCCAGTCTCTGCCTCCACTGTCACTTATCCTTGCTCTGAACCTGGTCCTCCTGCCTGCCTCTTGTAGCAGTCTTGTGATGATGTTGGACACACCCAGATAATCCAGGATATTTTCTCCATTTCAGGATTCTTAACTTAAATCATGTCTGCAGGATCCTTTTGGCCCACATATAACAATATATTCACAATTAACAGGAATTAGAATACAAACACTTGGGAGGGATCATTATTCAGTCTTCCACAATGAAAAAAAAAAGGAATTGCAGCAATAGTTTTGGAAAAGTAATAAACTGAGATCATATCTTTTCTGGAGAGGCAAGAGCTGATAGAAAGCTGGTTTATTCCTTTATTCAATGAATAGCAGGCACTGATTCTGTTTGGGACACATTCTTATGTTAGAAATGCAAAAATCCAAAACCTTAGACATGATCCCTGACCTCATTAAGCATAGTTTATATTAAACTTATTAACAAAAATGTATTAACAAATTATACAGTGAACTCTGATTGAAGTTCAGGGTTCTGTGGGGCATTTGGCATAATCAGAGTTGAGCCAAGTACAGCTTTAACATGAAGGAGCAGCTAGTTGGATGCACAGGCCACCAGGGACAGAAAGATTACTCTTGGTTCTGTGAATGCCATGTGCAGAGGCACAGGATTGAGGGGGAAAGCACTTTGGAACTTTGGGAGAAGTGAAATATTTGGTTATGATTTGGTTCAGGGAGTGGATTAAGAATATGTGAGTTTCACAGTGGAGAAGTGTGCAACGACCAGAACATGAAGGAGTTTAAGAATGTGTAGGTTGGGAGACATCGGAAAAGAAACATTTACAGTTTAGCATTTGGTTGTATGCCTAATATCAATGGAATGGGTTGAAACACAAGTAAGACCCAGATAGGTGGATTATTTGGGAGATATTGGAATCATTCAAATGAGAGATATCAGATGAGGGTTGGTAAATCATGGTGGAATGTGGGGGTTTTTAATAAATAGAAAATTTAAATTTGTGATTATGCATTAGATGTGAAAGGACAGTGTCACAAGGGCAGGGAAGACATTCCTGGGTCTCTAGTAAGAGAACTTGTGTAAATGGTCGTATCATTTAGGGATCCAGGTGAAGCAGAAGATGTGTTACAATATGGTTTAGAGCAGATTAATAGTCTCAAGCAGCTGAAGATCCAGGATCAGGACCAGGATGGGGAGAGGTGATACGTGCACATGAGTGGGATTAGGGAGGGGCTGTTCTCTCTGAGGAGCAGTGAAGCTGGAAGGGTACATAGAGGGTCTTGATATGTGCAGTTTAGTCTCATAAACAGAGAATGGCTCCATTTGAATGGGAAACAGACTGGGAGAAGTTTTCCAACCTCTGCACCCCCTGGGATAGCACAAGAAAATTAAGGAAATATTGTCTTCTGGCCTTTGAAGTCAGAGGTGAGGATGCAGCTCATGTCAGATTGCACAGGAAAATCTCTTGCTGGAGATTCTGGAAAAGGCCACTCTGTACTCCTGTAGGTGAGGCTCTTCCTCTGCATGGGGTGCTCTCCTGAGATGGGAGGCTCCTGCCTCTTGAGACCACTATCTTTGTGCAGTGAACACAGTATCCCTGCTGTGCTGTAGAAAGCAGAGGCACAGAGATGTCCAGAAGGCTGTGCAGATTTCAGACCTGAGTAGGGTAGATTTTAAACTTTTGTCATAAAATATTGTTTGTAACAGAGATGTGTCTCTTGTTAATAACATCTTAATCAAATTCAACTCTGATTCTTATAGATACTGTTATAAACTTCCCTGGCCCAAGTTCTGAGAACTCCTTTTCTACCTCTGCAGTCAGGTGTCTTGGGGTTTGGGGTCTTCAGCTTCCATGGGACCTGTAAGGTGAGGAGACCAGATGGAGACAACGCCCAAGGGAGATCCTTATGCTGCAGTGTTTGGAACCTGGGCTGTGCCCTGGAAAGCGTGTAATTCAGATTTACCAAATATTGCTTAGACTCACCTGCTCCCAGGAGACAAAGGAACACACAAGGAGGTACATCCAATTACTCAAGAATGAAAAGGTCAGAAAATCTTCCTCATCGAAGGAGAGTAAAACTCCAAAAATTCTAATTAGAAGGAAGATATTTTCTTTTAAAAAATTATTATTTTTTTTTTACCCAGAATAAGGCACACATGTCTTCATGGCTCTCTGTGGGCTGTAAGCAATCATTTGAATCTGAATTTTATGCAAACACTTGTTTAAATTTAGTTAGTAAAAAAAGTAAATTTTACATTATGCTGCTATTTAAACTGTCTTAGCTGAAAGCTATCCCATTTCTTTTCCATTTTCTTATTTATTTAAAATTGACAAATAATTGCATATATTTATGGGGAGTGAACAACATGATGTGACATTTTGATATATATATATATATATATATATATACACATTATGGAATTATTAAAACAAAAAATATATATAATGTGTGTGTGTGTGTACAAAATTTTTGTTTACATCATACTGACATCGAGTTTGGATTTTGTCTATTATATCTCCACCAATTGAGCATTATGCCTTCAGTGTTCATATAATTTATATATAACACACGTAGACTCCTGCTCATGCTTGCTCTCTCTCATACATCCCAAAGGAATATAACAATTATGAATTACCAAACCCTGAAATAGTCTTTTCCCATTTGGGGCTCCTGTAAAACAAAGGTAATCATTAATAATGTTGGGCATTTGCCTTTATAGTAAAAACTAATCTTATCTTGGTAGGAAGTGCTGAGAAAGAAAAAGTAAATGAAAATTTACTCACCCTTGCTGAAAAAAGATGAAAAGTGAACTGGACACTTAGAGATTTGAGAAGATTTTCTCTGATGGATTTTAAATCAATTAGAAGAACAGAGGCTCCCAGTTGTGCCAATTGTGAGACGATTTAAAGATGAATGATGAGTTGACCCAAGTCCTGGTCAAAGATTTAATGCAAAATCTATACCTCACTGTAGAAAGGATTAAAGAAAGATGAAAGAACAAAAGCATAGATGTTGAGTTGGTAGGAAATTTAAGAGAGGCTCAACCCCTATTAAGATAAATGGGTAATTAGAAGGTGAACCATGTGTCCTTCTTGCCCAATATAGGAATAGCTCATGCATGGCCAGACTTTTACTGATAAATGCATTTTCTGCTTTAGGTAGAGAAGTCTCTGAAACAGTTTCTGGCAATTTTTAAATGCCACCAATAAAGGATACAGGAATTACCAGAGAATATTAATACATATGTCTGTATACATTTTTGGGTCAGTAAAACACTCTCCTAGGAACCTCTGGGATTCAGGACCTTGTCATCCTTCCAGTGTCCATGAAGTTGCAGAAGAAAGAGATTCCAATAAGGGCAACAGATAAAATGGCACCAACATTCAGCCAGAATGGAAAAATCTAGAACCAGAGGATAGAGCTGCTGAGTCAAAACTTCATATCATGACAAAAGGACTCACCAGTCGTCAGAAGAGGCAGAAGGAAGAGAGACGGTCCTGGTTTCCAAACCAGGATGACCTCCTGACTCAGGGCTCTGGCTCCCTGTGGAAGTGGAATTAACTCTGAGAGTTAATCTGACCACACTGTTGCAGGAATCAGGCAAGAAACAGCAACCAGCACTTGGGAGAAATCAAACTTTATTTTACACCAGCAGGCCCAGAAGAGATCAACGTTCCAAATTCTGAGCACTCCTTAGCAGTTTTTCACAACATTTATAGGCTATCTAGTGAATAAATATCCTTGTCTAAAATAATACATGGTTGTGCACAGGACTTCAAAAAAATGATATATGATTATGTGTAAGAGTTTTCAAGCAGAAAATAAAATATCAATAAATGGGATGGATTCAAACTAAAAAGCTTCTTCTCAGCAAAGGAAATGATCAATAATGTGAAGAGAGAGCGCACAGAGTGGGAGAACAACTTTACTACATGTGCATCAGATAGAGCAATAATTTCCAGGATGTATAAAGAACTCAAAAAACTTAACACCCAAAAAACAAATAACCCAATCAACAAATGGGCTCAAGAACTGAACAGACCCTTCTCAGAAGAAGAAATACAATCGATCAACAAATATATATAAAAAAATTCAACATCTCCAGTAGTTAGAGAAATGCAAATTAAAACTACTCTAAGATTTCATCTCACTCCAGTCTGAATGTCAATTAATTATCAGGAATACAAGCGACAATAAGTGTTGGAAAGGACTTGGGGGAGAAAAGATGCACTCATACATTGCTGGTGGGATTGCAAATTAGTGGAACCACTATGGAAAGCAGTATGGAGATTCCTTAGAAAACTTGGAATGGAACCACCATTTGACCCAGCTATTCCAGTCCTTGGTCTATACCCAAAGGACTTAAAATCAGCATACTATAGTGACACAGCCATATCAATGTTTATAGCAGCTCAATTCACATTATCTAAACTGGAACCAACCTAAATGCCCTTCAATAGATGAATAGATAAAGAAACTATGGTATTTATATACAACGAAATATTACTCAGCATTAAAAGAGAATAAAATTATGGTATTTGCAGGTAAATGGATGGAGTTGGAGAATATCATGCTAAATGAAGTAAGCCAATCACAAAAAAACAAAGGCAGAATGTTCTTTCTGATAAGTGGACACTGATCCATAATGGGGGGGCAAGGGCATGGGAAGAATGGAAGAACTTTGGATTGGGCAAAGAGGAGGGACAGGAGGGGAGAGGGCATGGGTGCAGGAAAGATGGTGGAATGAGTTACTCTAGGTACATGTATGATAGCACACATGGTACGACTCTACATTGTGTATGACCTGAGAAATGAAAAGTTGTGCTCCATTTGTGTACAATGAAATGAAATGCATTCTGTTGTCATGTATAACTGATTAGAACAAATGTTTTTTTAAAAAAAGAGTTTTCAAGGGGAAAGCATGTTTACAGAAGCGAAGTGCGAAAGAGGTAAGCTGGCTCTTCTTATAAGGCCTTCTGCAATGGGAGCTTACGTTTTATGCAGTGGCTTGCATGTCTGGATCCCCACTAAGTGCCTTTTATGAGCTCCTATACCATGTTTTCAACCATGCTGAGCCAGCACTTGCAAGTTGCAAAGGTTCTTAGAGCACAACTCATTATCCCTACTCCACAGTCTGCTTTTTGTCCATCATAATAAAACCAGAATTCTGAGCATGAACTCAAATTGCTAAACATTTCAACTAAATATATTTTAAAATCCATCCCAATAGATGAATATATAAGTTTGTGTTCAAAATTGAAAAATAAAAACAACAAATATGTACATACAGACACATTTTTACATGTCCTCTGCCTTAAAACCCAGACTCTGTTAAGGAAGACAGGTTTCATTTATCCTGCAGTATGCTCTCTTGAATGTTTGGGATTATGGTTCATTTTCCCCTTGTTCTCAATTATATATTACCATGAAGTATCATTATCAGATAAAAAATTGTTACATATATTTCTATGTATTTTTGGTCTAGTAAAATACCCTCTCTCACTTTCCACACTTCTCCTTACCAAACATGCTTTGTTTTAAAGAACTTGTAAGTGGGAGGTGTGAGGGATTAAAATACCATGTACCAGAAGTTAGAAAATATGATACTTGGAATAAAGTCTTGAAGAACTACTTGGTGACTGCTCCTCCCGCCATTGTATTCTATCATTCCTCCACTGAGCTAGAAATTGTACCAAGTTCTAGGAATGTAAAATTAGAAGGAGATCACTCTTAATATAAAGAATACAGAGTCTTTTGAAGAGCCAGCATAAAAATAATCATAAAAAACATAACCACAGTATTTCAGGACTGCATAAACTATGCTGAATCTTTTCTGTCCACAAGAGTCAGAAAAACTCTATGGATCAACTTCTCTCTGACCTGTAAACTGGAAAATGGGTACAAGATACTCAGGCAGTCAAGAAGGAGCTCTGTTCAGATATAGGAAAGAGTGTTTGCAAGGGTGCAATGAGCAATTTAGTGTGGTCTATTCAGGGAAATAGGAGAAGTTCAACTGCACCAGAACCTAAAGAGCTGGAGCAAATGTGGATGATGCAGCCACATTTCTACCCAGAGCAGTGTTCATAAAGGGTTTCATATAGTATGTGAAGTATCATGGTCACAGTCACTCTGGTGGCAACATGGAAGCAGCGAGGTTAGAGGCCAACACACCAATGACAAGGCCTCATATCGTTTCCTAGGTAACAGAGGATGAGGATCTGCGCCAAAGCAGAGACAGTGAGGAGAGAAGCAGCTGAACCACGTGAGCACATGCATTGGGAATGGGATGCTGACAGCCCTTTTGGTAAATTGCTTTGGTTAAAGGGACTGCTCCTCCATGTCAAGCATGTGGCCTCAGTGAAATGATGTGATTGTCCAATGACACTGTTGCAACGAAAATGGGCATAAGACCTGTCTCTCTGCCACAACTTAGATGACTCCGGGGCGGTCAGGCTTTGGAGCTCCTCGTAGGGCCAGCAAGGCTTTTGTGAAGGCTGTAGCACAGCCCAACTCTTTGCTGTGCCCAATCCCACTTCCTGTCTTTCACAGCCATCCATGTTGACTGCAGGGCATTTTCCAGTAACTCCTCTGCACATGCGGATCTCCCTCTGTCTCCCCCACAGACCAGTTGTGTCAGGGCAGTAGAGTAGGTTCCAGATAAGTACCCAGAGACCACTTGAAAGACATATGGTTTATTGGAGAAAGCGTAGAGGAGGTCAGAGACTGCTTCAAGAAGAGTTCAGTGGCAGCAGGCTGACAGCACCTCTGTCCCTCAAGGGTTTCACTAAGAGTGCCTCTTCTCCCTCAGGTGCCAGTTGGCTGGATGAGTGACTTATATCCTTCCCACATAGTGCCCTCAGTTTCACACCTGTCCCCACTCAGAGAGGGGTTTTATATGTTAGCTGCAGAAGCAGTGACATCATGGGTCTCAGCTTGCTTGTTTGACTGACCACAATCCCAAGGAGCAACCTTCCTGATGTATAGGCAAGAGAGTAGCTTTCTAGAATGACACTATCTCACCTTAGCTCCCAGTGTACATAAGAAAAATTCAGTGTCCTTCAAGATGATTCGTATCTGGACTTTCCAGCCCAGGCTTGCTCTCATTGTTCCCTTTGCTTGCCTAGGGTTCTGACCACAGAAAGGATCATTCAAGGGCATGGTGTCCTTTTACTGTGTCCTTTGCTTTAGGGACAATATACCCTGTAAAGTCAGTTTTGTGAGAACCCAGTCTATGATGATGTATGCTATAAAAATGATAGTTTTGGAAACTGATTTAATGTGAAAGCTAAGAGAAAAGTGGGAAGGGATATAAATCCCCCAAAGATAAACTTAACATAACCCTTTTTACGTTAAACTTTTAAAATTTGGATTCATCAGGACTTGTGCTGCGGAAAGGCATATGTAAAAGGTACATAAGCCAAAGGTACTTTGGAAGGATATTCTAACTGGACAATGGAAAGGTCCTGACCCAGTGATTGTCTGGAGTCGGGAGTCTGTTTGTGTGTTTCCACAGGGAGAACAGCAGCCAATTTGGATTCCAGAGAGACTAACTAAAGCGATTTCTACAGACCAAAAAGAAGATGATTTGGCTCAAATCCATAACAGCTGATATCCAGAACCCTAGTTTAACTATCCTTACATCTGCAATAATGGTTCTCCTACACCTGGAGGCTAATGAGCACCATTAAGGCCTATTTCAAATGTAAAAAACCTTGAGGCTCACTTGTGGGAATGCCTTCAAACCCACATGCAAGTTACAAGAAGAAGGAATTACAGCTACCATCTTCACAGCTGTTGCTGTTTCTGCTGCTGCTACTGCAGTTTCTGCAATAGCTATCACACAGACTGTACAAACTGTTGCATCAATATTTACTTCAAGAAGAAATAGACACATTAATGGATTCCTTTGCTTTAATCTGCTTGCGGAACTTACCTGGACTGTGTATCACTTATATGCATTATGAACTGATAGAACAAATTGTAATAGTACCAGGGTATCATTGCTGACAGTGTCATCTGTAGTACAGTTTTTCCAGGGGTTTCTCACTTGCAGCTGTCAATGGCTTGACATCGTGGCATTTTGTATCCTCCTCCTTCTGCTTGTAACAGGTTGTTTATGGTGTTTGTGTAAAAAAACATTATGGTCGTTATCCACAAGTATGGCTAAGTATGTTGGGCTGGTAGTCAAAGACGGGTAAGATCCAATTACAATGGTACCAACCTAAGACAGGAGGCTGACGATTTGAGGTCAGACCATCCAATGATGGGTAAGGACCATATGTAGTATTGGACAACCTAAAACAGGCATGGTCCCTAAACCACATACATGTTGTTTAATAAAATAAAAGGGGGGAGATGTTGAGGGCCGCGAATCAAGTCAAGATGGTGCCTGGCAGTTTGCCAGGAGGAGTGGTTTGTGAGGCAATGCCACCGAGCCATTAAGATGGTGGAGATTCCTTATTGGCTGAATGCTGTATCTGGATGATGCTAATTGAATCAAGCTGTGTGTAATCAGTTAGGTATATATACTGCTGTTTTTCCATAATAAAGCAGTTCCCATTTCAACCTTCAAATTGCTTGTCACCTCCTGGTTATTTACCCAGCCGGACTGCGGCAGAAAAGAAGAGCCTAGAATGATTGTTCCATTCACTGAGACAGAAATACAGTGTGACCAAAATGGGTGCATGTAGGGTTGAAGAGATAATAAATTCAGCCATGAATTCTTTGAGTCACCTATGGAGCATCCAACTCTGAGTGTCCAGTGGACATCAGTTAATATGACAATGGATGAAAAAGTTGAGGGGAAAATATTAATACTAAACACAAAAAGAGAACAGATGGAAAATTCTAGAAAATATACTAGAAATATCCAGGAGCTAATGAAAAGGAGTAGTTAATATTTTATGAGAGAAGAATTCCTACTATAGCTGAGAAGATTGAAGGAGAGTGTATGGACAGCAGGGAGGAAACTCAGGAAAAAAAACTTTTTTATTTTAAGGGAGAAATTAGATGAGAAAGATCCCATAAAAGACTAATAGAAATAAAAGGGTGACATTATTTTATATGAGAATAGGTAGAAAGTGAAAAAAGTTAAATACTATTTGCACAGTCACCAAGTCCTGTGGTTCTTTTGCTGAATAATCCAGGTTCATGGGCAAGAAGATAAAGCACATGAGGAAAGACTCTTAGAACTGTGCTCTGGCTTTATCGTGTGCTTCTGTGCCTGGACTCACTAGCCCCCAGGAGGGACCTCACTGCAAGGGAGATGGGGGTTCATTCCAGTGTCTGGATAGAAAGAGCATCTCCAAGTTCCTGGCTTTGGTCCCACGTGGGCCAAAGGAATTCTTCTGAAATTCAACAAATCCAGATAATAATACAGATAACAATTAAAAGTCTACCTGGTCTTTCAGACTAAAATCAATCTCATCGGAGATTATGGTGTGGAGCAGTAGATGAAGAATTACTTTAATAGACCATGGTCTCTACCACTTCACCTTCTGAATCAGATTTAATAATAATTAAACTTGGAGTGAAGCTTTAGAAAGCAAATAGTTCTCAGTATAAGGCAAAAAGTCTAGAGCTGCATGGTGAAGCTGCGCTCAGAGGACGCAGGACTGAGAAAGGGCACACAAGACAAAGGGACTGTCAGCGGGAACAGAATGGAGTGGGGGACGTTGCAGGGTGAATGGAGACCACAACAAAAGGATCAGAGAAACCACATTGTATCTGAGCTCCTAAGAAATGCTCGAGTTGCAAATCACGAGCCATATCAAATGCCTGGGTTCATTCCCCTGGGAGGTCACAAGTGGATAACCCCTCTGGAGTAGATAGATAGAATAGGCAGTGAAGACAGATCCAGTGCAGCCTGTGGCTTCAGAGTCATTATCTCACCTGGTGACATTGACCCAAAGTGGTCCTAAGCTCAACTGGGGGCTCACACTCAATAGGACCATTCAAGCTCAGAGTATCCCATAGCCCACAATCAGGAGGGCCTCTGTGCTCTTCTGACCAAATAACTCACCCATGAGCCTGTCTTTCTGTGCAGAGAGCAGGTGGCCCAGACACACTGTGTAAAGGAGAGCTGGCACAGAAGTAAAGAGCTGTCTGGTTGGGGGTGGCAGACTTTACAGTCAGGGAGAATTTAGGCTTCTCTGTCCGAGAGGCACTGTACCCATTGGAGAACTCTCCTTGGCTGATGTCATTGACACCAATGGAGGAGTAGATCAGCCGTAGACCCTGCCCTGGATCTTGTCGATACCAGTACATTCGGTCATGAGCCTTAGTCTGAGAACATTCCAGCACAGTGCTCTTTCCTGTCTTTGCGATCCTTTTCCTTGGGGTCTGAGTAACGCCAGAATCCATGGACCCTGTGGGGGGGGGAAGAAAGACAGAAGCTGGAGACAGCTAAGGAAGGTCATCTTGCCGCAGTCAGCTTCATCCAGGACCTGGGCAATTTAATGCAGGGATTTCCTCATCTCTTTCCCAAACTTACCTGTTCCCAGGAAACATAAAAGCACACAGGAGAGCACTGTGTATCCCATGGCAGGGGGAGGCAGGAAGGAGGTGTGTCCAGCTCTGAGCACTGGGGAGCCAGGGCCTGGCAATAGGAAATGGGAAGGATTCAGGAAGTGACATCATCCTCCTCCCACTTGATTAGCCTCAGAGCCAGGTGCAGCCACACCCCTGCCCAGCAGGACCCAGCCTTTCCCTTCCCTCCTTTCTGCCTCAGGCAGAGGGTGCTTTGGATTAAGTACTTAAACCTCAGTGGGGGAAGACAGATCCAATGCAGCCTGTGGCTTCAGAGTCATTATCTCACCTGGTGACAGGTGAGATATTTTTCTACTGATTCTTCTTTTCCAGGCTCCTCACTGACAATTCCAGAGCTGTCTTTCTCCCTCTCCCCATAGTATAGCTATTTCAGTTGTTCAAGGAAGTATCCTCCTCCTGATATGACAGACTCTTAAAGGAATCTGGTCTTGCTGGAATGTTATGACATTTCCACCCCCAACCCCCATTTATTCATTTGCTCTCAGTTCTAGGCAAACTATGAAATTTAAATAAGTTCTCTAAAATTCAAGACTTTTTATTTGTTTGTTTGTTTAAAGAGGGAAGAGTTACTAACTTTATTCCAAATGAGGGTGATTCTAAGAGGAAAGTTGATAGTATTGAGCTCATACATTAAAAGAACAGAAAGATACCAAATTGATCCTGATTTTAGTGTCCCCTGCTTCTCTGGTAAATGTTTCCTGGGTGCAGATCTTCACTGAAAATATTGGCCGACTGTAGGCAGGTGTGTGTTTAATGTGGCTTTCAAAGAAATTCACCTTCACTCATGATTTGAAATAACTGAAAATAGGCTAATAAAAGGTAATTTTATGATAACATAAAATATTCCTATTTTTAGGAGGAAAATGTTCCACATTTCAATAAAATAAATTGCCAGTACATCCCAGCTGCAGAGGTAGTGTGAAATCTTGTCCGACTGAAGAAACATCTGGATCCTTGCTGCTTCAGGTGTGTGTCTTGGTTCTCCCTGGTGGCAGCCTACCCTAGTTAGTCCTCCTGCACATCAAGTTCACAGTCTTTTTTGGTGGGGATGGGGTGGGGGGGATGGAGATTGAACTCAGGGTCAAACCACTGAACCACATCCCCAGGACCTCCCCGCACCTTTAAAATATTTTGAGACATGGTCTCTCTAAGTCCTTAGGGCCTTGCTACGTTGCTGAGGTTGGTCTTGAGCTGGCGATCTTCCTGCCTTAGCTTCCAGAGCAGCTGGGATTATATAACAGTCTTCTTTATTTATTTTGAAGTTTTTGATTTATTTTATTTTTGTTTGACAGACAATATTTAATGTGATGTTTTGATCTCTATAGACATTGGATAGTGATCAAATTATGTCCTAAGAAAATTTTACCTTTTCTTAGGTCAGGATAATTACTTTAAGTGTTCCTCATCTCTGCATCGTGAACACATTCAAAAGCCTCTCTTACTTGGAAGTACACATTGAATGAATAACGTTAACTATATTCAACTGACTGTGCCATATTGCCATCTAACTGAGCTGGTGACCTGTGCTGGGTTCACAAACTCTGACTACTTCAACAACT
The DNA here is from genome assembly GCF_964194105.1 of Spermophilus citellus. NCBI lineage: Eukaryota > Metazoa > Chordata > Mammalia > Rodentia > Sciuridae > Spermophilus > Spermophilus citellus. The sequence continues at coordinate 219,602,620 of NC_138184.1, read as the reverse complement.
AAAAAAAATGGCAAAGGAAGCACGCAACACACAGAAGTACCTTTTCAAAATCCGGGATGGCTCTCTGACTTTAGGGGTCTGTGGAAAGAGAGAGAGCCACCTGAATTCTTTATTCTTACCTAGGGGAGAGACACAAAAGGGGAGTTCAATGGAATGTTCTCTCCATATAAGGCAGAGGGTCAGGTTTCAGGGGGTTGAGTCTAGGATGTCTGGTGGTGAGTAGGTTGACTGGCATCTTGGAAGGCCACCCCCATCCCATGTGCTGTGTGATGATCAAAGGCAGAGCAACTGAAAGGGACACATACTTGCCCAGCTCAGATAGAGCAGCATCGTCAGTCCAGTCCGCTTTGTGCACTCAACATGCTCACAGCTCACACACAACCCATGGCTGGCTTGCCACGTCTCCACATTCCCATCGCTCAAAGCTAGGGGGCGCTCAGCTCCTGTGGGCAGCTCCCAACAGCGACATAGAACAAAAGAATTTATTCTTCCTTTTTAACTGTAACTTTGTCCTTATTGACCAGCCTCTCCTCATTTCCCTTACTCTTCTTTTCAAATATTTTTATGTTTCATTTTAAACATTTCAAACATACACACAGTGGATACAATAGAAGAAGGGGATACCACATGCCTCCATTACCCAGACTCTATAATCACCCACTTGTGGCCTCACTTATCTAGGTACCTCACCTCCGTCTCACTCTCCTGTGTTACATTGAAGTCACTGCTTTATTTAGGAGTTCCGAACACAGTTCACAGCATCTGCACACATTCCATATGGTATCTTCTAGTGACCTCTCCCTTCTTCCCTCTTAGTGTCTTCTACAAACAACTCCAAGAGAAACATGGATTTACTCCAGTGAATTGCTTTCCCAGGGGTTTGATTAATACAGGATAATGATAATGAGGACTACCATTTTTGGTTTGCCCTTAGTTGCCCTTAGTGTGAAAAATGGCTTTGTCCCTACGTGCAATTCCTAAACTAAAGGTGCTGTGTTGCTGCCCCCTGCTGTATGGGGTGGTGTGGGTGAAAGTGAGATTGGGGAGCTGTTCTGGGAAATCACATCAGATTCGAGAACAGAGGACTCAGGTCTGGTGGGTGAGAGGCCATCCTTCAGCCACTCTGGACAAATGCATGCAAGGAGAAGCAGAAATCATTCTGAGAGCAGGATCGATGGCCAAGGAGGAGAGAGATGGTTAGCAGAGGAATGGGTGGAGAAGACATGTAGGATCAGATGGGCATGGAATTGAAAAAGACCCCAATTTATGGACAACCAAGAGAGTTTTAAATGGCAATGGCCAATATTTCTCCTCCTCTGGGTTCGTATAGCCCTGGAATCACATTTAAATCCATACATATTCCCTCTGACTGTCCTCCACCACAGGCAGAGGGCACACTGCTCTGGCTTATCCAACATCATGTCCTTTGACAGCTGTTTGTTGTGTGTGGATGAGATCCTAAGGACTCTGGACACTCCCTTCCCCTCATGAGTGATTTCTCTATGTAGCACACTCGCCAGCACACAGGATGCCAAAGGAGAAATGATTATTTTACCCCTGGTGGGTGATTTCTGTGTCTAAGAAAATTCTGCTTATTCTCAACTCACAAGTTTTTCTTTTATTTTTCTTCTAGAATATTTATAGTTTTAGTTTTTTACAATTAGGCCTATGACATAAATCATTTATTTTCATTTAGGATATTGGTTAAGAGTCTAGGTTCTTCTTCTTCTTTTTTTTTTATCCAGTTGTTCCAACATCATTTGTTGAGAGGTACCATCTCAACGTAGTGAAACTTCCAATCCATAAACATAATATGTTTCTTCATTTATAAATGTTTTCTTTCATTTTCCCTAGCCATGTTTTATAGTTTTTCATTGAATATCGTTTGCTAAATTTATTGTTAATTTTTTATTGATACTATTGTAAATATTATTATTTTATGGAGTTTATTTTAAAGTTGTATGTAGCTAGTAAATAAAAAATGATTTTTAAAAATACTGACCCTGTGTCTTGTGATATTGCTGAATTCACTATTTACAATTGTTCTTCATCAATTTCTTATTTTTCTATATAAAATCATATAATCTACAGATAGTGATACTTCTTCCTTTTCAATATTTTAAATTTTTCTCCCATTCCTGTTTCTTTAGCACACTGGATAAAATGTGCAATATAATGTTGAATAATAGCAGTGAGAAAACATCACAGCTCACTTCCTATTATGGAAGAAAAGTGCTCCACATTTATTATTAAACAGGACTTTAGCTATAAAGCTTTTGTAAGTAACTTCCATCAGACTGGGAAAGCTGTAGTAACATTTTGCCAAGTGTTTTCGAGTAAGTACTAGATTTTGCAAAATGTTTTCTCTGAAATGGTCAAATGGTGGTTCTTCATTATTCTACACTGGTTTCTGCCTGTGAAACCATTGCTTCTCCTGCACTTTTGGTGATTTTTCATTATCATTATATACATATTTATGTATAAATATACACATGTGCAAACCCATACGTGTATACATACATATTTGAAATTGTCCTGTTTAATGTGTTGCGAAGGATTTTTTTAATCATTGATCATAATGTTATTCTGGAGAATTTTATCAGCTTTTTTGCATTAGGGTTTTGCTGGATCCATATAATACATTGTGAATCATTTCTTCCTCTCCTAAATTCTGAAACAGTTTATGTAAAATTGATATTTTTCCCTTAAGATTTTATAGAATTTATCAAGAAAGGAATCTGGGTTTGTAGTTCCCTTTGAGAAAATCTATTTTTAATGTTTCCATTTGTGCATTACAGTTATACACAATGTTAGGGTTTAATTTGACATAGTCACTTATGCATGGAATATAATTTGCTCTACTTCAGTCCCAAATACTTCCTATTTCCCTCTCTCTTACCTCTCTTATTTTCTCTTTTCTACTCTACTGATCTTCCTTCTATTTAGTTATAGTTTTTAAACTGGTGCTTCATAGATAAACATAAAGGTGAACTCACTATAGTATATTCATATTCAAATTTGGCCTAATTTGGTGAATTTCATTCCACCTTTCCTCACTTTCCTTTCTCTCCCTCTATCCTCTTCCTCTACTGCATGGTTCTCCCTTCTATTTTAATGGGATTTTCATCCCCCTTTTCACTAATTTTGCTCTGGCTTCCATATATGAGAGAAGACATTCAATCCTTGATTTTCAGGGTCTGGCTTATTTTATTCAGCATTATATTCTCCAGTTCCATCCATTTACCAGCAAATGTCATAGTTTTATTCTTCTTTACGGAAGAATGTGCTCATATATCACATTTTCTGTAACCATTTGGTTCCATAACTAGGCTATTGTGAATTTCACTGCTATAAACATTGGTAGGCATACATCAATATAGGATGCTGATGTTAGTTCTTTAGGATAAATACCAAGGAGTAGGATAGCTGATCATATGGTGGTTCTATTTCTAATCTTGTGAGGAATCTTTATACCGCTTTCTAAAGTGGTTATAATAATTTGAAATCCCAACAAAGTATGAGTGTACATTTCCCCCATATCTTTGCCTGCATTTATTCTTATTTGTATTATTTATTTATTTTTAAAATACCTTATTTATTTATTTATTTGTTTTTTGTGGTCTTGAGGATTGAACCCAGTGCCTCATACATGCTGGGCAAGTGCCCCAGCTCCAGCCATTATTTGTATTTTTAAAATGTGATTATTTCCAATCCTTAAGAAAATACCATTCCTTCAGAAAATTCTTTATGAACAAAAAGCCAAGAAAAACTACAGTAATAACTTATGCCAAACACTATACATCTGATATAATAAACTTTAAAAAACACTAACATAGGCAATGTGAATATAGAATGCTTTAATATGTTTCTATTGTCATAGCTAAAACTTAAATTATATAGACAGATATAAATAAAGCATTTCCTAATGTTTTATGTCTCATATTATAGTACATATTTATTTCTGTGAAATTAAAATAGGGACGAATACCACAGACATCTTGCCTAGCAGTTCAAATATTCAAAGGGCCACATGATTTTTTTGAAAGTACAGTAGGAATTTGAAGTTACTATTTATATCTGTACCTTCCTATATTTTGAGAACATGCACTGTCACTACTGCAAGAAAAGAAAATTATCTAAGGAAAAAATAAGAATTGGTTTGTTATTAAAATCACACTCAATCTTCAGCAAAGGCAAGAAAAACAATTAGAGAGTGTTTTATATCGTTGGCCTTTTGTATTGATACATAAACTTCAAGGAGGAAGGAAATTAATTGTCTATCACAAAATGCAGATATATATATATATCAAAGGAAAATGTAATATAATCAAGGAACTTTCATATCAGAAAGGATTTTATTTACTTTGAAACACCCTAATTACCTCCTTTACATTTTCCTTTCTCAAGTTGTTCAGACTGTGTACAATCTAAGACCATTCATTAAAAATATAGATTTTTTTAAAAGACACTTAAAAAATTAATATATCAACATGAACATAGTGGCATGAAAAAGGAAATGAAAAATTAAATGTATACATATTTCCTAAATATCATTATTTGTATTCTTGATGATTGCCATTCTAAGTCAAGTGAAATGAAATCAATGTAGTTTTGATTTTCATTTGCCTGATTGCTAAGGATGTTGAACAGTTTTTCATATATATGTTGGCTATTTGTATTTGATGTTTTTGCCCATTCATTGGTTGGGTTATTTGTTTTTATGGTGTTATATTTTGGGGTTCTTTATATATTCTGGATATTAATCCCCTGTTGGAGGGGTAGCTGGCAAAGCTTTCTCCCATTCTGTAGACTCTCTTCATGTCTCCTCTGCTGTGGAGATCAGTTTTAATTTGAGACCACATAAAGTTCTTCACCTTTCTTATTTCATCTTGAGTGAGTTTGGTAAATTGTGTTTTTCAAATAATTCCATTTCTATTTCATCCACATAGAATTTATTGTCATATACCAATTTAAGATACTCTTTCAACATATTAATATTTATTGCAGCTATATTCTCTCATTCCTTATCGATATAGTAATTTCCACCCTTTTGATTGTCATGGGTTAATCAACTTTATCAACAGATGAGATTATGACCCTATTTTTCTCTAAGTCCTTGAGTGTATTTTTATAATAGCTGCTTAAAGATCCCCACCTGAAATTCTCAGCATCTGTTATTTCATGGTTGATTTCTATTGCCCACTTTTTCCATGTATGGGTTATATTTTCCAGTTTCTTCCTACATCTAATATATTTTTTAAAAATTGAAGTAGCCATATTTATTCATATTCAGTCCTTATTTATTCTGCTCTTGCCATTTGGAGGCACAGATGGAGTGGACAGTAAGTGGTATTTTGTCTTGTAGTAAATAAGGAGAGCCCACAGAGGTGGAAGCCATCTATAGCCATGGCTCAGGCTGTCCCCACTGATGCCTCTTCTTTCCCAGTGCATCTCAGGAATGTGAAGGTCTTGAAGCATCTCAGCCAGACCCATTTGAGATGCCCCCTCTTGTCTGTGTCACTTTCCACAGAGATAGATGTTGACATTTGTTGACATTTTCCCAACTGCCTCATCTTCAAGTTTTTCGAGGAAATCTTGGTGTTGCCTTTCCTTGTCAGTATTCTGTTGTCTCTTTCTGTTGGAGGCACTTTCAATTTGCAGTTTCTATGATGCTGACATTTGGTATGGCCAAGCTCTTGTTGATTAATACCACATCTGGAAATGTTATCCAAGTTTGTTTTGTTGACATGCTAATCATTTGAGCGACAGTTGGTCAAATCAAATCTTCAACACCAGGTTTCCAGGATTTAGAGGATGTCCCAAATGAGAATTTCAAAAAGACTGTTTCTGTGTATCATTTCAGGTGTTTTCTGTGCTCCAACTTTTCTTGAGGATGTGTTTTTTCCACGTTATTCCAGCACCAGCACTGCAGGTTGCTTTCAGTTGCTGTTTTCACTCACAATAACCTCTTCTACCTGTTTGAAGTAACAAACTTTGAAATGGCAATTCCAAAACCAGCTGAAATTCCATGTAATGTAATTGGAAGTTTTTTAGTCATTTTTAGTCAGTTTTTAGTGAATGAACACAATTTTGCAAGCATCTGTAGAATGAAAATGGATCAGCTGTCAGACCAAGAAATTAATGGGATTGGTGATCTCAGTGGATGGAATCTAGCCATAAAAAAGATAATGTCTAGGCAAAAATGAAGTCTTTAAGAAAATATGTAAAGTGTTACTGTCCCCTTCCTGTACCAGGCAGCAAAATCCAATTAGAAAAAAGAAAAGGAAAAAGTTTAATTTGAATCAAGTTGGCCAAAAGCACAACTAAAGGGAGTAATTTTTTTCTTTGAGCATTTCTGAATGAGAAGTTCTGTTTTAGGGGTGAAAGTAGTTTGGGGGGCAGCACTGACTGGAAACTTCCATGGTGCTCAAAGATGTGAGTTATAATGGAGGAGCTTGCTCTGGATGCCTAGGGATATGGCAGAGAGAGGTCTGATTCAGATAGTGGAGTTAATTATCACGCACCCACTCAGGAAGAGGTCATGTGCTTCCCCCATGCCCACTGCTCTTTGAAATCTGACTGAGACTATGGGTGGCGCCATATTAGGAGGTGACATTTTCAATGTCTAAAATAAAAAGGGACTATTTAATACCTAGTATAAAATCATTGAGTAAACCATAGAGCTCCCAATAAAAATGGTCTAAAGATGAACAAGCCATTCTGAGAACAGAAATGCGAGATCAACATCACATGAAAAAGTGGCCAAACTCCTTAGTGATCAGAAAAATCAATTAAGAAAGGGAAAGTGAAAGTAAGAGAATAATCTAGCTTTCTAGATTGATAACACTGTTCATTTTCAGGTTGCTGCTGATTATTAAGAATAGTGGTATAATATCTCCCTCTCATTAAATTCTTGCTTTTATTTCTTTTACTTTAAATATTTACCTGCATCTTAATGATAAATACTGATGACGTTTTGGGAGAAAGCAAGAGAGATTGGGATCCCCTAAATGTACTCACACTGCTGGACTGGCAGCCATTTTGCTTGCTGGATACTGTCCTAAGGAGATACAAGGATATGGGGGGAAAACTTATGCCTTTGTTTGTGGGGTTGCAGATGTAGAGGGTAATTTTGAAAAAACTTTCTGGAGAAATTTGGTCACATAAAGTAAAATAAACATGTAGTCCATGTCTGAACAATCATGATCCTAGGCATATAAACCTACAAAGGGTCATGAAGGGATTTATTCGAGTATTTGCAATAGTGGCAGGAAATTGGAGGATAATCAGGTATCTTTTCTCACAGAAGTGAGAATGGAGTACTGTGCATTATTTAGCAAGAGACTAAAATGCAGTGTTTCACTCAGAGCTGAGTGAAAAAAATCTAAGAGGAAAATAGCACCCATAATAAAATAACATTTTCATGATTTTAAATACACACATCCATGACTGAGCTGGGTGCTCTATGAAAAGGTCACGGCTGAGTCATGACTAATCCTTTCTTTCTCTTGAGATTTTTAATCCCAGGCTTAGAAAAAGTGGGGCTGACCTTATCAGTGGAACAGTGCCAATCGGATTTATGATCTTTGGTGACCGTCTTATTCTCACTGTGAGGACTGGACAAAAGGAGAAAGACAGTGTGTGGGGAGAGAAAAGAATGAAGCAGAGCAAAGAAGAAAAAGAAGAGCAGTGGGCCGCAGCCCAGACTCTCCCCCAGGTGGTGTTCTTGCAGCATGGTCAGCCCATCCCTCCTAGGCTTCCCACGGCCCTTTGGCCTGTGTGTAGGCTCGGCTGTGGTTTATACGGGCTCCAGCTGATCTGTTACTTCCTTCCAACCGAATGTATCGCCTGCTTCCTGAGTCGGGCCGTGATGGGTTTATGCACCAAGAGGAACCAACGCTTCAGCGCTGTGGATGCACTGCTGGCGCAGAAGTAGAGGGCTGAGTCTCCTGGTTCAGAGGACCGGATTTCCAAGCTGCAGGGGGAGTCTTTGGGGTACTCAACTGTGAATCGCTGCTTGACCATCTCGATTTGATCAAGAACTTCTTGGTTCTGAAAGTAAATCAAGAACTGAAGCTCTTTGTTGGGCTTCTGTTGATACCAGTAAACAGCAGTATGTCCTTTGGTGGGGACACAGTGCATCTTTGCTTTCTGTCCTTTCGTTTTGACAAGATGTCCTGGAGTCTGGATGACTTCAGCAACAAAAGAACCTGCAAGAGAAGGAGGCAGAAGTTATGGACTAGCCCAGGAGGGATGCTGGCTAGGAAAGAGGCTTGGATCCAGGACAAGGAGCTGTCTTCTGTGCTCAGGACTCACCTGCTCCCAGGAGACAAAGCACCAGGCAGCAGAGGACACCTGTGCCCATGGTCACATTGGAGTAGTGAAAGGATGAGGCTTTTTCATTCCCTATCAGTGACTTTCTTGTCACATGATCCCTTTTGTGACTCATAATCAAGGTGTGAGTAGTAAAACCCTCTATGATATTGGAAGGAAAGCTTTCATCCTGATGTAACAAATACAACTGGTTTATATTTTATTCATGTGGAAGCATCTTGCAAAATTCTATTTTTACTAACATCAACCAGATAGACATATTTCAGAAAGTTTGAAACTAAGCAAAATAACAAAATAAAAACACTATACTACTGCTGAATAATGATTACACTGTGAATGCCTTAGAGAAAATCTTTGAAGATATTTTTTCTCTTTCCCTGTGTGTGTGTGTGTGTGTGTGTTATATTTGGACACATTTTTGGTTACAATTTTTAAGTGTTCTTTCATAAACTTTTATTCCATTAAACAATCATCCTTCCCTGTTATTGCATTTTTATCTTCTTCGCTAATTCAGTTTTTATTCAAAGTTTCACAGTGTTCTCATAAATGTCCTTTACTGCTAATTTGCTCAATTTCTAGCTCAAGGTCGCACATCGTTTCTGGCTATCATCTTTTAGTATCTAATTAAATTTTAGAATAACATATCCCTGCTGTTAGTGTTGTTTTATGATTCTGAGACTAGCCACTGCTTTGGAAATACTTTACATTCTAGCTGTTTCTGATACACTTGAGCTTGCTCTTTTACGACATTTATTTTACATGATCTCTTTTTCTCTTCCCTGATTTCTGTCATTGTCTATTTAACATGGTGCACTTGTTTTTGCGTGTGATATTTTTTCTTATTTTCTTCTTCCTCTTTCCTGTCCCCATCTTAAGTAATTTTAAGAGCTTAAGTATTTCCGTGGATTTCTACTTACTCTCTGAATAGTTCAAAGAAATTGAACTATTCGATTTCTCCATGTTAAAAATGATATCGAATATGCAGACAAGAAGTTGATAAGATACCAGCAGAATGAACCCTGCAACAAACAACTTGCTAAAGGAAAAAGAAAAGTCACCAGAGTCTTTGAAGTCTCATGTTTCTTTCCCCAGATCCATTCCCATTTTCCAACTCTATGAAGTATTCCAGTTTATCTTTCTTTGAGTCTCTGACATTTTAATACGTAGGAGTATAACTAAACAAACTCTATTTTATGCTTTAAAACTTTACAAGATGGCACAATACTGTACATTTCTGAAATGTAATTTTCATTCACATTTGTAAAATCCAGTCATTTTCGTTTTAATTCATTAATTTTCACTGCTATAAAATTCTTATAGTAACATACCATCATTTATTGGTTCTTCTGTTAGTGTCCACTTGGATACTTTGTAGTGTTTTCCTGTTACTGGAGATATTACTCTGAAATTTTGGTCCTGGTTTTTATGTATAAGATTTTTCTCTAGGAAAGAATTTCTCAAGTGTGAAATTGATGGGCAGTGGGTGCACACATCTTGAACTTCACTAAAAAATAACAAATTATTTTCCAGAAATGGTCTACCAATCCATATCCCATCAGAAATTCAAGAGGGTTTTTGTTGCTGCCTTGACTTGACAAAACTTTGTGTACTTTCTTTTTCCACTTTAACTCTTCACGTGGGTGTGTATTACACTGGATTCTTAATTTGCATTTCCTCTAATTATGAAATTTAGCAATATTTCCCCATTAATGATAAATTAAATTTCCCCTTTTGTGAAGTACTTGTTTTTTTTCACCCATTTGTCTATTGAATTATCTTTTTCTGGTTGGTTTATGTAGAAACTAATTTATAGATACTTTTTAAAATTCTATATGTTAGCCTTTCTTGAATACATAAATATAGATAGGGACAAGGATTTGGAATTGACATATATTCACATCTTTCTATATAACTAATCTTTTCACTGTTCAGTGATTAGTGTTGATAAATTGCACATGTTAATTCTGATATAGCCATTTTAATCAATCTGTTCTTTAGTGGTCAAGAGCTTCAAGAAATCCTCACCTGATTTGAGAACATGAAGATGTTCTTCTATAGTATATTTTAGAAGCTTTGTAATTTTATTATATTCATTTATTCTTTTTGTTGAAATTGATTTGTGATACATTGTGATAAGTGTCCAGTTGGATTTTTCTTTGCACAGATTCTCAATTTTCTCCACTATCGACTGTTGAAGAATCTGTGATTCCACCTCTGCAGTTCCACCTCTGTGCATGTGTGCACACACACGTTTTCCCCACAGGTCTGTCTGTGTGTCACTGTCCCTATATTATTGTGGTCTTATAATAACTCTTAAGTTGGTTAAATTGTATTCTCCCACCTGCTTCTTTCTTGTCGGAGCTCCTTAGCTAATCTTGATCCTTGGTAGCTTCATATAAATCTTAAATTCAGTTTATCAAGTTGTATCTAAAACCTATGGGGATTTTAATTGGATATATTTAATAGATAAATTAATTTCTAAATCTGGAATTTTTTTTAAAAAAATTGACTCTATTCACCTTTAAAGACAGGGGATCTTTTCATTTTTTTGAATCACCTTTAATATCGACCCACATGGCTTCACACTTGTTTTTCCCAGAGAAAACTTTGAGTTCATTTTTTTAGTTTTCTCACTTTATTCCCATGTTGTGCTCATTTGTATCTCTGTTTACCTTGATGTTCTAAATCAGTTGCTGGGGCGTAGGTGTTTGGGTCTGGAATATCAGAGCTGCAAGCCTCCATTCCCTGAAGCACATCAGGTCGGAAAGACTCAGTGTGTTGCTCCCTCCCTTCCCCACACCTTTCAATGCAGCGGCACCCCTGCATTCTTCCTCGCCACCAGCCACTGAGGGCAGAGGGCAGACACACCCTCACTTACGGAGGCCATGCATTGCCTGCTTTGCTGTCCTTTTGGAATCGTATCCAGGTCTCACATCTTTCTAAAGGCCTCATAAAGAGACTGCAGTTGAAAAGGTGAGTTCACTGGTGTAAACTAACAAGGGCATGTCACCCATGCAAACCTGTTGCTCAAGGTGCGTCTGTGGCTTCTTGACTTTACCTTTTTTTTTTCATTTTCTTACAAATATTAAAATTAAGATCAACCTAGATTCTCACTCTTCTCCTTACTTTGTTTTTACATCTCCTACCTTGACTTCTCCCAACCCTCAGCCTTCTTTAATCTCCCAAAGAATCAGAATACTACACAGTCCATAGTTTCAACCACTTTCTCTCTGCTATCTAAGTCTATGTTCTGGAATTTGGGGGCCCCATTTTGAATCCCATATATGTGAGTTCTGTGGACTCTAAACCTCTCCTCTAGCTCCATTGCATCTTAGTTTCACATCTGTAAGGACAACATCCTACTCCCAGTTTTCATCTGATTGTCTCAAAGACCCCTGAAACCTTTTGTCCCAGATGGGAATTGCTACTTTCAGCAAGGTCTAGTGTTATTTGACTTTTTTAAGGGATCAATGTTATATGGAGACAATTAAAAAATTGCATGGATTCCCTGTCTACTAAAGACAATCCAGTATTCCTCTCAAGCTTCTCTTTTGAGCAACAGGCTACAAGGGGCTTCCACACTCATATCAATGAAACCAGAATCTCAACTTGTTCAAAAATGCATTCTACCTTCTCAAATTTGTTCCATTGTGTTTGTTTAACTCATATCAGTGAATCAGTTGTCTCCTCTTTCCTAACTGTTCTCCAAAGTGTTGCTTTCTTTAATCTGATTTTGCAGAAATCGTTCTCTGCCCAGCATGTCCTACTCACAGCCTCTGGTGAAGCTCATATGAGGCCTCCTCTCTTTTAGCTTCCTCTGATCCAATGAGACAGAACCAAGCAGGCCCACCCCTGAGCTTCCACAGAACTTCTGATTATAGTACTATTTCATATTATATTACATTCTGTTTTATTCCTTTCCATTATAATTATTTGCTTTTTTATTAGACTGCTAATTCCTTAGAGAAAGGATTGGTTTTCTATTCAGTTTTGTATCCTTGGTATTTGGGAAAGTAGTAAAATCTTAAGAAAAAGCATAGATAAATCTAGAAGGAAAAGTTGAAAGATTTGAGGCACAAGGGGCAAAGTATACCCTCTGGGACTGCTCCCAAGAGAGCTAGATTAAGAATTCAGTAGTGTGTGGTGGTACGTGGACATTCACATTCACAGCACCACAATTCACAGTAGCCTAGTTATGGAACCAGCCCAGGTGTCCATCAACAGATGAATAGACAAGAAAAAACATGGTATATAATCACAATGGATATTTATTTGGCCATAAAGAAGAATGAAGTTTATGTCATTTGTAGAAAAATGGGTGTAACTAGAGATTATGTTAAGTAAAATAAACCAGAATCAAAAAAGATCAAGGGTTGTATGTTTTGTTTTTCCTCCTCTGTGGAGGCTAGAGAGGAAAAAAAGAAAAGGGGGAGGTTGGAGAAAGGGATCTCCTGTAGCAGGGAGACAGTAGAATAGAGGAAGGAGACCAGGGGGAAGGAGGAGAGAGAATGGGGAGTACTGGGGAATGAAAGTGACCAAATTAGGTTGCGTTCATCTATGAATGTGTCCCAATGACTTCCACTGTATGTTCTATGTTATATAATTATAAAGTACCAATAAAAATTAATTAATAAAAAAGAATTCAAGGATGCAGGGAATGACACTTAGCAGAAGAAAATTAAAAAAGAAAAGTTAGGAGTGCAGGTTTGTGCCCCTAGGGTCAATGGGGCATACCATTGCAGGGCGCTACCAGAACAGGGGGATGGGTAGAGCCACTGATGGGTGTGGGCCAACTTCACCATGAGAGAGCAGCCCTCCTCCTCTCAAGAGATGCCTCAGCCTTCAGTGATGTTTCCTTTTTGAACACTCTTTTCAACTGAAATCAGTCTCAGACCTTGCCCTGGGTCCTGTGGGTACCAGTACATGGCATTATATCTCAAATTCTGTTTACATCCAGGTTCACGTGGGCTCACAGAGGGTTGCTATTGCTAATTTCTGGAGAAAATGTTTTTACGTAATATGCTGAGGAAGAGATATCAATGGAGAAATGTAAAAATTAAATTGAATTATGCTGACAAGAAATCTTGGTAGAAAATATTTTAATAAATTCCTTATGAGTATTAAAGTACATTCATAGTTATTTTATTAAAACAAATTTTTTAAAAATTAACAAAATATGTGGTAGAAGACCTATCTAATAAAAACCATAAAATAATGCTAAAAGAAACTAACAAAGACATCAACAAAGAGACATTGGGTGCTTTGGGGGCAGGTGAAGAGGCTCTGCATCTTGTCACAGTGGTTCCATGGGTGTAAAAATTTATCCGGATTTATTGAAGTGTGCACTTAAAATGGGGTGTATTTTATTGCGTGGATTTTCACCTTTATAAAGTTGTTTTATAAAATCTCACTATTTAATTTTCCAGAGAGCCGGAGTTGCTGAGGGTTTCTGGGAGGTTCCCCTGGCAGGACAGCTGTGGGCAGCAGTCACATAACCACACTGGAGAACCTGCCCGTCCCCCATGCTTCGCTGGCCTTTCTGTCCCCCTCAGCTCTGTGAAGCGCCCCTTTGTGCTCACCTCCAGTTATCAGTTATCCTTTTTTCCTTCTGCCTTGTGTTTTTTTCCAGCTGAGTTTCTGTTAGTTCTTCACAACTGAGCGTATCACTTGCTTCCTGAGCAGGTCCACAACGGGTTTGTGTTCTAAGGAAAGCCACCGTTCAGCACTGTGGATTGGCTACTGGCGCACAAGAACAGGGCTGAGTCAGTGAGCTCCGTGGACTGGATCTCTATGCTGCAGGGTAAGTTCTTGGGGCACTGGGCTGAAATTTGCTTATCTTTCATTTCTGTTTTCTCTATGATGTCTTCATTCTGAAAGTAAACCAAAAACTTGAGCTCTTCTCCCAGCTTCTTATGATACCAGTAAACATAACTGTGTCCTTTTTTAGGGATGCAATCCATCTTTGCTCTTTGACCCTTTCCTTTGACCAGATGTCTTGGGCTCTGGGTGACTTCAGTGTCCATGGTCCCTAGGGAGGAAAGAAATACAAGCTGCAGAACAAAAGCCCAGAAGGGAACCTGGTATTTCAGCCGCAGGAGAAAGGGCTGAAACTGGAATCCACCCAGTTCAGAACAGGGACTTACCTGCTCCCCAGAAAGCCAGAGCCACACAGCAGAGACATCTGAGGCACATGGTTGGCTCTGGGAGACGCAGTGAGAGGCGACCTTTAGTACAAGGCTTCCTCATCCTCCTTCAGCAACCTCCTTGCAATGTGACGACTTCCTCAGCCTTGAAGCCACTGAGCACGTGGCATGAGACATTTCACAGGATGTGGGAGGGCAGGCTTTGACCTCCCTGGTGGATATGGACAGTGTGAGTTTCAGGCTGTTTTTATTTTCTTCTTCTGTGACTGACTATTCTATTCTTTTAATAAAATAACTTACATATTATTTATTTGTTTTTTTTCCCCTTCGTACCAGGGATTGAACTCAGGTGCACTCGACCACTGAGCCACATCCCCAGCCCTATTTTGTATTTTATTGAGAGACAGGGTCTCAAGAGTTGCTTAGTGCCTCAATTTTGCTGAGGCTGGCTTTGAACTCACTATCCTCCTGCCTCAGCCTCCCGAGCAGCTGGAATTATAGGCATATGCCACAGTGCCCAGTTTATTTGCTTTTTAATCTTGTCAATTTCTCTCTTTCCTGCTCTATTCCATCCTAGGTAATGAGTCACTACTCTGTCACAGCAATCGAAGTTTCTGCCACATTTATCACACAGCAGCTACTTCAAAGAATTAAATGCTTGTAACAAATATGCAATACATACGCTACACAAATATGCAATATATATTCCTACTCCAACTGGTCAGCTTAAGAGATGGATTTTAGCTGAGAATTTTCCAGCCCATGTTCTGGTAGCTGTAACTTACTTGCTTTTCATTATAGTTCTTAGCATTTATGTTAGAATGTGTAAAGTCTGTATTATTTGATACTGTATGTCTTTTAAATGTGTCCAGGGAGAATTATTCTGTTCATAGTTTCATATGACATTAGTTTTTCATTCTAACACACGTTGACAGAATATTCTAGAGAATCAATTTTCACTACTATTTAATATTCCATTATATTAATTTTTTGGAATTCATTATCCATTCTTGAATTAATGGCCACTTCCCTACCTCTCAATTAAAATTTGTACTACTGAAAATGGTACTGTGTAATTGAACATGTCTCTGCATGCCTAGGTGCAAGATATTCTGTATTTCTGGGAATATAAAAAGTGTGTTTTATTTAACATGTTTTCTTTAACTTTACAAAACATACAACATGCTTTCCGACTAATTAAGTCAAGTAAATAATTCCACTAACAGTTCATGAGTGATTTCAAATGCTCTATATCTAGGACTACAATGACAATTCAGTATTCTTTTAATTTTGCTTGTCAGTTGGGTTAAAATTTTATGTCACTGTACAATATAGTTTCAGTTTTAACTTCTCTGGTTGCCAAGGATGTTCAAGATATTTATTGTATTTATAGGCTGCCAGTATTTTCTGTAAGCTGTCTTTTGCCTGATTTAGCTACTCATTTTGGCTGATTAGCTATCATTTATTTGTAACTGTAACTGTTCTTTATATGTTGTGAATACTAAACCTTTGTCAGCTGAATGTATTGCTTTTAAATTTGTGGCTTGTTTTCACTCTCTTCATGATGGTTTTTGTTCAATTTCTTAATTTAGTTGAATATGCCATTCTTTTCTTTTGGGTGTATTTTTTCTTATTCTTTACAAGGAATTCTCCCGTAACCCAAGTTCGTGAAGATATACTCCCTTGTTATTTACTAAAACTCTTAACATTTTGAATATTGCACTTAAGTATTTAATCCATTTGTAATTTATCTTAGCTTATGTGGTGAGGAAGCCTTTAAGTACATCTTTTCTTTTGTGGATAACATTTGTCGTAGGATAATTTATTGTATATTACATCATCCCCTCATATGTATGCAATGACAGCTCTGTTACATGTCAAATTCCTATATATGCATGGGACTATTTTTCATCTTACAATTATTTTCCACTTGCCTATTTACTTATGCAATTTTTATTATGTTAAATTATAAAATAATTTGATAATTGGTGGGACAAATCACTTCAATTTGTATTTCATCAGTATTATCTTGCTATTCTTGACTTTCTTGTTCACTTATAATTTTAGATTATTTTTGTCAAATTTTGTGAAAAAGATCTTATGGTTTTGATTAGTGTTTGAATACATAAATGATATTACAGAAACAGGAATACTTTTCTATTGAAATTCATTTGCTCATGATCGCAGTGAATATCTCTACTTATTTCAAGGTTTTTTAATGCATTCCTTTTTTGACATATGAAGGAATAGTCTATTAATTCAATTCACAAATATCCAGTAGAAAAATTGCTAAAGCCCAAAGGAAACCCCAAGGAAAAAACACCAATAAAATTAAGGAATTCAGTAAACTTAGCTAAATTTAGCTATTAATAATACAATGCTTCTTTGTAGTGTCTGGATCTTTGGAAACAACCTTATCATCTAATAACAATTACCTCCTTTTCCTTCTCATGCAGACGGTTTTTCCTTGTCCCACTGGCTGCAAATGCAGTATGTTGTAGAGTAGAAATGATGTTTCACTCATTTATGAATTGAACGATTATAGGTGCCAGATATGCAGTAAATGCTCTGGCAATTATAAAATGTAAGATTAATCTTGCTTCTTATGGGACCAACTGGCCTCTCAGGGTATTTTTGAAAATCATTCTTCTGGTCCTAAGCATCTCACCTGAAGTATTTTTGGTATCTAACAACTCTTTCCAGGTGAGTGACTGTATCTGGGCTCTAAGCACCAAAGGTTTTTTTGTTTTTTTTTTTTTTTTTTGCTTTATTTTTTTTTTATTTTTACAGAAAGACCCACATTGCCACCTAGTGGTGAGAGGGACAAACTCATCTGATGCCCCTTGTTCCAGGCTGCCTCTGCCCCACCTGAGATGAGTTGGTACCAGTTCCACACCTGGTTGTAGCAATATAGAAGCAAGTCATCTCAAATGCCTGAAGGAAATCAGGAAAAAAGCATCATGTGTGTATGGTGACATGACTCCACAGAACTGGAACTAGTGTTGAGTTACCCTATTGCACAGTGAGTCATTTAACATTGGTTGAAGGTTTATGGGTACACTTTGTCTTCTAAACCTTTTCCTGCCACCATTCAAGGTGACTGTGCTACTTGAGTCTCTGTCCTAAATTCTCTGCTCTTTGCATTGTATGCTCCATCAACAAGGGATCATGCTTCCAAACAATCCTAAGCACCTCACCTGAAGTATCCTTGGCAGCTAACAACTCTTTCCAGGTGAGTGCTTTAGGTACCAAAGGGTTTTTTTTTTCCTACAGAAAGACCCACATTGTGCTAAGTATCTCCAATGTTTTCTTCTCCTGCACTTCCATTTTCTGAGTTCAGGACATCCAATGGCTTTCTGCACATTTCTAGTTGGATTCTGCCTCAGTGTTTACCCTAATCTCAGAGTAACCCTCAATCCTCCTCATTTGGTCCTCCTAATCCACCTGCTGAAGGAGTCATACTCAACCTCAGACTCCATCCCCACCTGTTGCTGCTCATACCTAAGCACTTACCAAGTCTTTAGGTTGACTTTGTAAACACTGTGCCCTCCCTGTGCAAGAGGAAATTACCTTTCTCATCCTCAAGGACAGGAAGTCAAAGTTCAGGGACATCTGCACAAACAACCCTTGTTAGACTATTCCTATCTTCCTCACCATTTCTCCATTGACTTAACTGCCCTGGCCCAAGCCAACTGCCTTATCACAGTTCCATGATTTACTACTCTCGGTCTGATTTGGTACATAAGCATTCAACTCTAACTACATATCTGGGTCTTGTTTCCTTTGAAGGATCCCATGTCATATAAAAATGTGTATTAAATTTGTTTGCCTTTCTCCTGTTGATCTGTCTTATGTCAGTTTAATTCTCAGGACTAGTGGAAAAACCTTAAGAGGGTAGAGGCAAAATGCTGCCTCCTCTCCATGGTCCCTTATTTCTTCCCAAGGCAGCCCAGGTGATGGGACACACCCAGAGATGTGATTACGACAGAGGTCAAATGTAATGCTTTAGCGACTCCTTAAACTTAATGTTAAATTTCTTACCAGTTACCTTGACTTGAGAGGCCGTGGTGGTCTGATATCTCCCTCCATCTCTCAGTCTCACCCTGTCCTCACCCTCCCTCACTCTGCTTCCCCATCATTGCTAACTCCTTTCCAATCCTTCCAATCTCTTCTTTCCCTCCTGCCTGGAACACTTTGCACTGGCTCTTCCGAGTTCCTTAAATTCCTTTCCTTGCATTGTCTTTCATTATCCATGGTCCCACTGAATTAACTTGAGCTCAAGTTGGTATAAAGTGTCTAGGAATAATACTGAATGTTTTCCCCCATATTTTTTCTCAAAAGGAGGATAGCCACTAAATATACAGTGTCAGGAAACATTTGATCAAGAGTCAGCTGCAGTAAATTAGCCACATTCCATTTTTCTTAGGCAAAAAATGAATGTTGCTGATTTTTAAAATAGTATCTGAGAGTAGTTTTCAGATAAAAGGCACACATATTCATGGGTATTCGACCACAGGTAGTCAAAAGTAGTCCAACTGCTTTCCATATTCCAATGGAAGAAAATGGCAGCAGCAGTTTGAAATCATCAAGGAACTAATCAATCTATCACCTTTAAACACCTGCGATGTATGCACTATTGCAAACGTGTCAAGACTTCTGTGAGTCAGCCCCAGAAATTACTTTTTTTGAGCTATTGAATTGCAATGCCAGTTGTCCCATACAACTGGCATTTCAACCCAATTAAATCCTGTGTAAGATTAGATGTCAAGAAAGAAGTGTGTGCTCAGAATAGGGTTGTGTGTTAAAAGACATTGAGGTCCTAAGGGACCTTGTCTCCCTCTAAACCTGTGAAATTCTCCGCATGGTGTCTCCATTTCTGGAGAGCCAGATACCTTCTGAGAGAGAGAGAGAGAGAGAGAGAGAGAGAGAGAGAGAGAGAGAGAATTGGGGGGCAGGGAGGGGGAGACAAGCATCAGTCTTAAAGGTGAACTTGGATTTAAATATAACATAGCCCAGAGATAGAAAATTGAATCAGAATATGGAAAGAAAGAGTTATAATTAAAAGGAGTTGATCATTTATATCATCAAATATTTGGAAGAAGTGTTATAGGATTTTATTTTGATGGCTATATTCCAAGGAGGACAGAACCAATTTGGATGGATTATATTTGACACTATTGCCATATCCTCCTATGGTAATGCATGGGGGCAGCTGGCTGGGTCTCTAACTTTCTTCTCTTCTGAAATGCAGAAGGCAGGCTGGCCATGGCACTCATCCATGTCCATAGACACTGCAGTACCCTTCAGCTTAGTGTAGAGGGGGAATAACTGACTGCATGCGGCAGGCATGTCACCACTTTCTGACTGCGTTTCAGGCCAGAGCCTTGAGTGCTCATGTGTTCCCGGTACCAGTGCTGAAGGGGGTGGTGGAATATTTAGAGCTATTTTGCTAGCTCTCTTCTTGAGGCTGAAAACACTGGCAGAGTAGGAGGCAGCAATTTATGAGTTCTTGGTTTCCATGGCAATGATATAGTCTGAGGGGACTGAACTTAGCTGGGATATTTAATCAGCAATAGCAAAATGTACCTCGTCATCATGTAGGTATAATGTGATCCATTGCTGAACTGGCTTTGTTAAAATAATTAATTGGTAAGCTATCATGGTTAGCAGATCTGAATTCCTGAGTTCTTAGGTTAGCAACCCAAAACCTAAGTCAGCGTGAATGGTCATCACCTAGGAAAACAAACCGTCAGCTCAACCAATCAGGAACTACCAATTAGACTCTACCTAAGGTCTTTCCACATTGACCAATCATGTGTTTTCTTTGTCTTGCTTCTGAGAACACTTTAGGAAAGCTGCCCGCCCACTGGCTCTCCATGGACCCCAAACCACCTGGGATCTAGCACTGCCCATGTAGTGAGCCGTTTCTGCGGACTGCGGTCGCCATTACAAGATGGCGCTGGCTCGACTGTGGTTTGTGACAAACAACTCCTTAATTGGGAGAGTTGGTGCGTGGTTTTCTAACACCCTATGAGAAAGCTCCACGTGGCAGCTTCGCATTGGGGCTTGAGATGCTTTATTAAGGCTGGTAGGAGCATTCGGGGAAGGAAGATGAAGAGAGAGAAAGAAGATGAAGAAGGAAGATGAAGAAGAGAGTAGAGTGGAAGAGATCTCGAGAACCTGAATAAACGACTGGAAGAAGATTCCCGGTGTTGCGTCTTCCTTGCGGGCAAGGGGGTCGCGACAAATGGTGCCGAAACCCGGGAACCAGAACTTTCAGACGTCAGGGGTGGTGCACCGGATAGTCCCAGGTAAGTGGGACCCGCGACCAAAGCGGGGATAGTCCCAGTAAGTGGGATCCGCGACCAAAGCGGGGTCAGCTCCTCTACAAAGAAAGAGAGAGCCTCATATTTTATTGCAGCTGCTATGTGTACTTTCACTTTTGTTTTCTGTGTTCTTTTTTTGTCGTCTGTGTCTTTCGTTTTCTGTGTTCCTTTTGTTGCTGTGCCATGGGTGCCGCAGCAGCAAATTAATTATGACCCTGGGATCTATGCCCAGGGACGCCCACTGCAGCCGGGAAAAGGGAACAGGAGCCCGCCCCGGCCCGGAAGCCGGAGTGTGCGGGGATGGTCCAGAAACAGAACAGGCTGCTGCCGCAGTAAGAGCTTGGCCAGGCGGGGAAAAATGCAAACAAAATCAGGCAAGGTGCGGTCGGCTAGGAAATCTTGGGGAACTTTTGCCCTGAGGGTGAGCGACGGACTCCGTGTTGCTTGCATCACTATGGTAACCATGGGCTGCCTGGCGGAAGAGCGACTTCCTGGTCCCACCTCCCACACTCTTGGGGGCTACCGATTGGTTCTTCCACAGTCACTCAGACAGGACTTCTAGTCCCGCCTTCCAGCCACTAACCTGTACTGCTGCGTTTCGGATTTCTACCGGAGCTACTCAGAAACTGTATTTTTAAAAATGCCTACCTGTAAATGCTAACGGAAGATATCTTTTTCAGACAAAATTTGATTCCACAGGTTTCTATGTTAAACTCATAAGATGATAAATTGAAGACCCTGGCGGAGTCTGTGCGCACTTATGGAGTGGATGCCGCCTTCACACTAACTCAGGTGGAAAGCATTTTTGATCAATCTCAAGTTAATCTCACAGGAGTTTCTTGTTTTGGCTTCGGGAACGCTCATTGTATTAGCCTTAAGACCAAGAATTTGATTAACTGGAAGGACCCATTGCGGTCCAGTCAGGTCTCAGGGAAGCATTCTCAGTGCTGTATTGAGCTAAGTAGCCTCAGGGGAACAATCAGGCTCAGGAACCCCCGTAAATAGCTCTACTTTAAACATAACTACCTTGGCTGTTATCTCTGAAGTACTAGTCCCAGTGCCTCCTTCTTCTAATAGTCTTTATAATGCCACTCATTTTAAGGCCTCTCCTTACTGTACCCCTAATCTTGGTTTCCCCCCAACATTTACGCCTTGTCAGGATCATTCTTGGGAGAAACGTCAAGTTGCTAAAGGTTTCTCCCTTTCCCCCTCTCTTAAGAGGTATGTTTATAACTTTGACAACAGTGCCAACTCCTCTCTTTCCAGGAATTTAAGCCTCTGTATGATCTCCTCCAAGGAGACCCTTCCCCCAGCTCAGTCAGGAATCCCACACCTGAGGCTCTACAATCATTAAGACTGATAGAGAAGGCCCTACAAGAGAATCCCACACCTGAGGCTCTACAATCATTAAGACTGATAGAGAAGGCCCTACAAGACATGCAGGTTACCCAGATAAACTACTCTATGCCCCTATCATTTATAATCCTGCCATCAAAATTAACTCCTACTACAGTGTTTTGACAAAT
This sequence comes from Spermophilus citellus, assembly GCF_964194105.1. Taxonomy (NCBI): domain Eukaryota; kingdom Metazoa; phylum Chordata; class Mammalia; order Rodentia; family Sciuridae; genus Spermophilus; species Spermophilus citellus. The sequence continues at coordinate 219,580,291 of NC_138184.1, read as the reverse complement.
AGGTCCCATCTATTGGGTCCATTTACCTGCTTCTAACTCTCGGGTAATAACTCCCTTTTATGAACTGGTGATGAATCTGATCTGGAAAGCCAAATATTTGGGTGATGCACTGTTTGGAAAGACTTTTGACATTCTCATTCAACCTTATACCCAGGATATGATTTTAAATTTCCAACAAGAACATGATCTTTGGTGTCTCTTCCCTTGTAATTTCAAAGGTCAAATTGATAATCACTCTCCCCGACATAAACTTCTAGAAGACCTCAAAAAATGTCCTATTATTTCTCCTAAAATTATTAAAGGGGAATCTATCCCGGGAGCTCAGACTGTTTATACAGACGGAGCAAGAGGGGGGTTTGCTGTTGTTTTTGATGGATCTCAAGTAATTCGACACCCTGTTCCTAGACTGTCTGCCCAAATATCAGAAGTTGAGGCTCTAATTATGGCCCTTAAACTATACAATTCCATCCCACTTAATGTGTATACTGATAGTCTCTATGTTGCTAATTTAGCCTCAGTTATTGAGGCAACCCCTTATATTGACAGACAATTTACTATCATGGAACAATTACAAACGGATCAACTCCTTAGCTCCATGCTAAATTCCATCTAAATGCACAATCCTTACGCTTCTGTGCGGGGTGCTCACGTGATCAGACTCTACAAATTGTTTTCTTATGCCCAGTGTGTGCTCCATTCATTCATTCCCCTAGTCTAAGTGTTAATCCTAGAGGCTTACACACCAATGATGTCTGGCAAACTGATGTTACCCACTTCTGGTAAACAATAGAGGGAGAATCAGATATTACTATTCAGTTTACTTCCAATGGAAAACAGCAGCCAGATTGGACTTAAGGATATCTCTGGGGGCTGCGTATTTACACCCCCGGACAGTACAATCCTGGCCTGCTTTTTCGGCTTAAATTGACCACAGAACAGCCTACTGGAAGTTTAATAGGACCCAATCAGGTGCTCGGAGATCAAAAGGCCCCATCTGGACCCAAACAGCCTATAGCCCCAGCAGTAATATCTTCCCCCAGCGGTCAAACAATAACTGTGGGCTATCAAACCTTTGATTGTGCCCCTGGGCCCATACACCCTGGAACTGGAGATCGTCTTTTTGATTTGGTCCAAGGAGCCTTTTTCGCTCTCAATGCCACTAGTCCTAACAGGACCCAAGATTGCTGGCTATGCTTGACCTCCAGGCCGCCCTATTATGAAGGGGTAGTAATACTGTCTAAATTATCCTCTAATACCACTGTAGATCTTAAATGTTATTCTCTACCCAGCTATAAGATTTAACAGCCATGGCCAAGTCAATTACTGCTTTGGAAAAGTCCCTCACCTCCCTCTCAGAAGTTGTGTTACAAAATAGGAGGGGACTAGATTTATTATTCCTAAGGGAAGGAGGACTATGTGTAGCCTTAAAGGAACAGTGTTGTTTTTATGTAGATCATACTGGGGTAATCCGTGAAACTATGGAAAAGGTCACGGAAAGATTGGCTAAAAGACAAAAGGAGTTTGAAGCACAACAAGGATGGTTTGAACAGTGGTTTAAAAATACCCCATGGTTAACTCCTTTGATATCCACTGTAATGGGACCGCTTTTCGGTCTCCTCCTTATAGCTGCTGTAGGCCCCTGCCTAGGTAAGAGAATGACACAATTTATTAAAGACCAAATTAACATTCTGACTTCTAAGCCAATACAGATCCATTATCAACGCCTGCAGACCAAGGATGATCTTGCTGAAGTTTGTCTCCGACCAATTCGAAGATGATTTTTCTACAATGATCCCTGCTTCATGCCTTCCTCCTTTTGCCCCCTTTTTCTTCTTTATTTTTACTCTATGCCTTGTTGAACCGGAACCAATTAAAGACCCAATAATGACTGGCTGAATAGATACCACTGAACGCCTTGGCAACAACAAGCTGATCTTGTAGTACCCAGAGACGGGCAACTTTCACGCTTGCACTGCAACCTAAGACAGGGGAATGGGGCCTCCCCAAAAGACGGGTAAGCAGTGTAGGGGCAGTGAACGACCTAAGACAGGGGCTACTTGATTCCCTTTGACGTGCAACAAACAAAAGGGGGGGAACTGCTGGCACGGATTCCCCCCGGCCCCCAGGGCTTGGATCCAGCCCTGATTTTTGTGCATGTCAAAGAGGCCAGCTCACAAGACCTTGAAGGAGCTCACAAGGCCTTGAAAGATTTGTGGTGTCTGTTTTCATTTTCAGCCAATAACGGTCATGTGGGAACGTCCTGACCTGTTTGGGTCTGATAAGGTTCCTGGTTGAAGGCTTAGTATGAGTAATGGCATTTCACCTCAAGTCTGGCTTGCACAGATTACCCGTGCCTTTCTTTTAGGGTGTTACCAACTTGTTTGTCGTTATATTTCTATACAGCCACAGTTCAGCCTCAGCTATCCCCCTTCGTCCACCATCGTCACGATACAGGATGCGAGGCAAGGCACTGCACTTGAGTGATCCTTGAAGTGGACCTCAAGGAGAGCATGTCCTATTGCATGCGGGTTAGACGCGTCCACGCCCCGTCCCACGAGAAAAGCGTCGGCTGATATGGTCTCAGATCTGGGGAAGGGCCCTCCTTGGGGCTGAGCCATACTATGCAGCCACTTCTGCACAGTGGGATAGGACCTCTACTCTCGCCTGTATTGTTTTTAGAAAACAAAAGGGGGAACTGTAGTGAGCCGTTTCTGCGGACTGCGGTTGCCATTACAAGATGGCGCTGGCTCGACTGTGGTTTGTGACAAACAACTCCTTAATTGGGAGAGTTGGTGCGTGGTTTTCTAACACCCTATGAGAAAGCTCCACGTGGCAGCTTCGCATTGGGGCTTGAGATGCTTTATTAAGGCTGGTAGGAGCATTCGGGGAAGGAAGATGAAGAGAGAGAAAGAAGATGAAGAAGGAAGATGAAGAAGAGAGTAGAGTGGAAGAGATCTCGAGAACCTGAATAAACGACTGGAAGAAGATTCCCGGTGTTGCGTCTTCCTTGCGGGCAAGGGGGTCGCGACACTGCCCAGTTTGTGAATTATTGTTGGGTGAAAACAACTCATCAACCTCTGTATGTGCTTTTATTCTGCAGCAGTTCCCATCCTATTTTAAGTCCCACTGTGGTCAAGGGCAAGATCTTATCTGCATGCTTTCATTTTCATGCTGAGCCCCTGCTCTCTGTGGTAACCATTTACAAGGCATGAGTCTGCTGGTTGGCAGAGCGACCCCTGAGGGAAATCCACTGAGTGGTGGCTGAGCCATCTTGGTTCTCAGTAGGTAATGCTCTTCATCCTCCATTGTCAAGACCTCTAATCCTCTGTAACACTTTTACATATTCATTTCTTTCTCTCTTTTTTATGCTCAGAATTTAATCAATCTTAACCTGTGATTCAAAACATGCAGGCCTGGCTTGTCAATGCATGGTTATTTACTTAAAACTAAACTATGGGCTTTGGAAATATCTCCCCTTCCCCACAAAACAGTACGAAAGACAGATGCTCACTAGTTTCTTTGTCCCCTCTCTTCACATATTTACTGGACATATTTTCTTCTAATAAATGGTGCTAATGTATTTTGCTTATTTTTTTTATCAGATCATGCAGATTTGTTGGTCAGTATCATTTTTTAGCTTTTCCTTAGGAAATGATTTCTACCTTCAGTGTTCCACTTATCATCTTCTACCTTCTGACAGAACATTCTAGATCTTTCAGCCATGTAACCTGAAGTCTTCCTTCTACCTTCGCTATTGAACTGTATCTTGAGAGCAGCTCAGCAAAACCTTCTCTAGGTGTTTCAGATATGCTCTGTAGATGCACAGGGAGTTCGCCTCCTATGCTCTCTGTCTCTCCTTCTCCATCATTAATAACCTGGATACTTCTTTCGATAAGTAACACTCTCTGCCTGGTTGCTGCATGATTCCTCTCCATCTTGAGGGTACAGCATGGTGACCTGATGGTGCTGAACAGTCATAGAGAGCCAGTTACCAAAGGAAACATAATAGAAATGTACAGCAATGTGTAGACGTGTCTATAGCTCGACCTTGGGAACTTGGCAGAGTCAGGCAAACACCTAGGTCTTGAGATATGGGGGAACTTTCCGTGTCAGTTGGTCATTTGATTCCCATTTTTCTAGGTCTAGACATACATGCTCCTAGAGGTCTCATTCACAGAAGCTGTGGTGTTCCCTCCCCCAGGCTCCTCCTAGAGGGCTCCTGAGGTGTGTGTGTGTGAGGGAGGGCCAGGCTGCTGCAACCCTTCTTGCCTAGGTCTCTGACTTCCACCCAGCACTGTGTCACTGCCTGCACAGAAGTAGAAGCTGCTGTCTGCAGAATGTGCGCTGGTCACCCTCAGAGATGCAAAGTTGAGGTTTGGGTGACTGATGGGAAACTTTTCCTTGACAAAGCCTTGTTCGTAGGTGCCCTCAGAGCCCACATTAGAGGTTGCCATCAGCACAAAGCTCTGTTTGGGGAACTGATGGTACCAAAACACAGTTGTGGCCTGGAAGTCCACAAAGCGACACTCGATCTTCACAGAGGCCCCACTCTTACAGATGGCCCTGCTTGGATGTTGAGAGACATGAGCACCAAGCCCAGAGCCTGCAGAGACACAGGGACAGAAGAGGCCAGCAGGACCAGAGTCAGACAGGACCCAGGACACTCAGCCTCTGCATCACCTTTCCCCCAGCCCTGGAGAATCCCTGTCTGTCCCCAAGCATCCTCTCAAACTCCCTGGGTCCTAATCCCCCGCCTCCCCTAACTGGTGCCTCACCCTGTGCACTTCAGCCAGCCTGGACGCGCCCTCTCACTTTTAGAAGCACACACACTCCACAATGCCTGGCACACTTCACTTGCACCAGCACACGCACACACACGCCCACTCTCCCAGGCAGGAGAAGGCTCATACTGGGCCCCAGAAGCAGCAGGAGCAGCAGCATCTTCAGCGTTGGCCTCACACCACCTTCTCTGGGGAGGTCTGACCATGTGCCCCCTTCTTCCTCTTCCCAGCCCTGGAGGATGGGCGCCTGAACACAGGGTCCTGGGGTGCTCTCATCTGCCCCCTGGTGGTGGTCCATGAAAGTGATATAAGATGCAGCCTTCTCAAATGTGTAGAAGCTGCTCTGGGACCATGAACTTTGGCATGATTTAGCAAGATTTTTAGGTGGGAAAGAGGACATGTATTTGAGTAGTAAATGCATTTGATTCAACAAAGACAACTTCTTTGTCTCATCTTCAAAGTAAGCAGACCAGGTTAACCATTGCTCTTAATCCTTGTACTACAGACTGACCCTGGGTTGTGAATCCACAGTACCCAGAGCAGCACCTGGGCTGGAGGCTTGCTGCTTCTGTACAATCAAGTGGAAAGTACTTCTTACCTACCAGTGAGCTCTTCCCCTCATGTCAATCCCCCACATGTCAGTGAACTGGATCCTAAAAAAATACTTGTTTACCCTGTATGTTTTTGTGTAGAGAATATTATGACAGTAATCATTTATCATCATTTTACTATAGTGGGGGTCACACTAATTACTGGTGAATGGAAATGAATATTAGGCTGTTTAAGGAATGCTTTCTGTTTGAATATTCTGGGCTCAGTGTTTTAGTGAGCCTGTTTTGAAAAAAGTCTAGCAATTATATAAAGCATTCAAAAGAAAACAAACCAATAACAACAAAAAAATATAGAGCTGAAAGGTTTTCCCCAAAGCACCAAACTTTCATTTTGATAAAAGTCTAGTGATAGTACTTTCACTTAATATTTATTTATAGTTCTCTGGAACAGGGAGTTGAAAAAGTTGAAATAAGACTTGAGACAGACCACCTACACCAACCCACTTAGGATCCAGGCCCTCAGTAGGCCTGGTCCACCCCTACCCTAGCAGGGCAAAAACCTGGCAGAGCCTAGCCTCTGATGCAGGACCATCCCTTCTGACCAGCAGACTACCATGGAGGTCAATCCTGGTGGTACAGATCCATGAAACCGATCTGTGTGGGTCTCAGGTGCACAGAAGACCTGGTTCAGCTCCAGCAGGGCAGACACCCATCAGAACTTAGCCTCTGATGCAGAACCACCCCTTTTGACAGAATATTGAGGGAGGTCATGCCCAGCGGCCCAGATCCATCCACCCCAACTTGCACTGGACCCAGATCCAGGATGCAGTAGCATTCATTGAGGGATACCAGCAGAGTCTGGAAGCCTAACATCAAGGTTAGGTACAGATAATCTGTACGGGTACTACAAGAATATAGGGGAGAAACTGTAATATCTCAGATTGACACTGTAAGAAAGTAAGACACATAGACAATGTGAAAAAACAAGGGAGGAAAGTGTCCCAAACAAACCAGGACACTATATTAATAGAATCCATGGAGAGTGAAGTTGATGAAATGTCAGAGAAGGAGTTCAGAAGATTCATAATTAAAATGGCCTGTGAATTAGAGAATGACCTAAATGAGCAAATCCAGGCAAAAATCGATCACTCCAACAATGAGATAAGAGAGCAAATACAGTAGCAAAAGATTACTTCAAGAGAGAGATAGAGACCCTGAAAAAAAGTCAGAAATCCTTGAAATGAAGGATACAATAAATCAAATAAAAAAACTCAATAGAAAGCATAACCAACAGACTAGATCACTTGGAAGAAAGAACATCAGATAATGAAGAAAAAATATACAATCTGGAAAACAAAGTTGATCACACAGTGAAGAAAGTTAGAAACCATGAACAGAACATCCAAGAATTATGGGACAGCATCAAAAGACCAAATCTAAGAGTCATTGGGATACAGGAAGGCACAGAGTTTCAAACGAAAGGAATGCACAATCTCTTCAATGAGATAATATCAGAAAATTTCCCAAGCATTAAGAACGAATTGGAAAACCAAATACAAGAGACTTACAGGACACAAAATGTTCAAAATTACAACAGATCTACACCAAGGCACATTATAATGACAATGCTTAGCATACAGAATAAGGAGAGAATTTTAAATGCCATAAGAGAGAGGAATCAGATCACATATAGGGGGAGACCAATTCATATCTCAGTAGATTTTGCAACCCAGAACCTCACAGCCAGGAGATCATGGAACAACATAATCCAAGCTCTGAAAGAAAATGTATGCCAACCAAGAATCTTATATCCAGCAAAACTAAGCCTTAGATTTGATGATGAAATAAAAACCTTTCATGATAAACAAAAGCTAAAAGATTTTACAACTAGAAAGCCTGCACTACAGAACATTATCAGCAAAATATTTCAAGAAGAGAAAATGAAAAAAAAAATTGATGAAAATCAGCAGAGGGAGGGATTACACTAAAGGAAAAATCTAATCAGAGGAGAAACCAAGTCATGATAAATACCAAAATAAACAAAAATGGCTGGGAATACAAATCATGTCTCAATAATATCCCTGAATGTTAATGGCTTAAACTCACCAATCAAAAGACATAGACTAGCAGGTTGGATAAAAAAAAAAAGACCCAATGATATGCTGCCTCCAAAAGACTCATCTCATAGAAAAAAAATATCCACAGACTGAAGGTGAAGTGTTGGGAAAAATCATACCATTCACATGGACTGCGGAAACAAGCAGGGGTCTCCATCCTCATATCAAATAAAGTAGACTTCAAACTAAAGTCAATCAAAAAGGATAAAGAAGGACACTGAATACCACTCAAGGAACCATACACCAACAAGACTTATCAATTATAAATATATATGCCCGAAACAATGGAGCATCTACGTTCATCAAACAAACTCTTCTCAAGTTCAAGAGTCAAATAACCACAACACAATAATATTGGGTGACTTTAACACACCTCTTTCATCACTAGATAGATCTTACAAACAAAAGCTGAACAAAGAAACAATAGAATTCAATAATACAACCAATAACTTAAACTTAACTGACATATATAGGATATTTCATTCTTCAATGAGAGAATACATTTTCTTCTCAGCAGTACATGGATCCTTCTCTAAAATAAACTATATACTATATACTATGCCAGAAAGCAACTCTTAGCAAATATAAAAAAGTAGAGATACTACCTTGCATTCTATCGGATCATATGGAATGAAATTAGAAATCAATGATAAAATAAGAAATAAAATCCACTCCAACACCTGGAAACTAAATAATATGCTATTTAATGTACAATGAGTTACAGAAGACACCAAGGAGGAGATTAAAATTTTTTAGAGGTGAACGAGAACACAGATACAACATATCGAAATCTCTGGGACACTATGAAAACAGTGCTAAGAGGCAAGTTCATTGCATGGAGTTCATTCCTTAAAAGAAGAAAAGGTCAACAAATAAATGACTTAACATTAAATCTCAAAACACCAAAAGCAGCAAAAGACAGGAAATAATTAAAATCAGAGCTGAAATCAATGAAATTGAAACAAAAGAAACAATTGAAAAAAATTGATAGAACAAAAAGTTGGTTCTTTGAAAACATAAATAAAATTGACAGATCTTTAGCTATGCTAACAAAGAGAAGGAGAGAGAAAACTCAAATCATTAATATACGTGATGAAAAAGGAAATATCACAATAGACACTACAGAAATACAGAAGATAAGTAGAAATTATTTTGAAAACTTGTACTCCAATAAAAAGAAAATATTGAAGGCATCGACAAATCTCTAGAGACATATAATTTGCCCAAATTTAATCAGGATGATATGCAGAATTTAAACAGATCAATTTCAAGTGACAAAATAGCAGATGCCATCAAAAGCCTACCAACCAAGAAAAGCCCAGGATCAGACAGAATCACAGCCAAGTTCTACAAGACCTTTAATGAAGAACTAATACCAATACTCTTCAATTTATTTCAGGAAACAGAAAAAGAGGCAGCACTTCCAAACTCATTCTATGAAGCCAATATCACTCTGATTCCAAAACCAGGCAAAGACACATCAAAAAAAAAAAAAAAAGAAAGAAAACTTCAGAACAATATCTCTAATGAACATAGATGCAGAAATTCTCAATGAAATTCTGGCAAATCAAATACAAAAACATATCAAAAAGATCGTGCACCACGATCAAGTGGGATTCATCCCAGGGATGCAAGTTTGGTTCAATATTTGGAAATCAATAAATGTAATTCATTACATTAATAGACTTAAAGATAAGGATCATATGATCTTATCAATAGACTCAGAAAAAGCATTTGACAAAACACAGCACCCCTTTATGTTCAAAACACTAGAAAAACTAGGGATAACAGGAACACAACTCAACATCATAAAGGCTATCTATGCTAAGCCTCAGGCCAACATCATACTAAATGGAGAAAAAATTGAAGGCATTCCCTCTAAAACTGGAACAAGACAGGATGTTCTTTTTTCACCATTTCTATTTAACATAGAAACACTGGCCAGAGCAATTAGACAGACAAAAGAAATTAAAGGGATACACACAGGAAAAGAAGAACTCAAATTGGCACCATTTGCTGATGATATGATTCTGTACCTAGAAGACCTTAAAAGTTCCACCAGAAAACTTCTAGAACTAGTAAATGAATTCTGCAAAGTAACAGGATATAAAATCAACACCCATAAATCAAAGGCAATTCTGTATATCAGTGACAAATCCTCAGAAAGTGAAATGAGGAAAACTACCCCATTATAATAGCCTCAAAAAAATAAATGAGTAAAATACTTGGGAATCAACTTAACAAAAGAGGTAAAAAACCTATATAATGAAAATTATAGAACCCTAAAGAAAGATGTCAAAGAAGACTTTAGAAGATGGAAAGATATACCTTGCTATTGAATAGGCAGAATTAATATTATCAAAATGGGACCATACTTCCAAAAGCACTATACAGATTTAATGAAATTCCAATCAAAATCCCAATTACATTCCTCACAGAAATAGAAAAAGCAATCATGAAATTCATCAGGAAAAATAAGAGACCCAGAATAACTAAAGCAATCCTTAGCAAGAAGAGTGAAACAGGTGGCATCACTATACCAGACCTCAAACTATACTACACAGCAATAGTAACAAAAACAGCATGGTATTGGCACTAAAACAGACTGGTAGACCAATGGTACAGAACAGAGGACACAGAGACTAACCAAAAAAAATTACAATTATCTTATATTAGACAAAGGTGCCAAAAACATGCACTGGAGAAAAGATAGCCTCTTCAACAAATGGTTCTGGGAAAACTGGAAATCCATATGCAACAAAATGAAATTAAACCCTTATCTCTCACCATGCCCCAAACTCAACTCAAAATGGATCGAGGACTTAGGAATAAAACCACAGATCCTGCATCTAATAGAAGAAAAATAGGCCTTGACCTTCGTCATGTGGGATTAGGCCCCAACTTCCTTAATAAGACTCCTGTGGTGCAAGAATTAAAATCAAGAATTAATAAATGAAACAAATTCAAACTAAAAAGTTTCTTCTCAGCAAAAGAAACAATCTGTGAGGTAAACAGAAAGCCTACATCTTGGGAGCAAATCTTTTCTCCTTACACCTCAGATAGAGCACTAATCTCTATGTTATATAAAGAACTCAAAAAGCTAAGCACCAAAAAAACAAACAAACAAAAAAAACAACCAAATAACCCAATCAATAAATGGGCCAAGGGCCTGAACAGACACTTCTCAGAAGATGATATACAATCAATCAACAAATATATGAAAAAAATATTCATCATCATTAGCAATTAGAGAAATGCAAATCAAAAACACTCTATATTTCATCTCACTCCAGTAACAATGGCAGCTATTATGAAGACAAACAACAATAAGTGTTGGAGAGGATGTGGGGGAAAGGGTACACTCCCACACTGCTGGTGGGACAGCAAATTGGTTCAGCCAATATGGAAAGCAGTATGAAGATTTCTTGGAAAATTGGGAATGGAACCACCATTTGACCCAGCTAACCCTCTCCTCAGTCTACAACCAAAGGACTTAAAAACAGAATGCTAAAGGGACTAAGCCACATCAGTGTTTATAGCAGCACAATTCACAATAGCTAAACGGTGGAACCAACCTAGATGCCCTTCCATAGATGAAGAGATAAAAAAAATATGGCATTTATACATAATGGAATCTTACTCAGCAATAAAAGAGAATAAAATCATAGCATTTGCAGGTAAATGGATGGAGTTAGAGAAGATAATTCTAAGTGAAGTTAGCCAAACACTGAAAACCAAATGCCGAATATTTTCTTTGATATAAGGAGACTGATTCATAGTGGGATAGGAAGAGAGAGCATAGAAGGAATAAACAAGCTCTAGATAGGGAAGAGGGGTTGGAGGGGAAGGGAGGGGGCATGGGTTATAAATGATGTTGGAATGTAAAGATCATTATTATCCAAAGTACATGTATGAAGACACGAATTGGTGTGAATATACTTTGTATACAACCAGAAAAAAACTTAATAAAAAAAGACTTAAACCATCAAATCATATTAATGATGTAGTAAAAAATCTATCACAAAAATTTAACTGTTGCATCAGTGTTAATATATCTGCCAAAGCCATCAGCAGGGTCTTGGCTGCATTTGCCTTTCCTGGGTGGCTGAGCCTCTGGAATGGGGACACCTACTTCTGCATTGAGTAACTTGAGATGGTCGGGTCCCAGCTTGTGGTTCGTCTGGGAAGAAGAGCCCTGAAGCCCCCTGGATCAGAGCAAAATCTTCCTGTTCATTTCGAGAAGAACTCACTGTGGTGTTTTCTGACCCTGTCCACCTAGCTTAGCAAGAAATACGTTTTTGGGAATTTTGTTTGTGGTATGTGTGGTTCTTGGTGGTCTCAGAGCTCATCATAGGGAGAAGACATGCCTAAAAGGATCAAGGGAAAATAAAATGCTTGTCATCATTCTGAAATCAGCATTGAGTGAAGCTGTGAGAAAGCGCATCAAAGGTGCTGCTCTGGGTGTGAGAGCACTTGACTGGTACAGCTGAAGCCCTGGGTTTGATTCCCAGCACTGAAAAAAGGAGAGACTACAGGGTGCCAGTGGTTCAGTGTGTGCCGGCTTTTCTCTTCTCCACATCCTGATGTACATGCTGACCACCAGCCCAGCTGGGGACTCCCAGCCCCACCAGCCCTCCCTGAGAACTCATGGGGCAGTGGACACCAGGAACCAGCCTCCTTCCATGGATCCCAGTACTAGTCTCACTCATGGTCCATCCAGGGCTTGTGTCTACTTAACTTACCCCAAGCTCCAGTTCTTCCTCATCACCAGACCTGGTTAGAATTTTTTTTTCTAACTACTTTTAGACCTTTCCTAATCAAGTTTCTCCCCAAGTTGTGTCAGTTCTGATTCCTGATGTTATTAGTCCTTCAAGCTCATATGGTTATTTTTGTGTCATTATTAACACTGCCATACACTGTACAAATTAGCCACAGCCCAAGCCAAACACGTTGTCAACAGCCAGTATGTTCCTAGTTCTTATTTTCAGAGTATTTCAATGTCACTTTCTTTTGTAATTTTCTCTTCTTTTTATCCATATGATGAGTTTTCTTGACTTCTCAGGACCTTTAGTGTTCATGAGAACCATTGGGTTAGAATCAAAGCTCTGGGATCACAGGGATAGGAGAGGGGACAAGAAGAGCCCTGTTACTGGGGTCTGAGAACCCCTAACAGGGTTCTACATCTTTTCCCAGGCCATACCTGCTGCCAGGAATCAAAGGCCATGCAGCCAAAGATGGTGTTCCACAGGGCAGAGGTAAAGCATGGTGTATCGTCTTTCTGCTCTGAGCTGGTACATGCTAAGCATTTGCTTAAGGAAAATGGCATAATCAGATGATGGTAAGCGCCCCCTATGGACAGTCCACTTGGTGGTGCGTGAGCCACCATGGTTCTCCTCTGGGTTTCACAAGTTAGTGCTCTTTATTCTCCAGTTTCAAGACCTCAAATTCCCTGTAACCTTCTATATATATATATATATTGTATATAAATTATTCTCCATTTTCAAGACCTCAAATCCCCTGTAACCTTCTCTCTCTCTCTCTCTCTCTCTCTCTCTCTCTCTCTATATATATATATATATATATATATATATATATATATATATATATATATCTTTTTATGCATAGAACTTAATCAGTCTCAACCTGTGTGATGGAAACCATGCAGACATTGCTTGTCGATGCATGGTGTTTGATCTAATACTAAACTATCGAGCTTTGAAACATCTCCCTTCCCCGCCACAACAATATGCAAGACAGGTGCCATGTGGTTTCCTATTTTCATCTTTTCACATGTTTACTGGATATATGTTCTTCTTCTAATAAATGGATGTATATTATATTTGGCTCTTTTAGAATTGGATCCTGATGATTCGTTGCTCAATGCCATATTTGTTTTCTTTTAAAAAATGATTTCTCCAAGGACCTGACTTCAGTTCTCAACAGGTCATCTTCTCCCTTCTGACAGAACTTTCTCGACCTGTCATGCAAATAATCTTAAGTCTTCATTATAACTTTCCTTTTGCCTCCATTCACTAGGTATGTTTCAGATATGCCGGGGAGCTCCAGAGACAGTTCCCCTCCTGTTCTCAGTCTCTCCTGCTCCATCATCAACAACACACAGGATGCCTCAGCAGTGAGTCCTTCTATGAGAAACTCCCTCTGCCTGGTTGCCTCATGATTTCTCTTGATCTTGAGGGTCCAGCATGGTGACAAGATAGTGCTGAACAGTCGTACAGAGCCTGCTACCAAAGGAAACATCATACAAATGTACAGCAATGTGTACAATTGTCTACAGCTTTAGCTGTGGGATTACATGTATATTTATCAAGAACATATGGAAAACATGGCAGAGTAAGGTAATGATCCAGGTCTTCAGATAAGGGGGAAGTTTCCATGTCAGTTGGTTATTTTATTCTCATTTTTCTAGGTCTAGACAAAACACCCCCCCACAAAACTCAAAACCCAGATTTTCTCTCTGACTACACACACACACACACACACACACACACACACACACATATACACAAATACAAAATGGTCCCACATATGCTCCTAGAGGTCTCATTCAGAGAAGCTGTGTTTGATCTAAACACCATTGAGGAAAATGGCATAATCAGATGATGGTAAGCGCCCCCTATGGACAGTCCACTTGGTGGTGCCTGAGCACCATCCCAGGGCTCCTGGGGTCTGTGGGGGGAGGCCAGGCTGCTGCAACCCTTCTTGCCTAGGTCTCTGACTTCCACCCAGCACTGTGTCACTGCCTCCACAGAAGTAGAAGCTGCTGTCTGCAGAATGTGTGCTGGTCACCTTCAGAGATTTAAAGGAGGCATTGGGGTGACTGATGGGAAAGTTCTTCTTGTCAAAACCTTGTTCGTAGGTGCCCTCAGAGCCCACATTAGAGGTTGCCATCAGCACAAAGCTCTGTTTGGGGAACTGACGGTACCATAACACAGTTGTGGCCTGGAAGTCCACAAAGCGACACTCGATCTTCACAGAGGTCCCACTCTTACAGATGGCCCTGCTTGGATGTTGAGAGACATGAGCACCAAGCCCAGAGCCTGCAGAGACACAGGGACAGAAGAGGCCAGCAGGACCAGAGTCAGACAGGACCCAGGACACTCAGCCTCTGCCATCACCTTTCCCCCAGCCCTGGAGAATCCCTGTCTGTCCCCAAGCATCCTCAAGACTTGCTGGGTCCTAATCCCCCACCTCCTCTAAGTGATGCCTCACCCTGTACACTTCAGCCAGCCTGGACGCGCCCTCTCACTTTTAGAAGCACACACACTCCACAATGCCTGGCACACTTCACTCACACCAGCACACGCACACACACATCCACTCTCCCAGGCAGGAGAAGGCTCATACTGGGCCCCAGGAGAAGCAGGAGCAGCAGCATCTCCAGCGTTGGCCTCACACCACCTTCTCTGGGGAGGTCTGACCATGTGCCCCCTTCTTCCTTTTCCCAGCCCTGGAGGATGGGCGCCTGAACACAGGGCCCTGGGGTGCTCTCATCTGCCCCTTGGTGGTGGCTCTTGCCAGTGATACAAGGAGCATCCAACTTCCTGTGAAAGAACCATCTTGCTGGAGAAGGCCTCAGAGGCTTGCCAGCTCAACCTCCAGATGTGTAGAGGTGCTCTGAGACCCATAACACTGGGACGATTTCAGCGAGTTTCTTAGGTGGCAAAGGGGACATACTTTCAGGTAGTAAATGCGTTTTACTCAGTCATTAGCTTCTTTTCCTATCTTCAAGTCATCCCTTCAGGACAACTCATGGCTGTTAATCACTGGACTACGGGTCGGCTCTATCTTGTGAATTCTCAGTGCCCAGAGCAGCACCTGGGCTGGAAGCTCAGTGCTTCTTTATAATCAGGTGAGGGCACTTCCAGCCTACCAGTGAGCTCTACACCTCATGACCATCTATCTCATAACAATTCCCCTCACATTTCAGTGGACTTGGTTCTAAAAACAATGCTGGTTTATCCTGTAAGTCTTCATGTGAAGAAAGTTATGATAGTAATTAATTTTTATCATTTTACTAAAATGGAGGTCACACTAGTAATGCCCATGGGAAATGGGTTCTTGGTGATTTAAGGAACTCTTTCTGTTTGAACATGCTGGGCTCTGTGTTTTAGTGGACCAGCTTTGAAAACGTCTAGCAATTACAAACAAAATAAAACAAAAAATTCTTAGAGCTGATAGGTTTTTCCCAAAGCACCACACATTTATTTTGAGAACAGTACTCTGTTTGTACTTTCATGTAATGTTTTTTAATAGTTCTCTGGAGCAGGGAGCTTAAAAGATTGAATTAAGACTTGAACCATCAAATTTTATTTGTGATATAGTGAAAAAAAAGGATTTTTATCCTAAAAATATAACTATTGCATTACATCAGTGTTAATGTATCTGCTGAAGGGCATCTGCATGGTCCTGTGACTGCATTTGCCTTTCCTGGTTGACTGGGCCTCTTGGAATTGGGCCACCTCACAATGAAACTAGCTCTGCACTGGGTAGCTAAGGACTCCTTACTCTGGGTGATCTGAGGCCCAGCATTGTGCTTTGTCTGGGAAGAAGAGGCTGGAAGTGCCCCCAGGATGAGAGCAAAAACTTCATGTTCTTGTTGAGAAGCACTCACTGTGGTGTTCTTTTACTATGTCAACCTAGCTATGCAGGATAATATTTCTGAGAATTTCCATTGTGGAATGAATGGTTCTGGGTTGGCTTAGAGTTGATCAAAGGGAGAAGAAATGCCTAAAACTATCAAGGGAAAATAAAGTTCCTGTCATTCTGAAATCATCATTATGCTGTGGAAAAAAGAAGACCAGAGGTGCTGGGGAGGTGTTAGAGTACTTGACAGGGCCACATGAAGCCCTGGGTTTGGTTCCCAGCACTGAATAAAAAAGGAATAAAGGTTGCCAGTGGTTCCAATGTGTGCTGACCTTTCTCTATTTCACATTCTGCTGTTCATGCTGATCCCCAATCCTGCTCACCAATGGGACACCATTCCCCACCAGCCCTCCCTAAGAACTTAGGGGGAAGGGGGCACAAAGAGCCAGCCTTCCTCATGGATTCCAGCACCAGCTTGTTCGCGGTCAATCCAGGATGGGTTGGACCTAGCTTATCCCAAGCTCCATTTCGTCCCCCATCTGCAGAGCACGTTAGAATTGTTGTTGCTTTTTAAACTAGTTTTGTGGAACCTTATTTATCTAGTGTCTACCTAAGTTGGTCAGGTCTAATTCCTATCATAACTTTTTTATTCCTTCATGCTCCTATTTGCTGAGGGCCATTGCCAAGTAGGAATGACGCATCAAAATTTCCTTGCCAGCGTACCCCATGTTGCTTAGAGGACATTCGCTGTATGCTTTAGTAAGGTGACCTTGCTCAAGGACCAGGGCGGATCCGGGTTTAGAGCTGATCAGGTTTTAGGGAGTATCCCGTCCTTGGGTTTAGGGAAGTTCCAGGTTTAAGGTGTACCCTGCGGGGGAATAGGGCGTATCCTGCTGCCTCAGGCACGCCCGATCCTTGAGTTCCCCTTGAGTTCTCGTGAGATTCAGAAAGTATTGGAAAAGAAAGCCTCGTGGAGTAGGTGAATTGGGCGGCAGCAGAACTTGGATTTCCCCAGAACGTGTGTAGAGGCCGGTGTGAGTTCGGGAATAAAGAATTGCTGTTTGAATCTACAAGGTGTGTGGTGGCTCGTGATTCTGTGCCCAGCCAGACTGTGGCACCTATTGGTTAATCTTTGTGTCATTATTGATACTACCATACACAGTATGGATCACTCACATCTAAGCTAAACATGTTGTCAATAGCCCATATGTTACTAAGCCTTATTTTGAGAGTATTTCAATGTCAACTTGTTGTGTAATTTTTTTCTTCTTTTTTTATAGGAGATGTCATTTCTTGATGTCTGTGGAACTGTACTGTCCACAAGAACCATTGGGTAAGCACACAGAAATTAGAGTCAGAGCTCTGGGATCATGGGGTCGGAGGAAGCAGGGGTAAAATGACACAAGAAGATCCCTGGTACTGGGTTGAGAGCCCCTAACAGGGTTCTACCTATTTGTCCAGTACATATCTGCTGCCAGGAATCAAAGACCATGCAGCCAAGAATTTTGTTCCACAGGGCAGAGTTAAAGCGTGATATATCTCTCTCTGCTCTGATCTGGTACATGCTAAAGATTTTCTTGAGAAAAAAGCAATGTAGATGATGGTAAGCGTCCCCTATGGTCAGGCCACTTGGTGATGGCTGAGCCAACTCCATTTTGCTCCCTGGTTTTCACTAGGTAATGCTCTTCATCTTCCATTTTTCAAGACCTCAAATCCTCTGTAATTCTTTCGTATATTTGTTTTTTCTCACAATTTTTATGCATAGAACTTAATCCATCATAACTTGTGATTCAAAACATGGAGACATTGCTAGTCAATGCATGGTTATTTATTTAACACGGAACTATGGGCCTTTGAAACTTCTCCCCCTCCTGACACAACCATATGCAAGACAGATGCTGTGTGGTTTCCTTGTTCCATCCCTTCAAGTTTAAACGGACACATTTTCTTCTTCTAATAAATGGAGCTGATGTACTTGGCTCTTTCGTAATTTGGATCCTGCTGATTTGTTGGTTAATGTCATGTTTTGTTCTCCCTTAGAAAACGATTTCTCCAAGGTCCTGCCTTCAGTGCTCAACTTCTACCTGCTGACAGAATTTTCTAGATTTGTCAGCCATGGAATCTAAAGTCTTCATTACTGGGTTCCTCTGCCTTCTCTCACTATTGACCCCAATCAGAAGAGCAGTTCAACAAAATCTTCTCCAGGTATGTTCCAGATACTCTCTGTAACTGCAGAGGGGGTTCCTTCCTATGCTCTGCCTCTCCTGTTTCATCATCAAGAACCCACAGGTGCCTCAGCAGTAATTCTTTCTAGGACTAACTCTGTCTGCCTGGTTGCCTCATGATATCTCTTGCTCTTGAGAGTCCAGTATGTGACAAGATAGTGCTGATCAGTTGTAGAGAGTCAGCTACTAAAGGAATCCTCATAGAAATGTACAGCCATGTGTAGAAATGTCTGCAGCACTAGCTGTGGGATTATACAGAGAGTCAACAAGAGCATATGGACAACAATATGGTCGAGTCAGGCACCGATCCAGGTCTTCAAATATGGGAGAACTTTCCTTGTTAGTTGGTCAGTTTATTGGCCAAATTTATTCCCATTTTTCTAAGTCTAGACAAAATCCCCCCACAACTGTCCGCACCCCAATTATCTCTATATTTATATACATAAAATACACACACACACACACACATACACAAAATGCCTCTACATACATGCTCCTAGAGGTCTCATTCACAGAAGCTGTGGTTTTCCCTCCCCCAGGCTCCTCCCACAGGGCCCCAGGAGTCTGTGGGGGGAGGGCAGGCTGCTGCAACCCTTCTTACCTAGGTCTCTGACTTCCACCCAGCACTGTGTCACCAGCACAGAAGTAGAAGCTGCTGTCTGCAGAATGTGCGCTCGTCAACATCAGAGATGCAAAGGAGGCATTGGGGTGACTGATGGGAAAGTTCTTCTTGTCAAAACCTTGTTCGTAGGTGCCCTCAGAGCCCACATTAGAGGTTGCCATCAGCACAAAGCTCTGTTTGGGGAACTGATGGTACCAAAACACAGTTGAGGCCTGGAAGTTCACAAAGCGACACTCGATCTTCACAGAGGTCCCACTCTTACAGATGGCCCTGCTTGGATGTTGAGAGACATGAGCACCAAGCCCAGAGCCTGCTGAAACACAGGGACAGAGAGGCCAGCAGGACCAGAGTCAGACAGGACCCAGGACACTCAGCCTCTGCATCACCTTTCCCCCAGCCCTGGAGAATCCCTGTCTATCCCCAAGGATCCTCTCAGACTCCCTGGGTCCTAATCCCCCGCCTCCCCTAACTGGTGCCTCACCCTGTACACTTCAGCCAGCCTGGACGCGCCCTCTCACTTTTAGAAGCACACACACTCCACAATGCCTGGCACACTTCACTCACACCAGCACACGCACACACACGCCCACTCTCCCAGGCAGGAGAAGGCTCATACTGGGCCCCAGAAGCAGCAGGAGCAGCAGCATCTCCAGCGTTGGCCTCACACCACCTTCTCTGGGGAGGTCTGACCATGTGCCCCCTTCTTCCTCTTCCCAGCCCTGGAGGATGGGCGCCTGAACTCAGGGACCTGGGGTGCTCTCATCTGCCCCCTGGTGGTGGACCTTGCCAGTGATAGGAGATGCAGCCTTATCAAATGTTTAGAAGGTGCTCTGGGACCTAAAACTCTTGGATGATTTAGCAAGTTTCTTAGATGGAAAAGGAGACATATATTCGAGTAGTAAATGCATTTTACTCAATCCCTACTTATCTTTTTTATCCTATCTTCAAAATAATGGCACCAAGACATCTCAAGCTGTTAATCACTGCACCACAGGCCCACACTGCCTTGTGAATCCACAGTGTCAGAGCAGCATCTGGCCTGGAGGCTCAGTGCTTCTCCATAATCAAGTTGAAGATACTTGTCACCTTCCATCAAGCTCTTCCTCTCATGACCATCTCATGACAATTCCCCTCACATATCAGTGGTCTTAAGACTAAAAATACACGTATTTACCCTGTGTGTTTTCAGGTAAAGAAAGTTATGACACTACTTTATCATGAGTTTACTGTAATTCAGGTCACACTAAGTACTGGTGAATGGAAATGAATCCTGTGTGGTTTAATGAACGCTGTCTTTCAATTTGAACATGTTGGGCTAGGTATGTTAAAGGGCCAGTTTTGGAAAAGCCTAACAATTACAAATAATCAGAAGAAAACAAGCAAGAGAAACAACAAGAAAAATGTAGAGCTGAAAGGTTTTTCACAAAGAACCACACTTTCATTTTGAGAATAGCCTACTGGTAGTACCACCACTTTGTGTTTAGTAACAGATCTCTGGAGCAGAGAGTTAAAAAAGTGGTATTAAGACATGAATCATCAAATCATATTTGTGATTTAGTGAAAATGACTTTAACATAAAAATTTAACCATGCATTGGATCCGTGTAAATATATCTGCTGGATGCCATCAGCAGGGTCTTGACTACATTTGCCTTTCCTGGTTGGCTGGGCCGCTGGAATGGCGCCACCTACTTCTGCATTGAGTCCTAAGCAGTACTTGCCATGGATGGGCTGGGGCCCACCTTTGGGCTTTGTCTGGGAAGAAGAGGCTAGAAACCCCCCCAGATCAGAGAAAAATCTTCCTGTTCTTCTTGAGAAGCACTCACTGTGGTGTTTGATACATTGTCAACCTAGCCTACACAGGAAAATATTTCTGAGAATTTCCTTTGTGATATGTATGGCTCTGGGTTGGCTTAGAGTTGATCACATGGAGAAGAAATGCCTAATAGTACCCAGGGAAAATGAAATGCCTGCCATCACTGTAAAATCATCACTGGTGTGAAGCTGTGAAAGAGAGGATCAGAGGTGCCGGGCAGGTGTAGAGCACTTGATGGGTACACCTAGAGAGCCAGCTACCAAAGGAAACATCGTGGAAATGTACTGCAATGTGTAGAATGTCTACAGCTCTAGCTGTGGGATCACAGGTACATTTATCAAGAACGTATGTTAGAGTTAGGCAACGATCCAGCTCTTCAAATATAGGAGAGTTTTCTGTATGAGTTGGTGACTTTATTGGCCAAATTTTATTCCCATTTTTCTAGGGCTAGACAAAATCTCCCCCACAACCATCCACACAGATTCTCTGTCTACACACACACACACACACACACACACTCCCAGTAGTCTCAGAGAAGCTGTGGTTTCCCTCCCCCAGGCTCCTACCACAGGGCTCCTGGGGTCTGTGGGGGAGGGCCAGGCTGCTGCAACCCTTCTTGCGGTCTCTGACTTCCACCCAGCACTGTGTCACTGCCTGCACAGATGTAGAAGTTGCTGTTTGTAGAATGTGCGCTGGTCAACATCAGAGATGCAAAGGTGAAGTTTGGGTGACTGATGGGAAAGTTCTTCTTGTCAAAACCTTGTTCATAGGTGCCCTCAGAGCCCACATTAGAGGTTGCCATCAGCTGGAAGCTTTGTTTGGGGAACTGACAGTACCAAAACACAGTCATGGCCTGGAAGTCCACAAAGCGACACTCGATCTTCACAGAGGTCCCACTCTCACAGATGGCCCTGCTTGGATGTTGAGAGACATGAGCACCAAGCCCAGAGCCTGCAGAGACACAGGGACAGAGAGGCCAGCAGGACCAGAGTCAGACAGGACCCAGGACACTCAGCCTCTGCATCACCTT
This sequence comes from Spermophilus citellus, assembly GCF_964194105.1. NCBI lineage: Eukaryota > Metazoa > Chordata > Mammalia > Rodentia > Sciuridae > Spermophilus > Spermophilus citellus. The sequence goes on along the minus strand of NC_138184.1, from coordinate 219,558,546 downwards.
TCCCCCAGCCCTGGAGAATCCCTGTCTGTCCCCAAGCATCCTCAAGACTTGCTGGGTCCTACTCCCCCGCCTCCCCTAACTGGTGCCTCACCCTGTACACTTCAGCCAGCCTGGACGCGCCCTCTCACTTTTAGAAGCACACACACTCCACAATGTCTGGCACACTTCACTCACACCAGCACACGCACACACACATCCACTCTCCCAGGCAGGAGAAGGCTCATACTGGGCCCCAGAAGCAGCAGGAGCAGCAGCATCTCCAGCGTTGGCCTCACACCACCTTCTCTGGGGAGGTCTGACCATGTGCCCCCTTCTTCCTTTTCCAGCCCTGGAGGATGGGCGCCTGAACACAGGGACCTGGGGTGCTCTCATCTGCCCCCTGGTGGTGGACCTTGACAGTGATACAAGATGCAGCCTTAGCAAATGTATAGAAGCTGCTCTGAGACCTACAACTCTGTAATGATTTAATAGAGTTTCTTAGGAGCCCAAGGGACATACATTTGGGCAGTAAGTGCATTTGCCTCAATATTTAGCTTCTATGTCTTATATTCAAAGTAATGGCACCAGGGCAACTCATGGCTGAACTTGCTGAGCTAGGTGTTTTAATGGACCAGTTTTGAAAAAGTCTAGCAATTATAAAAAAATTAGAAGGAAAGAAACAAACCAACAAAAACAACAACAAAAGTGGAGCTGAAAGGTTTTTTCCCCAAAGCACCACACTTTCATTTCCGTAACAGCGTACTGTCATATTGTGACATAGTGAAATTTTTTATCAAAAAATTTAAGTGTTGCATTGCATCAGTGTTAATGTATGCTCTTAAGGGCATATACATGATCCTGTGACTGCATTTGCCTTTCCTGGTTGGCTGGGCCTCTTGGAATGGAGCCTCTTCAAAATGTAACTACCTCGGCAATGATTTCCTAGGAGTACTTACTATGGATGGTCTGGGGCCCAGTTTTGTGCTTTTTCTGGGAAGAAGAGGCTAGAAACCCCCCCAGATCAGAGCAAAATCTTCCTGTTGTTTTTGAGAAGCACTCATTGTGGTGTTTGACACATTGTCAACCTAGCTAAGCAGGATTGTATTTCTGAGAATTTCGTTTGTGGTATGTATGGTTCTGGGAGAAGCAATGCCTAAATGTATCCAGGGAAAATAAGATGCCTGCCATCACTCTAAGATCATCATTGCTGTGAAGCTGTGAAAAAGAGGTTCAGAGGTGCTGGGCAGGTACACATGAGGCCCTGGGTTCGATTCCCAGCACTGTAAAAAAGAAGAGCATAAAGGGTGTCAGTGGTTCCAGTGTGTGCTGACCTTTCTCTACTTCACATCCTGCTTTCCATGCTGACCACCAGCCTGCCTGACCAATGGGATCCCCAGCCCCACAAGCCCTCCCTGAGAACTCATAGGACAGTGGACTCTAAGAGCCAGCCTCCTTACATGGATTCCAGCACTGTTCTCATTCATGGTCCATCAGGGGCTGCGGTGTACCTAGCTTCCCCAAGCTCTTGTTCATCCTCATCACCAGACATAGTGAGAATTTGTTTGCCAACTAGTGTTTTTTACCTTTCCTTATCTGGTTCTCCTTCTGTTGTGTCAGTTCTGATTCCTAACATAAAATTTTTATTCCTTCATGCTCATATTGGTTAATTTTTGTGTCATCTTTGACACTGACATATATGGTAAGGATTAGCTACTGCCCAAATCAAACATGTTGTTAATAGCCAGTCCATTACTAGTGCTTATTTTAAGAAATATTTCAATGTCACTTCCTTTTGTGTTTTCTTCTTCTTTTTATCCATGTTTTGAGTTTTCTTGATGTCTGGGGGACTTTAGTGTCCACGAGAACCACTGGGTAAGCAGACAGAATTTAAGCGCTCTGGGATCACAGGTCTGTATCCCAAGAACAGCCCTGGTACTGGGCTCTCATAGCCTCTAACAGAGTTCTACTCATTGCCCAGGACATATCTGCTGCTAGAAGCAAAGGCCATGCAGCCAAGAACCGTGCTGCACAAGCAGAAGTAAAGCATAGTGTACAGCCTTCCTTCTCTGAGCTGGTACATGGTACCATGCATTGCTCGAAGAAAATGGCAAGTGTACCATTATCTAATGATAAACACACAGGAAAATGATTGGTTAAGTATTGCCAAAACAATAATATCTCCAGTTACTACAGTTAGAGCTCACATTCTGACTACCCAAAATATTGGAAACCAGAAAGGAAACAAAGATGTGAATTGCTCGAAAGTTCATGTGTGCTCTAGAGAAGTGTAAAGGTAAGACCAGACCCAGGGTTTGTGAAATTTTATGGTTATCCATCAAATAAATGGAAATAGGTTGTATATTGCTGGAATAAAAAATAATGAAATAAAATATCCAAATGTCTTCCATAAATGATGGGAAAATACAATCCTGGCAAAATTAGAGTGTAAAACTAAATAAAAGACAAATTCAGATCTTATTAATTACATACTAAAGGAAACTATACAATAATGCAATAAAATAATCGGCTGGGCATTCTAGTTGTAGAAGTCATGATACTCAAAATACATTATACAATCCTTATAAAACACCCACCTACAGAATAAGGAAATTAATCACCAGGAAAATGCAAATCAAAACCAGGAGGAAACATCTCCTCAAATTAGTAAAAAGAGCTATGGTCAAACAGACTATAGATAAAACATGCTGGCAAGATTGTGGGGGGAAGGCGACACTTGCACACTGTTGATGGGAATGTAAATTAGGATATTCACTATGGAAAGCATCACCTGAATTCTTCAAAAAATTAAAGGTAGAACTACCATATGATCCAGCAATCCCAATCCTGGGTATATATCCAAAGGGAATGGAATTGGTGGTCCTTCTTACTCACTTCCATGTTCATGGCACCACTGTTCAAAATAGTCAAGTAATGGAAATCATCTGAGTGTCCATCAACTGATAAACAATGTGGTACATATTCACAGTGGAATATTATTCAGCCTAAAAAAATGAAATCCGGTTAGTGTGACAGCAGGGATGGAACTGGAGATCATTTTGTTAAATGAGATAAGCCAGGCACAGGAAGTCAAGTACTCCAGGGTCTCACTCATGTGGAATATTAAAAAGTTCAATTCATAGAAGTTAAGAGTGGAATGGTGGTTACCAGAGGCTGGGAAAGCCGGGTGCAGGGAAGCATGGGGAGAGGTTGATCAATGGGTTCTGAGTTCAAGTTCAATGGGCATAAGAAGTTCTGGTGTTCTATTGCATAGCAGAGTGTCTATAAATAATAATATTGTGCTGTATATTTCAAAAGAAAGGGAGAAGGATTTTGAATATTTTTACCATTAAGAAATGATACTATTTGAGGAGACAGGTAAGTTTAGCCTGACTTAAACATTATACAATACAAGCTCATGTTCTAATAGCACATGGGACACCATTGGTAAATACCAAGTTTATGAGTTTATGTATCATTAAAAATCAGTTTTAGTTTAAAAAAAGACAAAAGGGGGCTAAATATAGAAACATAGAAAAATAAATACTGGATAAATATTATTTTTTTAGAGAGAGAGAATTTTTTAATATTTATTTTTTTACTTTTCAGTGGACACAGCACCTTTATTTTATTTTTTGATGTGATGCTGAGGATCGAACCCAGCTCCCGGCACATGCCAGGCGATCGCGCTACTGCTTGAGCCACATCCCCAGTCCAAATACTATTTTTTTTAGAAGAGAGTAAGTAGCTTACCAGGTAATGACCAAAGATCCAGATGACCATAGTATGGCATCTGGCCTTCAGAGACGCAACCAGATCAAACAGCTCCCAGCGCTCCCATCCCAGAGAGCCCTCCTGAACCCGAGAGGGCAAGAACGTGGTGGAAACCCCTCGCATGTTTTCCAGGCTGGACCATAAACAGCTGCGTAAATCCCACTGCCTTACGTGAAGGCTGGCTCTCAGGGAAGCCGGCTACAACGTAGGACTTCAGAGGCCATCATGCTGTACAGAAACCCACCTGGTCACAGTGAAGGGCGGAGTGGAGGGGGCTTACCTGCCTTGGCCTCCAGCTGCTCCAGCCTCCAGCAGAGGTGCCAGAAGGTGCGTGGAGAAGTTGGTCCAGCCTTCAGGTGACTCAGTCTCAGTGACTATCTGACTGCAGGTAGATGTAAGGCCCTAAGTGATGATACCGCTGTTGACTGGTGACGAGTCCTTGCTTCCCCGATATTGAAGAATAACACCAAAGAAGCACGCCGAGGCAAGGTCAGAGTAGAAATTAGAAGTTTATTAAAGGACAGCAGAAAAGACTTCTCCCGGAGGAAGAAGGGGACCCAAGAGGTGGAATCCGTGGAAGTGCAGTTGTCTCCCCTTTTTATAGTTTTGCTGATGAAGGGGGAAGGGTTGGGACACAGGTGGGCCAAACAAGTAATCTGGGCAGGAAGGACTTCATTATCACTTCTTTGGGATGGGCTATCTCCAAATCTGTTGGGGGCTGTTATAGGGTGGACTTTGGCCTAGGGCCTTTCCGGGACTTCATTAACATTCCATGAGTTGTCCTGGGTTTCCCCGGAATCATTCTCAGCATGGCCTCCATTTTAGATTTCACTCGGTATTAGACCCGATTTACCTAACTACACTGACTACCTAACTTTAAATCTGGCTTCAGTGAGACCTGCCCTGCTGGGCCCTTGCAACCTACAGAACCTGTCTGTTCTGACTTCAGAGTGTATTCATCTGTGTCTAGCTTCTTCTAGTCAACATTATATTTTTAATATTCTCCCATGTTATTTTAAGTCATAGTTGATTTTTTTTTGCAATATTTCCTTCTGTGACATAAATGTAACGCAGTCCATCTACCACTGCCTTGCTGACATGGAGTTCAGTATTTTTCAGTTTGGGGACATCATTAATAAGAGTACTGTGACAGCACCTTCTCCGCACATAGGAGATACCCTTTCCTGCATCCTACACATTCTCTCCTACTTCTTGAGCTTTTACACAGTTAACACACTGGCTTTCTGACTTGCCTAATTTTTAGAGGCTCTCTTACAATTTCCATGCTTAGGTGTACAGGAGCACCTCCTGGGCATGTAACTCAGATACCCCAGAGAGAACCAGAAACTCCATCTTGTTCGATCAGTTCAGTCCACTCATTGTTCCAAATCTCCTCCCACTGCCAGATATAGGGGTGTAGATCTTCCTTCCTGACATCATGTCACCACTTGTCCCTTTGATGATTCCCGAAGCCTGTGCCACTCTTTTCATACTTGTACAAAACATGAAATCTGACCCATCATTCAAGTTTCACCTCAGAATCTCCTGCTCTCTGAAGCTCTTCCTGATGTCTTGGGGCAGAACTGGCCATGCCATTTCCTAGGCGCCACCAACGCTCTTGATTAAAGCACACGTATGGTACAGGGACTCCAGAACATCTAGGGGTGGGACTCACCACTTGGGGGCCGAGTGAAGTTCCTGCCCTCCCACAGAGTTCCCTGGTGGCAGCACCTGCTTTGCTTTGGGTGCCTGGCTGTGGTGGAAGAGGACAGAACAGGGACTGGGGACAGAAGAGCCACCTGGTGGGGGAAAGCAGGGCTGGGGAACTTATCTGTACAGAGAGGAGGTGGCTGTGCCCCACTGTGCTAAACTACTGGCACAGAGATAGAGGGAAGTGTGTTTCTTCTCAGCTGATGTCATGGAGAGGGCAAAGGAAGGCTTGTGCTCCCTGGAGGCACCATAGCCCTCAGCTAGGTCTCCTTCCTGGACGTCCTTTTCAAATGTTGAGTAGTAGATCAGTCTCAACCCCAGCCCTGGGTCCTGGCGATACCAATACATGGCGTCATGACCTAAATTTTGTTCACACCCCAGGGTGACACCCTGTCCTTCTTTTCTCAACAGGAACTTTGGAGTTTGAGTGATGCCACCATCCATGAGTCCTGGGGATGAAAGAGAGAGAGACTGGAAACACAGCCCAAGAGGAGCCTGAAGCTGCTGTCCCAGGGAAAGCCTTGGAGGATGACCTTCCAGGCAGGAATGGCCTCCATAACCCAGGACTCACCTGCTCTGAGGAGACAAAGGACCACCCAGCAGAGCACATGGTTGCACATAGTGGGAGAGGGTCTCCCTTAGCTCCAAGCACTTTCAGAGGAGAAGGCGAAAGAAGCTTGGCTCCAGGACTTGCTTAATTTGCCCAGTGGCTTGGGAGGCAGATCCTGTAGGGCTTCCTATTTTGATGACAGGGAGGCAGCAGAGTGCAGAGCCTATTGCTCTGCCCAGAACTGCACAGAGCTAGTGAGGAGCTGTTCTCTGATTGGCTCTGGTTTCTCCTTCCCACTTTTCAGAGTGCTTGGAGTCCTGTAGGAGCACTCCAGACCCAGTCTGGCCACCTGGTAATATTTGCATTTATCTGCCATTTGGTTTTTAGAAATTGCTTCATTCAAGCACTGATAGCAGACTCTTTTTATTTGTAGATGCCCAATATTTGCTGCATGAAGAGAATTAAATAAAAAAGAATATTCACCATGAGAAAAAAAAAAATTGAAGTGGTCCATTTCTCATGAATAGTAGTTGTGGGCCAGAACTTTATCCTAAATTCCTGACCAATTCATCCAACACTTGCTTCCCACCATGTCTAAGGTATGCTGTGTCCTGGCATCCATGCAAACCTGCACAGGCACTGGGCAAAGAACAAGATGAGGATTTTGCCAGAAAGAATACCAAGCAGCATGACGGTATATAAACCACAGCACCTCCCTCCACACAAATCTGAGTTTGAATCCTTTCTTGCCACCCACACGTTCTTTTTGCTCTGTTCATTTAATGAGATACAAAAATTAACTCATGGGGGATATCTGTGCCCTGCAGTGACATGAGTCTGCCCTGATGTGGATGTGGAGCTGGCACAGATGCACACTGCCGAGTCTCCAGGTCAGCTGGCTCCATCTTCAGGGTGCTGGGTCCCCCTCTGGGAAATTCAGCAGATTACTGTTTCTTTGACATTCCTGAGTCATCGATGACATTTTCTTCTTGGAGGTGAACCATGAATTTGAGACCTTCCTCAGGGAGCTGCTGATACCAGAAAGCATTGTTGTGGCCTCTCACTGGGCTGACATCTTGTCACCACTTGTCCCTTTCATCATTCCCTAAGCAGGCCCGCTCTATTGATACTTGTCCAGAAGATGAAATCCTACTCATCCATCATCCAGGTTTCACCTCATATTTGCCTTCTCTCTGAAGCCCTTCCTGATGTCATGGGGCAGAGGTGGTGATGTTATTTCCTAGGCTCCACCTACACCCTTGATTTAAGCATGGTGTGATGACACTGGGACTCCAGTGTCTATACCATATCTATAGCACTCTCATGCTCTCTCTCTCTCTATAGATAGATAGATAGATAGAGTCGATCTGCCTACCAGGCTTTTCATGTATCTGAAGGACCTGATAATTTTTTGAATCAACTTGGAGGCTGAGTGAAGTTCCTGCCCCCCCACAGAGGTCCCTGGTGGCAGCACCTGCTTTGCTTTGGGTGCCTGGCTGTGGTGGAAGAGGGCAGAACAGGGACTGGGGACAGAAGAGCCACCTGGTGGGGGAAAGCAGGGCTGGGGAACTTATCTGTACAGAGAGGAGGTGGCTGTGCCCCACTGTGCTAAACTACTGGCACAGAGATAGAGGGAAGTGTGTTTCTTCTCAGCTGATGTCATGGAGAGGGCAAAGGAAGGCTTCTGCTCCCTGGAGGCACCATAGCCCTCAGCTAGGTCTCCTTCCTGGACATGCTTTTCCACTGTTGAGTAGTAGATCAGTCTCAACCCTTGCCCTGGGTCCTGGCGATACCAATACATGGCGTCATGACCCGAATTCTGTTCACACCCTAGGGTGACACCCTGTCCTTCCTTTCTCAACAGGAACTTTGGAGTTTGAGTGATGCCACCATCCATGAGTCCTGGGGATGAAAGAGAGAGAGACTGGAAACACAGCCCAAGAGGAGCCTGAAGCTGCTGTCCCAGGGAAAGCCTTGGAGGATGACCTTCCAGGCAGGAATGGCCTCCATAACCCAGGACTCACCTGCTCTGAGGAGACACAGGACCACCCAGCAGAGCACATGGTTGCACATAGTGGGAGGGGGTCTCCCTTAGCTCCAGGTACTTTTGGAAGAGAAAGGGCAAATGGAGCAGAGCTCTGGGGCTCCCCCTTGCTTAATTTGCCAAGCAGCTTGTGAGGCGGATCCTGGAGAAACCCTATTGGGCGTCCCCATTTTGCAGATAGGGAAGCGCAGGGTGCTGAGCCGCTTGCCCCGCCCAGAACTGCACAGAGCTGCTGAGGAGCTCTTCTCTGATTGCCTCTGGATTTTGCTTCCTTAATGCTTGGACTCCTGCAGGAGCACTCAAGACCTCTTATAGAAGAATATAGATTTTTTTTTTTTTAGTGCCATCAGCTGTCTCAGAAAGAGTGACTGCAGCCATCGCAGTGACTGTGCCATCAACTGTCTCAGAAAGAGTGACTGCAGCCATCTGCGACCATGCAGTTTTAGAATATGGTTAGGGGACACCAAGTTCAATGCTCTGCTGTGCTAGCTAGGCATTGGATCCCAAAGCCCAGGTGGCCTGGGCGCCTCCTCTCACCACCCTCTCTCTGTCTTCTTGTGCTTCTACATGCCCTTCCCATTCTCTGATTTTAAATGTCCCTCACTAAATTTTCATTTGCATTTATTCTCGCTTCTGCATATTTTAATTTATTTTTTTTGTTTCACTTTTTTTCCTGAGTTCAAGCATCTTTTCTCATTTCTGGCTGATGTCAGTTCTGTTCTTTGGTTTTGAATTTCTGGTAATAGGTGACTTCTCAGGGTCATGCCTGTCCCCTGGACTGTATCTAATTCTGTTGGAAGCACAACTTAGTTCCCTCCTAACTCAGGTTTTCTTGGGTTTGGGGGTGGAGGGGTGGTGGCAGAGGTGAGGGGTTTCCTCCCTCTGTGGATTTCACATTCCTTTGTTCATTTGTGTGTTATTGGGTTCCACTTTAGTGGCATCCTTGTCCTTCATTCTAGGAAAGTCTAGACAGCCCATTAAGTGTCGTCTGCGTTCCTGTGGCAATGCTGGCAAGTCTTCTTCATCTGTGATTCTTTTTGTTTTGCAGGACTCTGGCACTTCCCCCTTTTCCTTCCTCTTTCTTCTGAGTCTGAAGACAGTGTGTCAGATCGACAAAGGGTCAATCTTTCTTCTTTGCTATTTTTCCTCCTCCTTTAGAAAACAGTATCTTTGTAAGACTGTCCTTTAAATAATCCCCCTGGTGTTTTAGAAATTCCCATTCTTTGCATCTGTCCTGCTCATGTGGGGCTCAAGGTCTGGAGTCTTTCTGGTGTTCTCCCCAGCTCTCCCTCAAGCCCTCCAAGCAGCAAACTTTCCCTGGCTTCCTGACAGATATTCTGATTTTTCCCTGCTCCCAGTGGGAGGACCACCCAAAGAAATTACAGAAAATCAAAAGACCTGTGCTGGGGATGTGGCTCAAACGGCAACGTGCTTGCCTGGCATGCACGGGGCTCTGGGTTCGATCCTCAGCACCACATAAAAGTAAAATAAAGATGTGTCCACTGAAAACTAAAAAATAAATATTAAAAAATTTTTCTCTCTCTCTCTAAAACAAAACAAAACAAAAAACAACAATTAAAAAACCCCAAAAAGACCAAAAGTGCAGGGACACTGCATTTTTCACTCCATGCCAGGAAGCTCTGCTTCATTTGGTACATGTGCATTGAGATTACTTTGCATTTGTCTGCCATTTGGTTTTTAGAAATCACTTCATTAAAGCAAATGATAGCAGACTCTTTTTTTTTTGTAGGGTGCCCAATATTTGCTGAGTGATAATTAAAAAATATTCATCATGATAAAATACATTTGAAATGTGCATTTCTCATGAACACGAGCTGTCGGCCAGAACTTTTTTCTAAATTCTAGACCAATTTAATCACTGTTGCTTCCCCCCATCTCTCAGATACCCTATGTCCTGGCATCCATGCAAGGCTGCACAGGCACTGGGCAAGGAGCAAGATGAGGATTTTGCCAGAAAGAATATCCAGCAGCATGACGGTATATAAAATCACAGCATCTCCATCCACACAAATCTGAGTTTGAATCCTGTCTCTGCCACTCACAAGTTCTTTTTGCTCTGTTTGTTTAATGAGAAACAAAAATTAACTCCTGGAAGATGTTTGTGCCTGGCAGCGACATGACTGTGCACTGATGTGGATGTGGAGCTGGCACAGATGTACACTGCCGAGTCTCCCAGGTCAGCTGGCTCCATCTTCAGGGTGCTGGGTCCCTCTCTGGGAAATTCAGCAGAATATTGTTTTCCTGGCATTCCTGAGTCATCGATAACGTTTTGTTTCTGGAGGTGAACCATGAATTTCAGACCTTCTTCAGGGAGCTGCTGATACCAGAAAACATTGTTGTGACCTTTCTCTGGGCTACATCTCAGAGCTGCCTTTTGTCCTCTCCTCCTGACCAGGTATCTTGGGTTCTGGGTGACGTCCGCAATTGTGAGACCTCAAAGGAGAAAAGGTAGCATGGGATAGAATTTTAGTGGCAGAAGAATGAGCGTCCTACAATCTACCAGCCAACAGTGAGCAAAAATGTCTTTGAAGTGTCCTCTATTCTCTTAAAAATTCACATGAACTTTGCTTTTTACTCCGTAATTACTTTTTTTTCCACAAATAAATATCAATACCTTCAGAAAATGTTTTGGCCAAGAGAAGTCCAGGTTATGTTTTCTGAGAAATAATTGCAGAGCCAGAGACAAAGCCCAATGATGCTGACCCATTAGCTCAGAACGCACCTGACCCCAGGAGCCAAGTGACCACACAGCAGAGGAGCCTGATACCCATGGCAGACCTGAGAATGAAGGTGAGCCTGTAGCAGGCCAGGAAGGACCCAGTCTGAGGCAGTTCAGGGCGCCAGACCTCACAGCCGCTTTTCACCAGGCGGGGCTTCCTGTGGGTCCTTCAGCTTTTAAAAGTAACCTTGTGGGTTGAAACAGTAGGTCTTTTGTTCTTAACTGTGCACACAACCCAGCCTACCGTGTGTGTGAGGCTAGGGCAGCACTGAGCTTCAAGATGTGTACCTTCTTTATCATTCCACTAGAGTCAAATCTGCAACATCTGAACGTGAATTTTCACTACTCGTTTCTTCAGAATTTTTTGTCTTTTGTTCCTTTATCCTCCTTTCTTTGGTTCAAATCACCTTTTCATTTTCTAGCTGTTGCTGAATAGAGGTTGAGATCTAGATTATTGTTGATATCTATCTGTTGTTGACTAAAGGTGATATCTAGGTACATATAGCAAGAGATGGGAAAATGGAGACCAACATTTTTTTGCTGGAGAGAAAACTGGCAACAGGAAATGATGTGCTATTTTCTCAGTTTCTTTCTTTTCTCTCCCATCTCACCTAAAAAAATGGTTGCATACATTTTGAAGGAATTTTATGTATGGTTTATAATTCTTTTTTTTTATCTTTTGTTATTCCATTTGAAGTTTTGACTTAAGTAACCCACTAGGAAAACTCTATAGTTTTGCTCTGACTTCCTGTCCCGACTATACATCCATCTATATTATTCTCTACAGACATGTATGGGATTGCTATGTTTGAAAAATCTTCTTCCTTCTGTTGTCTGGCCTCCTTTTTTACCTTTGTAGCACTGAATAAAAATGACATGAATGTGTCCTTTGTTTCAGATGGAATGAAAATAGAAAGAACAAGGCACCATCTCTTCCCATGTATAGGCTCCTTGAGGATGGAGGTGTAGAATTTGTACATCCAAGATCCTCCATGCTTATACCAATAAAAAAGATCATGCTCATTTTGATATCAAAATAACAATGGTTCAAGGCTTTATTTATATCAAGATCCTAAGTTCTGTTTCAAAGGGTCTTCATTGTTTTGGGGAGTGTTCAACAGGCTTCCCCACATGCACACCAATCAAAATGCAGCTGCTATCATCCATGGTATCAGATCTGTTCTTCTGCAAATAACTACAAATTATCCATTGAAGGCACTGATGAAAATACCCAGCTTTAAACCCTTATGCCTGTCTATAAGGAACTTTCCCTGGATGTTTTTAATCCTGATAGTCCCTGGGCTACTAAAGCATTGTTGGAATTTCCACAGAAGTGGGAGAAGTGAATGGTCTCCTCATTATCTCTGAGTTGTCCCTTGTCACTTTAAGCTTAAAGCAGCTCCCCTTGAGTGTAGAATCTCACCAACTAGCTTGTGAATGGTCCCATCAGCTGCAGGTTAGCAGCCTTCCATAGCAAAGGGCTCCAACCTGATCCAAGGGGTTTCATAGAAACAGATGCTTTACAATCCATTTTGCTCTCTTCTGTTCACTGTTGCAAGATACAAACTGAACCTCCCCCCTCCAGACTTAGCTTCAATCAGACATAAGAATGAGTATCATTTGATGCAAACAGTAAATCATGGAAGAAAGGTGTTCAAAAACAGGGTCTTTGAAATTCTCTTAGGAATGGTGGTGATGGTATGCTCTTTGTTGAACACAAGAGTATTCCAAATCAGCAGCTCAGAAGGCTGTGAGACTCTTGATAACGTGCATGTAATTGTCTTTGGCACTTGGAACTTTCCTGGTAAAGCTTCTAATTTCAGATCTCCAAACTTAGCTCTTTTAATGAAAAAAACATCTCCCTTATGAGCACACAAAGTACTTTCTGATGCCAAAAGACTCAAAACCCCTAATTTTCTTCTTCTTTCCTTCTCATTTAAAGCTCTGGCAATATACCCCCTCCTTTCAATTAAGGAAACACCTTTAAAAGGGAAGTTATTGGCCAAAGACAGGTGGGTAATAAAAGTTATTTTGTGAAATACTGAGTTTAGTTCAGGAGATACACAGGATATAAAAATATCATTTAATATAACTTATCTGTCTTCAAAGAAGTAAATTCTTTTTTTTTTTTTTGGTACTGGGGATTTAACTCAGGGGCACTCAAACAGTGAGCACACTCCAAACTCTATTTTGTAGATCCTGTGGAGACAGGATCTCATTGAGTTGCTTAGCACCTCCCAATTGCTGAGGCTGGCTTTAACTCCCAATCCTCCTGCCTCAGCCTCCTGAGCCACTGGGATTAAAACATTTGGTAAAACACATTTGGGTTTTTTTCTTTGTCCTTTCTTTGGAGGCAGCTTTATTGAGGTAAAGTGGGCATATAGATAAATTGTACGTAACTAGACAGTCAGCATTTCCACCACCTCTAACCCCTCCTTCACACCCCTGCCCATCTCTATTCCACCCCTAAATAATTGATAATATGCTTTGTTTCTATAGAGATTTGTTTGCATTGTCTAGGTTTCACATATATAAAATGAATAGAATGATATAGTGTCTTAGATCATGCTGCCATAAAATACCACAGACTGGCTTCAACAACAGAAATTTGTTTTCTCAGTCTGGCAGTTGAAAGTGTGAATTTGGGGTCTAACATGGTCAGGTTCTGGTGAGGAATCTTCCTGACTTGCAGATAATGACTTCTCAGTTCCTTCACATGGCAAGGAGAGATAAGAGACGAGGAGCTGTCTGTCATCATTTCTTATAAGATCCCATCTTGAGGGCCCCATCTGGTGACCTCATCTAAGCCTAATTATCTCCCAAAGAACCCCCATATCCAAAGAGCAGCACATTGAGGGTGGGAGCTTTAACATATGAGTTTGCAGAATCATATGTTCATATGATTAAACATCAGGTACAGTATGCACATGTACATTGTCAATGTGTACATCAACAATCCAATCCACATCATGTACAGTATTTACTCATTTTTGTCTGAGTTCTTTCATCACTGTAATTATTTTGAGATTCATCTATAGTATGTGCACCTGTGGTTGTGTAATACTTGAGGTCAACTAAGGAGTGCATTTACTCAGTTTATATTTTAGAAAATTGGCAAGTTTGCCAACAAGACTGATACACATTACCAAGTGGAGAACACATATTCCTTTTCACAAGGCTACCTTGAAAAATATTCTTTATGATATTAGATGTAGATATTTGACTCTTTTTAGGTTGAGGTGCCAGATCTTACTTTAAAATTGATATAGAATTCATATATCACAAAATTCACCCCTTAAAAGTATCTGATTCAGTGGTTATTAAAAGTCTATTCACAAACTTGTGCAACCTTCACCACTGTCTAATTCCAGCGCATTTCATTGCCCCCAAAAGAAATTCCATATCATTAGAATTTGCTCCATGTTCACTCCTCCCCATAGTCCCAGGTGGCTGTAAGTCACTTTTCTATATCTAAGGATTTGCCTGTTCTGGAAATTGCACATAAATAGAATCATGCAATATGTGCCCTTTGGGTCAGGCTTCTGTTACTTTTTTTTAAAGAGAGAGAGAGAGAGAGAGAGAGAGAGAGAGAATTTTTAATATTTATTTTTTATTTTTCGGTGGACACAACATCTTTATTTTATTTTTATGTGGTGCTGAGCATCGAACCCAGTGCCCCATGCATGCCAGGTAAGCACGCTACCACTTGAGCCACATCCCCAGCCCAAGCTTCTGTTACTTAGTTCAAGGTTCATCCATGATGCAGCTTCTGTTAGTGCTTCATTCCTTTTCATGACCAAGTTCATTTTGTGGATACACTATGAGTGGATTTCAACTGATGAATATTTCCATTTTGGGCTAAAATTAATAGTGCTGTTCTGAACAGCTGTGTGAAAATTTTTTGTGTGGTCACATACTTTTGATTGTCTTGGGTATATGCTAGCAAGTGAACTAGCTGGTTATGTGGTAATCCTCTATGCTACTCTGAGTAATTACCAAACTGTTTTGCACAATGGCTATAACATTTTGCATTCCCACAAGCAATACTTGATGGTCTCAATTTCTGCTCATCTGTGCGTATGCTTGTTACTGTCTTTTTAAAAATTATAGCCTAGTGGTTGTGAAATGGTGTTTCATTGTGCTTTGGATTTACATTACTTTACTGAGTAATAAATAAAACAATGCTAAAGCATTGTTTTATGTAGTCATTGACCCTTTGTGGTTATGCTTTGGAGACCTATTTATTTAGACTTTTCCCATTTTTAAATTGGGTCATTTATTTTTTATTATTGAATAAATAAGTATTCTCCACATATTTTGGATAAAAGTTTCTATGAGATACATTATTTGTAAATATATATGTCATTTTAGTGTTGTCTTTAAGGTGTTGAAGGTGTTCTTTGAAACACAAAGTTTTCTTTTTCTTTTTAATTTGGTGAAGTTGGACTCATGTTTACTTGGTTGCCTGTGTTTTGGGTTTCATATTGAAGAAATCGTTGCCTCTCTGCAGGCAAGTCCCTAGGTGGCCTTGGGAACCCAGTTCTCGCCAACTTTCTTGTTTGAAGTCCTCAATAGTAACTGTAGAATGTACTTGGAATGCAGCATCTTGAGGTAAGGAGGAGCTGGCAAGAAGAGTCCAGACTCTGTGCTATCTCTTCTGCAACAGGAGACTCCACAATGCTTTAACTTAGCTAATGTAGACCCAGAGTTTAAAACCGGGAATAGAGGGCACTTCAGATTTTCTTAACTCCAGCACAACATGGGACATGGGCAAATGAGATTTGAGATTTTCCTACCCGGGGCAGCTCTTTTGAGCCTTGGGAAGCTACTCACCATGAATCCTGGACTCTCCTTTCAGTTGCTCCCTATCTACAAATAATAAATTTGCTTCACTTGTTGTGTGAATGTTCCCTCTTCTGGACTCACGCAAGAGGTGGACACTGCAGTCCAAGATGCTGCTGTGGGATGAAGTGTTCAGACTCCTATTCCTTGTAGCAGTGGGAGAGATGAGCCTTGCTGGTCTCCACCCACTTAGAGTTCTCACCTGGGATTGGTAATCAGGACATAGAAAATACACTTCATATACACGAAGGTCATGAGATTTACATGTTTGCTTCGGAGAATTTTATACTTTTAGCACTTACATTCAGGTCTTTGATCTATTTTGAGTTTTTTTTTGTGTGTGTAAGAAGTAAGATAGGGGTCCAACTGCATTCTTTTGCACAGAGATATATAGTTTCTTAGCAGAATTTGTTTAAAAAGATTATTATCTCTCCATTAAATGGTCTTGGTATTGTTGTCTAAAAATCAATTGTCATAAATTTATGGATTTATTTGAGGACTTTCAATTCTCTTCCATTGATCTTTATGTGTATTCTACTCCAGTACCATAATGATTAGATTATGGTTGCTTTGTAATAAGTCTTGAAATATGAAAGTATGAGTTGTTTCATATTTTTCATATTTTACAGGAGTATTTTGGCTAATCATGGTCTCTGGAACAGTCACATGAATTTTAATGTTAGCTTATAAATATCTGTGGAAATTGTACCTAGAATTTTGGAATTTTGATAGGGACTTAATCTATGGAGACTGCTGTCATCTCAACACATTAAGTCTTACAGTCCAAACATAAGAAATCTTTCCACTTATTCACGTCTTCTCTAATTTCATCAATATTTTGTACTTTTTAGTGTGCAAGTCTTTTCACTTCATTTGTTAAATTTTTGCCTAGGTGTTTTATTATTTTGATATAATTGCAAAAGAAATGGTGCTCTTAATTTCATTTTTTAGATCATTCATTGCTAGTATATAGAAAAACAGAATCTATAGTATATAGTACAACAGAAATTTTGGTATTTGTCTTTTATCCTAAAACCTACTGGACTTCTTCATCCGATTTAGCAAAATTGTGTGTGTATGTTTATGAGAGTCCTCTAGTAGTTTTCTATATACAAGAGCATGCCATTTATAGGTAGAGATAATTTATGTCTTCCTTTCCAATCTGGATGCCTTTTATTTATTTTTTGTGCCTAACTGCCTGACTAGAACAAGGTTGGTGGTGAATTAATTTCACTTTTATATTTCTGAATAAGTATGTCATTTCAGCTTTGAGAACATATTAGCTAGGTATAAAATTATAGTTTGAGTCTTTTTCTTTTAGTACTTTATAAATGATGCACTACTGTTATTCTCTCTGCCACCCTGTCCCCTACAACTGCCACTGGGTATTCTAGACAAGATCTTCCCTGCTGTACCTAGACTTACTTAATCCCAGTAAACAAAAGCCTCATGACAGAGTTAGCACCCACCCATAATGGGGGAGGACTGAGTATGCACACCTGCAGCTCCAGGTATCATCTCTGAAAAGGGTTGAGAAGAGATGCTGAACTTTCTTTGGTTTATTCTAGCAAAAGAGAAAATGCAACAGATGGAGGGTTCTAGGTCTGATAAGCAGTTCTTTGATTTTGTAGTTGAGAAAAATTATATCCCAAATCATGGAGCCACATGGTTTTTCTTTTGCTCTAATGACTTTGCATGCATTTCTTCTGATTTGGATGAATAGCATGTGATGCAGGGTAAAACATATATCTCTATATCAGTGCCATACTCAGAATAGCCTAGATTTCTCTTTAACTATTTAAATGTATCAGTTCTCCATAGGATAATTGTAATCACTCTCATGGCATCAGATTGCATTTGTGCTTTTAATCCTGTGATGCTTCTTGTTCATGGTAATCAGTGTCTATACCGACATATCCAGAAAATCTCCCACACAGAATTTATTACTGAGTCTGTCTAAAATTAAATCCAGGCTGCTTGTATCTGCTTAGCTTAATGGTGGGTATAAAGTAGTCTTTGTTACACACAATATCTGTGCATATGAAATAGATGATTGTAAGCGCACAGACGAGGCTGGTGCTCCATTTGGGTTTTCAGGTAGAGCTGTGGAGCAGCAGGTGGCTGTGTGATTATAATTCTGCCCCAATGGGAAACTCTCACCTCACACTGAAGTTGGGTACATTGGCCTCCAAACAAGGCCCTCTAGGTAATAAAGTGTCTAAAGGACATCAGACAATTACCTGAGGCAAGGCTCTACAAGACAATGCAAGTGTTCACATGCTAACATTAGATATGGACACTGTGTAGTATTTGTTTCCTTGGACCCCTGAGAAACTCTAATTAGAACTTACAAGCCTCTTAATAATATAACATTTACTTTTTCACAGTAGTATTTTTGTTATATGTTAATATATATAAGTAAGAGGTATAATAATAAAATGAAATTTTTCAATAGTAAAAATACTAATAAACTGACTTAAAAATGGACAAAGGACCACAATAGACATTTCTCCAAAGAAGAAACAGAAATGATCAACAGGTATAAGATAGAAACTGCAAATCACAGTCGTTATATCACTTCACACACATCAGATGGTTATTATCAAAAAGATAAGAGATAACTTTTGAGGTGGGGTGAAGGTGGCCCTCATACACTATTGTGGGATTGCTGCAGCCATTATGCAGAACAGTGTGGAGGTTCCTATGGAAATTAAAAATGAAGATACCATATGACCCAGCAGACCCTCACATGGGGGTACACACAAAGAACACAAAATCAACACCTGAAGAAGATCCCTTCATTCCCACGTTGAGCATTCTTCACAACAGCCAAGGTAAGGAAGCAGCCTCATTGCCGTCCTTGGATGGTCAAATAGATGAGGAAACTATGGTATTTATAGCAGAGTTTTATCCAGCTTTGAAATAGGAGACCTGGCCCTTTGCCACACATTATCTAAACCTGGAGGACATTGTGCTTAATGAAGTAGCCCAAACACATAAATAAAAATAGTGCATTATCTCATTTATATTCAGAATCTTAAGAAACAATGTCAAATACAGAGGTCACAGAGATGGAGAATAAAACAGCATTACCAGAGAGATAATAGGTACAATGACATAAAATAGCAGATATATAGGAGGAACGAGTCTAGAGATATACAACATGAGAACTAGAGTTAATCCTATCATACTGTGTTTGAGTTAATCATATCATCTATGCCTAATGAGTAAGTTTTAGCTATTTTTGTCATACATGATATGATGGATATATGAATTTGATTCAGTACATTAACCATTTTATTATCTAAATATCTTCTATATCTTCATGATGCACACCTTAAATACACATAGTAAAATTTATTTGAAATGAATTAAAAAATTAAATAGTCTATGATAAGAATAGATAGCTTTGTTGATCTGATACTGCCATCTGCTGGAAAAGGCGGGGTGAGAGGAGAGAGAAGCCTGGTGTGTGCCTTCCTTGGGGGGTGTGTGTGTGCATGTGTGTGTGTGTGGAGGGGGGCGGTGGGTGTGGGTGTGTGCATGCATGCACGCTCCCTGGAGCGTGGGCAGCAGTAGAGGAGGCCACTGGCCATGGAGAGAAGATACAGGGAGATTTTTGTTTTTGTTTTTAAAAGGATAGATATGTGGCTATCTTAAATGTAACTCAATTTCAAAATGATCCAAGCTTGGTATGTATCTCTCCTCTCAAAAATATTCTTTAATCTTTGCTCTGTAGATTTTTCTGGCCATATTATTATTTTTGGAGTCTTAGGGTCATTTTAATCTCTTTAATCTTCCTCACCTCCATAAGTGTTAAGGCTGTCAGTTCTATGCCTGGAAATCCATTCTTCCCTTTGAACTTCCGTTACTGTTGCTGTAGTTCAAAGCCTTACAATTTCCTGTCTAGACCATCCCAATTATTTCCTGTATTTGTCTTCAAGTGACATGCTTTGATGTTTTTCCTATTTCTTCATTTTTTGTTAGGGCAAGGAACTCAACATGAGATCTACCCTGATGTCAAAACTTTTGGTGCTAGGTTAAGTGTCCCCTCTCCACCTTGTTGCCAGTGGTAACTTGGTCTAATATAGACCTTGCTCAAAAATGCTCAAGAGTTCTTTTTGAAATCAAAATAACATGGAAAACTTTGAGGTTCTCTGTGGTCTAATCTGAAGCCGCCCCTCTTGACTCAGCCCCCACCTGAGCTTACTTGCACCTGCTCCGGGTTTGCTGGTCTCTCCACTCTTCCCAACTTGAGCTGCTCCCTCCGACCATGATGTCACTTTCCAATTGTAATATTCAAGATCTGAGCATCATTCAGGGTCACAGTCAAAGATTCATTTCCACCACTGCTGCTCTTAAATTCAACCTCTCTGAGCAAGCTTAGAACATTTTTTGTCTTTCACTGTGTGTGTGTGTGTGTGTGTGTGTGCGCACGTGCACTTGTGTGTGTCTGTCTGTCTTCCACTAAATGGTGAGTTCTAGAAGTTAATGTCATATTCTTATTTGTGTTGTTAACAACACAGCTCCTGGCATGGAGTAAACTCAGAAATTCTTTCATTAAATCTCCCTTTAGTCAAGATTGACTTTATCCTCCCTGAAATTCCTAAACTCAAGAAAGCACAAATCATTTTCTCTGATCCACCCTGTCATTCTTCCATTACCTGAGAAGTTACCTGACTGCTTATAAGAGTGTGCGTTTCTGAGTCAGGGAGTCACCAGGTCTTCTCCAAGCTCTGAGATTGGTATGCATGCTAGGACACCTGAGGCAGGACAGTCCCCTATGGCCCCAGGGGACGGCATCACTTTGAGTGGCTGATGTTGTAGGGGAAACTCGTAGAGCCCTTTTAGACAGAAGTTTTTCTCTGAAACGATGTTTTAGCCTTAGGCAGACCCACTACAAATCCTTGGAATGACTTTCTTCAAGCTGGAATGAGCAAGTGGTAGCCCGTCCCCCTCCCCATCAGCTCTAGAACACGAGACACTCCTCAGGCCTTCCACGGCTTGTCTCATTCTCAGTTCCAGACCCATGCATCTGACTGGACATCATGCCTCCTGGGAGGCCAAGGACAGTGGAGAAAGAGACAGGAACTGGGGAAAGGGCAGAGGGACTTGGTGTAATGCAACCGTCAGGGAAGGGCTCTGAGACAGGCCCTGGAGCAACTGGAACCAGGAACCCCCCCTCTCAGTAGAAACACATGGCAAATAACCTGGTGGGCAGGGCAGGGCTATGAAGCACAGAGACTCTGGTTATCTCTGAATGTCTCACAAACACCATGCGTAGCATAAGGGCTTATGACTGTCTCTCTGTGCCTCCCTGCCTTAGCTCAGAGACCCCAATCCATCACCAGTGTCCCTGCATAGGTGCCTCCTTGGGAAGCAGGTCCACCACTTCTGTGGCACCCAAGTCAGGGTCAGAAAAAGTCAAGCCACAGCCTCTGCACTCAGTCTCCAGCCTGCCCAGTATCAGCTGCTAGATCTAAGCATCGGTATTTGTTATTGCTATCTGACTGCCATCCACCCAAACTCTCTACCAAGTCATTATGCCAGCCTTCTTAAGAGTCAAAATTTTGCTGGGTGTGATGGTGCACATCTGTAACCCCAGCAGCTTTGGAGGCTGAGGCAGGAGGATCGCAAGTTCAAAGCCAGCCTCAGCAACAGCAAGACTCTAAGAAACTCATTGAGACCCTGTCTCTAAATAAAATTCAAAATAGGACTGAGGATGTGGCTTAGTGGTCAAGTGCCCCAGAGTTCTATTTTGGTAACCCTCACTCCTGAAAAAAAAAAAAAGAGTCAAAATTTCTAGTTTCTTCAAGTAAGGATACTATTGTGTGTCCAAACTATTGACAAGTTTTGTGGTCACAGCACAAGGTGGCCAAGCAGAGTTTGGAGCTGTGCAAACCTCTTGTAACTCTACTTATTCTCATATTCAGAGAAATGCATTTTTTTTCCTAGAAATTTTCTACACCATTTGCCTTTCTATTTTTCTACTTCCAAAAGCCACGCCTTAGCTGTCTTTGCCCTGGGCTTTCCCTCTCTGCTTTCTCTAACTGCTTGGCCATTTCTAATTCAATATGATAATGGTAGAAAGAATTGTATCCAATAAAAATTCTATTTAAAATGCCAACCATTCAATTGAATCACTGTACATCTTGTACTTATCCTCTTTGAACTTCAGATTTTTTGTTAATAAAATGGGAATAAATTACATAGTTTTAAGATGCTGGAGAGGATTAATTTAGAGCATATGTGAAGTGCCTAACTTCACACATTATAATATGTCCCTCTAGGAGATTGTCAAGTGCTTTAACATAACTACTCTTAATGACATGCCATGTTTATTTCAGATCCATTATTTAGGTCATTCTTGTAATTTTTTTTCAAAAAGGTTAATACAAAGAGCTTAGGTATTTTATCTCCAGTCTTTGTCCTGAATTATAATGGTCATGAAACTTTGGGAAAATTATTATTGTTTTTGAGTCTATTGAAATAGGAATGACAGTAAAAGTTCTCCCTTGTTCCTAATAATGGAAACTAGTTCCATGTAACATATGATTATAGTATCAGCATATGCTGATTGCATATATCAATTTTGACATTTATGCTGATATTGTCCAGAATTGCTGGACTGACAAAGCAGGATGAAGTCTGTGGACTGATTCCCTCCTTCTTGGAGGGAGCAGGCAAAATAAATGAACAATTCTGGATTAAGTTTGAGTTGAAGTAGATATTGCATTACCTATGGAGTAATAAGGCATGGAATTTATTGCGTCAGTGATCCAGTAGGAAATAGAACATGGGACCCAGCAAGCAGCCAGAGCACAGCAATCCTGAGCAATAGCAGCTCGAAGCTATCTACACTAATTCACTAACTTCCAGGCACTGAGCTAAAGACGTTCATGGTTTATTTCACTTAACCCAATACTATAGGTAGAATATGGTTATCTACATTTTACAAGGGAGGCCCAGAGACCTTCACAAACTTGCACAGGTTTTGAGTAAAGAAATAAGAATTGTGGTCCGGGTATTCTAAGTTCTAGAGTTCTTTTTAAAATTTCATTAATTTTTTAAAATTAATGAATAAAAACTGTAGAGAGACTACACTCAGCCATCATTCTGAACTTCCTCATAGTGATCCATGGTAGGCAGCTTCTACGACATGGGTGGCCAGAGGGTAATTGAATTTCTTCTGGTGACATCAGTGATGGGTCCAGATCTGCAGACACAGGGCTGGTGCTGGAGACTGGAATTCTGGGCACATTATTACAATTGAGACTCAAACACAGGAGAGAAACCAGAGATCCAGTTCCAAAGGTTGGAAATAGGAAAAGAACTTGGTTTGGCATACAAGATGGAATAAAGTCTAATTTCTGGGATTGAATTACTGAAGAGAAGTGAAGAGTGGCCACAAAAATGATCAGACATTCATGCTAGTGGGCTGAAATAAATCTCCTAAAATATCTCCTGCCTGAGGTACAGACTCATCTGAAGCCTAAAGTACAGATGGGGGCTGAGCAGTTCACACCACTCGGGATAAAAGGAGGGGCCCCAAACTCAGCCATCAGGAGAATTCTGGCAGCACCAAGACCAATTGGTAGGGATGGATTTATTCCAGAATAATTCCTCATTGGCGCTTCAAAGTTCCAGTTCTTGGAAGGGATGATGATCTGCTCACTGTGTTTGTGAGAGAGGAAAATATACACTTCACCCAGGAAGCCTTGCAGGGGGCCTGAGTCCCCTTTGCTTTTCTGTGTCGGGATTTAAGGTTTGACAGAGTGGGAAGGTGGCTCTGGAAGGTTGTGACCTTGCAGCTGGCACAGGAGCATAGAGCCTTGACCTGTGGCTCACAGGGCTGGACACACAGGTTAAGCTGGAAGGGACCCCAAAGTTCACCATGAAACACCTCATTCACTCTTCTTTTTATGATGGTAGATAAATAAATAGCCTTTACAAACACTGTTAGAATTTTGTTTAAACCAGGACAGATCATTGAGGTCACTCAAAGGATCACATCTCAAATCATGTCTTGTGGCCCCAAATCTGGGTGACTCCAGCATCCCTGAAACCTGTCAGGGATGTGTAGAAGCTTCAGGCAGAGCCAGAGTACAATGTCAGATATCAGCAAGGCAACCATGTCCAATCCTGCCCAGGACTGACCTGCTCCCAGGAGACCAAGGGCCACAGAGCAGAAGCCCTGGGTGACCACAGCAGGGTCAGGGATAAGATGCTGTTGCTCCTGGGTCTGGAGTCAGCTTTCAGTCAAGAACAGGGAGGACCCAGACTTCTGTCACTGCCTCATCTAAAACAGAGTCCTTCTGGGACAGGCCTGCTCATCCTCAGGCCCACTGGTGCCCATCCACTCCTCATTTCCTAGGAGTACAGGATCCGTGATTACCCTGGCCCTTGTGATGACGCTAAACCTAACCCTGACCCAGGAAGAAAGACCCATGGATGATAAAACATGTGCCTTTCTTGTTTATGAATCTATATAAGAATGTCATCACAAAGTTAAAATTAAATCTTTTTATTAAATGTATGCGTGTGTGTGTGTGTGTGTGTGTGTGTGTGTGTGTGTGTGTGTGTGTTGGCAGTGTCTGAGATACGCTAGGAAGGGGAGCCATCATGTTTATTGCATTATTTTCTTTTTTTGATTTCTTTTTTGTTCTAATTTGTTATATATGACAGCAGAATGCATTACAATTCATATTACACAAATAGAGCACAATTTTTTGTGTCTCTGGTTATATACAAAGTGTACTCACACCATTCGGGTCTTCATACATGTACTTAGGGTGATGATATCCATCTCAATCCACCATCTTTTCGACTGCTCCCCCCTTCCATGCCCATTAGTTTCTTTTTTGAGGTGTCCCTATTTTTACCCAGGGATTTACCATAGCTACTGCCTTCAGAGTCTGAAACCCTGCATGCATGCATTTTAATCTCTTCCAATACACCTGTTTGGGCCCCAATCTTGGGTGTAATCCAAGCCCCTGGAAAGAACCAGTGCGCTCCCTGGTCACTGCTTTGTTCTGCTTAGTGTGAGGTCAGGAGAGTGTCCTCCATACTGGACTTTCTGATGTCTTCCATCACTTTCATCTGGCAGCAGTGGAAGAAATTGGCAGAAGTAGGCATTCTGTTTGGCATACCACATTTCCAGGGAGCCTCAGTATTGTAGCATTAGAACTATCTACAATGCCCCTTCCAACCAGAGAGTCTATAGATCTGTGTTATCTATCTATCTATCTATCTATCTATCTATCTATCTATATCTATATCTATCTATATCTAATATATATATATATATATATATTTAGGCTCAGATATTGCCAGGTGGCAGGGACACAGCAACCATGGTTCTCACATGTGTGGGAAAAATGAAGATGGTCTCTATATCCAGGGTTGAATCATCACAGGCATGTCATATCCTAGACTCCAAATCATGAATCTCTCTGAGTTTAAAGAGCAGAACACTGAGCTCTAGGGAGGTGAGAGCACTTGTCAAGGTCTCATAGCAAAAAAAAAAAAAAAAAAAAAAAAAAAAAAATTAAAATAAATAAATAAAATAAAATAATACAGAGTCAGGATTAGAAAAGTTTCCCCAGGGTCTATGGATCTGGGCATGCATGAGAAAAGTATTGGCAGTAACAGAGTAAAACTTCATGCTCTCCTGGGCAGCCATTCCAGGAATTGAATTTCCTGGAATCAGTGTTTCTCTGGCACCCTTCCCCCAGCAGGGCTGTGTTTGCAGTTCTATCACTGTTGTCCCCATTTAATCACTGTCCTTGAGGGGCCAGGAGTCTTGTGGAGGAGGCAGAGCTGTGATAGAAGGACTATGGTAAACCTGTAGCAGTCAACACACTGTTGCCCCAAACAAAGACGTTATTGCTCTGCAATGTGAAAAGTAAGCAGGGAAACTGTGTTTGGGGTCAAATCAGTAGGAGTATTTTAAGTGTTTTGGTAAGGTAATATTGACCTGGGTCTCTGCACTTAAAAACTGGTTTAGGATCTTTACTTCCAAACCTGTAATCCACAGAATGCCTAATTCTGTGTAGTGTTCTAGTAGTTCCAGGAGCCTGAATCCTAAAGTATGCCCACCAGAGATAGTCCTACTCTCTACTGGTAGAAGCCAGAGCCACAACAATCAATCTACCTGATTCTTTTTTCTGAGGAATAGAGATGAGAAAGAAGTCTTTTCAAATGTCTTTCTAGAGTTTAGGGGGAGGAGAGGAACCAGAGGGTTTCTACCAAGGGAGAACTGACTTAGCCACACTGTGTCACCGCCACTGGCACAGTGCCATGTGGCCGAGTCCTCTAGCTCTACAGGATGGATCTTCAGAGTGTTCCATTAGGTCTTTCAGCTGAGAAACATCCCTTGGGCCTGCCCAACTCAATCATGGTGTTTTGGAGTTGGAAGGAAATCAGAAATTCCATTTCCTGCCTTGGATGTTTGTCAGTACCAATAAATAAGTATGTGACCAGAAATTGGACCACACTTCAGAATCACCTGCTACCCATCTCTGTGACCAGGTGGCTGGGGCTGTGGTTCACACCAGAGTCTGTGTATTCTGTGGGAAGAGTGAAGAGGAGCCTACGAAGCCATATTCTACACAGTCATCCATGGACAACTAAATTCGCCTGCACCCCAGAGACACAAGTCCACCAGCAGAGGAACCTGGTGCCCAGGGCAGGTCAGGCAGGGGAGACTCTCCCAGCAGTCATGGAAAGGAAGGAAGCTGAGGGCCCTCATGACCCCATAAGGTAGGATCTGGTTGTGGCTTTACAGTCTCTGGCAACACCCACAGCCTCAGGGAACCCTCCAGGGGAGAGTTATTTTTTTTACATGGATAATAAGAGCAAGGCTCAAACCCACTTGCAGGTATTTAAGAAAATTGAAAATTAAGCAAAATCTAAGAAGTAGAAATGAGAAATAGGAAAGAAAAGAATGAGAATAAAAAGAAAGGAATAATAAGAAGAATTGCTTTGGTGCTAATAGCATGCTGTTTTTGTTACTGTTGCTCTGTAGTATAGTTTAAGATCTGGTATAGCAATACCACCTGTTTCACTCTCCCTGTTAAGGATTGCTTTAGCTATTCTGGGTCTCTTATTTTTCAAGATGAATTTCATATTGCTTTTTCTATTTCTATGAGGAATGCCATTGGGATTTTGATTGGAATTGCATTAAATCTGTATAGTGCTTTTGGTAGTATGGTCATTTTGATAATATTAGTTTTGCCCATCCAAGATCAGAATAGATGTTTCCATCTTCTAAGGTCTTCTTTGATTTCTCTCTTTAGGGTTCTGTAGTTATTGTATAGATTTTTCACCTTTTTCGTTAAGTTGATTCCCAAGTATCTTTTTTTTTTTTTTGAGGTTATTGTGAATGGGGTAGTTTTACTCATTTCTTTCTCAGAGAATTTGTCACTGATATACAGAAATGCCTTTGTGATTTATGTTGATTTTATATCCTGCTACTTTTCTGAATTCATTTACTAGTTATAGAAGTTTTCTAGTGGAGTTTTTTTTGGGTCTTCTAGGTATAGAATCATATCATCAGCAAATATGCTAATTTAAGTTCTTCTTTTCCTATACATATCCCTTTAATTTCTTTCATCTGTCTAATTGCTCTGACCAGTGTTTCAAGAATTATGTTGAATAGATGTGGTGAAAGAGGACATCCCTGTCTTGTTCCAGGTTTTAGAGGGAATGCCTTCAATTTTTCTCCAGTTAGAATGATGTTGGTCTGAGGCTTAGCATAGATAGCCTTTACATTGTTGAGATATGTTCCTGTTGTCCCTAGTTTTTCTAGTGTTTTGAGCATAAAAGGGTGCTGTATTTTGTCAAATGCTTTTCTGCATCTATTGAGATGATCATATGATTCTTATCTTTAAATGGAATGGAATCAAACTAAAAAGTTTCTTCTCAGCAAAGAAACAATCTGTGAGGTGAACAGAGAGTCTACATCCTGGGAGCAAATTTTTACTGCTCACACATCAGATAGAGCACTAATCTCTAGGGTATACAAAGAACTCAAAAAGCTAAGCACCAAAAAAACAAATAACCCAATCAACAAATGGGCCAAAGACCTAAACAGACACTTTTCAGAAGAGGATATACAATCAAACAACAAATATATGAAAAAAATGCTCAGCATCTCTAGCAATTAGAGAAACGCAAATAAAAACTACTCTAAGATATCATCTCCAGTCAGAATGGCATCTATTATGAAGACAAACAACAATAAGTGTTGGCAAGGATGTGGCGGGGGAAGCTATGCTCATACATTGCTGGTGGGACTGCAAATTGGTGCAGCCAATATTGAAAGTAGTATGGAGATTCCTTGGAAAACTGGGAATGGAACCACCATTTGACCCAGCTATCCCTCTCCTTGGACTATACTCAAAGGACTTAAAAACAGCAAACTACAGGGACACAGCCACATTAATGTTTATGGAAGCACAATTCACAATAGCTAAACTGCGAGCTAACCTAGGTGTCCTTCAGTAGATGAATGAATTTTAAATATGTGGCATATATACACAGTGGAAATTTTACTCAGCAATAAGAGAATAAAATCATGGCATTTTCAGGTAAATGGATGGTGTTGGGGAAGATAATGCTAAGTGAAGTTAGCCAATCCCCAAAAAACAAATGCCAAATGTTTTCTCTGATATAAGGAGGCTGACTCATATTTTGGTAAGGAGGGGAAGCATGGGAGGAATAGATGAATTCTAGATAGGGCAGAGGGCTGGGAGGGAAAAGGAGGGGACAGGGGATTAGCAAAGATGGTGGAATGTGATGGACATCATTATCCAAAGTATAGGTATGAAGACATGAATTGGGTGTCAACATTCTTTATATACAAAGAGATATAAAAATTTTTGGTATATATATGTATAATAAGAATTGTAATGCATTCCGCTGTCATTTTTTAATCAATGAAAAAATAAATAAATAAAAATAAACAATAAGAAGAATTGCTGTTTTATTATTCTTAAACTGTAGCATGAACAGAAATACCAGGGATTTGGTCGAATTATGTCTATTTCTAAAACCTGTCTCCAGAAGTTCTGATTCTGGAATTCTGAGTCTTTCCTAGAATATGCCTATTTAACTTACACCTCAGGTGGTACTAAGGCAAGTTCTTAGACTGCACCACAGCTTAAAATTTTTTGAGCCAAGGTTTTTAAAAGACTAAACTAACCAAAAAGAATACCACTTTTCCATTCAACCAGAATTTTAAGATTTAGGTAGAACAAGAATTTTTATGGGAAAGGAAATCTATCTAAGATTTAATTCTGGAAACTGCACTAAGAACAAAGAGAACACAGAGAGGAAACTGATGTGAAGGAAACTCAAGAGAAGAAAGATTTTCAGGACTTGCGGCATGGTCAGCATGTGTCAAATGCTTCAAGAGACCAAGCAGGCAAGGAAACAGAATGAGACTTTGGGTTTTGAACAGTTTTGTAAGAATGGAAATATTCCAGGAAAAATCAAAGATAGCCTCCAGGGAGTGGATCATTTGATAACAGAAGCAGAAGTGTAGGCCACCAAGAGCAAGAGTGGACCTGGGGTGGTAGTGGCAAGAAGAGAACATTCTGGAACACTCTCTTCTGGAGATCTGGGAGAGTGACCTGAAATGAGAAGCCATGATATCAGGTGAGCAGAAAAGGGAGGGCTTCTGTTCCAAGGACTCAGAATGGAATTATGGAATTTTGCCCAAAATAAGAAGTAAATTTGAACTTCTGGGTGCAAGATAACCGTGTCCAGCTTGTACTGAAATAAGAGCAGGTGTGACTAGAGCAAATACATAGTGTCTCAAAAGATGAATGGCAGGTGGCGACCAGTTTTGCAAACAGAGTGGATGGTTAAATTTTAACAGAGGTGCTTTGATTCTGAATCTTCTCCATGTGAGTGCAGCCTCCTACCAGGTAGAGCAAACCCCAGAACACCTCCTGCACTGGCCTGGATGTTGAATGCATTGTCTCTCCATACAATGGTGTCCACTGAGGATTTTTTAACTGCTGCCACATTAGGTGTTTTTCCACTGTGAACATATTAATCTTCCCTCCCCTTTCAGCTCCAATTAAGCACTTGTCAGGTCTGAAGTTGTCACACAGCTGTCATGCTGAAAATTAACATGCTTTTGTGTCATTTGGGTTTAATCCTTTAAAATGAGATTAGCCAGAGTCTTAACTTGGTTTGATACTTTTTTCCAAACAAAGAATTTGATCTCCATCCAAACTCTTCTCCTTTCCCAGGGTTTCTGTATCTAGCAAATGAAATTATTGCCCTTCACTCCTTACTTATGATGCATATCTTTTGTTTTCCCTAGTTCCTCATCAGGGAATTGCTTTCCTTGAAATCTTTAGCCCACACAGGTCAGAGGGACAGGCTTCCAGCTCCTTGTTGTTCTAAATAACCTATAACCCAACCCTCTTGCCTCATGTTGAAAAAAGCAGGATCATGTTTTTTCCATGTTCTGGATTTATAATCTAGCATGACAGAAAGTCAAGCTGGTCCTTCTCAACAAGGCTGGAGGGCTGACATCTGAATCTATAACCTTCTCATCACTTCCAGATCTGAGAAATGGAAATGACAATTTATGGCAAAAAAGAATAATGCGGTCAACAAGGCGGAAAAAAGAAATAAGAGTTGTCAAGTCAACCATGTCATGGTTCCAAAACTTTGTTCCAATTTGCTTCTGAGAAATTCCTGTGTTCTTTTGGGGGGGTTCAATGGGACTCATATTTCGCCTTAGAGTAAATTCCCCTTTGCCTTGAGCTGTCTCTAATTAGTTTCTGTTATTTTCTCCAAACCTCATGCCACCTGCTTCCTGAGCTGGGCCTGGGGTGGGTTTGTGCACGGAGATCAGCGAATATTTCACAGTGTGGATTCACTGCTGGCACACAGGTATGTAGCTGAATCCTGCAGCTCCGTAGGCTGGATCTCCAGGCTGCAGGATGAGTTTTGAGAGCACTCAGCTGAAAATCTTTCCTTGGGCATCCCTGATTGATCAGAGACCTTATTATACTGGAAATAAACCAAGAACTTGAACTGCTTTGCCAGGATCTGTTGATACCAGAAAAGGAAGTTGTGTCCTTTTATTGGGACACAAAACATTTTTACTCTCTGTCCTTTCCCTTTGATCAGATGCCTTGGAGTCTGAGTCACTTCTTGACCAAGAGAGCCTGTAGAGAAAGCAGACAGGAGTTGGAGGCTGAGGCCAGCAGGGAGTCTGACAACACGGAGGAAAAGCTGAGAGCAGGGACCAGGGTTTCCCAAAGGAACTTGCCTGAAGACAAGAGACAAAGGACCATGAAGCAGGTGCCTATGGTGCGCATGGTATCTGGGAAAGAGCAGAAGCGGGAGGCTTTCTCTGAGACTCGCTCTGACACTAATCATAGCTTCTCTGTGACGTCATCACCTGGTAGAATCCAATGGTCTCTGTTCTGCTCTGTACAAGTAACCAAATTAGGCAGAATATATGCAACAACCATATTCTTTCATTGGAAAACAGGCAACACAGGACAGCAATTCTGCTAAAGCAAGAAAAAAGATGTGGCAATGTCTATTCAGAGGGAGGGGAGAAACAGTACAACCAATTCTGAGTTGTGGGACAGAGTTTGAAAGATTAGACAGGGAGGTGGCTAGAATTTGTGAGGAAGACTGCCAGAGAGGAGGAAACTACTCAGAGAACCCAGTATCTTCCCAGGGATCGGCTTACATTTCCCACTAAACAGCAGCAATCTATGTGTAGGGTGAGACTCTAGAAGGCATTAGATTAGGACCTCATAAGGACTCCCCAGCATCCGCAGAAGGGCGTGCTTCAGAGAGGGACACAATTAGGCTGAAACAGGAGTTGGCAAACTGCACCCCACAGACCAGTCACCTGCCACCTGCTTCTGCAAACAGTTTTATGGAGCCAGGGGAAATATTTCCAGAATGGAAATATAAAGAGCTTTGCGTACTCTCTTCCCAGAGGGGGGAAAAAAAGTCACTGCTGAAAATTTAAAAACTACTACTAGAGGTCTCTGATAATTGTGCTAAAGACATACAGCAAATAAAGAAACATTTATTCAGGAAAATCTAAATCTCAGTAAAAGTAGTGAGGCGGGATAGGGGGTCTGTGGCCTTTGAGCCAGGACCCAGTCCCTCCCTCAGCACCCTGAAGCTCAGGGTGACAGAAGCTGTACACCAGGTGGAGTGGTCAAGAGCAGTGCACCCTTCTCCCACCTTCTAGTCCAGGGCCACAGTTTCTCTCTACCCTGGTTCCTCTACTCACTACTCCTTGCAGTAACTATCTGCATTTTGATGCTGGCTTGGTCATAAGCAAAATAATTGAGAAAGGGCATATTGCTTGCCTGTGTCTCAGTTTTCCTATCTGTAAGATGGGTGAGACTGTGATAGTTCTTACCTCAGGGGCTTTTGTAAACTTTACATGAACTATATAAGTGAAGAAATTTGAAAGTCTAGTGTATAGTAAGTGCTGAGAAAATGTTAATTATTATTAACATCACTAATATCATTGAAGCGAACAATTTATAAAAGAATTTTTGTAATAGACCTTGTCATATTTTTCCTAAATTATCTCTAATGTGAAAATTTTATATTTTTAGAAAACCTCACCACTGTATATTTCCTGCTTTTCTTTGGAACACCCTTCTTACTAAGGGATACAGTTATACAGCAATATGTAAGTATGTACTCCCGTGTGACAACTCACAGCCAGCAGTGCTTCGTGCTCAGCCCTTCTTCAGCCTGTGGTGCCAGGGATGCAGCCCCCCCCCCCCCCCCGTGTTCCCCACCCCTGTGGCTCTGCTTATTGAGATTGCAGGAGTGCCCCTGTGCCTCATTAGCATTATCACCCTTTTCTACCCAGGTGACTCCATGATCACCATCTCACCAATGTTCTTACTTTCCTTTATCTACTGTGGCTTCCATTTGGCCACAGCATGTCCCACTCCAGATATGAGTAAATGAAGGCATGATTTTTTTTTTTAAAGATGGATTTTCTCCTAAGAGATTTTTCAACTTGGGGCATTAGCGATGTAGTTCCTCCAGGTCTGGATGAAAACAGGTGGTTTCTTATGGAATGTTAAACACTATAAGAGTTCACTGAATGCCAGATTTGAGTGTTCATGACATTTGGTCTCTGTTTTTTTTTTTTTGGGGGGGGGGAAGAAGGAAGGAAGGGCAAGAGGAGGAAGGAGTGAACTTCTGTCCATCTACCACAGGAGACAGAGGGGCTATCAAGATGATGCTGGGTAAAGATCACCAACAGGACGCACATGTCACTGCTTTTCTACACGTGACATAACTGTCAATGTTTTGTGCAGGTTTTTGCCTAACTCTGTCCACAATGAGAAAAGGAAAGCCACAAACCCACTTCCTATTGTTGTGGGAGGGAAGAGGTGGTTCTGGAGAAAGCACTTGGATCTGGGAAACAAAGAGGTTTCTGAGTAGAGGGGAGGTAGCCCTGTGCCTCTGTGTCTATGCTGCTGGCACACAGGTACACTGCAGAGTCCTCCAGGCCAGCTGAGCGGATGTCAAGGGAACACAAAGAAGTCTTAGGCCGGCTAGCTTGGAAGTTATCTGAAGTGTCTGTTTGCTTATTCAATTGATCATCGTAGTAGTAGAGCAACAGCTTTGGTGGGTGGCTTGGTTTCTGTTGGTACCAGTACATGGTATCATGATTCAGAGTCTGAGAACAACTCAGGTTCACTGGCTTCCCCACCCTGGTAATCCGGTATCTTGGGTTCTGCATAACCATAGCAGTCACAGGACCTGCACAGAAATAAAAAGGTGGAGTGAGTTAAGGAGGATACCATGAAATGAAGGACAAAGAGCTGAGCAGAAGATATCCTTAGTCAAAGATTTCCTTTCTGCTCAGGACTCACTTGCTACAAGGAGACACAGGGTTATGCAATGGAGAAGCCCAGGACCCATGGCAGGGCCAGAGCAGGAACAAGGCATCTGTCTGTTCCAGGTTGTGATCCCTGGTTTGAGAGGAGGAGCTCTGCGAGTCCTGGGTCCTGATAGGAAGATCTGCTGTGACTTCAGCAGGGCAAGGCTCCCTGCTCACTGAAATATTATACAGTTTCCTAGTTGGCAGGGAAGCCTGGGATTGGGTAGGAGGGGAACATTTATCCTGAGTACCATTCGCTGCTGCTTGGGGACAAGTGTTCCCTGATTAGTTGCTCCCGTGTTCTCCTGGCCTCCTCAACTACCCCAGCTTCTCCCACCTTCTGTGAGGCAGCTCAGAGCTTCCTCCATACATGAACAGCTTCTGGTAAAATTTCACTTGCAAACCTGTTGAGGTTATTAGCCACTAATATCCCAGGCGGATGACATGTTTATAAACAACCTACATCCTAGTATGGAAATTGAGCCAGGAATCCCTCCATATCCATTTTTCAGAGAGTATTAAGGAAATTCTCCAGTTTTAGGTTATCAGTGGCATCATACTGCCTTCTAGTGGTCAACAAGAAATTACCCAGAAATTGCTTTCCTCTTCAGAGCCAGGGAAGTCACAGGGAATAAGAAGGTTCGGCAGGGTTTCACCTCATATTTTGTTCCTCATTCAGATCTGCACCCTTAGACTGCAACACCAACAGACAGAAATGGCAAAAGCTGCTAGGTCCTTTTATTCCTTTAAAACTGAATCAGCACATTCTCATCGCAGGTGCCTGAGTTTGCTGCTACCGTGTTCAGGGTCCCTTCAAATGTTTGAGGAAAACACACCATAATATTACCCTGAGTATCCACCCACATTCACATTTTGTATGTGTTTTGTATGATATGAGCTTTTTTTATTTGTGTGTGTGTGTGTGTGTGTGTGTGTGTATACATTTCCCCCAGCTTCTTTCTAAAGTACCTCCTTCCTGCAGTCTGTAGTACATCCAACACCAGACAATTTGGCGATTTCTGAGTTGGTGCACTTCCTGAACCTAGGAAAATGACTTCATACAACTTGGAGTACAGTGACATATGTGGTAAACAAGGTCTGGGTCGAGCCTGGTGCAGGGGCTATGCAAATGAGTATAGGGGCCATATGACTGTCAGGCATGAAGATGTTATCTAGAGCTTGGCTACTCAATGTCATCCATGGCCCAGCATCTTGGCATCATTGCAATCTTATTCAAAATGCAGAGAATCTCAAGCTCTCAAAGTGTGAAAAGCATTGAATTAAAGATTTTTGCAGAAGTAGGAAAACATGTGAAGAGAATGTTAAGGGTATATTATAGAAATGATATAATGTCAACACATGTAGACTTGATTTCATGAGAGCCTTCCTAAGGAGAGATCTATATCTATATCTATATCTATATCTATATCTATATCTATATCTATCTATCAATCTATATATCTATATATATATAGATATATATGGAGACATATATATATATATATATAGAGAGAGAGAGAGAGAATATATATGTATGTATATATATATATATATATATACATATACATATACATTCTCAAGGAGACATTTAGAAGGTGACTGTGAGAAACTTTCTGGACTAGCTATTCTGAATCTGTACATTTCTCCACTGGCCTAATTAAAGAGGAGAATAAGAATCATCCATTTTAAGCATCTGGTAAAAATCCATGATTTTTTGGTGGCCTAGGGGCTTCATAGAAGGTTCATTATTGGGCTGGGGATGTGGCTCAAGCGGTAGCGCGCTCGCCTGGCATGCGTGCGGCCCGGGGTTCGATCCTCAGCACCACATACCAACAAAGATGTTGTGTCTGCCGAGAACTAAAAAATAAATATTAAAAAAATTCTCTCTCTCTCTCTCTCCCTCTATCACTCTCTCTTAAAAAAAAAGAAGGTTCATTATTATAAAGGGGTCAATTATTCTCAAATTAGAAGTTATTATACCATTTTAATTAAATATCAGATTGGATAAAGCTGATGATATCTTGGCAAACATAAAAATCTGGGGTTATGTCATGACAAAGGCATAAAATCACATTTGTAGGCATGGGCACAGCATGGTAAACAGTGGGAGCTATTGGAAGTTGGAGGTGGCTGTTTCCGTGGTTAGTTCCAATAGCCTGTGTCTTACCTGTCTTCCCCCAGGGATGAGGGCACTATTAGAGCAGCATATTTACAATCCTTTTGGCATGCCAGAAAGCTCTCCCTACTCTTGTAGGGGGACTCTGCCCCATCCCCGGCCACCTTGATCAGCACCCTGTGCACCTCATGTTACCACCCCATAAGTTAGTTCCCTGTTGAGCCCACTGCTGGTCACCACTTCAGAACAATGAGAGTGACAGATACAATGAATCGCCCACAGCTCTCCATTCTGGCCGATCTACTCTTGTGTTCTATATTCCTGACTGTACACCCTTAAATCTACCCATTCCTAGTCTTATGAATTTTAATAGAAATATCTAGATCATTCTTGCAATGTCTTCTTGATGTGTCAAAGAGTGGGGTCAAGGCCTAGTGGACTTCTTCATGATTGTCATATGCATGTGTCCAGGTTTGGGATGCATTTCGCATCCCAGAGTGATGATTAATAAAGTTGGTTTATTGATTGAAAGAAAACTGTAAAGGCCAAGGGCAGTGTGAGGAAAAAAGACACAGGGCCATCCTCCTTCTCTAATCCCACAGCAAGTTGTGCTGGGACCAGGGTCCTGATGGGCCTGTAGTATTCATCTTCCTTATGAGGGAAGGATTTCTTCCAAAGTCCCATGGGATTTCCTCTACCAGGCGTGCATACACAGGCTGCTTAGCACTCTAGATCCAGGGAAGCCAGCTGTATACAGAAGTTTCCATCCTTGATTATTCACAACTAAGTTAAATTTTAGCTTTTATCACTTCTTAGAAAATGTGAAGAACTTAGAGCCTTTATCTCTTTTACTCACCCATCTTTTATGATAGTACTCACCAAGGATATAGTACTCACCAAGGTATCCAAGGATACCTATTATTTGCTACAGCAAGATATATTTTCAATCAGAATAGGAGTAGATGGTTGGAGTGAGCTTCAAAGTTCTGGAGCTCTGTCATCAACATGGTAGCTATAGTTAATAATGCTACATTGTATGTTTGAAATTTGCTAACAGAGCAGATCCCCATCTTACTAAAAAGAAAGAAAATGGTAACTGTAATCATTTCACATCAATACTTGTATCAAAGCATCACCTGTACCTTAAATATATACAATTTTAATCTGCCAATCACACTTCAATAAAGCTTAGAAAATTAAGTAGGTTATGTTAGAAAAATGGTACAGATTTTGAAAGGTCTGAAGTAATAGAACTACAAAGGGAAATATTCTCTATGGTAGGCTAGAACATTAAATGTCTGTAATCTAAAATGTCAATGTACTTAATTAAACTTTCACTTGATATCCAGGAAATTCATCCATTGAGAACTTGGTTGGCTGGATAGCTGATATTTTTAGATGTAAATGAGAGATAAAAATTAGAAGAATAAATTGATAATTTGACTACTTATTATGGTCAAGTTATATAACCCAGTAAAATTAAAAAGCACTCGTTTTGAGTTCCCTAAATGGAATTTTGAATAAAAATTCATGTCTATCATGTGACTTGGTTTTAAAAATCAATTTATTCTTGTGTTGGTTGTCCTAAAGTAGGTAGTAGACAAATCAAAAGCATGATGCATGTTTGTGGTTATATAATAGAAATGGAATATGTCTATCAATAGTACATCTCCACACAGAAAGACAAAGTACAGATCATATAGAAATTTTAGCTTTGATCATTAGAAAAGAAACATGAGATTTGAAAATTTTGGAAATTTTAAAATCAAAGTTCACCTGTAACCTTTTCCCATTATCCATTTGTCAAATCAACAAAGGAAATAAAATCAATAATGACTTGAGGTGCTTAAGAATTGTCAGAATTGGGGAAAATTATTATTAGAATATATCTCAGGATTTTTTGTAGAAACCTGGCCAAAACAAGAAAGGAATATCTGAATTCAGATGTTTAAAAAAGACTGTAGAATCAAATAGGATATATTATCTTTGTAGGCTTCAAAAGAATTGTATAGCTCAATTTCTGTGACTGGAAGTGACCTTAAAAATGTTCTGGATTTATTGACACATATCTGCATATAGTGCCAGCCATGCTTTTTATAATAAAAAATCAGACTGTAGGTAGACAGGAAAGTTAGTTTTGATTTCTGATATGAACATGGATATTTCACTAACAATGAGATATTTGCAAATGTTTGGGAATTTTCAAAAGCTTGAAAAAAAATGTACCCTACTTTTATCTCCACCACCTTTACTGGAAGGTATGGACCCATAATCAGAGTCACAAACCCTTGAAAGCAGCAAGATGTGCAAGAAGCCTGCTCAGCTTCACACCAGAGTAGCTCACACACACCTGAAAACCCAGAAATGCTGGAGTTGGGTCTGTGGGAGGAGCCTGAGAAATCTTTCCACACATGAGTCATCCAAATTGTATTAAAATACCCTGTATTCCAAGAGTTCATGCTAGTCCTTCCTCTCTTCTTTTCCTCTGGGAGAAGGCACAGGGGGAAGGTTTAGGGCCAATGTGGTTGAGAGGGGAGAAGGAGGTGGGTTTGCACAAGAAGGACATGGCTGGGCACTGCATCCTGGCTGCTGGTACAGCCATGAATGCCCCAGTCCTCCAGGTCTGCAGGATGATCCTCAGAGAGGATGTGCCCTTCATCCTCTCAGCCGAGAGTTTATCATTGGCCCTTCCTGACTCAACCAATTATTCTCTCACTGTAGCTGATTCTAGGTCTCTGGGAGTGCTCTAAGCCTAGGAGCAAGCAAGATTAACAGCAATGTCACAAGCTGGCTTGGTACAGACTCAGTGACCCCAAAGCTGAAGAACTTCCATCTCATGAGTTGTAAAGGTAGCACATAGTCCTCTCTACCTTTTGCTGGACATCCACCAATGTTAACATCATACATAATCATGATAAGAGTTATCAAATCTAAGACTCTAACATTGGTACAACTAAAGTGCAGACTAGATGCAGATTTTCCAACAATTTCCTTTTTCTGCCCTATTATCTAACCCAGGATCCCACATAGCATTAGGAGTGATGTCTCCTTAGTCATCTGCAATCTGTAACAACTTCTCAGTCTTTCCTTGTTATCCAGGAAATTATTATCAAACAATGGGTGGACATATATTAAAACCAGCACATGAATGAATATTTGGAGGATAACACTTTGCAACAGAGCAAATATTCTGTTTCTTCTAAAAGCCTCACCCACTAATTTCTGCCATTCATCATTGGATCTTACATGTGGCAAGTATTACAGTGGTGTGTCTAATGGTGATATTTTATTTCCCTCCATTTATTTTTTTTAATATTTATTTTTTAGTTGTAGTTGGACACAATACCTTTATTTTATTTTTATGTGGTGCTGAGAATTGAACCCAGGGCCTCACACATGCTAGCTGAGCGCTCTACTCCTGAGCACAACCCCAGCCCCTCCCTCCATTTCTTCTACATAATTAATTTGAAATTCTTCACTGAAAGATTTGCCTTGTCTCCTTGTTTACTTAATCATTTAATTATTAATATGAATTTGTGGATTTTCTTAAATTCTTTGCATTATAAACCAGTGCTACCTTTATTTATTTTGATGCTGAAATTTG
This sequence comes from Spermophilus citellus, assembly GCF_964194105.1. Lineage (NCBI taxonomy): Eukaryota > Metazoa > Chordata > Mammalia > Rodentia > Sciuridae > Spermophilus > Spermophilus citellus. The sequence continues at coordinate 219,519,282 of NC_138184.1, read as the reverse complement.
TTCCAGCCTTGGTTGCTGGGAAATCTTTCACAATGATCCCTCTGTCCTTTGAGATGCCTCATTCTTTCTTTTTTCTTCTTCTTCTTTTCTCTTTTTAACAACTTCTTGAAACATGGCTTATCTTGCATTTTTCTCTTCCAGAGTCCTAGAATCACATCTAGATACTTTACCTAGAGAATAGTATTTGAAAATTTTGGGGCACTAATGAGCTGTTGCTAGTGGTATTCTCAGTGGACAGAGCTATGAAATCTATGTATGTACACTAACCCACTATACAAAAGCATATGCATTTATTCCTATATCTCTACATTAAAAAGCAACTTCATACCGATATCTCTAAGTAGATACTATTGGATCCTGTAAATACTCATGACATTTGTTCTTGGGTTTGATTAAGCTACTTGGAAATAGTGATCTTTTGAGAGTCTTGCATTTATCTATCTATCTGTCTTCTGTCTATCTCTCTGTCTGTCTGTCTATCTATCTATCTATCTATCTATCTATCTATCTATCTATTTTTGTACTTCGAATTGAGCCTAGGGCAATTAACTACTGAATCACATCACCACTCCTTTTTTTAATTTTTTTTTTTAATTTCAAGGCAGGATCTCACTAAGTTGCTGAGAGTCTTAGTTACTGAGATTGACCTTGGACTTGTGATATTCCTGCATCAATCTCCTCAGTTGCTGGGATTATAGGCATGGGCCACCATCCCCAGCTGTGGGATTTCTTTTAAATTGGGCCAGATGGGCCCAGAAAAATGTTTAGTGAAGAAATTATTTTGTTTTAATACAAAGGCAAAAACTGTCAGAGAACTCTACTGATTGCCCCATGAGCTTCCCTTCCTGGCTGGGAGGAATTGTTATGCCCAGGCCTTCTTGAGCTCTGGACATTGTTTCCTCTTTTGTGGTGAATGTTTTTTTTCTCCATCCTCTAAGAGTTTGACCATATGTGTGTTGGCGAAGACACAGCTGAAGAGTCAAGGGACACCCTCTGATAGTGTCCAGAATTCTCTTTTCATAGCAATCATCTTTCCAGTTCACTGCCTGTGAAATTTGGCTGCTCTGACCCCCTTGTATTTCCAACTCTTAACTCAGTGAAATCACCAAGGTCTGCCTAGTTTCTCCCTCCGAAGCCCACAGCCTGGAAACTCCCTCCGGGTATCGGGATGTGATGGTCCTAGTGCTTAGCTTGGTTGTTGTCCATCTCTCAGGACCACTGTCTTTTGTTGACTGATTTCCAATGTCTTAGAAACTGTCATATCACATTTTTTAAAGCAATTTCAACAAGAAGGTTAAATCTAATTCCTGTTAATTCATCTTGGTTAGAAGTAGAAATTCACTACAAATATCATATTGAATTTCTTATTATTGGGCTCTCCAGGGATTTCAATGGTTTTTGGATCTTTGGGTCAGTTTTTGACATATGGATTCCATTGCACACAAGCAGTAGGAAACGTCATTTCATACACATGTGAGGCACAGCTTGAAGTTCCACTTTCTCTCTGCCAATTTATCTGTTTGGTCTGTCACCCAAAGGCCTGATCAAACATTCAATTTCTTACATGCATTTCTGGGTCTTTGGTTGTAATACTTTTAGTCTATGAAGAGTGGAAATTTTGAGGCTCTGGGATTAATGTGAGAGATATAATTCTAACTCCTTTATGTCATCTCTTTCTTAGGGGTCTTAAACCCCCAGTTCCAATTGTGAGGCCTGTACCTGCTATAAAAGAGAGCAATAGATCATTATGACTTTACCTTTCCCTAGAACTGCTGATGAGCTCTCTCTTTTTTCTTCTATATAGTGAATTTTAATTTATTTTTCTTTTTGGATTACCTGTATATTGTTTCTTTACTTTTAAATTTTGGTGGTGAGGAGTGTTTCAATTTTTTTTTTGTGTGTGTGTTTATGTGTGTGTGTGTGTGTGTGTGTGTGTGTGTGTGTGTGTGTTACAGAGATTGAACTTAGGAGCACTTAACCACTGAGCTACATCTCCAGCCCACACCCTTTTTAATATATTTTATTTAGAGACAGGGTCTTGCTTCACTAAGTTGCTGAGGCTGGCTTTGAAATTGTGATCCCCCTGCCTAAGCCTCCCAAGCCACTGGGATTATAAGTATGAGCCACTGTGCCCAGTGTTTTAATTTTAAAAAGAAAAACAAATAGGCTAAAATAAGGATAATCATCTTTTCACTATTCCTGTATTCCTTCTTTCTCTGGGTAGTCAGCAATACATTTTTCTATTTTCTTCATCCTTACATATACATGTAATAGTATATTTGAACTTAATTAGGGGCACTTATCGATTTATTTTTTTCTTAAATAATGTCACATGCCATGCATTATTTTGTAAATTATTTCCCTTTGACCCTCCCCTCAAGTGAATAAATAAATATGCTTATTTTGCTTTCTTTAAACTTCCATGTGCATATAAAGTAAAAATCATATATTCTCTGTGCACAATTTTTAATGCTCTTATTATTGATAGAAGTTTAATTATGATAGATGGATGCAACTCATTGACAAATATCAAGTTCTTTTAATAAAAGCATACAACTGCTTATGCATAGGAGGCCTTACGGAACTCCAGATAGACTCCACAGTTGTAATACTGCTTGACAAGGACAAAGAACTTTTTGTGCTATCCAAAGGGACATAGGGAAGGCACTCCTTCCACACTCCCCCACCCCAGATAAAACACATAGAAGATAAAAGAAATGTGATTTGAAGATATGGCAAGAATTTCACAATATTCTTTTTTTTTAATATTTATTTTTTAGTTTTCGGCGGACACAACATCTTTGTTTGTATGTGGTGCTGAGAATCGAACCCGGGCCGCACGCATGCCAGGCGAGCGCGCTACCGCTTGAGCCACATACCCAGCCCTCACAATATTCTTAAAGCATGGTCTCTTAAGTATAGAATGTGATGATACACATTGCCTTTTGCAGGAGATGTTGATCAGTGATCTGAATGAGGTGAGGAATGGCGGATGAAGCCGTACAGATGGAAAGAGGAGACTGAGAAGGAGGAAGGCAACAGGATGTTTGAGAGCTATTTTGCAGGTTTCAATTCACTTGTAATTCTGAGTCTAAAACATGAGAATGGAAGTGAATATCTGAGATGGTTAGAGGAACTGATCAACAGATGTGAAAAAACTTAGAAATCAAAGTATTATTTAGATGTTGGAAACCATCAAGGAAGCTGGGAGTTTTTAGGTAGAAGAAACAAGAAATGGTGCAGAAGACAAAATGAAAAGCAAAAGGGACGATAATGATGGTTGTGCCCTGGCTGCACAGCTTTAAGGCCACACAATCACACGAGAGCCCCATGTGTGACACTGGCTTCCAGGTTGGACTGCCCCTTGAGAGAAAGCTGCGAAGCCTCAGGAGCCAGCACCCACCCTCCTGTGTCTTCCTCCCACAAGCTTCCTGGTGTGCTGTGTCATTGTCCTTGTCCTTGCCTTGCAGAGGTCCAGTAGAATGCCAGACCCTTGTCCTTCCTGAGATAGGTGAGCAGCCTGGGGAGATAGAGGCTGGGAATTAGAGGAGGGGAAGGAAGCACCAGGTTTCTGCACCTGCACAGGGTGGTTCTGCAGCGCTGTGGCTAAGCTGCTGGCACAGAGGTACACAGCTGAGTCCCCAGGTGCTGTGGGCTGGATCTTCATGGTGGAGAAGGAGGCCTCAGGCATGACAGCTGAGAATCGGTCCTTGGGCATCCCTGAATCATCCATAAGAAGCTTGTTGTTAAAGTAAACCAGCAGCTCCAGCCCCTGCACCATAGTCTGTCTGTACCAGAAAATGGTGTCATGGTTTGAATGTGGTTCACAACTCAGAGTTGCTGTTTGTCCTTTCTGTGCCACCTTGTGCCTGGGTGTCTGAGTGACGTCAGCATCTGTAGGTTCTGAAAAGAGAGAATCAGCGTACAGATTAAGGAGCAAAATTGCAACCATAAGTAATAATGAACAAAAATTCAGATTCCTTATTTTTGGAGACTTACCTCCTCCCAGGAAACAAAGAACTACACAACAAAGTACCTTGGTGACCATGGCAAGGTGAGATAGGGAGGCTTCACCCACAGGAGGCCCCCATGAACATGAACAGTGGGGCTCTTGTCTCCCAGAGTGGAGGGTGGCTTGCCAGTGACGACATCACTGTCCCTGCCACTGCTCAGAGAACCTCCTTTCAAATGTGAACATCAATCTTCTACGGAATATTGACGGAATTAAATTGTAGTTGCTCTTGAAAGCGGTTGGTTGGCTCATGCAGAAACTTCACGTGCTTCCATCAGTTGACATTGTCGCAGGTGACAAGCACATAGCACGTCTCCCCCTCCACCTTCCCTGGTGTATCACATATCAAACTACTTATGGCTATCTCCACTTTAAATTCCAAGCATCGATGAATTCCTTTCTAAGTTTCCATGGTTTCATTATTCCTCTCACTGAAAAGCCCCACCTCCCAGACATACAGAATAATAATTTATTGTTGAGTTAGGACTTTTCCCAGAAGCTTCCTAGAATCATCTGGACTTGATCTTCATAACATGGACAAAGCAAATGCCCTGGGAAGGAAGGGCACTGTGGAGGTCTTACTTGTAGTGACAGCTAGAGGCTGGTGTTCTTGTGCTGCATGGCCTGTCCCTGCCCAGAGCACAGTGCAGGCTCACATTCTGTTCATCCTTCAGGTGCTGGTGCAACTGGATCAGAGATAAATGAAGGCTTTGACCTTGCTTAAGCACCTTAATAAAGAATTCTGACGTTACTTCTAATCTTCTTACATCTCACAAAGATATTTCAATGATTAAATCTGACTCTACAGTAATACCTAAAATTAACTCTTTTAGGTGAGACCAACCGTCATAACAAGAGAGAAAGACACATGACTAGCTGTCTTGGAAGTCAAATGGTGAAACCATCAATGATAGTGGAAAACCAGCCATGCTCACTCCTCCCTGGTCTAGAGTGTATTTGTGCCTGTGTGTGTGTGTGTGTGTGTGTGTGTGTGTGTGTGTGTTGTTCCCTCTTGTCCTGTCTCCCTGGCCAGGTGTCTTGAAGCTCTGGGCTGTGTGAAGAAAGCAGAGCTGGATCCAGGGCTTGGAGAGAAGATAGTACCATAAACACTTAGATGTCCCTTGGAATCAGGACCCGACATCTAGGGTGGAGAATCTCTACCTGCACCGAGGGTTGAGCTCCAGGGTATGAGGAGTCACAAGTCAGGACCTGTGAGCAGGTAAGAAGCTCGGCCCATGACTTTCGCATCTCTTTCCTCAGTGCTATGGTACTTCATGGGGAAATAAATCAGACTCTGGACACCTCAGACCCTGGAAATATTTTTTTCCTCATGATTCAGTATAGATGTGGGTTTCAGAGATTGAGGGTCCCTCTAAGTCACTATCCGTCTCTGGGCCCTGGTATGAAATCCCCATCACACAGAAGGGTGGACCCAGCCTGGGATGCAGGAAAGCCCTTTCCATCAGCTGTGATGGTAACTGTCTCTGTGCTGCTTTTCCTACCTCAGGGCACAGAGCTGTCCCTCCAGCTCCTTCTCTCTGCTGCCTATGCGGGCCTGGGGGCGGCCCACAGAGCCCGGGTAGCGGGCCATGGAGGTTGCTTTCCCACCTCCTTCAGTGGCCAAGAGCCGTCTGCCTCGGTGGTCTGCGTCTGCTCACTGAAGAAGAGCTTCCTTTCATGGAGTCCATTTCTTCAGCAGGAAGGTGACTGTGATGGCACTGTCACAGAGATGTGTCCTGCCCTCCTGTCTCCATGTCTATGAGGGGGTGGATCAGGGCAGGGTCCTTGTCTACTACAGCACTGGCCCCTAAGCAACCATCTCTGTGGGCTCATGAGACACAGGCATATGAGTGGGAGGGGATGGGAATCACATGTTCCTCTATTAGGAATCTGGTCTTGTCCATGAGAAACAAAATAACAAAAACAAACAAAGAAAAAGAAAAACCTATTTTGACTTGACTCTATTGTGGGAGTGCTAAGTTCCTAGAGCTTTATGTGACAACCACTGCAAATGCACCTAAAAATTCCATATGCACTATTCTTTTTAGCAAATTTGCACAAGGATAGAACATTAGGATCCCACCTTTATTTCCAGTGTTTTCCTGGAAGCCACAAGTATGGTTTATGGTGCAGAAACCAGGCCTGAGCCTTCCATTAACTCCCCCTGCCAGACACTTCTCTCAGCTCCTCTGCAGTCACTGAGTGATGGAAGAGCCACAGTGTCCCCTGGTGGCCAACGGGCAGGCTCACCAGAAGTGAGCCCTTGGCCAAGACCCTGTATGAAGGATGCTGTGTTCCCCTGGTTCAGAGGCAGTGGGGGTAGAGTCGTTGGTGTTTTAGGGTCCAAGAGCACCGCCATTCTTTCTGGTCCAACATCAAAAACACTTGAGAGAGGAATGTTGAGCTCAGAAAAACTAAAGTCCAAACATCTGCCTTGGTGCTAGGGTGGGAGGGGCCCACCTATGCAGCTGTGGCTGGCCAGTGTCCCTCTGAATTGAGCGTGCCAACCCTTGATCCTCCTGTCCTAGAGTGGCCAACTCTCCTCCTGAGTGAAGAGTCTGTTCCTAGTTGTGCTGCAGTTCTTCGCAGGAGACTGGAAAGCATCTTCCTCACAGGTAGAGAAACACGAAAATCAGCTTAGAGGGCCTGAACTGAGCATGCCCAGTTCCTTCCTTCAACATCACAATCAGATCACTGGGTTTTCCCACTAGAGAGGAGGGAGGGGAAGAAAGACTGCTCCAGAGGATCCCCATCTCTTCCATCCAGGGCAGCTCTCCAGGAAATTATCATTTTCCCTAAGATGCTCAAGGCTTGCACGGGCCCTCACACCTGGGACTCAGCCATTACAGGGTGGGCCAGGAGGGGAGCAGGCTGTGAGGACGGTGTGGCTCCCACCATCTGGAGGTGTCTCCTTCAGAATCAACCACCGCTCCCCTGAACACATGAAATGGTTCATGACAATGTGGCAATTAAGTAAATTTAAGGCTTTAGCCCTGGCTAAAAGGCTCAGAATTAGCTTTGTATTCCTCTTTTCTTTCTCAGTTTTTTTTATTAGTTCTAATCAGTTTTACATGACAGTAGAAAGCTCTTTGATTCATTGTACACAAATGGAGCAGAATTTTTCACTTCTCTGGTTGTACATGAAGTAGAGTCACTCCATTTGTGTGGTCATACATGTATGTCTCATTCCACCATCTTTCCTACCTACCCCCATGCCCCCTTCCCCACCTTGCCTCATCCAAAGTTCCTCCCTTCATCCTATGTCAGTTATATTTCTTATTATAAAAGTAGAGATCACATGACAAGCTTAAAGGATAGTGAATCATCAATAATAAAAATAAAACCAAGTGATTTCCAAATTTGAATATGTCCTACCTCCAACAACAAAAAAATTCCTTGTAAATTCCCCAGGGAAGACAAATCTCAATCAACAGTATTTTTCATAAACTCAATCTCTTTTCTCAAATCCAGTGTCTTGCAGGAACAGAATAGTGTTTGTTTCCACTGCAGGTTTTTTTTTAACTTCTACAAGAATAATAACACTTAATATTTTTTCTTCCTCTGCTATTTACTACCAGTCCTTAACAACAACAACAACAACAAAAAAGGAGCTTGATTTCTGTGTTTAAAATGTTTTTTCAAATTGTCTTGTTTCTTCTCAACCAACAAGTAGCATTAGCCATACTTACTGGCATTGAACACCATCTTTAATTTTATGTTTGAATTCTGATCCACGTCATTAGCTACCTAATATGTTCTGTAGATCTGATTGCTATGATTTCGCTGAGGAGAGGTGTGCACTTAGTGTGTTCTGGGGTCTGGGTCATTTTTTATTTTTTCTGGAGCTGTGTGTGCCTTTCTTGCCCAGGCAGGCTGCTTGAGGGGGATGAAGTGGGACGAGCAGATGGCCCCAATGCCAGTCGGGCCGTGCTTCACGGGCTTGTAGGTGCTGGAGAACTCGCCCAGGTAAGGTCTGTTCATCTCAGCCTTGATCTCCACCTGGTTGAAGGTCTGGCTATTGTAGACACCAACCCTGCTGCCCACCATTTCAGGCAAAATTACCACGTTCCGCAGGTGTGTCTTCACCACCTCTGGTTTCTCCCTGGGAGGCCCCTCCTTCTTGGCCTTGAGCAGGCTCTTTAGCTGGGAGTGCTGCTTCTAACTAGGCCCTGGTTCAGCCACTGCCGCTGGTGTGTCCTGAACAAGTGCTATTAAAACAAAAACTGCACACCTTCGCTTGTCTTGCAATTCCACCTAAGGTCCCCCCTCTTTGTTCTGCTGGCTTCCCCTTCATATGTCCCCTTGTGCATTGGACTGTCTAAGAGTCACCATTTTAAATTAACTAGGCAGACTCTTGGCGGCTCAGACTACAGCTGATGGTGTAATGATGTGAGTATTGTCATTGATCTCTCCAGGCACCCCGTCAGGACTGTCCCAGTTGTGCGTGACCTTCATATACTAGTGATTTTCAGAGCCACTCCTCCAAAGACCCAAATCCTGTCTTCCTCTGGGGTGCCCCTCCAGGGTGCTCTGAGATCCTACAGCTTTCCCCCTAGTGAGCTGTGTTGAGTCTTGTCTGCCTTAGTAATAACTCTACCAAATCTATCTGTTTTCTACCATCTCCTTTGAGGGCAGTGCACGCTGAATGCATTTCCTCCTTCCTGAGGTCTCTCTTTCCTAGACTTCCTGTCACCTGAGAACATGACGTCTTCTAAGATGCTGTCCTTGCTCCTGGGGAAATCTCTTCTTTAATGATTCCAAGTTTCCATTTTGGTCTATTGCCGCAGTCTTGGCTGGGCACAGAATCACGAGCCACCACACAGCTTTGTAGATTCAAACAGCAAATCTTTATTCCCGAACTCACACCGGCCTCCACACACGTTCTGGGGCAATCCCAGTTCTGCTGCCACCCAATTCACCTACTACACGAGGCTTTTTTTCCAAAATGCTCTCTGAATCTCACGAGAACTCCAAGGGAGCTCAGGTAGCAGGAACGCCCTATTTCCAGCAGCAATAACCCTCAACATCGAACTTCCCTAAAACCCAAGGTCTTAAACTGGGAACACCCTTAACCCAAGGACCGGGATACTATACTTCCTCAAACTGCAGGATACACCCTAATCCTGGATCCACCCTAGTCATTGAGCAGGGTCACCTTTCTCAAACACACATGCAAGGTCACAGCAAATTTAACATGGGGTACGCTGGCAAGGAAATCGATGCGTCATTCCTACTTGGTAATGGCCCTCAGCATCTCCCCCCTTCTGATTAATAAAACAACAAGCAATGTGGCTTAAGGACCGTGCCTGGTAGGTTGTTCAACTCAACATGTGGTTCTTACCCGTCATGGGAAAACTGACCTTTAGGCGTCAGCCTCCTGTCTTAGGTTGAATCCACTGCAATCAGATCAACCCGTCACTGACTACCGGTCCAGCATACAGCCATGCTTGTGGATAGGCCTATGCACCAGTCGGGGGGTGAGGTTCTTGCCTCACCTCTGTAGCCTTGGTGCCAGTGGGGGGGATGAGGTTCTTTGCCTCACCTCTGTTGGCCCCCAAATATAGCCTTGGTGCCAGTGGGGGGGGTGAGGTTCTTAGCCTCACCTCTGTTGGCCCCCAAATTTTAGACCATCACTAGTAGAAGGGAGGAAGATACAGAAATGCCACGACACCAAGCCAATTGACGGCTCCTTTGGAAAAATTACCACAATTAACATGGGGTGCGCTGGCAGTCTGTGGTGGTTTTATCAATAATCTTATAAATCTGTTTCAAATCTCTCATGTTTGAGTCCCCTTTCCTCCATTTTTTAGCTGAGTGACAGTGGGAAAATGACACATACCTGCTTTGGTTCCCTCCTCTGCAAGATGGGGCACTGACTGAATGTTTTCAGCACCCAGTGGAAAGCCCGGGACATAACAAACTACTTAAGGCTTCCTGTTACACATATTCTTCCTTTATCCCTACTCCGAAGGTTAGAAGGAACTTCCAACCACTGTTGAGTCTCATCTGTTCCCTTAGCAGATTTAAATTCCCTGTGACAGAGTTCTTCAACCATCCCCTAAGATTTTCAATAATTGTGCTGATTGGATTCTTCTGTGTACCTTCTCTAATTCCCTTTGCCTCTAAAAACCTTTTCATTACATTTTCCTTCAGCAGAAAGTGCCTGGTTGGTTGTTCTGTCACATGCCATCACAGACGCTAAATCACTTCTGTCAAGGAGCTCCCTGTTGCTCTCTTTATATCAAAGAAGACATTTGGCATTTATTTTTTAAGGATTGGCTAGCTTCACTTAGCATTATCTGCTCTAATGCCATCCATTTCCCCACAAAATCCATGATTTTGTCATTTTTTAGTGCTGCGTAATACTCCATTGTGTATAAATGCCACAGGTTTTTAATCCATTCTAAGATCAGAACAGGGAAGAAGAGCACGAGGAAAAGATTAACATGAAACAGAGACAAGTGGGGTGGGAGAAAGGGAGAGAGAAGGGAAAATGTATGGAAATGGAAGGAGACCCTCATTGTTACACAAAATTACATATAAGAGTTTGTGAGGGGAAAGGGGAAAAAAACAAGGGAGAGAATTAAACAACAGCAGATGGGGTAGAGAGGGAAAATGAGAGGGAAGGGGAGGGAGGATAGTAGGGGATAGGAAAGGTAGCAAAATACAACAGTCATTAATATGCTATTATGTAAAAATGTGGATGTGTAACTGATGTGATTCTGCAACTTGTATTTGGGGTAAAAAAGGGGAGTTCATAACCCACTTGAATCAAATGTATGGAAGATGATATGTCATGAGCTTTGTAATGTTTTGAACAACCAATAAAAAAAAGGAGCTCCCTGTAACTCGTGGTTGTCTCTCTTTGATTTTGTGGAGAAACTTGGAAATAGAAATTCCCCCCTGAAAATCCCCCAGGTCAGGCTTTCAATGAGTATTTGTTCACCGACCGAAAGATTCAAAGCAGACACAGCCTTGTATTTGTTCTTACTCTCCTATCAGGTAACAGGGGGGCTGTAATCACTGGGATCTCAGAAAAGGTCCAGATAAGAGCAACAGCCATTGTGCAGCTCTGTGTATCATGGGGGACCCAAAGCGTGCGGCTGCCTCATTCAGAATACATTCTCCACATCTGAATTGAGCAAGCTGAGATGTTAGTAGGTTTTTTACTAATTCCAGATACATCTACTGGATATTATTAGTGAATAAATATAATAATGTAGTGTGATGATCAAAGGACATACCTTTTCTTTTTTTAAATTAATTTTTAAAAAATTTATATATGACAGCGGAATGCATTACAAATCTTATTACACATATAGAGCACATTGTTCCATATCTCTGGCTGTAGACATAGTATATTCACACAAATTCATAGGACACATCTTTTCTATGTGAGCAAGAATTAGACTTCTGTATCATATTTTTTTCAAAAGGAGCATTATTGAATTTCTACTTATGTGTCCAAGAATCAGCCTCATCAAAAGCTAATGACTCTATTGGAGAGTCACTCAGAGACATCAGAAACTGTTTTTAAGAGCACAGGATCCAGTAGGAAAAGGGCAAAGACTGGATAGACCTGCAGGATCTGGGAGGTTCCAGGGGGGCTCCATATTGACTGTTCCAGGGGAAGCCGCTCACCATCAGAGAATTGTTCTCAGCATTCCAAGTCTACAGGAGCCTTCAGGCAGTGGTGGGCTCAGCTCAGGCAGGACAGACACAAATGGATCCCTGCATTTTCAGGACAGGTAGCACACAGCTAAAATGCTACAATGCATGCTTTACCCATATTTGAGATATCTCTAAGTGTCTTGAAAAATCCCTTCAGAAATGTTAATGCAAAATTAGTACTAAGAAAGAAATGTCCAAAATCACAGTAAAAAGCTTTCTTTTAAAATCAAGGAAACTACTATACTACCAAAAGCACTATACAGATTTAATGCAATTCCAATCAAAATCCCAGTGACATTCCACATAGAAATAGAAAAAGCAGTCATGAAATTCATCTGTAAAAATAAGAGACCCAGAATAGCTAAAGCAATCCTCAGCAAGAAGAGTGAAACCAGTGGCATCACTATACAAGATCTTAAACTATAATACAGAGCAATAGTAACAAAACAGTGTGGTATTGGAACCAAAATACACTTGTAGACCAATGGTACAGAATAGAGGACACAGAGACTAACCCACATAAATAGACTTATATTAGACAAAGGCAGCAAAAAATATATTGGAGAAAAGATAGCCTTTTCAACAAATGGTGCTGGGAAAACTGGAAATCCATGCGCAACAAAATAAAATAAAACCCCATCTCTCTCACTACGCACAAAATTCAACTCAAAGTAGATCAAGGGCCTAGGAATTAAACCAGAGACCCTGCACCTAATAGAAGAAAAAGTAGGTCCAAATCTCCATCATGTTGGATTAGGTCCCTACTTCCTTAATAAGACTCCTATAGTACAAGAATTAAAATCAAGAATCAATAAATGGGATGGATTCAAACTCAAAAGCTTCTTCTCAGCAAAAGAAACAATCAGTGAGGTCAATAGAGAGCCTACAGAATGGAAGCAAATTTTTACCTCATGCATATCAGATAGAGCACTAATCTCTAGGATATATAAAGTACTCAAAAATCTTAAAACAAAACAAAACAAAACAAATAACCCAATCAACAAACAGGCCAAGGAACACAACAGACACTTCTCAGAAGATGATTTACAGTCAATCAACAAATATACGAAAAAACATTCAACATCTCTAGCAATTAGAGAAATACAAATCAAAACTACTCTAAGATTTCATCTCACTCCAGTCAGAATGGCAGCTATTAAGAATATAAACAACAGGGGCTGGGGATGTGGCTCAAGCGGTAGCGCGCTCGCCTGGCATGCGTGTGGCACGGGTTCGATCCTCAGCACCACATACAAACAAAGATGTTGTGTCTGCCGAAAACTAAAAAATAAATATTAAAAAATTCTCTCTTTCTCTCTCTCTCTTTCTCTCTCTCTTTGAAATAAATAAATAAATTTAAGAATACAAACAACAATAAGTGTTGGCAAGGATGTGAGGGAAAAGGGCACACTCTTACATTGTTTGTGGGACTGAAAATTGGTGCAACCAATCTGGAAAGCAGTATGGAGAATCCTTGGAAAACTAGGAATAGAACCACCATTTGACCCAGCTGTCCCACTCCTCAGTTTATACCCAAAGAAACTTTAAAAACAGCATACTACAGGGACACAGCCACATCAATGTTTATAGCAGCACAATTTGCAATAGCTAAATTGTGAATCTAGCCTAGATAACATTCAGTGGATGAATGGATAAAAAAAAATATTGCATATATACACAGTGGAATATTACTCAGCATTAAACGAGAGTAAAATCATTGCATTTTCGGGTAAATGGATTCAGTTGGAGAATATAATGAAGTAAGCCAATCCCCAAAACCAATGCCAAATTTCTTCTCTGATGAAGGATGCAGATTCATAATAGGGACTTTGGGGGGGGGGCATGGGAGGAGTAGAAAAACTTTAGATAGGGCAAAAGGAAAGGAGGAGAAGGGATGGGGCAGGGGGCTAGGAAAGATGGTGGAATAAGATGGACATCATTACCCTAAATACATGTATAAAGACACAAATGGTGTGACTCTACTTTGTGTTCAATCAGAGACATGAAAAATTGTGCTCTACATGTGTAATAGAATTGAATTGCATTCTGCTGTCATATATAACTAATTAGAATAAATTTTTAAATGAAAGTAAAACAAAACAAAACAAAAAATCAAGACAACCCATGGGGAGCAGGGACCTGTTACAGCTTGGAATGAGGAGAGAATGAAGATGCAGAGTGGAGGGGGAGACACCTGGGGTGCACATGCAGGAAGGCAGGTTGCCAACCCTGTGGGTACTAAAGTTTTCCCTGACATGTGAGCTTTGAGCCCACAGACGATTTTCATGGCTTCCCTCCAACCTACTGGGATCCCTCCAACAATATTTCCTGCCCAAGATTTCAGGGTTGACACCTTTTCATTCTCTGTCTTTGTCACGTCCCAGGTTGATTTGATCCTTATGTAGAGGGAGGGGCAGGGTAGATTTTTCTCAGATCTGCTAGGGCTGGAGGGAGAAGAGAAGCACCAGGGTTTCTGCACCTGCAGAGGACGATCCTGCAGTGCTGTGGCTGGGCTGCTGGCACAGAGGTACATGGCTGAGTCCTTGGGTTCTGTGGGTTGGATCTTGAGAGTGGAGGAGGAGGCACTGGGCATCTCAGCTGAGAACCGGTCCTTGGGCATTCCCTTGTCATCTACAACAGATCTGCTGCTGAAATAAATGAGAAACTCCGGCTCCTGCCCCGCAGTCTGTCTGTACCAGAAAAGATGAGTGTGGCCTGATATGGGCTCACATCTCAGCATTACAGCTTGTCTTTGCTCTGTCACCTCATGCCTGGGGGTCTGGATGACCCCAGCGTCTGTGTGCTCTATAAAAAAAGACAAAACTGGGGGACAGAATAAGGAAAATATACAGAGTTATCATTAGGGGGGCCCAGCAGGATGAAGCTGAATATTCTGAGACTCACTTGGCACTAGGACACACAGGGCCACACAGCACAGGGTGTGGGTGCCCATAGCAGGGTGACAGCAGATGCAGAGGATCCAGAGGGCCTTTGTGAGCAGGGCCAAGGAAGTAAACCTTGGGACAGTTTATTCTCACAAGGTGCATCTGCCATGACATCACCAAGTGAGCCACCGCCCCCAGCTTGAAAGCTCCTTTCAGAGAAGGTGGCACCTCTGGGAGACGAGTGGAGCTGGTCTCAAGTGTAAATGACCCGAGATGGACACATCTGGAGTCCTCCTGCAGCTTTGATTGACATTATTAATTTTTAATGTGTTCTCCACAGCATCCCTCACCTAAGAGGCTGCCAACTCTTTGAATCTGTACCTCAAATTCCAAGCTCTTAAACATGAATTCCTCGTCTTACTGCAAACCAGCTTCTCCCCAAACTTCCACATTCCTGGCTGGATGTCCCAGTCATACATTTACACCCAGTCACCCTCAGCTGGGCAGGAGTTGACCTGTGAGCTCTCCAGGAAGAGCAAGATGCCAACTCACTGTGAGGGCAACAGGGGCTGGATGGATGTCCTGAGAACTGATGAGATTGGAAGGCTCTTCTTCACAGTGAAAGAATCTGTGTGTGCATTTATGCTTGAGCTGTCTGAAATTCCCACAGCCTATAGCACACGCTCCCCACACTCTTTATACCCGTGCTGACCAAGCAGAGATTGTCTTGTTCTTCGGGCTTCATGAAAGAAATGTTCCAGATTGATTTACATTCTATACGTAACCCCTAGAAAAGCTCATCTATTTTAATCATTAATACCTGGCCCTTTTCCTATAAAAGAACCTGCCCCACCAATCCACTTCCTCTTGGCACACAGGCTATGGAGAGTTGAAAGAGGTTTCTGTTTCTTGGAATGATAGATTAAGTTATTTGCTAACAAACAAATAAGTTCCAATTGCATTGTTCACACAGAGACACATGACTGAGTCTCTCCTACATCTGAGAGCCAATTTTTAATAGCAAACAGTCAGCAGTTTGGTTGGTGTCATCAAAGACACCTGTTTCCCTAGAAGGCACCGTTTTGCTGCAGTATCTCTTGAACCCAAAATGTAAAACCGAGGTCATCCTTATTTTCAAAAAGACCATCATATGTTCCTTCCATTGCCAGGTGCCTAGATGTGATAGGTCAGATAATGTCCCTTCACAGATGTGCAGGTTTAGTCTCTGGAGCTCGTGAATGTGTTAAATTCATAGCACGTGGGGAATTGAAGTTCTCCATGGAATTTAGGTGGGTAAAAGCTGTCTTTAATGGAGATTACATAGGAGATTACACTGGAATTTCCTGGTAGGCCTGATGTAATCACAAGGGTCCTACAATATGGAAGGACAAGAAAGAAGAGTCAGAGCAAGGCAGCCACTGTCGACTTTGAAAATGAGTCAAGGTGCTGGTGGCCTCTAGTAGCAGAAAAAGACAAGAAAACATCCTCTTCCTGAATCTCCAGAAGGAATGTGACCCTGCCTATATCTTGATTTTAATGCAGTTATGCCCATTTTGGAACTCTGGCCTCCAGAACTGTAAGAGAATAAATTTGTGTTGCTTTAAACCTGCAAGTTAGTGATAATTCATTACAACACCAATATTGTAGTAACTAAAGGAGTCATGGGTGAAAGTCAGAGGTACATGCAAAACACAGGCGTGAGGCAGAGGCACAATCACATGGAGAGAACTTGAACCTAAGTGCAAAGGAAGCCAGGAAAAATAATTATTTTCTCAGACCTCACCTGCTTCCGGGAGACACACAGGAGACTGAAATGAAACACAAGGGCAGCTGTAGATTGTGTGAGAAGACTCTACTGTTCAGACCTGCCTCATGAGCAGACTTGCTGGTGGCATCATTGTAACTGTCAGCTCCCTGAAGCCAGGGCCCATTTCTCCCACTCTGCCCTCTACATTCTACAGAGCAGGTGGGACTGCCAGGCCTGGGTTGAGGTCAGGTTCTCTAAGGTTCCTCTGACACACCAACAGCCGCTCCACTTTCCCAAACAGAATTCTAAAGCTGCAGCACCCAACTCCTCCTGCTTTCTCATTTTAAGTAAGCTCAGAGGTCTCCCCTGTAAACCCACCTGCAACTCAAAGCTCAGTTCAAAGCTCAATTCAGAGAAAAACCCATCTCCACAAAAACAGGGAAGAGGGTGGTTCTCTAATTCCTTTCTTCTCAATCATCATTCAAGACATCTGCAAACAAACTCCTGGAATCTAGGCCTGATCCCAGGATTTCCTTGAATTATTCACTTCCAGGTTCTCCCCATAGACTCTGAATTACAGTGGAGCCGCAGTGCCTCCTGGTGGCCAGTGAGCAGAAACGCAAAACTTTCCTGTCTTGCCAGCACACAGGGAGCTGTGAGTTCTTGATTTACTACAGGAGACAAAGGATTTTATGATTTTGGAGTCTTAGATATTGAACAAAACATTAATGGTATTCTGGCCAAACATGGAGCCACCTTAAGATAAATATTGGAGTCAGATAGGTGGAGACTTGGTCAGTTTTAATATTGCTGAACAACAGGGCTTAGATATGAGATGATGTGGTCCACCTAACATTATGCTGAATTAAAATTTAACCCATTCTCTCTCCCCTCCAAACTGCTGGCCAATGTTGAAATGGGAAAGAAAGTTCACCACTGATGTTAGTTAGTGCATGTTGATAAAGCAGCACAGAATCTACCTTTTCTCTAGGTAGTAAGAAAGATCGTGAAAGACTCAACAAAGAAGGTATTAAACAAGTGACTTATTTCCTCCCAATAGAGAAGATGGGGAAAGGGACAGGAAGATGTCGACTGCAGCTGTGCTTTAGGGAAATCCTCCAAAAGGGGAATGTGGACAAATGCTGTCCCAGGAGACTGACTGAAAGTAGACAAGGACACGTGATAGAGCTACACGGTACTCCCTTAAATTCTAACCTCTGCAACTTGGGTTTATTTATGAAATCCAGCAGGAGTGTGTCTCAACAGCATAGAAATCCAATGGATTCCATGCTCTCTCTGCACTGTCACCAAGTCTGTTATGGGCCAAGCTATATGTACAATGACCAAACGGACTCCAATTTACCCTGATACTCCATGTCATGGTAGAAGTGTTTCTCCCATGAGGAAATTCCTCCTCTGCAATTTTAACCCTGCTGAGCACACCCTGCTTAGAAACACAAACATTTCTGTTCTTCTTATACAATGTAGAATTGTTCTCTTTTTGGTTCCCATTTTTCTTGGACAATGTACCCGGTCAGAGGATGTTTGTCTAGACATTAGTAACCATTCTTTAACTTGCACTCAACAAGGGTCGTTTTGACCCACTTCACCTTCTGCTTATGATTTTAGATCTCATGATGTCTGTTTATGGTTTGGGATCATAGCAACAGCCACTTATGATTACTGTGGTTTTGGACTATAAAGGTGTACTCAAACCCTTGAGGGGGGGTGAAAAGAGTGGAGACTTGCAGCCTGCCTCTTGGTGCGTAAATGTTCAGTCTCCTGCTTTTGACTCAGTGATTTTTTGCAATCTCACCACAGCAAGTCTAAGCTCTCACTTCCTCTTCTGTGTTACATCTCACCACAAGATCCAGTGGAGCATCAGAAGTTGTGCAATAAAAGTAAATAACAACATAAAAACATTCTGATAATAAAATGCCAAAACAAAATCATGTCCCCATTTAATTATAAATCTTTAAGAATTAAAAAAAAATTACTGTGATTGAAATAAAACTCTGGGTATAACATCCCCAAGCCATTATATTCAATATCAAAGAAGTCACAGAATAAAAATCTAATATTAAGATCCAAATGAAACTGAAATTCCAAATAAAAGTCTTTAACCCCAATCCCAGTGATTATAGGGCACACACCCTTCCTATTGTCATCTACATAGTTGGGTAAAATAAAAAAAACAATTGAAAACATTTAATAAGTAATGTTCTAACGATATAGTGAGGAAACACAAGGCTGGAATCTTGGGGAGGAAAGAACCTGGCAGGTGAGCATAGCTCTCCCTTTTTCCTTGGGGACATTTAGTGCCCTGCACTCAGCCTTTATGGTATGATCACAGGCCAGGTAGTTGAAATCAAACATTAGACTATACCAAATGTGATCATTAACAAGCAGGAATAGTAACCATAGGCCAGAGTTAAACCTGTTTTCCAGGTGACCTGGAACACCTCAGCCTTGAAGTCTGATTCAGGGAGCTCCAGAGTGTTTGTACCCTACACAAGTCACAGAAACAAATAACACTGGCTTTGGAGGATGATACACCCATCCTATGCCAAAAATTTAAATATATATATATATATATATATATATATTGCATGTACACATATATATTCATACATATATACATATATATGTATTTCTACAACTATAGGGTCAGGCACAACATGAAAGATAGTCAAATTCATAAAAAAATACGAACACTGTGAAAATCTGACCACTGAACCAGAAGCAAAACAAAGAACCCATGAAAATCTCAGAGGTGAAAATTATGAGGCAGACTTGGAATCAATCATGTTTCTATGTTCAAGGAAGAAGAGCTGACCTACAAAAACGAAATGTGGGTATTAGTAATTATAAATGTGACAGAGCAGATTGGAACAACGGCCAAATAAAAACTCTGGTAAAGAGATAGTTTGTTTCCCATCACTACTGGGTTTTCATAAATCAGGTTTTCGTAAATGATTTATGAAAGTCTGTTATGGTCCATAACAGACGTGGTCTCTGTGTGGAGAGAGCAGTGGGCATCCATGATCCTGGTGGTTGCACTGGGTAAGGAGCAGGGGATGCAGGGGCTTCAGAGAACGCCCTCCCCATTCTGCATCCCACTCTGGGGGGCTGTCCCCGAGGGCTTCCTGCAGGCTGCCCTCCCAGCCCCTGCAGCCATGCTTCACAATGATTTCTCTTGTCCAGAGGATCCAGGCAGAAGTTAGAGCCGGGCATATGGAGCTAGACACAATCTTTGTATATGATCAGAGAGGGCAGATGGATGAGGGCACTGGAGTGCACAAGAAGTTCTTATTTGGAATGTTTGAATGCACCAAGGAACCATTTCAATATGTGAAGACAGAACCGGTTGAACCCAGCTTAGATTTGCTACGGGGGCGATGATAGTTATGCTGAAAATTTAGAGAACTCTGGAAAAAATAGCATTTGTTTTAGACCAAGATTTGGGAATGGTTGCCAGGACATTGTGTGTATTTCTTTGAAGTTGAAAAGTCCCTTAAAAAAATAATCATCATCATTGTCAACAACAACAACATCATTATTATTAACAATTTCCATAGAAACGGGGAAAAGTCTTTCAAACACACACTATATGAGAATTTCTTGGAGAAAACTCCCAACATAAAGGCATAGAAGAATCTAGATAGTGAAGATGTCACCAAGGAAAACATTTAAATCATCCAGATGTTGACAGCACAGAGGGACATCCTGCTGTTTGTTAGTCACATATAATCACCATCTGTAGTACTAAGTTGATGTGTTTAGGGATTTCATATTTTTATAGAAGAGCTGTCTCTAGACTCTGAGGACTGAAGCTCTAATAAGTCACTTTCAGTTTTTGGATTATCACCAAAAAGTGTTTCAAATCTCAGAGATAAGATTATTTTCAAACAACTGCAGACCTCATGCTTCAAGAAAGAATTCCCATCTTCTGTTTTAGGAATCATTCCCTATATTTGAAATCTAACTTCTTTCCTGGAACGATGGGAACAGGAAGGGCTCTGTCCAGAGCTGCTGGGAGCCGGGTAGGGGGAGACCCACGGGGTTGTGTCTCTGTACTGCTGTGGCTGAGCTGCTGGCACACAGGTACACAGCCGAGTCCCCCACCTGCACGGGCTGGATCCTAAGAGTGGAGTTTGCTCCTTTGGACCTCTCTGCAGAAAACCGACCCTTGGGCAACTGGGAATCATCCAGAACAGCCTCGTTCTGAAAGTGAATCAGATGCTCTGGGCCCCCTCCTGGGGTCTGCCAGTACCAGAAAAGGGTATTGTGGTCAGAAATAGGATCACACCAAAAAGCCTCCGCCCGTCTTTCCTCTGTTATCTCATCTCTGGGAGACTGCGTGACGCCAGCTCCTGTCAGCTCTGGGGGAAGAAGACAGAGGTTCAGAATGGAAACGGTTGGAATACTCAGTGGGGTGATGCTAGGTGGAGGTCATGGTGTTCCGGAGACTCACCTGTCCCCTGGAGACAGAGAGCCACCCAGCAGAGGAGCCTGGTGCCCATGGCGTTCAGGGCAGAATGGAGCCTCACCAAAGCAGGGTCTCCTGAGCAGCAGCAGAGGAGGAGGGCTGTCCCTCGTCCAATTCGTCAGTTCCCACGATGACATCACTGCCTCACAGAGGCACGCAGTCTAGAGACCAGGAGGAGTGATCTCAAACAGAACGGGAGGCTGGTTAGGATGCTCATAGACTGCATCCATCCATCCAAGTGTCCTCGCTCAAGGCCCCCGGGGCTTGGGTCATGTGACTCCCACTGCACCTCCAGCCCCTCCTCTAACTCTCTGCTGGATGTTTCTACTTGAATGTGTCAAAAGCAACTCAAATTTGAGGTGTCAGTTAGCTGCCCCCCCTGGTCTTACCTGTTATTAGCCTTCTCTCTGGGAGTTTCTCTTTTATCAGATTCTCCAGTGACAAGGTGGGGACTGGAGTAGCTTTGACAGCTTTATCCCAGCAGCGACATGCTCCAAGCCAAAGTCAGATGATGCCCTGAGCATGGAGTTAGAAGGTTTACTGTGTCTGACGCCTGTTGTCCTCGTTTCACCACCTTCATTCTCATTAGGTACCAGAGTTTTCGTCAGGGCACTGCCTGCTCTTTTAGGTCACCAGGGAAGTAGATGTCAGGTCTGCTTTGTCACCTAAGGAGGCGGGAGAACCTTCCCATCTCTGACCTGATTGGTGTGGATATTGGAACCATCAATCAAGATTGAACAGACCTTCTGGAATCTTCAAACTGCCTGAGTGGTGGAGTGGAACGTGTCGGGAAGTGGAGCCCCAAGAGTTGTTGTGACATAACAAGACAAGGACCAGCAGGAACAGCACAGCTCTGTGACCAGGGATTCTGCCAACCTGCCCAAACTTGGGGGCACAGGACGGTGTGTCTGGTGCAGCTCAGTAAGTGCAGAGTTACCAGAACCACCTGTTTCCCTGGTGTGGTGTGAGGTCAATTTATGTTGATGACCATGATGTCCAGTGTGTTCCCATCACGGGCTCACGACTCATTCCAACCTCTGACCGAGAGATGAAATACACAGTGACAACTAAATGAAATACACAATCTTTGATTTTATTGTGGAAGGAAGATAAGACCTATAAAGTTCACTTTGGGACAACTGGAGAAATTAAAATATGAAGTCTATTTTATATAATATCTATATGAATGTAAAATATTAGCATAATATTTTACATTCATATAAATATTGACATCTATAGTTATGTAAAAGAAAGCTCTTTTCAGAAGAGTAAAATATGTATTTAGAGATGAAGCAAATATTACAAAATGTTAACAATTTGTACACAGATGTATGTGTTAATACTCTTCTATTCTTTTGACTTTTTCATTGTTTTGACAACAGCATTAGGTGGAGCTGGAGAGAAGTCCCATCAGGCTACATGTGAAATACTTGAAATCAAGGTTTGCCAATTCCAGGGAAGAATTTTCCCATGTGTTTCCATGTGCTGCCTCCTGGGGAGCATGACTGAGGGAATCCATGACAGAATCCCTGTCTGTGCAGGAATAAGGCATCTTGCTGTTCAGGGAGAAATGAGGGCAGTTCTGGGAAATCTGAATCTTATTTAAAATGCTTCTGGGAAGTCTGAATCTTATTTAAAATGCCAGAAATTTCAGGCATGCCTATCTGGCAACATCTAGAATCAGCTTCTTAGCACCACCCACACATCCCTTCCATCTTCCCGCACATTGTCCAGGGGGGGTTAGGAAAGGGTACAGGTGCAGAGTTCTAGCCTCTCAGCCATTCCCTGAATTAGTCCTCCTTCTTTTGCATGGGTTTCTGAGAGTTGAGCCCCAGCTCCTGGCCCACCATCTGCCTATCACATGGGCTGAGAATATTCTCCACCTTGTGATTCACTACAGTTCATGTTTCACTGTGGAACACAGCCTCCCTGTATTGGTCGAGGAAGAGCCCCTGTTTAGTACCTCCTATTCCACTGCCACTCATACCACCTGCAAAACAGCTACTGGATGCTAGGATGAAGCCACAATTTTCCTTTAAACTCAACTTCTTAGGCAGCACCAGGTCTTGTTTCAAATATATGTCAGCTTCACCAAATCCATGACTCCTGATGACCCAAGGTTCAGATGCACTGGGCTGAGGACCTCCCTGCTTGGTCCAGGGAGACTGCTGCAATTACTATCTACTTGCATTAGAATCAAGACTGATGTCAGACAGTGTTAGGAGGGACTAGGAAAAATCCTCCCAGCTCTATCTGCTCCAAGATCCAGCTAGAGGCCCCTCCCCTTGCACATACATCATTCTGTCCTGCCACATCTTGGGATAAACATTACTCTTCCCCTATTTACATTCAGCTGACTTCATTAAGTTTAGGAGAAATTAACCAACCTCTGGAGTACTCAGAATCTCTTGACAGATGAAATGGCCTGATATTTACTAAAAGGCCTCTTGGTGGTCACTGCTGGTGCTCATCTCAGAGATGGAGAGCTGTTCTCTCCTCAAACTGCAAACATTCTTACTTGTGGCTTTAAAAAAAATCATAACTTTTTATTTTGGAAAAATATCACAACATGTCCAGAAAAAGAGCCTTGGTACATTGTTTTGTGGCAATTATAGAATATTTAAAAAGTATTAAATGTTAGTATAAGAAATACTTCCCATCAGACCAAAATAATGTCAGCATTTTTAAATCTTTTTTTTTTTTTTTTTTTTTTTTTTTTTTTTTGCTACAGCTTCTAACTTAAAACAATAACACCCATGGAAAAGTCAAAACAATAAAAGAGTGTTAACACATACATCTGTATACAAATTATTAATATTTTGCAACATTTACTTCATCTCTCTATTTTACTCTTCTGAAAAGGGCATCTATTACATAACTATAGGTGTCATTATTATGGTAATATTTTACATTCATATAAATATCATATAAAATAGACGTCATATTTTAATTTCTCCATTTGTCCCAAAGTGAACTTTATAGGTCTTATCTTTCTTCCACAATAAAATCAAAGATTATACATTTCATTTGGTTGACAGACCTCTTTCATTTGATTGTTTATTGATATATTTATTTATTTATTTACTCATTTGATATGGGTTTTCATTATGTTGCCCAGGCAAGTTTCAAACTCCTCAGTTCAAGAGATTTTCCTGCCTCAACCTGCCTAGAACAGCAAATGCAGGGAGGGACTTCTCTGAACTCCTTTTATCTGCCTAGATCCTCCAAAAGGAACTCAGTCGCCATGAGTCCCCTTCCCAGGAATCCTGTTAACCAGAGAAGATTAACCTGTATCAGAGGGGAGGGCCTGGGGTCCATACCACACCCAGGTAGACTGTCACAGATGACCACCTACTCTTCTGTAGGCCAATTCATCTTTCTACACATCATCTTCTTTCTCTAAACTGCCTGTGTCACCTCTCCCCTGCCCACTAGAAGGAGGGTGTGTGCTGAGAGCCATAGCCAAGTAGGAATGATGCATGGCATTTTGGGTTGAAAGGTGACCCTGCTCAGGGATTAGGGTGGCTCCAGGTTTAGGGTGGATCCTGCTGGGAATAGGGCATATCCTGCTGCCTCAGGCGCCCCCTCCTTTGGAGTTCCGTTGAGTTCTCATGGGGTTCTGAGAGAATTGGCGGGCAGAGCCGGGTGAAGGCAGGGTGCTCACCGGAAGTGTGGGTAGAGTGTCGGTGAGAGTTCGGGAATAAAGAGTTGCTGTTTGAATCTACAAGGCTTTGTGGTGGCTCGGTGATTTTGTGCCCAGCTAGACTGCGGCAGGTGTGTAAATCCTAGAATTCACTGGATACTCATTTCCCTTTCACTTAATGTCCCCAGGCATGTCACAAGTTTGTAGGTGTTTTCTCCTGCTTATCTGTCTGTCGTCAGTTTATTTCATAGAATCAAGTATTTCATAGAATCAATATAGACAGAAGAGAATCTTCCTTCCCAGACAATAGATTAAAAATAATTGTTACTTTTTTCCTACAATTCTGAAGAAGTTGAAAAAAGACCATCTTCAAAAGAGAAAAAAAATAATAATGGTTGAGTTCTCCATGATGGCACCTAAAGACACAGTTGATTTATCACACCCACAGAAGGTTTTCTGATCTAGCTGCAATTTTCTTTTATAGTGTAAGAGAGTTTTTACTAGTTTACATCTCTACTTATATTTTGGATAGTCACTCTTGAAAAATTTCCAGGCTGGTGAGTTTGAAGACATGCCCCATTGTTTCAGCTTGCAATACTTTGACTCTAGGAAGGTTGCAAATCTATTTATATGTGTAGTGGAGGTTCCTACATACTCTATGTGAATTGCAAATTTAGATTAAGTATTGCCATTTTTTGAAGTATTGCTGTATTTAGAATATCCTGCTTGCACATTTGACTTTTGTCTGAGAGCTCAGCGTTAAAAAGTTTTCTATACTGAAATAAAATTTTCTCAACTGAGAATTGTAGGTCATTGTGCCTAGACTGTTGGAGAAAACTACATTATATTGAATACCAAATTTTCTTTTGGGGCCTATGTTATTGGTGCATAGTAGGGAAAGAAGGCCTCTATGATCAGCTTTCAATAAACTCTCTTGGACACTAAGTCTCTGTGGTCCATTGCCAAACCATCGCACACACATTCTTGACCATTAGCTGTTGTGGGGAGAATAAGCTCTGTGTGTACTCTCCTGGGAAGAAAGGAGCACAAGGAAGTCTGAGCATGGGTTCCTCCGGATGCCACCCTTGTGTCTTTCCCTGTGATCTGCTGCTGAACATGCTATGTCACTATGATAAGTCTTAGGCATGAATCTATCAAATCTCCAAAAATGAGAGATTAGGGAGCCACAACAGAGTGCCATGGGACATTTGGAAGGGCCAGACATGGGAATGTTTTATATCGCCTTTACCCACCTCCCCATTTCAGAACATGGTGACAGGTTCCCGCCCCTCCAACTGCCAAGTGAGGCTGGAGGCCACGTTGGGGCATCGATGGCCTCCTTCTCAGGAATTCTTCACTTGTATGCCTTCCTCATTCTCTTGCCATTCCGTGGCTTGACTTTTCATTTTCTATAGTATACTTTGATGTGAACAATTTAATTAAATTAAACTGAAATGATAAAATCTGTTCTTTATGACTTGTGTTCTTGTATCTCTGAAAAAAAATTATCCCTCAATGAAAGCTAAAAATATTTCCCTTATTTTTTTCTTGTGAAATTCAAGTTTTCCTTTTCATAATTTAAAAAATGTATCTGAAGTATATTTTCATATGAGAAATGATGTAAACATTCAGGCATAAGAGAGAGGGACATAGGGCTGGGGCTGGGGCTCAGTGGCAGAGCGCTTGCCTAGCATGCATGAGGCACTGGGTTCGATCCTCAGCACCACATAAAAATAAACCAATAAAATAAAGGCATTCTGTCCATCTACAACTAGAAAAAAACTTTAAAAACAAAGAGGGAGGGATATAAGTCTAGTGCAGAAAAAATCCCATGGGGGGGGAAGATTCCCAGGGGGAAAATAACAATACAGAGGAGAGGGTGGATGGAGAAGAGAGTCAGGGCCAGGTGCAGGGAGGATGGAGAGACAGGAAGACTCATGACACAGACCCCTAGGGCTTCCCCCCAGGATGGAGGCAGCCAGGAGCAGAGGTCATGGGGGAGGAGACTCAGGGCTGAAGTTGAAGAGCCTATAGGAGGATGAAGCCCTGGGGTGAGAAGGTGGTGGCCTTGAGACTGGCAAGGCCTTCCACAGGAACCTCCACTAAGATGCATTTTCCTTTTGCAGGTAGAAAGGGCTGCTGAAGAGAGCAGCAGCGAGCTAAGGGGGCAGGGAGGTCTGAGGTCAGGCTGAGACTGCAAGGGAAGACCTCAGCACTGAGGGCCTGTTGCCCAGGCTGTGAAGTCCCCAGGCTGGCAAGGGCTCTGTGACTCTTGGGTGATGAGAGCTTCCTGGTCTTCCTATTGATACTTTATATGCAGAGAGGAAGTGGCCCTGGAGCACTGTGTATTCACTGGTGGCACAGAAGTACACAGATGTCTGGGAGCGGGTGGTGGACTCCAGAGTGAGGGGGAAGTCCTCTGTGTTGTTTCTGGAGACACTGTACCCGTCAGACACGTCTCCTTTGGCAGTGTTGCCAACACTATATGAGTAATGGATCAGCTGTAGCCCTTGCCCTGGGTCTTGCCGATACCAGTACATGTATTCATAATTGTAGGTCTGGTGGCATCTCAAAGTCACCTTTTCTCCTGTCTCTGTGATGATGTGTCTTGGGCTCTGGGTGACTTCAGCCTCCAAGTGTCCTATAGTAGAGAAGGACAGAGCCTGATGATGTCACCTCAAGAGAAAGACTTGGATGGAGGCCTTGGAATTCCCGAGAAGGAAGCCCCCATGGCCAGCACTCACCTGCCCACAGGAGACAGCAGGCCACACAAAGGAAGAGCTTGGTGCCCATTTTAGGACCAATGCAGAATCTTGCGGCTTTGAGTCCTATTTGGGGGAAGTAGAAATTGGGCTTCAAGTGAGTCAAATGATGTCACTGTCCCTTACAAATGCATGAGCTGCATAATTAACCTGCCACACCCCTTCCTACAGAAAGAAATCAATTTTTAGTTTTACATATAATTTATGAATATTAATTTAATTCTGTGTTGTACATAATGACCATTTATGGTATATATACACAATTTAACAACTCAGAATAGAAATAATTTGTAGTCTGTTTTAAATGACAAGTCCATATGCTTTTCCTTGATTTTAGTCAGGATATTTGTTCCCCTGGGCACATTTTATTTCCATTATGATACAGCCCCTTATCTATACATTCTTGGAATAATTCCAAACATTTCTGCAGCCCAAGGAACATTCTCTTGCCAGTTCTGGTGCTGCCTGTAGGTTTTCTGCTCAAAAGTCATCTCCAAGTATTCTGAGTTTTTCTCTTTGGCTGAACTCTGGGAGTTGGCCTTAGTTCACAGTGCTATCTTTGGCTACATGAGCCACCAAACCTCTAGAAAGGTTTTAAAGCACCAAGGTAAGGGGGCGTTACAATTTAAGAACTGATTTCTGCTGTTTCACACCAATTCAGCCCTGCCTTCCAGGGTGGTCTACAGGCCTCAGTGTGTCCCTATGGATATGAATTCTCCTTTTGTTTCAGTGACACCATGGACTCTGGACCGCCAATCCCTCTTGAGCATGTTTCATGTCTAAAGAGAAGGCTCATTAGTGATGTGGATGTGACATTTGACAAGAATTACATGTCTGGTGCCTCCAGGCCACAGGAAAACACTGTCCTCATTCACAAGATCTTTATTAACCCAATAGAAGAATATTGGCTTCATCATACATTTGCTATCTTACAAAATTTACATCTACTCAATAGTTTGTATATTGTTCTTTCCTATATGGGCCATATTTCCCGGTGAGGCCTCCTCTGTGACTCCACACCATGGTGGGTTCTTGATAGAGACTCTCCACAATCCTGCTCTAGTGAGAAAGGACACAGGATCAGAAAGAGAGAATAAGAGGAGGTCAGTCAGCACCCACAGGGGAGGCTGTGGCAGGGGCTGGCCAGCCCAGGAAGGGCTCTCCCATCTGCGTTCAGAGCTCAGCTGGCCCCACAAGCCTCCAACAAAGGACACATGGAATATCCTGGCACTGAGCATCATTTCCAAAATAAGGCATGGCCTACGAATAATGTTAGTCTTCCAAACAATGCTTGAAATTCCTGGGGGGAGATAAGCATCCACCAGGAATATGTCCTTTTCATTTATTTTTAATTAATTATCAAATCACAAATTTTCTGTTGTTGGAATATACACTTCATCTGGGAACTATGACAGGACAAACATTCTGTGGCTTAATACTGCACACCCTGGAAGTTGACAGGCCATAAACCGTATTAACCACATCCTTATTATGAGTTCACACTGCTGCTCGGCTGGTCTACAATGAGGAGACTCTGCTCTGCTACACATGCCTGATCAAGACCAAAGAGCATCATGGGATTTCAGGGGAATTTTGGGTTTGAGGCATAGATATAGGTTTCCATCCTGGTTCTGACACCTGTAAACATAAAATATTGGGAGAATTCATAAGCTTCACAGAGCTTCCTGTGCATAAAGTGATAGACGGAGATCATTCTTACCTATAAAGTGGATACTAGTGTCTATCCTTACCAAACTCATCCTAAATGATCACACTCTAGCACAGAGTGGGGGGGCTCCTTCTACTTGCTATGGATGGGAGGGTGTGGGCTAAGATGTGAGAATATTCAGAGGACCTGACACCTAAATGTCAGGAGTATAGTCTGGCTGAGCTCAGAAGGGCAGTCTGAGGTTGGCAAATAAGCATCCACAGGACTTGGCTAAATCTATGTGACAACCTCCACCTCCCCTCCCTAGTGCAGCCTCAGCAGGGACAGGAAGGTTAGGGTACAGAAAGCCACTGACTCTGCAGGGCTGTGCAAGCTGCTGGCACACAGATACGTGGCTGAGTCCCCCAGCTCCAAGGAGCTCATGTTCAGCTCAGAGTGATAGTCATCAAACTGCTGAGCTGAGAATCGATCAGGGAGCTTTCCCTTGTTTCTCTGCATCTTTTCAAAGTACTCAACAAGGAACAGAGGCCCCTGACCAGGAGCCTGCTGGTACCAGGACACGCTGGTGTGTTCAGACATGGGATAGCACTTCAGAGTGCCCTTTCCTCCCTTTGCTCTGATTAGGTGTCTCGGGGACAGGATGACTTCAGCATCCACTGAACCTGGGGACGAAGGAGACAGGAGTGAACACCTAACTCAGGGCAACAAGAAAGGACTTTGGCTCCAGGGCTGTCCCCTTGCTCAGGACTCACCTGCTCCCAGAAGACAAAGGACGATGTAGGAGAGGAGCCTGGGTCCCCAGGCAGGGTCAGGAAGGACAGGTCTAAGCATCTTTGCACTCAGGGTGCTGGTCTCCTGGGCTGAGAGCAGGCACTTGGCTCCTCCCTTTTCTCTGTTTGGAGGGTTTTTGGTGACATCAGTCATGTCACAGTTCTGATGCCAGTGAACTTGTGGGTTCAGTAGCCCCCCCCCCCCCCCTGCAGCCCCTGGATAAGCTCAGTTGATGCAGTCCTCCCTGGAATCTGTGGTGAGTTTGTGTAGCAGGGGCAGCTGGCTGTGCTGAGAAAGGCAGGTCAGGGTGTGGGATGGAAGTCCATGCCCACAGGTCTCCAACTTTCTTGTGATTCAGGGGCTTCTCTCTCTCCACCTGATGGTGGTGTGAGCTGCCCCCTGGAGTCCCATCACTCCCCTTGTCAAATGCAGGCTCTCAAAGAAGCCTTGATTCACCAAGGTGCAGTTCATGGCTTCCTGCCATGAGTGATTCACATGCACATCATGGGATGTGTGGAGACCATGACTCACCCTTCCTGTCTGGCTCCTCAGGTGTTATTCCTAATGCAGGCCCCCAGCCAAGACCCCTGAGCCATTGTCTTCCAGAAGCACTGGCTGCAGCTCACTCAGTGGACCCACAGTGCCCTCTAGTGGCCACTGTGCCGTCTCTAGGATGTAACAGTAGGGAGGCTGTCTGGAGAGGTATGGCTTTCTAAATGAGGCCTTAGGAACTGCAGGGCACAGCAGAGCACCCACAGGTTTGAGATTAACTTGCTGTAGACTCAGCTTTCACCTAGGAGTGAGAGAAGCAAGAAGCAAGCTCCTTCATTTTTCTGAGAAAGGGAGTAAATTTAAATTGGCAAATATTTAAATTTTACCAAGTAATCTTGTAGGAAAGGAGATGCCTGCCAATCATTAGAGGCCAGCAGTCCTGGGAATAGAACAGGATCTGAGAAAACCAAGGCAGCTCCCGGAGGGCCATCATGGTCTTCTATCTTCAATGAGCCTCTAAGCAGCTGGGACATAAACCACCTAGTCCCAGGAACAGGAACATGCCTCCCTACACATCTTCTTTCTTTTGAATACTCTCTTCCAAACTCTTTTACTCTC
This sequence comes from Spermophilus citellus, assembly GCF_964194105.1. Lineage (NCBI taxonomy): Eukaryota > Metazoa > Chordata > Mammalia > Rodentia > Sciuridae > Spermophilus > Spermophilus citellus. The sequence goes on along the minus strand of NC_138184.1, from coordinate 219,488,523 downwards.
TCTGTTTTTTATCTTCAGATTGAATTGTAAGTCGTCTTTATGATTGATTTGTATGAATTCTTTGCATTATAAGTATATATGAAAGTAAATCATTAAGTATTATATATGTATGTATACGTCTTTGACGTACTTAGTGATCTTTTTTCAAGAACTTTTATCAAAAAATTGATAAGAAGCAGTTTAATCTTTTAGGGACAGGATATTTTTGTCTCTTTATGGAATCTGCATCCTCCCCAGGATCATAGAGAGTTTGCTAGGATTTCTTTCAGGAGATTTATAGTTGAATTTTTAGATCATCAAGAACTTTGAAACATCTCACTATAAATTTTGCTTATGGCGAGGGTCAGCAGACTTTTTCTGTAAAGCGTTCTACACATCACATAGTGTGTCCTGACTGCTCCACTTTGTCATTGTAGTACAAAAGCCGTCAAAAATGTAAACACCATGGAAAACAAGCACAGGTGGAAGTTGGTTCTTGGGTAATAGTTTGCCATGTCTGTCTTATGGAATAAGATTGTGATTAATTATTTTTCATTTTATTATACAGGCTTTCCTGCACCATTTTTTGAAAATCCTATTTACCTTTTTTTCTACTTCCTAGTGTATAATATGTATCTCTGATGTACTGCAATTTATCTACAAAATATTTCATTTAGTTAAAAGTTTTCCTTAAATGAACTTTATTACAGGAAGGAAGTTTTATATGACTAGAATCTGCTAATATTTTTTTTTATCAGAAGTGGACATTGAATTCTGTTTAATGTTTTATATACATCTATGGTTTCTTTTGTTAAGTTAAATGATAAACCTTTGCATTACAGTTAAAACCCACTGTATCATGATATATTATTCTTTTTAAATATTGTTGGATTCACATGCTGTCATCTTAAATGGATCACTGAATCTGTGCTCATGAGGGAGAGTCATCTGTAGTTTTTCTTTATCATAACATCTCTGACTTTGATACCAGATTATCACTGGCCTCACAATGAACAGAGTATCATTGGCTGTTCCTCAGTTTCCCCCAATTATTACTTTAGTGACATCCCACCAACTTTGATATATTGTAGCTTCATTTTTGTTCAGGTTATAACTCAAATTTTGACATTTTTGGATCAATATTTGGGATATTGATCTCTAATTCAGTTCCACTGTGGTCAGATAACACCCTTGGTATGACTTGAGCATTTCTTAATATGTTGATGTTCATCTAACAGTTCAGAGTTTATAGTCCATAATCGCAGTTGCATCTAACTGAAGATTATAACTATGCAAAGGAGGAAAAGAGAATCCCCGTTTTTCTTGAAAAAACACATGAGTTCTGCTGCTATTGATTAGGTATTCTGAAAATGTCCAGTGAGTGAAGTTGGTTGGTAGTTGTTCATGTCTTCTCTATACTAACTGATGTTTTGTTTTTCTCTCCACTTGTTGAAACAATCACTAGAAGAAATTTCACCAAAACCTCTAACATGGATTTGTCTGTTCTTCTTGCAGTTGTTTTTGCTTCAGTATTTTGAAGCTCTGCTATGAGATATATACTTATTTATGACTGCTCTGACTTTTTGAAAGATTGTTCCTTTCAATATTGGCATATGACCTTCTTTATTCCAGATGATATACCCTGCTCTGAAATTTAGTTTGCTATTAATATAGTGAATTTAGCTTTCCTATGTTTAGTATTAACATGGTTCATCTTTTTCTATCTTTTTACTTTTTACATTCTAGTTCTTTATATTTATAGGACACACACACAAACATACACACACAAAGCCTTTCTGGTAGAAGAAATATCTTTTTTTAAATTTTTTTTGTTCAACAATGCAGTCTGTGCTCTGTAGCTGGGCACTAGACTAGATTTAATGTGATTGTTGGTCTGGTTACATGAGTATCTGTCATATTGTATTTGGTTTCTATTGGCCCCATCTCTTCTTTGTTCCTTTTTAAAATTCTATCCTCGGAATTAATTGAGCACTTTTATAATCCCTTCTTTTTGTGTTAGCTCATTAGCTAAAACTCTGAGCCTTGTTATTTTTAATGGTTACTTTAGGGTTTGTAAGCAAAAAATAACCAATATGGTTTCTGCACCATTATAAAAACATGAAGCCGACCTCCAGCATTCTGTAGCAGAGTCAGTCAGTGGGGGGCACACTTTCTGGGTAGAAAATGGCTCCCAGTTACAGGAGGAGTCTGAGTTTTATAGGTCAGGTGAGTTAATCATTGGAGACTCAAGCAAAATGTGTTGGTTTGGGCAGTCAGGAAAAAAGTTGTAAAAATTCCAAAACTCACTGTTACTGTTTTTATAATGGTGCAGAAACCATGTTGGTTATTTTTGCTTGTAAACCCTAAAGGGATGAAAGCTCAGAACTTGGCTGGAGTTTTGTTTATCTTCTTCCTTTGGGACCCATTGTCACCCAGAGTTTCACTACTTTTCTCTTTCCAGGACCCAGTATCCACCTCCTCCCTTCAGGACCCATTGAGGTTGGGAAGGGATGAGTGTTTTTGGTGGAGACTGGAGATGAACCCAGGAAGAGATGAAAGTTTGCTTTTTCCTTCAGGGCCCATTGTTACTGGGAATGGATTCACTGGGAGAGGATTAATGATTGCCTTTATCCTTCCGTTTCCTCTGGTCAGAGAGTTTTGGGGGTTGTGATTTCTCTGTCCTGAGGGTTGTCATCTTCTGTATCCTTCAATGTTTGCAGTAAAAGTCTCCATTTTAATATAGCCTATCCTCAAGTAACCTCACGGAGATTGTGAAAGCCTTACAATCTTATAATATTTATTTATCTATCTTATATATTTATATTAGTGTTTTAATAGATTTAATTTCACATACATTATAAATCCTGAGAGATGTTAAAATTATTTTGGTAGACAGGAACTTACCTCAACATTGTAAAAGCTATCTATGCTAAGCCTCAGGCTAGCATCATTCTGAATGGAGAAAAATTGAAGGCATTCCCTCTAAAATCTGGAACAAGACAGGGATGCCCTCTATCACCACTTCTATTCAATTTAGTTCTCGAAGTACTAGCCAGAGCAATTAGACAGACAAAAGAAATTAAAGGCATAAAAATAGGAAAAGAAGAAATTAAACTATCGCTATTTGCGGATGACATGATAATATACTTAACAGACCCAAAAGAGTCTACAAAGAAGCTGCTAGAGTTAATAAATGAATTCAGCAAAGTGGCAGGTTATAAAATCAACACGCATAAATCAAAGGCATTCCTATATATCAGCAACAAAACTTCTGAAATGGAAATAAGGAAAACCACTCCATTCACAATTTCCTCAAAGAAAATAAGATACTTGGGTATCAACCTAACAAAAGAGGTGAAAGATTTATACAATGAAAACTACAGAACCCTAAAGAGAGAGATAGAAGAAGATCTCAGAAGATGGAAAAATGTACCCTGTTCATGGATAGGCAGAACTAACATCATCAAAATGGTGATATTACCCAAAGTTCTCTATAGGTTTAATGCGATGCCAATCAAAATACCAACGGCATTTCTTGTAGAAATAGACAAAGCAATCATGAAATTCATATGGAAAAACAAAAGACCCAGAATAGCAAAAGCAATTCTAAGCAGGAAGTGTGAATCTGGAGGTATAGCGATACCAGAGGTCAAACTGTACTACAAAGCAATAGTAACAAAAACAGCATGGTACTGGTACCAAAACAGGCGGGTGGACCAATGGTACAGAATAGAAGACACAGAGACTAATCCACAATGTTACAACTATCTTATATTTGATAAAGGGGCTAAAAGCATGCAATGGAGGAAGGATAGCATCTTCAACAAATGGTGCTGGGAAAATTGGAAATCCATATGCAACAAAATGAAATTGAATCCCTTTCTCTCGCCATCCACAAAAATTAACTCAAAATGGATCAGGGAGCTAGATATCAAATCAGAGACACTGCGTCTGATAGAAGAAAAAGTTGGCTACGATCTACAAATTGTGGGGTCGGGCTCCAAATTCCTTAATAGGACACCCATAGCCCAAGAGTTAACAACCAGAATAAACAAATGGGACTTACTTAAACTAAAAAGTTTTTTCTCAGCAAGAGAAACAATAAAAGAGGTAAATAGAGAGCCTACATCCTGGGAACAAATCTTTACCCCCCACACCTCCGATAGAGCCCTAATATCCAGAATGTACAAAGAACTCAAAAAATTAAACAATAAGATAACAAATAACCCAATTAACAAATGGGCCAAGGACCTCAACAGACACTTCTCAGAGGAGGACATACAATCAATCAACAAGTTCATGAAAAAATGCTCACCATCTCTAGCAGTCAGAGAAATGCAAATCAAAACCACCCTAAGATACCATCTCACTCCAGTAAGATTGGCAGCCATTATGAAGTCAAACAACAACAAGTGTTGGCGGGGATGTAGGGAAAAAGGTACACTTGTACACTGCTGGTGGGGCTGCAAAATGGTGAGGCCAATTTGGAAAGCAGTATGGAGATTCCTGGGAAAGCTGGGAATGGAACCACCATTTGACCCAGCTATTGCACTTCTCGGACTATTCCCTGAGGACCTTAAAAGAGCGCACTATAGGGATACGGCTGCATCAATGATTATAGCGGCACAATTCACAATAGCTAGACTGTGGAACCAACCTAGATGCCCTTCAATAGATGAATGGATAAAAAAAATGTGGCATCTATACACAATGGAATATTATGCAGCACTAAGAAATGACAAAATCATAGAATTTGCAGGGAAATGGATGGCATTAGAACAGATTATGCTAAGTGAAGCTAGCCAAGCCCTAAAAAACAAATGCCAAATGTCTGCTTTGATATAAAGAGAACAACTAAGAACAGAACAGGAAGGAAGAGCATGTGGAAAAGGCTACAGTAAACAAAGACGAATGGGGGGAGAGAAACGGAGAGAGAAGGGAAAGCATATGGAAATGGTAGGAGACCTTCAAGGATACATAAAATTATAAGAGGCTATGAGGGGCAAGGGGGAGGGAAAAAAAAGGGAGAGAATTGAACAACAGCAGGGGAGATAGAGAGGGAAGATGGGAGGGGAGGGGAGGGGAGGGGGGATAGTAGGGGATAGGAAAGGTAGCAGAATACAACAGACACTAATATGGCATTATGTAAAAATGTGAATATGTAACAGTTGTGATTCTGCAATCTATATTTGGGGTGAAAATGGGAGTTCAAAACACAATTTGAGTCTAATGTATGAAAGATGATATATCATGAGCTATGTAATGCTTTAAATAATCAATAAAAAATTAAAAAAAAAAGAATTTTAGATTAAAAAAAAACTACTCTTAGTGTCCCCAATTACATGTTAGGCTACTTAAGTTAAATTCCCAGCTCACTTAAGACCTTTTTCTTATGTTTCATTATGGATTTTATATTGATTTATCTTCAAATTCACTTACTTTTCCTTCTTTCATACCTAATCGGCTGTTAATTCCGTCAAGAATTTTTTTTTTCATTACAGACCTTGGAATTTTTACTTCTAGAAGTTTGACTTGGATGTTTTTGTATTTTCTCATCTCCACAAAACTTTGAACACGGGGCTACATTTCTAGTACTGTGTTTGCGTCTTCTCCTGACACTCGTCACTGCTGGCTTGTTCGATTTTCCTCCTCATTGGGATCATGTTTTCCTCCTCCTTTGCCTGCCTGGCTGTCCTCTTTGATGAGATGCCCTATATTGTACATTTTACATTTCTGAGTGCTGGCTACCTTAGTGTTCTTGCTAATATTCTTAGCTTTGTCCTGGGATGCATTTAAGTCCATTAAAATCAAAAAGCCCAAACTTCCTGGCAGGCATCTGCTTTTCCTGAAGACTTTGGCAATAGGATCCTAAAATAAGCATGAAAAACAAAAAGAAACAACAGGGTGGAGTTTAAGGAATTAGATACAAGATGCCACGAACTGTCACGAACCAGTATATAAGACAGTGTGTTGATAGAACAAGAAGTGACAAAAGGACCAATTGAACAGAGAACAGACCCTGAAAACAGACCCACACATACACAATGAAAGGCTTATGATGAACGTGGTACAGTGGAGTATTCCACCCATTCTAATCTGCTTATGCTGGGGTGTAAATTTCTAAAAATTACTATGGAAACCTCAAAGAATCCTGCTTGGTGGATATAAACATGTTAGGGTTTTGATCACTTCCCTTTAACACTTTCTCAAGTGAGGTTGTATTGTATGCAATCAAGCTAACAGTGAGTTTCTAAAAGGAAATTAGACTGGAGAAGAAGAAAATTAAACTCTGAATGACTGCAGGATTGTCAAAAGAAATTACAAAGCAGCATGAGGACATGGGTTAATGTGCATGACTATGGGGCAGGGGCTTCTGAATAATTGATGATGGCAATTCTTACTGAAGATTCCAGTTTGTTTTTTAAGGCTGGTTCTGCCAGTGCCTTACCATGGCTTTGTTCTGCTGGTTCCCTCCTTGGTATAGCAAGGTCTGAGTTAGACATTCAGCATAAGAGTTTATTATAAATGTACTAAAAATTTGTGGTTGTCACTATCCCTGAAACCAAGCTCCAGTATTCAAAGCCAATCGTTGAATCTTGACTAAAGCTGAAGAACACCAGAAAGCTATTCACCAGAATTTTCTCTATCCAGCATTATCTGTCCTAGTAATTCAGGGTCACTTCCTGACCTCCCCCTATTGGAAGAACCCCTGAAAATCCAAATGCTTCTTTCCCTTCCATGAGGGAAGAGACATTCCCTCCTGCAGAACTTCTGAGAACTTGAGGAGGGCTGAGCACAGGGGGTTTGTGAGCAGGAAGGAGGAGCCTGTGCCACACTGTGTCTAAGCTGCTGGCACAGAGGTACACAGCTGAGTCCCCCTGCACTGTGAGCTGGATCTCCAGAGTGGAGAAGGATCCCTGTGGCCTCTCAGCAGAGAAGCGCTCACTGGGCATTCCTGACTTGTCTGCTGCAATTTTATTCTGGAAATACATCAGAAACTCCGGGCCTTGCCCTAGGGTCTGCCGGTACCAGTAAAGGACATTGTGTTCAGAAATTGGATCACATCTGAAAGTTACATTCTGTCCTGTCTTTGTGACCCTGTGCGTGGGGGACTGGGAGACTCCAGCATGGGTGTGATCTGTGGAGACAGAAATGGAGAGTAGAATAGAAAAAGTAAAGTTAGTCAACACACACACACACACACACACACACACACACACACACACACGCCACAATGAAACCGCTTGATGTTCTGAGGACTCACCTGCTCCCAGGAGACAGACGGCCACCCAGCAGAGGAGCCTGGTGCCCATGGCAGGTCAGGAAGTAGGGAGTTTCACCAGGCAGGGTCCTTGTGAGCAGGAGCAGAGGAGGAGGGGCATCCTTTTTCTTCACATAGTAGCCCTCACAGTGACATCACGGAGCCTCAGGAGTACCTGAGATTACCCTTAATGCATGAGATGCCAGCATCTCTGGGATGTACCATTTTATTATGTAACAGTAAGAAAGCACAAGATCTCTCTAGCTCATCGTCAGAAATCTTAAAGGGCCAAAGTGCTGAGGCACAGAACTCAAGAAGAAGAAAGGTACCTCAAAGGCAGATTTCAAAACAGTCAGATTCTGTGAGATCCATTTGGCTTTGCCCTGCTCAGCGCTCTAGGGTGCTGCTGCCTGGGTTCCGCCCTGCATCTGTAAGCAGAATGTCCATTGCTCTTGGGTTGTTTTTGTGTATGTGTACATGTGTGTGTGAGTGTGTGCCGAGGATTGAACCCAGGAATCCTTAAACACATCTTCAGCCATTTTTTATATTTTATTTAGATATAAGTTCTCACTAAGTTGCTTAGAGCCTCACTAAGTTGCTGAGCCTGTCTTTGAACTTGCGATCTTCCTGTCCTAGCCTCCAGAGCCACTGGGATTACAGTCCTGTGCCACTGTCCAGCACTCTTTTCACTTTCTTGACTTGACACACCCACCTGGATGTTCCAACTGGAGTTCACTTTGGAAATCTCAGTGCTGACTTACATCCTCCATTCCCAACCCAAGTGCTGCCTTCCCTGGCCCTGTGCACGATTTGGGAAGGATGGGAGCTGACTGGGTGGTGGATGGCCAATGTCCAAAACTCTGTCCTGAAAGCAGTTTCGATTCATAGTTCAGAATGACAGGGGAATAAATGTTGCCTCTGCCAGGCACCAATCCAAGTTGGGATTGTCAGTTCTTTCTAGAGCATTAAAAAAATTCCCCCATTATTTCTTTAGTCTCCACACTGCTTTTGGTCCAGTTCCTTATCAGGCTTCCTCCTGCATTTCAAACACACTTCTAAAAAAATTTGATGTCCCCACACCTTGCCTTCAGTGGAGTTGGGGCAATTTTACCCTTAACATTCTGGTAAGAGTTTTAGTGTAAAAAGTGAAGAACTGAATTAATCCTTGTAGCTCCTAAAGGTCTGCATTACAAGTAATTATTTGCTGGTTTAACTCACGAAACTTCATTGGCAGCTCCTTTTATGTGAGGAACAGTCACCACAATCCCTTTTACTGTGGGGAAATTTGGTTTAGATTTGGGAAGACACTAAAAGCTGGAGAAAATAGGTGCAAAAGAGCAGAGTGCTTAGCAAGGTCCTTGCTGTTGGTCCAAGTTGAGCCTGCTGTGTCCCCCACATCAAGGGAATGCAGGTGCTGTCTGTAGTGAGGGGTCAGGCTGATCAGCGTGGAAGATTCCGGCATTTTCCCTATTACAGTTCTGTGCAATTGGGGCTGCTGAATTTCAAGTTGATGCTGAATTCAGTAAGAGATGCCACAGAGCAAAGCTTATCCCATCGGTCATTGTCATCCCTGTCATATGCTTTTAAGAGGCTTTGTGAACCCAGTGACTAGGGGACCCTCATGTGGAGACTTGTGTGAGTTCAGTGACAAGCAGACACAGGGGTGGAGATAGAAAGCTACATGGCAACTGTGCAGATATTGAGGACCAACAGTTGCAGGGATGGAGATTTCCCCAAGGGTACCCTCTACCTTCTGGGTCCAAAAGACAAAGGAAAATTGAGCAGAGGAATGTGGAATCTCTTAAATTTTCTGAGAGTGAAATTTTCATTTTCAACCTAAACCTGATAGGTTTGCAGGACATATACTTTCTTTGTCAAAGTTTGGCAAGTTCAACACAGAATATACCAGGCTGTACCTGATTTTGAGAGGCAAAGATAGCTCAAGAGGAGAACCTGAATTACATGAGGGTGTGGGGTAGGTAGAGGGCATCTCAGATCTCCAGTGTGTCAAGGATAGAGGCTGGGAGCTCTCCTCTCCCTGTACCTGGTGAGCACGTGGGTATGAGTGATCCTGATGTCCTTGCTTATTTTCCCATCCAAGGTCTTCCTGGGATGGTCCAGGCTCCAGTCTCCTCCCACCAAGTCAGCTGTTCATGGACTTACTCCCACAAAGCAAGGGGTTCAGGGATGGATGAGACAAGCTGACTGCAAAGATGACTCCTATTGCTACAAATTTTCTGGTGTTTCTTTTAATTGTGATGCTTGTACCTGCCTGAGGCCATAGGTATGGGAATGAGGATGAGAGTGGGGATAGGGATTTAGAGAGAATGGGAAGATCCTCCCCCCATCCCAGGTAGCCACAGGTCCAGAAACACCTGGGCCCCCCTCAATGGTAAGAGTTTTAGGTTTAACACTTAACATTCAGCACAGATTCTTCTTGATTCAGGAATCGAGCAGACTTTTGTTAATTGTGGCGTCCCTGGGAAGTGCTCAGTCCCTGATCAAGCTGCTTGATGCAATCAGTCATGCATTCTCCAGGTTTTTTGTTTTGTTTTGTTTTTGTTTTGTTTTTTTTTTTTAGAGAGAGAGAGAGAGAGAGAGAGAGAGAGAGAGAGAGAGAGAGAGAATTTTTCAATATTTATTTTTTAGTTTTTGGCGTACACAACATCTTTGTTTGTATGTGGTGCTGAGGATCGAACCCCGACCACACGCATGCCAGACAAGCGCACTACCGCTTGAGCCACATTTGAAGCCAGCCCTTCTTCTACAGGGGTGGAGGGAATCCTGGGGTATCATCCTTCTACACCCTGACAATCAAAGCAATCTGAGAGAGTCTTCAAAGAAGGGGGACTGACAGAGCACTGAAAGAGTGTCACAGAAAACTCTAGGTGTAGGTAAGCAGGTCCAGGCAAGGGGGGATTTTTACAGTTCTCCTACCTGTACTCATTTCGATCCTTATACTCCTGTGCTTTCTACACCCAGGAACACTTCACAAGTGCTCAGTGCGCAGGGCAACATGGATGCTCACCTCCATAAGGAAGGATCCACACGTCAGGCAGATGATGGATGCAATCCACTCCCTAGCCACTCACAAGGACGACTAATGGCCTGCATCCTGAAAACTTCCAACCAATCCAGTTACGTCCATTTGACCTCTGGAGCGTTAATCAGCTCACCACCACTAAAGATGAGTCATTCCCACTGACATCTGGGAAAATTCCGACTCCCACCTCCTCTGGTGCTCTGAAGCCCTCCCCTGGATTTCCTCCTTGTCTATTTTCTGAGCTCCACATCTACTCCTCAGGCCAGTTCAAGGTCTTTCTTCAGCTTTCTCTGCCTCCTTAGCCAAGAAGGAGGACTTGGCCCCTCCAGGATGCCTCATCTCCATGACTCCATGAAGGTGGGGTTTGGGGATGACAGAGAACAAGGAAGTAGAAACCACTCCTCTTTGTACTCTGATCAGCCATATGCTTCTTGTTGGAGCCCGGAGTTCTCATTACTTTGAGTTCAAACCCCCCCCCCCCCACTGCCACTGCCATTGCTTCTATCCTTGACCTCAGGGTGACAAGTTAGTGAATATCAGAACTGACAAGGTCATAGGAATAATCTCCTTTCCATTTCCAGGTGCAAGATGGACTTCTTACTAATACTGAGTCCAGCTGCATGTATGGGTTTCCACTAAAACCACTTGCTTACGGGCAACTGTGCTCGAGAGAGGAAACACACGGAAGCTGTTGAGAGGAGAAGGGCCATATCACAGCCTCACAAATGCTTGGCATTAGATATCCTTGGTCTTCAAAGTCCTGTGGCTCCCTGCTGTGTTCTTTGCCTGCCTCTCTTCCTCCCTGGGCCTGTGCCTCCTTCCCTGTGGATCCAAGGAAGATGTTTCACATAGATGAAGCCACCATGATGCTTCCTCCCCTTCCTCTCTTGTTTTAACAAGACTCACTTTCCTAGTTTGTCCACATCTGTGTCTCTGCTGCATCTTTTAACAGAAATAGTTTTCCCAAAGTTCAGCTCTTCTGGTACCAGTACCCTGATCGGCCATCTCTAGACCCTGCCCACTGCCAATATCATGATGTTCTTGTCCTCTGTGCAGTAGAAGCAGAGACCCTTCTGCTCCTGGTGCCTGATGAAGACTGATAGCCCCAAATAGTCTAAGGACCCACCTTTTCAGCTCCAGTGTCCCGTGGCTCCTATGACACTTTACACAGAAACAAAGAGACTGCCCTTGGTCATCTGGATGTACCATTTTTTAGTCCTGAGTCCATGAAAATAGCTATTAATCCTTCTGACCTGAATCTCCCCATCTGTAAGACATGGGCAGCTCTTTCACAGTGTTCTATGAGGACTAGATGATATGATGCAGTGTCTGGGGGACTGAGGTCTTTCCTGTCTCCCTCCCTGTCATATCATGAAAAGGGGGTGGTTGGGCTCTCAAATCTGCTAGTCCCATGAGGGATAAAAGAGCTGAATTCATCACGTGGGTGCTGAAGTAGGGAGAAATCAGGTGTACAAAGAGGTCATTCAGTCACTTTGGGAAAGACCTGGCAGAAATCAGGATTAGTCAGGAAAGAGATAAGAGGTAATGATGGAGCAGGAATGCACCTGTGGACCCTCTTCAGGCACCATGAAGCAGCTAAGAGGAGCAAGACAGGTCCATGTCCATCTAAAAAGATGAAGATCTAAGTAGATTCAGAGATGTGGCAGTTATTGTAAAGGTCTATTTGGGTAGAAACGCTTCCATGAACCCACAGAAGAGGGGTGTTAAACACACTGGAGTGTCAATATGGGTCTCCAACAGAAGGCAGGACTGAATGGGGAGGTTGTGGGGATCATTAGCATTTTTTATATATCATTGAATTTTCTAATTAGAAACCTGATCACAGGAAAACTTGAAATTCAGATCTTTGATCAGGTAGTAGAATTTGTAATGTGTAAATGGGCCAAGTACAAAAAGGCTATAATCATGGAACACTGTAGAAAGGCGCATTTTCTTGAATAAACTGAGATTAAACTGTGCCACATAAAATAGCTAAGACTTTTGGTGCCCATAGCTGGTTTGTCACTGGGGAGGTGAGTGAACAGGAATTCTGGTGCCCAGGGGTGGTCTGTCTCTGGGGAGGTGGGTGAACAGGGAGGCAGATGCATTTGATGTTGATGTCAGTTCATGCTGATTACGAGCTAATATGGCTTCTACCTTTGAAAGCCTGACCTCATGAGGAAGTTGAGGGTCTGACTCCTCACTCTTGAGCAGGCTTTGAACAAAACCCTTATTTGAAAAGGAAGGTAAGTGAGCAACTTCACTGCCTACATTTCCAAACTCATTAAGAGTTAACTTCCAATTTTACATTTTCCAGGCTCTGGAAAGGCTCACTTTGATTCTAATTCAAGGAGTAGTATCATGTCAATCCCAATGTCATCCCAGGGTTTATCAATAGGCCACAGCTTTCTCAAGTATGGCTTTAGCACATGGGACAGAAGAGATGGTGTCCCCAGGGAAGATGTCCTAACTTCGTCTTTTTAATGTTCCACTCTTTGAAATAAGGAGTTTATTTTTGGTCCTCGCTGCCTAAGGAGATAAAGCCACATTAGACTTTAAAGCATGGATAGGACTCATTCAGGCAGAACTAAGGCTTCAGTTCACCCTTGGGCCCCCCTAGGTGACCACATATGTGATTACTTCCACCCAAAATGACTCTCACAAGTCTTCAAGGACTAATACAGAGAGAGCCTTGCTCTATAAATGGAACCTCTGTGTCCCAACCAGCCTTTCCCACCCAGTGAAGGAGAAGAATCATGCAGAGGACTCTGCTCCACACCCTTCCCCGTGGTCAGTGTGGACTAGAGGAGGCTGGTGAACACAGCTGTGGGTCCCTGGCATTGCTCATCAGTACCGAGAAGTGGCCATCCAGGAGTTGGTTCACAGTGTCGGGCCTCGTGACCTCAAAGCCACCCAAGAAGTATTTGTGCCTGGGGGAAATCTCCCTAGCGTCTTAGGGGGGGGTCATCCATTTTCTATTCCCTCACTTTTTAACTCTAATGTGTTTGATCCTTCTGCCAGTGATTAGCTTCTCTGTGTCTGGGAAATTCTAAAATCCAAGAGACCTATGAGGAAAGAAGACCAAGAAGGAGACAAGCTCAAGAAGGTGAGGGGAAGGTATGAAGCTCAGTTCTGCAGAAAGTCTTAGGATCCAGGTACATGCCCCCCACAGAGCTTTCTCAACTCTCTCCAGGACTTCCCTGATCCCAGAAGACAAAGGGGTATAAGTTCCAAAATGATGAATTCAGACCTCTGAAAAGGCCTGAGTTGGAACTTTGGGGTCTGTCTTTATTCACACATTCTCTAACGATTGGCCACTACTAGTAGAACTGCTCCTGTATTGGCAATAAAAATGGGGGTCAAATACAGCCATAGTCCCTACAATAATGAGATGTCCAGTGTAGAGCTCAAGAGAAGTTAAATGGACATGCAAATTCATATAAAAGTCATGTAAAACAACCACAGTGCTAAATGCTATGAATATTATAAGGTGTGAATGTCTATCATGAAGGAGTGGCCTAGGGAAATGATTGAAGAAATACTTCCCTAAGGAGGTGGTAGTATGGAGCTGGGAGAACAGAAAAGGAGGGAGGAGTTGACCTAGAGAATCCAGCCTGGAAGAGGACGAGCTTTTCAGTGGGAGGAAAGAGCAGACCCAGGGACTTTCAGGAATGAAGCAAGCTGTGGGGGAAGGGTCAGGAAGGAACAGGGAGGGACAGACACAGTCTGGGAAGCTTGAAACTGAGATGGTCATGTGGTGGGGAAGATGGAATCAGCAACAGCCGTTGGGGAAAGGTGACAGCTCTGCAGTCTCCATGGTGTGTGTATATGTTTATTTTCAACTAAACATTCTGTTCTGTGGGCAGTGACTTAGAGGACATTCTGTTGAGGCCAGAGCTGATGCACTTCTACTGAGAGAGCAGGGACCCTCCTGCTGCAGGAGGGACGTGGAAGGGAAGACTGCATCCACCGATCACAGTGCCAATGTGTCCCCTTGTTCCACTGAAACTGGCCTGGGGAAAAGTGTCACCTGCAGGACTGCTTAGAGCTCAGGGGGCCACAGCCTGGGCAGTCTAGCAGAGGTCCTAGGATACCGTGTTCCCTTGGCTGCTTGGTGGCCTCATGAAGATGAGGCCACTCGTACCTCCTGCAGTGTTGTGTGCAGAGAGAGGTGGCTGAGGGGTGACTGCTGGAAGATATGGCACAGAGATCTGGGAGGGTCTGCCACACACTAGGGCAACATCTTTGGTTTGACCAGATGTCATTAGCCCTCAGGGATTTCGCCTTTGTTCTTGCCATCAGCTTATATTCAGTCCCATTGATGCCTGCACTTATAGTGGCAGACAGCTATTACAGTCTCAATATCCCTTCCTTCCCCGTCTCATTGCCTTGTGTCTTGTGGTCTGGGTCATCCCAGGAGGTGTGGAGACCCTGATGGAGGGAATCTGACTCTGGAGACAGTGCCAAGGAGGGTCCCTACATTGTTGATATGTTGTAAAGGCTCACATCTGTCCCTGTTGAGCCCAGGTGAGGGTTTTAGATGACCCAGCACCACAAGGAGGGAAAGGGTCACAGAATAGAGCAGCCTGATGCCACAGGTCAGGGGACTGGAGGGAGGGAGAATATCTTTAGTTTGTGTGTTGGGGAACTAAGACTTGACTCTCAGTGGAGTCAACTGGCTGTGTCACTGTCCCTGCCCTCTACCCTCTACTACACTTCAATTATAGTCACAGCCCCCACCTGTATGGTCTCTTCTGTGGACTGTGGCCCTATAGATTCCTATGTCTTTTGCCCTCCATCTTTCCTCCCAAATCTCAGGTTTTCTCCTTCATGAACCTTCTTGTACAGGCTATTTCATCTACATTGAAAACCTATCCCCCCACAACACACAACATAAAAATAGCACAACATAAAAACAGGCAGAGTTTATTAGAAGACAATTTACAGAAAAGAAAATTCAAATGGAAAATTAACATTAAAAACAGCCTCTCGGGCTGAGATTGTGGCTCAGTGGTAGAGTGCTCGCCTCACATGCATGAGGCACTGGGTTTGATCCTCAGCACAACATAAACATAAAAAATAAAGGCATTGTGTCCACCTAAAACTAAAAACTAAATATTAAAAAACAACCTCTCTAGTAGAATAAAAAAAATAAATACAGATTTTACCCATCAGATGGAGAAAAAATGTACATCTGTTAATATCAGGTTTTGGCTGGGCATGTTGTCATGTGCTTCTGTAGGAACATGAACCTATGCGGCCACTCTGGAAGACAACATGTAGTCGCTGCTAAGATGAAAATAGTTCCTGTGATGACCAAAAAATCCTTATTTTCATTGCTAACTATAAAAATAAAAATGTATACTCAAGGATCTTATTTCAGTACATCAAGTGACGTCACATAGAAGAGTGCACTTCTAATTAAAAACAAATTAAAATGGATCCAAATATTTTAAGGCCACGTGGTTACATAAAGTTAATACAATTATAAGTTATGCTCTTATTCTTAATATATATATTTTTTATATATTTAGATAACCTATATTTGTTAATCTATAAATTAATTAGCACATGCCTAATTGATTAGTTAATATATATTTGCCAAATTTTTTTCTTCAACAGGAAACCCATAATTTATGTTTTATATCTACATTTATCAGATACTCTGCCTTTTCAGTTACAGATATTTGAGATAAATGTGTTTACTATAAATTTGCTTTTAAGTGAAAATACAATCAAGTAGTTTCTAATTCTCAAGGTTACTGTTTAAACTTATAAGATGATAAATTATTATAATTATTTCTACAAAATATCTAAGGGTTTTAACTATATTTTCATTGATATTTCTTATCAAAGTATAATAATTTGTTTATAGATTCTAAGGTTTTCAGAAATTGTTCCAAAGTATATTTTTTTTAAATAAAAGATGCTTCAACAACAACAAAAAAAAAAACACACATGGATCCTAAAAAAAAAAAAAAAAAATCATCTTTGGGTAAAACAAGGTCTTGATATTCATTTTCCAAAAAAAAAAAAAAAAAGGGAGAGAGAGATTTTTATATTGTTATCTAAACAGATGATATAAAAAGTTAGAACAATTAAAAAAGAGATTTATATATATTAAACTGACTATAATTAATTTAAGGGTATTTCAGGTTATTTTCCTAATTTAACTATACAAAATGTGGAAGCGGAAAAAATTGCAGTTTTGGCCCAGGGTACCGGACATTATCCCTCACCAGGATGGTGGCCGAACATTACTTTTGACCTATGCCACCTTGCCCAAAATTCATGGCCAGATACAGGAAAGACCAAAGAGGATTCCTACCCCCCTTGTCGGTTCCGATCATGGTATTTATGCCCGGGACGACAACGTACTTGGAAGTGTGGAGGACCTGAGGCCTATTATTGTGCCTCGTGGGGATGTGAAACTTCTAGTAATGGGCATTGGCTTAAGAATTCACCTAGGAATGACTATGCCCACTTCTGGCAAACAATAGAGGGAGAATCAAATATTACTATTCAGTTTACCTCCAATGGAAAACAACAACCGGGACAGCCGCCTATGTCCAGGGAGGTCAATTATTAAATCTACAGATGGCTATGAATGAGGATTTAACAGCCATGGCCAAATCAATTACCGCTTTGGAAAAGTCCCTCACCTCCCTCTCAGAAGTTGTGTTACAAAATAGGAGGGGACTAGTGTATGGAGTGAATAGTAGTTAAATAAGTATTAGGTATTGTATGGAGTGAATATTAACTTTAGGTAAACATGTTTTGATGTTGTGCTACAAGTGTGCAGCATGTTAGGTATAGATAATATTAACTTTAGGTAAACATGTTTTGATGTTGTGCCACAAGTGTGCAGTGTGTTAGGTATAGATAAGATAGTGATGAGTGCGAAGTGTGTTAGGTATGGATAAGGTAGTGAAAAACAAATGATGTAAGGGAAAAACCCCAATGAGATGTAAACAAATTAGGTAATGGTATAAGCTTAGTATAAATATAAGGCACGGAGGACAGGCAGCACCTCTCAGGTCAGGCACTGACACCAGCCGCCTGATTGGTCCGTCCGGTCTCTGCTCCGCTGCTGCTGTGTGAGGACTGCTGTGAGAATAAACGAAGCATTGGAAAGACATCTCCGTGAGTCGGTGTGGTGTGTTCGCGTCGCCGGGGATTCTGGTCCGGGTAGGACACGGCCGGGGACTCGCCTGCGGTTGACCTCCGAGACCAAGGCCCGCTCCAGCTTCGGGAGCTGCTCGCGACAAGTAGATTTATTGTTCCTAAGGGAAGGAGGACTATGTATAGCTTTAAAGGAACAGTGTTGCTTTTATGCAGATCATACTGGGGTAGTCCGTGAAACTATGGAAAAGGTCACGGAAAGATTGGCTAAAAGACAAAAGGAGTTTGAAGCACAACAAGGATGGTTTGAACAATGGTTTAAAAATACCCCATGGTTAACTCCTTTGATATCCACTGTAATGGGACCGCTTTTCGGTCTCCTCCTTATAGCTGCTGTAGGCCCCTGCCTTGTTAAGAGAGTGACACAATTTATTAAAGATCAAATTAACATTCTGACTTCTAAGCCGATACAGGTCCATTATCAACGCCTACAAACCAAGGATGATCTTGCTGAAGTTTGTCTCCGACCAATTCGAAGATAATTTTTCTATAATAATCCCTGTTTCATGCTTTCCTCCTTTCACCCTCTTTCTTCTTTATTTTACTATTCCTCTCTTCTGACTTTATGCCTTGTTGAACTGGAACCAATTAAAGACCCAATAATGACTGGCTGAATAGATACCACTGAACGCCTTGACAACAACGAGCTGAGTACCCAGAGACGAGCAACTTTCACGCTTGCACTGCAACCTAAGACAGGGGAATGGGGCCTCCCCAGAGACGGGTAAGCACTGTAAGGGCAGTGAACGACCTAAGACAGGGGCTACTTGATTCCCTTTGATGTGCAACAAACAAAAGAGGGGGAACTGCTGGCACGGACTCCCCCTGGCCCCCGGGGCTTGGGCCCAGCCCTGGTTTCTTGTGTGCACGCCAAAGAGGCCAGCTCCCAAGGCCTTGAAAGATTTGTGGTGTCTGTTTCCATATTATTCAGCCTATAACGGTTATGTGGGAACGTCCTGACCTGCTTGGGTCTGATAAGGTTCCTGGTTGAAGGCTTAGTATGAGTCGACAAGGACCACCTGCCCCCCTCCGTCCTTGCTTCCGCCTACCAGTAACTTTCCATTCTGTCTGCAAGAAATATATAAGTATGAGCTGAGATAATAAAGTCAGAGATTCCCCCTGGATGAAGAACCTTGGTGTCCTGTGAATTCTTTTAACCCCGACGTCTCCCGCTGGACTCGGTCCATTTCGCCGGACGCGGCAACACACCAGGTCCCTACTTTGTTTCTTACATAAAAATATTCCTTTCAATAGATTTATTCTTAATTGGGAAAAACAAAATTTAAATTGTATTAAAGTAAGAAACATTTTGAGGCATTTACTTGAGAAAGGATTTAATTTGAGACCCAAAGAAAACTATCATTTCAGTTTCATTTAATCAAATATTTCTACATAAAAGTGCACAATAAGAGATGAACACACAAGCTGCAGAACAGGAGAGCCCAGGGGGACAACAAAAAATGAAGAAGAATCAGTGTAAAATCATATGCTCCTCGGAGGGTCAGAAAGAGGCTGTGGCAATGACCTGTGATGACTGTAGAGGTTTCAACCGCACAGCTGGATGCAGGAGGGCAGCGCTGGGACTTCCTCTTGAGGGCCAGGATGCAGAGGGTAAGGATGGAGCAGCTGAGTGTGTGGAAGATATACAGAATTTGTACACATAGACAAGTCTGTCTCCAAGTTCTGCTTCTGAAAACTCATGAGGCATTGGGGGAAATGGCTTATGGTCCCTGAGCTTCTCACCTATAAGAAGGAAATAATAATATTTATTTGCATGATTATTGTAAAACTTTAAAAACATTTTTGAGTTTACAGAGAATCTAGCACACCTTAAGGGCTCGCTCTCCTAATGAACACCAGGACTGGACAAGCTACAGAAGGTGCTAGTGAAGAGGAGGAAAGTTTTGGTGCACACAGGCGAGCTTGGCTTCTTCAGGTTGGGTGTGTGCTGAGCTCAGCAGGACACCAAAATGCCTTTGACCCAGTTGAAGGAGCAAAACCTTGAAGAAGAAAGGCCTGAGTAGAAGGCCCTGCATTGCCTGCCAGTGCCCAGCCTAGGACTCTGCACAGAACATCAGTGACTCTGGGGGCTGTGCAAGATGCAGGAACAGGGGGATGCCTGGCTGCCTTCCCCAGCTCCATGGTGCTCACGCTCCACTCACTGCTGAGCTGAAAATCTGACAGGGGCATTTTCTTTTGCTTTCTGCACATTTTGGTAAAAGTAAGAGGAACTGTGGGTCCTGACTCAGGGCCTGTTGGCACCAGGACACACAGAGGTGCCCAGGTATAGGACAACATCTGTGTTACTTGCTGTTGTCTTGTATTGATCAAATGTTTTGGAATTTGGCTGAATCCAGCCTCCACTCGGCCTGTGAAGAAGGCTGACAGAGAAAGAGAAGAATGAGAGAGTCTGGGGTGCCTTCCTAGGGGAAAGTGGAGGATCCAGGCACTGTATATCCAGGAAAAAAGTCTGGGGCTCATGATGCAGCTGCAGGAAGAAGCATTGTGCCTTTGGGCTCAGGCTTGGTACCCTGGCTGAGAGCTGAAGTGTCCCCCACCCCTGTCTCACTGCTCCTTATTGGAGAGCTGTCCAGTGATGCCACAGTGCTGCTGTGAACCTCCTGAAGGCTTCCTGCAGTCCTGGAACCCATGATATCCATCTCTCTCTCCCTCCTCCTCCCCTACTACTTGCAGGGTCCTTGCTGGGCACCTGCCCAGGAGCCGAGGACTGGGAGCCCATGATTAAACTCTCCTGTTCTAGCTCTGCCTGGGCCTCCTCACATTCTCTCTATGATGCTGGATTCAAACCAAGGTTTCTCTCTAAACTTTCCTTTCCCAGGCAGTGTTCCCAGCTCCTCTCCTGATTTGCCAGTTATGCAGAGTTGCCAAAATTTATTCCATCTGATCCAGAGGGAGCCTGAGTTTTCTAAATTATTAGTAGTAAGGGTTCCCCTAAAACAATCTTGCAACTCTAACAGCTACAATATAGAACCAGGTAGTTTGGAATTTACCGCCCTAAAGATCATCCATCCTATGCATTGCATAGTACAGAGTTTATGTTTTTCCTTCCATATCCATCCTGTGTTCAAAGGCTGACCCTGATGGACTATAGTAACTAAGTCCCCTTTCTTCTACTTCCTAGGTGAATTTAGCTTAGGGAAGACAATGTCAAGTGTGTGGAGAGAGGGAGGGCAACCAACCTTCCTGGTTTGCAAGATCTATTCTCCTGGCACCTCTCTTGCTAGAATGCATTCCGCAGTACTTGCTTTTCTCTTCTAAATGGCACAGCGCCTTGTAGAAAGCTTTCTATTGAAGCCACATCATACGAACTACCCAGGACTTCAAAGCTTCTGATCTTTATTTGAGACCAATGTGAATAAAAGTCACCCACTAATCCTAGGCCCAGGTGCTGCTTCTTTACTTGCCAGTTTTCCTTAACCTTCGGAGCTTTGCAAATAATCCATTCATTCTCCTTCCTCAGTCTTCCCAATACCCTAACTAAAAAATAAACAAGAGGACATGAACCTTGAGAATATGGGTTGCCCTAAACAGTGCACAGATTTCTAACATGCTGCAATTATCCTTGCTAAAAGAGCCAGGAGAAACTGAGAAAGAGGCAATGTGAAAATAAACAGTGTGGCTTAGGGACATAGCAATCAAAGGAGATCCAGATCACCTGCTTTGCCTGAGGGGAGGCTGCAGTAGCACATATTCACATTCTGTACAGGTGGACACCATGTTGCTCCATCTGGATGCACACTGTAACAACACCCTCCAGGAGCTGTGCCCCTCCCTGGGCCCCAAAGAAGAGAAGAAACAGTGACCAATGGAAAGAAGATGCTAATAATGACAATAGCAGGATAACAAACTGAGGGAAGACAGAGGGATACTCACCTTGTGATTCTGGAGGTGGAACCTTTTCAGGTGATGACAAAGGACAAGCCACAAGGCTGCTACAGTGGAGCAGACGAACAAGTACCAGAAAAGGGCAACTCACGACATGGGGAGGGCAGAAATGTCTTAGGATGCAAAGTCATGGGGCATAAAGAAAAAGATCTAAAGCAGACTTCACAAAAATTAAAAAATCCAGTTCATTTAAAGACACTATTAAGAACAAAAGAAAGGGCACTTGTGACAAGACAGGCTCAGTAATGTATCATCAAAAGACTCCACTACAGACTCACTAGAATGGAAGGATTGAGCTGTGAGAATGAACTGTGGTGAGGCTGGGCACCGGGGAGCTCGAATCCCTTAGCATAATGTATCAGAAGCTACTCCAGAGAAGTGTTAGATTGTCAGCAATCCCACTCCTATGCCTATACCTAAGGGAAGTTAATTCACAAAGAATTGCTACAAGAATATTCCATGCAGCTTTATTTACTAGAGTTGAAGACTGGTGTCAGCGAAATTGCTCTGAAAGAAAATAGAGAATCCTGGTCCATTACAGAAGGCAACACTTCTCAGCAGTAAGAAAAAGTGAACATAGCTGCATGAATGCATTTCAAAAAATATCAATTTTCAAGGAATATTAATTAATAAAAGGTGGCACATAAATCTACTTCTATGATATTCAGGAATAAACAAAACTTATCAATGACAATAGAAATCAGAAATGTGGTTACCTCTTGAACAGAAATAAGTTGGAAAGGATCACCAGGAAGCTTTCTTGGGTGATGGACATATTCTTTATTGTGATTTCAATTGGTATTGCACTGAGGTGTGCATTTACCAAAATTATCAAGCAGTCCACATATTGTTTTGAGAATTTTTTCCTGATTATACCTTAATAAAAATTACATCAAAGAAAATAAATTAAATGCTAAATGATGGGAGATGTGTATAGATGTATACTCCTATTTTATTCTGTCCAATTTAAAACTTATTCTACAAAATCACCAAAGATGTAAACACACATATTGCACAAAATATTATGAGAAGTGTTCAGTGGCTGAAATATAAAGCATCCAAATTCAGCATCAAAATATAGCCAGTTAACAAGTTTGGAAAAAAAATAATCTGAGGATGATTCCAGAATAAAAACTGTAGACAAACACAAACTTAAAAAAAATACCCAAAGGCTGCTGAACTCATTTATGAACTCCTATAAATGTTTTAATTTGGAGAATTGATCACTCATCAGTCTTAACCATTCAGCCTTTCATTTGGGCTTTTACCAGGTGGGTCAATTGGTTAATTCACGTTTTACCAATAGCCATTTGCTCCCCTCTTCACACGCAGGGCCCCATGGGAGCCAGTGCTATGGCAACCTCGCAGAGAAGCAAAGGGCACAGCGTAGCCACCTGTGGTTTGCAGGTCCTGTGAAGCCCAGCTGTGGGCCTCATGGTCTTGCAGATAATGGATCTCAATTAAGAAACCTTCTTCCTGAGTGTGGGCTTCTCCCTGTAGGTGCTAAGGAGAGAGAAGGGCTGGAGGAAAAGAGAACAACTGCTGGGCTGGGGATGTGGCTCAAGCGGTAGCGCGCTCGCCTGGCATGCGTGCGGCCCGGGTTCGATCCTCAGCACCACATACCAACAGAGATGTTGTGTCTGCCGAGAACTAAAAAATAAATATTAAAAATTCTCTCTCTCTCTCCTCTCTCACTCTCTCTTTAAAAAAAAGAGAACAGCTGCTAATATTACTATGTATCAGTCATTTCACAAGAAGTGCATGGAGGTGCTCAGGGTTTAACTCACGGCAAAGTAATTAAAGAATTAGGTTACTATCTTCATCTACCCTCAGAAGAGGACAAGCACTATTCAGTCTCCAGAGGTCTTTGGGAAAGACTGAGGTAGGTATCTCTTTTTGATAACCCTGTTGGGACATCTGCTAAAATTTCCTATAAGTGGTTGAATCCTATATGCATTTTTAAATGTGTTATTGAGATTTTTTGAATTATTTTCAGATAACACTTGCATGGAATCCAATGGAATTAAAGAAAAGGTGACATTTTATAATATATTTAAACTTGTGGAATCACAGATCATCCCAGAAGTTAAATCTGCTTAGGTTTTTTTTTTTTTTTCATTGTTCTTCTCCCTAGAAAAGAAAATGGAATAGAAATTGTATGTTGGAAGCTCGGGTCTCTCTCCTTAACTCAATTGCTAGTACATTTCTAATTGAGCAAAATGACATGAAATGGTATGCCTATTCACCTCCCCTCCCCTCACTAGTGAACCTAGCTCTCATATCCATGCTGCACGAGGCCCATGGGGCTGAGGCTGGCAGTCTTGGAGGGGCTTCAGGACAGTGTTTTCTGCTGGATGAGGCAGGGGCTCTGGAAGGAGAGTCTTCCTGAACCCTGTGGCTGCGCTTCTTGTGCAGAGAGCAGCTGGCTGTGCCCTGCTGTGGCTTCGCTGCTGGCACAGAGGTACAGGGAGGACTGGCTGGTGCTGGGGGACTCCAGGGTCAGGGGGAAATGCTCCTTCTCTTCCCTGGAGACACTTGTCCCTTGGGGGGCTTCTCCTTCAGCTGTGCTGCCAACACTGCCCGAGTAGTGCAGCAGCCTCAGCCCCTGTCCTGGGTCTTGTCGGTACCAGAACATTGCATAATGGTTCAGGTTCTGAGAACACTCCAGGGTTGTCTTTTTTCCCGTGTGTAGGATAAGGTGTCGGGGCTTCTGGGTGATCACAGCGTCCACGAGGCCTGTGGAGAGGGAGCCATAGGCAAAGTCAAGACTGAAAAAGTGTCTGTGTCTGCAGAGGAAAGGGAAGTTGGGAGCCTGGACTTAAACCCATGACAGGGTTTTCCAGCAGCTGCAGAACGCACCTGTTCCCAGGAGACAAATCATCATACAGAAGAGTCTGGGGTTCATGCAGGTCCCCATGGAAAGGAGCTATCCCAGCTAATGCTGTGACCACAGGATGACAGCTGGGGCTCTGAGGCTGCTCTCCAGTCACCTGAGAGGTGGGGCCCTCATGTCACTCCTCCACACCCTGTGGGCTCTCCCTGGCCCAGGGGCCTCCCCGCTGGCTCAGGCAAATCAACCACTCCACTCATGGATGCTGCTGCTTAGCAAGAACTGGGGGACGGTGGCTGTGGCAGCAGTGCACTGAGCTGGGGCACCCCCACCTGTGGTTTCCCTTTTCCTCTGGGGCAGTTTGTGCTCCATCTGTAGCTGCCCTGACACCTGCAGCTGGCCTGCCCACATTCTTCAACTGTGCATCTCAGCTTAGCGGGACCTCCTACCCCTCCCAGCGATTAGGTAGCCGAATAATAACTGAAAACTTCTCACACCAGCCTGATGTGGGACCCAAGTCCAGGCTGTTCTTAACCACTTCCCTTCTGTGTGCTCTCCCAGACTCTCCCTAGACACCACAGGAGCCCAGTGGTCTTACAGTGCCATCTTGTGGCTATTTCCTGAGACTCTATTCTCTGCATAATTAGCAGGGAAAGATTTTCAGAAGTAGTAATAGGTTAGTTTTAGGATCAGTTTCCTTAAACCCTGATCCCAACACTGATTCTAGTCCTGAATATTTCTTTCATTTGCCACATTTCAGAAAACACCCTCATCTTCTCTCACAGACGTGGCAGTTCTTTCTTAGATTTTCTTCCTTCAAACTATCATTTAAAGACAGAGAGAATGAGAGGAATGGTGGGAAATATATTTATTGTAAACTATTAGTAAGGAAAACACAGGAATTAAAGTATAATATTACTCATGATAACAAAAATGCTAAGAAATCCAAACCACCACAACCAAGTCATTACTTCAAAAATACAAATGAGCAAAGAACTGGGCTAATAATGAGATCATCTTTTAAGACAAGAGTCAAATACATGAATAAAAAATTAATTATAATGTAAGAAAATGTGGGCTAACCTAAGGCAACAATCATGTATGGAGCAGTATCTCATGGGGAAGGCAGTGGTGGGCAGAGGGTAGGAGGACCAAGGGCATCCTACCAAGAAGGACTTGGACAATGCACACCTGCTGATGTGAGCAGCTGGGAGGGAGAGATGGTTCTGGAAGAAGCAGAGGAGCAGAGAGGGCTAAAGGCAGGCTGGTGCAGAGTCAAGCTCAGTGTGCCAGGAGATTCTGTGCTGGATTACAGAGCTGTGTCGGCCCAAAGGACCATCTCCATCTCCAAGCATCTGCTCCTGCATCCCTGGCTCCACCCTAGGTTAGACCAAGTCTTCCTTGGATTCCCAAAACCAAATCATGGCTCCATCATGTTGGCTACCATCTTCAGGAGAAGAAATGTCTCCTTCTTTTGATATCCCCTAATAATGATGTAGACTTCTCTCATGGGCTGATCACATGCTGTTTAATCTTGGAGCTTTTCATTTCAACTAGACTGAAAGACTTGCATGTGGACAATTAGCCTTCAATGACACCTTCTTCCTAGTGATACTGCCAGTGTTCAGTGACTTATTCTGCTTCCTCACATGTTGAAGTTTGAAAGATAGAGAAGCAGCCCAGGCAAGAATATAAAGCAGGGTTTATTTTAAAAAGTGGTAACATAGACTTCTCCTGGGAGGGAGAAGGGGGCCATAGCTGGTATCCTAAGAAGCAAGGTGCTCTGCCCTTTCTATATGTCCTAGGCTTCCTTTGTTCTCCTGCCCTCTTCCCTTCATCTTTCTCCTTCCTGAGTATGTGACTAGGCCCAGGAATGCTCACTAGGTGGGTCAGACAAAAGGTGGGAAACAAGTGGGCTGAAGGGGGAAGGGCAGGATGGAGGAGCCCAGGACACATTAATTAACACCTTTATAGTTCTCTGTTTGAAGGGGCAATTCCTGGGACAGGTTATCTTAGCAACAGGTTGGAGAAGGGGCAGGTTCTTGGTAAGGGTGGAGGAAGGGCTCTGTAGGAATTAACATTTCAATCCTTCAGGGGACAGTCTCCAACTTCCCAGACTCAGTCAAACTTGGCCTCCTTGATCCGACCTGACTCGATTCACCTGTCTATGCTGACTGCCTGTCTAATTCTGGCTTCACCAGGACTCATAAAGTGATGCTCTGAAAGCTGGACAAGCCCTGCTGTTGGTCTCTGTCATGGGCTGAGGGTGAGCAGAAGAGCTGAGCCATTAAATGATTTCTGGACGCCAGTGAATCACAGAAACCTCCCCAAGAGCCTCCCAATGGATGTGACCACAGGATGAAACAGAGGCAAAGAAAATGCTATTAAATATTTGAAAGGAATCTCAGAATCCCACATCCTGCCCAGTGCCTGGGAGTGCTTCTGTGGTCTCTTTGCATTCAAAAGACAGCTGATGTGCAAGTCCTCCTGTTTCCCTTGTAGGAAAAACAGCAAAGAAAGAACACTAGGTGTCTCAGAGCTTCAAGGACAGAGAAGGATGAGGTTTGTGAGCAGGACAGAGGAGCCTGTGCCACACTGTGGCTGAGCTGCTGGCACAGAGGTACACAGCCGAGTCCCCCAGCTCTGTGAGCTTAATCTCCAGAGTGGAGAAGGATCCCTGTGGCCTCTCAGCAGAGAACCGCTCACTGCGCATCCCTCACTTATCTGCTGCACCTTCATACTGGAAAGATATCAAGAACTCCAGGCCTTGCCCCAGGGTCTGTCGGTACCAGTAAAGGCCACTGTGTCCAGGAACTGGATCACACCTGAGAGCTATGTTCTCTCCTGTCTTTGTGACCCTGTGCCTGGGGGACTGGGAGACTCCAGCATGGGTGTGGTCTGTGGAGAAAGAAGATGGGAAAAGAATGAGAAAAATCTTATAGTCAACACGCCCACTCGCACGCGCACACACACACACATAATATATGTGAGTACACACATATGCACCCACACACATACAATGAACCTGCTTGTTCTGAGTAATTACCTGCTCCCCCCTCTTTTCCTTGCCCTAGGCAAGATATGAGGAGGAGCTGACTGAGAAGAATGGAAATATAAAATCTCTAAAGGGGCAAGATGTACCCACACTCACTGGCCCCAGCTCAGGGTACAATCCTCTCTGCAGGAGTTTCTATCTCCCTCTCTCTCTCTCTCTCTCTCTCTCTCTCTCTCTCTGTGTGTGTGTGTGTGTGTGTGTGTGTGTGTGTGTAAGGCTTGCATCTGAATGTAAGCTACAGAGGTCATTATCCCAAACCAGTTTGAGAACACAGTGGGAAAAAAAAAAAAGTGTCACATTTAAATTCAAGCCACATAAATGGCTAGCTATCTTATCTGCTCTCCCACTCTACCACCCCGCTTTCTTAACAAGTTCCAACCTAAACATGATACAGAGAGGAAAAATAGAATGATCTCATGTATACAAATCTTCTTTTCCTTGAAAATCTTTACCTGACGATTTTAGGACTCTCACACTCTTTAAATATCTGGACTGACTCTAATCTGACCCAAAGTGCACTATGATATGATAAAGATGTTCTTTACTAGAGTAATTATTGCCATTTCATTGTTTTAGAATGCTTAGATTTTTAAAAATTTCTATATTTTGGAGCTCATGGTTTTATGTTGAATTCACATTTGATCCTGTGCACCTAGATTAATATTTTTCTGATCAGTCTTATTTTATTTAATTATAGAGATTTTCACACTATGTCTTTTTTTCAGAGGTCAATTTCAAGGGTTAACTCTCAATACAATGAAAAATCTCCTTTCACAAAATCCTAGAAGGACATAGACATGGTGATGTTGGGAATAAATCTGATATCTGTCAAGGACAAGTGGCCACCTGAACCTTTGATTTCAGTGTCCACCATGGCAGTTTAACATTTACAACTGCACATTCCTGTCCTATATTTAAGTCATAATATAAAAATCTGACAGGCTGTATTTTAATTTCTAATAGGTTAAATCTAATCTGCCACCATGTTGCCGGAACATTCCAGGCATGATAGGGAGGCTAGAGATCTGATTTCTCACAAAAAGTGAGTGATATAATAATGAGGCCCAAACAGAGAGGAAATGAATTAAGATTTCCTTCCATAAGGATTCTAGGCTTCAGTTTTTAACACTTAGGAGTGAAGCATTTTAAAAATGGCTATAAGCTCTTACATGTCTCCCATGAAGGTGTGAGGTTTATGTCTCCTGCCTAGAAATCTGGATAGACTTGTAACTACTTCAAACAATAAAACATGATGGAGGTGATACTCTGTGACCACCAAGGCTGGGTCATAACAGGCAGTGAGGTTTCTTCCTTGCCCACTGGAACACTTGCACTGCAGTCACAAGCTGTTGGTTATATGTTTAACTACCCTGAGCCTGCCAGCTGCATGGAGAGGACTCATCTGCACACTCTGATTGACAGCCCTGCTTAGCTCAGTGTGTGAGACATCTCAGCCCAGGTGTAAATTAAACTCCCAATGATTCTGGTACCCAGCCATCAGGTTCCCCTCATGTCTTTGAGTCTTCCTAGATGAGATACCAGAGAACATGAAGTAGAGGCAAGTCATCCCCCCTGTACTCTGTCCTCATTTCTGACCCAACAGGACCTGTAACCATAATTCAATTGATATTTTCTACTACTAAGTTTTGAAGCACTTTGTTAGTGAGCAATATTATTCAGATTTTGATGATAGTGGAAGCCCCTCCCGCTCTGATAGTGGAAAAGATAATGTCCTTGAGAAAAAGAGCAGATCTGTTTATTCCAGTTTGTGCCAAACAATTGTTTTTTTTTTTTAAGGATTAACGCAGAGCAGTGTAACATAAGTTGACAGGTTTTATGCAGAATGCATTTATACTTTGGTTCTCTGCACAAACCAAATGCATGTGAAACAATGTGAGTAATTTTTCTATCATGAGTACAACAGTATTCCATGTTCAGTAATAAAATAGGTTAAATTTTTAGATATGAATGTTTTAGTTTATGACAATAAGGTATTTATATGCTATAAGACAACAGATATATACAGTTACAATTTATTATATATATCAGGTAGTGCTCTAGACATATTATATCCTCCCAACCAAATGAGATAGGGGCAAAAAACAGATAGGTGATTTGATTACCAAAGAGGGCAAAAAAATAACTAGATAGCACTTCCCCATCAACCAGTTGCTAATACCTCTGGACAGAGCATGGTTTGCACTTTTCAACACAAGCAATCACCCTCAGAAGGCTCTTTTTCTGCCTTTTGGTCACATAGCCATGAGAAGAAAGGAAATGTAAAATATATAAAGGGGCAAGGCACAATCACTCCCGTGGGCACTAGCTCTGGGTCCCCTACCATCTCTCTCTCTCTCTCTCTCTCTCTCTCTCTCTCTCCACCCCGTCTGTTCTGTCTCTTAAATAAAATTTACATTTTACCCTGGCCTCACATTTCTGAGGTGTTTAACCTTCAACACCTGAGAACAAGTACCCAATCCTGATTTTCAAGACAGACATCAGCTGGGGGCTTGCTGGGATAGTCACAGAGGTAAGTTCCTCCACATATCTTTCTGAAATGCACTTACTTATCTTTTTCTTTCAGAAGGATAATAATGGGCACCTATCACCTAATTAAATGCAGTTAGTGCCAGCTGCCAGTCTACAAGCCTGGGGTGAGAGGATCCATGGCCTAGGTGGCTGCTAGGTTGCTGTGGCAGCAATGTGCTGAGCTGGGGCCAAACCTGGCCCATGTTCCCACATTCCTCTGGGGCAGTGTGTGCTCATCTACAGCTGCCCTGACACCTGTAGCTGTCCTGCCAACATTGTTTAACTGTGGATCTGTTTAGAGGCACCTCCTATCCCTCCCATAGCTCTAGTAAAAACTTCTCAACACCAGCCTGATATGGGATCCAAAGCCCAAGGTGTTCTTAACCCTTTCCATTCTAGGCTGTTCTTCCAGACTCTCCCTAGAGATCAGTGGTGTCCAGTGGACTCACAGTGCCATCTTGTGGCCAATCAGTGAGACTGTACCCTTATTTCCTCTTCTGAGGCCTTAGGAATGCCCGGACATGTCAGCATAATTAGCAGGAAAATCATTCCAGAAATAGTAATGGAAAAGTTTTAGGATTGATTTCTTTAAACACTCATCCCAACACTGATTCTAGCCCTGATTATTCCCTTCAGTGGCCATGCTTTATAAACCACTGTCATTCTGCTATCGCAGAGGTAGCAATTATAGTCCCCTTCAAACTGTCTTCTAAAGGCAGAGGGATAGAATGAGAGGAATGTCAGAAAATAATATTTAGTGTAAAATTATTAGTAAGAAAAACACAGGGATTGAAGAGTAAGTTTCTTTATTCTGTTACTCAAGATAAACAAAAATGCCAAGAAATCCAAACCACCACAACAAAATGACTGTCACTATTATTTTAAAAATATGTGATGAAAGACCTGGGCATGTAATGAGGTCATCTTCAAGACAAAGTTAAATGGGTGAATGAAAAATAGAATTATAATGTAAGAAAATGTGGACTAACCTTAAGGCAACAATCATGTACGGAGTAGTATCTCATGGGGAAGGCAGCGGTGGGCAGAAGGAAGGGGGACCAAGGGCATCCTACACCAAGAAGGAGTTGGACAATGCACACCTGCTGATGTGAGAAGCTGGGAGGGAGAGATGGTTCTGGGATGTGGGAGACCAACCTTGCATGTGACTGAGTCACTCCCTGGCTGGGTGATTGAGGCAGTCAGGCAGTAGCATGCTGCTAGACTGCCGACCCTTCTTGGGCTCAGGGTCCATGTCTTCGTGCATGGGCGTGCTTTCTTACAGCCCCATGGGTGGAGCTATGCTCACCTGTTTCTTTGCAATATTACCCCTTGCCCTGTTTGGGATAGAGTGTTCCATGGAAACACCCTTTGTGGGTCCCCCTTATCTTACTGTGCCCTTGGGTGTGACCTACCTAGATGTCAGTCAACCTGCTGACAGCAGACATCATGAAGCTAGACTCAGCCCCTTGAAACCTGACCTCTTGCCTCATTTGAATGGCTTCTCCTCAATAAAATGGGTCAGCACATGGGAGTTTCTCTCTCTCTCTCTCTCTCTCTCTCTCTCTCTCTCTCTCTCTTTCTCTCTGAGGACTCTTAAGGTCAGAGGAGCATGACAGCAACCCCAAAGAAAAAGGTATTTCTGTCTCCTGTGGTTATTTCGCCCAGCCCAGTTAACCCAGTTTCCCTGGAGTGACCCCTGAGTGTTTTAGTCGTGAGCAACCCCGGCAATTGGAGTCCCTGGGTGGGCAAAAAGGTCTGAGTGTTTAAGCCGCTGGGACAAACGCTGCATTGGAAGAAGCAGAGGACTGGAGGGGAGCTAAAGGCATGCTTGTGCAGAGTCAAGCTGAGTGTGCCAAGAGACTCTGCTAGATTACAAAGCTCATTCCACTGTACTTGTGCAATGTTCCCTAACCTCATAGAACATTAATGTTTGTCTAGACGTTAGTAACCATTCTTTAACTTGTACTCAACTAGTTCTGCTTATGATTCTAGATCTCATGATCTAGACACTTGTAATTAATGTATTGACATGCTTAACTTGTTGTTTTGAACTATAAGATATTTAGCCCCTGGGTGGCGGGGGTTGAGGAGTGCAGACTTGCAGCCTGCCTTCGTCCCACCAGCTATTGAATAAAGGTGGTTCCATGTCCTGCTCTGAGATTGACTCGGTGATTCATCACAATCTTGTATGACATTGTTGCAATGGTCTCAGAGATGGGAAGGAAACTGTGATCCCTGAGACTGACAAAGAATCCAAAATTAAATGTGGATTGGTAAGTGTGGAAAGAGCCCACCTAAGCACCACAGAGTCCAGATCACTCTGCACAAGACCAAGGTGGGAAAATCTATTTTCAAAAAAGGTGTACTTCCTGGGTGGTCAGGAGTTGTGTGATTGTGACTGGGATTCAGAAGCATGACACCAGATTCATAAGAGTGGTGTGGCGGCTCTCAGAAGAGTGGTATAGGAATGTGTGCAAGAAATCCCCTGTAAGGGGCTGGGGCTGGGGCTCAGTGTAGACTGCTTGCCTTGCATGTATGAGGCACTGTGTTTGATTCTCAGAATCTCATATAAATAAAAAATAAATGTCCACTGACAACTAAGAAAATATTTAAAAAGAAAGAAAGAAAGAGATCCCCTGTTGGTATCATTGAGCACACTGCGGGGTGCCAAGCTGGGGTGTACAGAAACCTCCAATAAGCGTGGGTGGAGTTGAGTACACAGGGGGAATCTCAGTTACAGGGACCTACAAAAGTTGGGGAATAAAAATTCTAAGCCTAGGGATAGATAAGGACAATGGAAAATCTCTTATGTGTTTGACTTCTTTTTCATTGAAGGATCCTGGTCTTGAAAATCATGATTGGGTCCTAGTTCCCCTGGTGTGGAAGAATAAACAATCAAGAAATGCTGAGGTAAGAGCAGAAAGTAAATTTTATTAAGAAGAACAATGTGTGTACGTGTGTGTGTGTGTGTGTGTGTGTGTGTGTGTGTGTGAGAGAGAGAGAGAGAGAGAGAGAGAGAGAGAGAGAGAGAGAGAGAGAGAGAGATACTTCCAGTGAGGAATCAGGACAGGACCTAGAGCTGGTGCCCTTGGGAATGGGGTATCTTGCCCTTTTATAGATTTTAGGTTTTACTTCTTCTCATGCCCTCATGACCAAAAGGCAGGAAGAGAGCCATCCAGGGGGTGATTGCTTGGGTTGAAAAATGGGATTCTTCCCCTTTCCCGGAGGTTTTTAGCAACTGGTTAATGGGGAAGGAAGTGCTATCTACAAATTTCCTTTTCTTTGATAACCAGCTCCCTGTCCTTCGTCCCAATCTCTTTCTTCCCTATAATTAAGGGAACACTTACTGCTGTAAAGGGAAATAGGCAGTGACCACTCTGGCCGTTTGAGGTTGAGAGGGGGATACATGGATGGGGCAACAGTTTGGGTTTCCCTTTTAGGAATGTTTTGGGTCAGTTGAGGGGTCCGTGGTAAAAGTCTGGTTTGGAACAACAGAATGTAAAGTTATATGAGAGGTGGTTTCTTCTATGTGAGAAACAAAAAGGAGTACTAGAATGAGATTAAGACAAAATAAATCTCATAGTATCAGGAGCACGTCATGAATATCATACAATGCCAGAAACCAGTAACTTTCCACCAGGAGGTACAAGAGGTTAACAGTTGTCCCCATAACGAGGCTGGTGAGGTCATGACCTCTATTTGGAAATATGTTTCTAAGGATATTAGTTACATTGTCAGAGTATTCAGTAATGTAAACACAACATTCAGTTTTTATAATGTCATGGATGCCCCCATAAGATGTAATTAAGATATATGATGTCATGTGATTTTTAAAAAAAATACCTTTTTATTGGCATAACCTCTGTGTTTAGTAGATATCCCTTTATTTCTGTTACTTAGGGCCAGATAATCATACTAGCAAACACAGATCAAGTCTGTCTATGTAAGAGGTTAGGAAGATTGGTAGGTCTTAAGTTGACTAAAAAAAAAAGCTTCTGAGTCTGTTAGTCTCTTGGGTAGTTATGAGGCACTCATTTCTAAGAATTCCTCTTTTATAGACTCTAGTCTTATTCCTGGTGGGGCTGAAACAAGAGTACATCTTAAGTTACATTTAAAAAACTATTGTCTTTCCTTTCAAATGCTCAAGTATGGCTGTACTTTCATTAAAACTCTCTTGTCAGGTATTTAAGATCACACTGGTCAAATTGACCTTGTTCCTATCTATTATTAAGACTTAGCAGAGTTTCCTCAGGAGGTCACTCCTGGGAACTTGTGAGCAGCGTCTTATCTTCTTTACCATCATCTGTCAGGATAGGTCAGGGTCCTGTTGAGCCTGTGTGGCTTCCCTCGCAGGCATTATGGATGCTTCTCTCTCCAATGACCCTCCTTTTTGCAGTATGTACACTGGTCAGCTTTCTGTTCTCCAGTGTCTCATTGATCCCCTTGATCCAGATGTCATGTGGCCCAGAACTGCAAAGTCTCCTTGTTTCCTGGTTCAAGCTGACTCAGAGGCAAGAGCCAAATATTTGCAATTTTCTTCTTGGCCCTTTTGCTTCCTTAACTTTATTCTCTAAGGTTTGGTTTTAAGCAACAAGCCAGTTTCAGCATCTTAAAGAAGGAGTTTTAACTTTAGTGTCTACACAGTTACAGTTATTTACCCCTTCCTTTAAATTGGGGTCAGTATTAGTACTGGAGGTCAGCCTTACATCCTGTCTGTTCATCCTGGGTGATAGCCTGTTATCTCAAATTAACTCTGGTTGTTATATTAGAAGTTAGACCTCTGTCAGGCACTAACAGATAATAGTTATAAAATTTACAAGGAAAATTCAAAGGGAAATTAACAAGAGAAAGAACATATTTAGTTTGTATAATAGCTATGAACCAAAAATATAATTTTCATAATCCCAAACCTTTGCTTTAAACTTTAGTTTTAAGAACACCAGCTTGGTAAAATGCTCTTCCAAATCTTATATTTTAAAGACTTGTTTACTTCTAAGACATGAATATATCTAGTATACAAAAAATCCATAACGGCACCACAGTTAATCCGGTGTTCTTATATTAACCAAGTTTAAGGAGAATGTGTAGTGTAGTGTGATACTCTAAAATCACAGTTGTTCTTTAACCAAAGTAGTAAAAACACTAACAGTCACCTTGATAGATAATAGCAAATTAATGATCTAAGAAATCCTTTTTACTTCAACACATATAGGATTAAACTTTGCTTTTTATCAGTACATTAATATCTGACCTTAGGAAAAACCTTGAATAGCTTTAACTGACTGTACCAATTATAATCACCTTAGTTACAAACAAACTTTTTGAGATTTGCCCTTCCCATATCTTCTGCAACTTACTTAAACATTCTACAACATTTTATTTTACCACCCAAAGACTTTTTCATCTAGAATCACTTCTTTTTCCTTCTACCTTCCATATTAAAATATATTTCCATACATACACTCCTCTTATAGCTCTTTCCTAGCTGTTGACCCCTTTTTAAATGCACATTTTGAAACAATTATTATAAAATTTCTGAATTTAGAGACAAATTACTTTAATAAGATGAAACACTTCGTTTTCATAGTACTTCAATTAAAACCCAACTGAAATATTTTGAACTCTTGGTATGTAGAATTATAATGATAGAATTTTAATTCTTAGTAACTTGTTTTCAGTGGTGACACAGAAACAAAGTATTCTTAAACCTTTTTTCCATTTACCAATTTTCGAAAGCACATTTAATGTTTAAATATGTTACCTTATGGAATTTAAGAAGTCAACAGTACTTGATTTTATATTTAGCAGTTAATGTTTTAGCACTTTGCAAATTAATTTTATATTTAGCAGTTAATGTTTTAGCACTTTGCAAATTAATTAGATAACTCCTCTAACAAACACATTTATGAAGATTAATTTCATGCATGTTATATCTAAAATATCTAATTTTAACTGTAAAAACCAAGATAGCAGACAAATGTTGTTAATGTTAATGTTGTAGGATGAATCCTAGAGGAAATGGATATTCCATTCTTGACATTTTATAAAAACCAATACTCTGCTAATTGACCACCTAGAAAAACTTGTGCATTAGTAATTTTAAAGGCATCTTTACTCTTTGTTCACCCAATTTAAATTGAACTTCTTTTTAAAGTTACACGAACTAAAAGGTATTTGGATCAATTTCTCATTTAAGTTTTGATTTATGAGTGCTTATTTTTCTATACATCAATTTTGATACTATGTATATCCTATATGGATACAAGCACATGTGTAGACACAACAATACAATATGCAGGTGTACGCACCTACATAAAACAGACAGGAAACCAAAATCTTGCAGCTTTTTGTAGGTAGATCTTCTTAGGTTGGAGACAGTGCTACATATGTTTATTAAAGCTTCTATTGGATCTAATCTGTTAGAAATTAAAATAAGGCCTATCTGACTTTACATTATAGCTTAAATATAGGGCAGGTTAGTATAATGGAGATGTTAGGTATAATGTCTGACAGCCAGTTTTGGATACAGAAAATTATGGGACATCCCCCATTAATACCTATGAGGACAAGGCTATCCTCTGAACAACAGAATAAAACAAACTTAAGAGAAAAATACCTGGTTGCGGGCACTGATTGCTTGTGTTGGAAGGTGCAATCCTTTCCCTCCTCCAGAAGCTGTTAGCAACCGGTTGATGGGGGAAGTGCTATCTACCCATTTCCTTTTCTTTGACAATCAGCTACCTGTCCTTTGTCCTGTTCTCACTCTCAGACTGAACCCCTGTAGAAATCATAAACTATTTCCATGTATCCAAAAGATAAAGTTACAGAGTAAGCATTTCCATTCCACAAGGGATAAATGGAGACATAGAAGGGCTGGGACCAAAACAAGACCAAAATGCAGCTGGGCAAACCAGTTCTATAGCTCTATGTCCAGCATCTGGGGTACATGGCATTGAGATGTTCTCTCCAAAGGGCTTGTGTAGCTCGGCCACTATGGCCTTGCTGGATCCATCCCACATGGCTTTTCTCTTGACTTGTTTTTGCCCAAGTCCTGCAGTTTTCCTTGGCTGACGTCATGCAGTACTGGCATTTCTTAATCTCAGGGGTTTCCACTGCAGCCTCAGCTTCCTTCTCACATTAAGCACACTCCTCTCTGGGGCTGCCCTCTGGGACTCTGACCCCAGGGCACTTTGCTTCCTTTGTGTCTGTACCCCTGGATAGCTTTATTCCTGCCCATGGATCACTCCACCTTGGGCCCACATTTTGGTCACAAGTCACATAGGAGTCACATACACAGGATGGGAGGAGGAGAGGCCATGAGAACAAAGAAATTCTAAAATGTATAAAAGGGGAAGGATACCCCCACTTCTTTGGATACCCAGCTCTGGGACCCCATTCTCTGTGGAGAAGTTTATCTCTGTTCTATCCTTTAAATAAAACTTGCTTTCTACGCTTGCCCTGGTGTTTCTCGGGTGTTCAGTCTTCATATTTGGGGAAACAGAACTGGACGTCACTGGTAATACCACTACCTGTCTCACACATGAGCTTTTGAGGGACAACCTGAATACTTTGTCCCTTAAGAAATTTCTTCCACCAGATTAAGAAGTCCATCACCTTTAAAATCAGCCTCGCAGAAAGGCTCAGGACACTGGCAAAATGCAGACAACTTCTTAGCCAGTACATCACAGGAATGGCCTGTAGTTCAATTTCAAGCAGTGTCTTCCTTCTCCTCTGAAACCTCAGTGATACTGGTCTTGAAAATCAAGATCAGGCCCTTGCTCTCCTGGTACTAAAGATCAAACACCCAAAAAAGGCCGAGCCAAGAGTAGAAAACAAATTTTATTTAAAGGACAGGAGACAGAGAGAAAGAGATACCCCTCTAGAGGAAAGCCAGGGACCAGAGATGGTGCTCATGGCAGTGGTGGTGTTTTGCCCCTTTATAGACTTTAGGTTTCCTTGCTTCCCACCACCCCCCACCCCACCTCTTATCTTGCCTACAGGACCAAAAGGCAGGAAAAGAGCCATCCAGAGGCTGATTGCTTGTGCAGGAAAGTGAGATGCTTCTCCTCCTGGAGAAGTGTTAGCAACTGGTTGGTGGGGAAGTGCTACCTAGTCATTTTATTTTCTTGGATAACCAGCTATCTGTCCTTTGCCCCAGTCTCATTAGGAGCCCAGTCTTTATTGTGCACAGTCCTACCAGCATTCTGGTCTTCTGAACTCCCACCACAATTACTGATTAACACCCACTTCAAAAATTCTAAAGCTTTTCCAGCTTGTATTACTAAACTTCCCAAAATTCTTCCCACAATTTCCCAAAAGCTCCAAAAGTTCCTAAATTGCGTGGTCAGGTCAGTAACAGCAATGACCCCACTTCACAATACTAATGTCTGTTTTAGTCAGTGTTTTCACTGCTGTGACCAAAAGACGTGACCAGAACAATGTACAGGAGGAAAAGGTTATTTGGGGGCTCTCAGTTCCAGTGGTCTCAATCCATAGATGACTGACTCCATTCCCCAGGTCCTGATGAAGGAGAACATCATGGTATAAAGGCATGGAGGAAGAAAGCAGGTGAGGACATGCCCATCAAGAGAGAGAGAGAGAGAGAGAGAGCTCCACTCTCTAGGGACAAAACACCCTCAACTACCTACCTCCCCCAGTCAAACCCTGTGTACCTACAGTTATTGCCCAGTTAATCCCTATTAGGGGATCAATTCACTGATTAGATTAATAATTTCAAAACCCAGTCATTTCACTTCTAAACTTCTATGCACTGTCTCACACATGAGCTTTTGAGGAACAACCAATATCTAAATCATAACAGAGACCTAGGTAATTTCTGTATTTCATCTATCTATCCATTCATTCATTCACTCATCCTTTCTCTATGAAATAAATTCACTGGGATCAGGGCACCTTAGGGGATAAAGGAGCAACATCAGCCCCTGACCTCATGGAGGGATAATCCACCAAGAATCTGGAAAATTCCAGATGTGCTAAATTCTACTGATTAATAGACATAGATAAGGGAAATTGAGCTGGGGAGGGAGATGAGGGAACATGTTCCTCGGGAGGTGGATTCCAGGAACCTGAAGCCTCCTTAGGATTTTGTCTTTGCTTAAAGCAATGGAGGTGCCTTTGATGTCTCTTCAGTGGGAAGAACCATGCTTTGATGAGAGCTGGAAGTATGGCTGGAGCAGAGAGAGCAGAGGCAGGTGAAAGGAGTAAGACCCAAGAGCACCACTGTGAAAACATCCAGATGAGAGAGGTGAGCAGCAGCAGATGCCATAGGAGAGAGCCCGAGAGAGAGAAGCCCGTGGGTCCCCAGGAGAGACGGGGAGTCTAGGTGGATCTAAATTACAAAACACATTCATCAAGGAAGACTTAGACTAAAGCCTGTGACTTGAAAAGTAAAGATGGTGCAAGAACACCCCACCCAAATGGCATGGTCCTGAGCAAAGACTAGGAAGCTATAGAAGACGCATCTGGCCCCAGGGTGACCTGTTGAGGCCTGGCTGAAATGGTCTGAAGGCCATCAAGCTGAGCTCCCCAGAGCCGCCTGGATTCCTCAGAGCTCCAAGTTCCCAGTGGTGAGACACTGTCCAGGGTGACACTGAGCCGTGGGGCACAGGGCCTCCCCTGCCTTTCTGTGCAGAGAGCAGGTGGCCCTGAAGCACTGTGTAGTAACTGGTGGCACAGAGGTACACAGATGTCTGGGAGGGGGTGGGGGACTCCAGCGTAAGAAGAAAGTTCTCTTTACTTGACCTGGAGGCACTGTATCCATCGGGAACTTCACCTTTTTCCTCGTTTCTAACATTATGTGAGTAATGGATCAGTCTCAGCCCCAGCCCTGGGTCCTGTCGATACCAGTACATGCTGTCATGGTTCATATCTTGGGCACATGTCAAGGTCATGCGTTGTCCTGTCTTCAGAATCTGGGATTTAGGGCTCTGAGTGATTCCAGCTTTCGTTGGATCTGTAGAGAAGGATAAGAGAGAAGCTGGTGCTGCAGCCCCAGGTCACAGGTTGGCACTGGGAACTGGAAACCCCACAGGCCTGCCAGCACCCACCTGCCTGCAGGAGACAAATGGCCACTCAGCACAGGACACTGAGACTCATGGCAGGGGCCAGGCGGACAGAAGGGTCTTCTAGGTCCCTATACTGCAGAAAGCAGAACAGGAACCTCCAGGGTGTCACTCTGGGGCCTCATGAAGTTCAGAGACTTCCTGTCACGTGGGGCCATGCCCCTTCCCCAGAAGGTCAGCCCCCAAATGAATGCCCAAGTAAGTGGCTTAGAATGGAACCCATTTGTCCAAAATGACACAGTCATCACGTTTCTCTTGACCATTTTGTAAAACAGTCTATAACCCTGTGGATATTATGTTCCAGTGACGCTGTCACTCTTTCTTACTACTTTGGTTCAGTCATCTAACATTTCTGGAGCCCAGCAACTTAGGAAAATCCTTATGGCTGCCTGGTGGCTTTTGACCTGTGTGTCCCAAATTCTCCTTCAAGTATGATTTTCAAATGTTCACAACTGATCACAACATAGCTAAAGCCTTTGGCCTGCAGTGAATAATACTTTTGAGGATCCAGTTTCTAAATCCCAGGAGGGGCTTATGAGCATTTGAGTCAGGTTTGGTCTGTTTCTTGTGGATTCCTTGGCAGGTGGGACACC
This sequence comes from Spermophilus citellus, assembly GCF_964194105.1. Classification (NCBI taxonomy): domain Eukaryota; kingdom Metazoa; phylum Chordata; class Mammalia; order Rodentia; family Sciuridae; genus Spermophilus; species Spermophilus citellus. Next base: position 219,448,063 of record NC_138184.1, on the reverse strand, counting down.
TGGCAAAGGTAGCTAGGCACCTTCTCATCCACCCAGAGCACTTGGTCCCTGTGCTCAGCTGAGATCTCAACGCAGAGAACCTCATTTTGGTGATTTCCCTCCCCTTGTGGAGAATGGGGACCATTCAGCCCTGCAGGTGACCTGTTGGCACAGAGAGAAAGTATGTGGAGGACTTGGAAAGAGTTGGCTAATTCAAAGATGAGAAAAAAATGCTATTCTTTTTTGAGACATTATATTTCATAGGGAATAGCCCCTTGTTCATGTCCCTGTCATTATTAAGTGCTAAAAATAGGGGAGCTAAGAAACTGTATCCTGTTACACAGAGCTCCTAAGGTAGAAGGACCTCAGGCTTGGTTTAATAATCTGCTGTTATGGTTTAAAAAATTCTTAATTCTTAACAATATTTGAGCAAAGTTTCAACAAGTTATGAAGCTGGTATATAATAATGATACACATAATATAACATATATTATATGATATTGTGTTTTAGATGGAGATGGAGGAGCACATAGTACATCAGCCTAGTACCCAGGGCCTATGTTTCTTGCTTAATGGGCACTCAGAATCAAGGCAATAAGAGCTCTCTCCTGGTGTGGTACCATCCCTCCGTTAAGTCACTACTCCCTGGTTTGCTCAGCTCCAGCACATTCAGTGTGCAGATGCAATATCATGGGGGCTCAAAATAATAGCCTGGGAAGTGATTCATTTTGCAAATATGAACACAAAAGAATTTGACTGGATGACTACATAAGATGAGAAATGAAGGCAAATGAGTAAAAGTGGAATCAGCCTCTTCCAGTGGGGAAGACCTGAAGATCCTTTTACCACATCTTCCATCTGCAGGCAGGCTTGTCCCCATCATGGATCAGGTATGTCACATGTTTCAAACACTTCCAAAACCACAGACTTTCCAGAAGCAACTCCAACTCTTGAATGTTTAGCTAAATGTTAAAGAGAAGGTGTTTAAATTGGTAGAGATTTAAAATTTCTGTTAACATGTTGAAGAAAAACTATTCCACTGCAATATAAATCATGTCATTGATTAAAATGGATGGCCAAATCAAATTCATTGAAGGGATCATGATGAAATTTACCTGGTGCTGGAAATATTTTATATATTATTCTATATATCTTTCTGGTGGGGGGTTATGTGAGTATATATATATATATATATATGTATGTATGTATATATACATATATATACACACATATATACATATATACATACATATATACATATAAAATTATTAGCACATTTATTTAAAATTTGTAGTTTTTACTCCCTTGATTTATATATCTATCAATAAGGCTAATCATCAAATATCTGGCTAGGGATGTATACTAGTTAATTTCCTGTGGTGAACCATCAGGCATATATATATTTCCATTTCTGTGTGATGTTTGAATCTTCAGCTGTAAGTCAACTAGGCAAAATGTGCTGGTATTTGCTTTTTCACAAAAGGAATGATGGATGAGGCTTTGAGATTAGCAGAGGGAATCCAGATATCAGCATTGTCCTTCTACCAGATTCCATGGAATTTATATTTATTATTATCTGTATACATCTCTGAAGATGGTGAGTTAGGAAATTTAGTGTTGGCTTGTATGACTACTGCCAGGATAGTTCAGTCAAACATTATTCTAGAAATTTCTCTGAGGGTAGTTTTAGATGAGATTATCATGTAAGTCAGTAGTCTTTCACATGAGATTAAACTAACATTTTCACCAGTAGAGAAAATTAGCTCACCCTCTGTAATGTGGATGGGCTGCATCAAATCAATTTAAGGTGTGACTAGAACAAATAAACAAACCCTCCTGAAGGTCAGAGAGAATTGTTGGCTGACAGCCCCTGAGCTGTAGCATCTGCTCTCCCTGGCTCTCCAGCCCACAAGCCCACCCTGCGGATTTTGGATTTACCAACCTCCATAATTGCATTAGCCAATTGCTTATAATGAACATAGATAGATGATTGATAGATAGATAGATAGATAGATAGATAGATAGATAGATAGATCCTATTAGTCTGTGTCTCTGGAGAGCTCTGACTGATAGAGACATTCTTAGATGAATATACACAGCCAAGCACATCAAGAAACTGGTCCCAGTCTCAAGGAGCTCATTGCAGCTGCAGGCATATATGGCGCTCACCAGATCTTTCTACTATCTAATAAAGAATGGATGTCTATTAATGATTTAATTATATCTAGGCCTGAAGGGACAAAGGAGACAACACTGTCATTGTGAATGTAGTGATCTTTCTTTATGAATGTTCATGGTTGTATAGAATTACAAACACAGGACTTAAACCAGGGGTTGAGTCTCAGGTCTCACCCTAACAGCTATTTGGTTTAGTCAAGTTATTTTATTTATAGGTCAATTCCCTCAACTGAAATTGTTGACAATAATAGCATTTTTTTCTTAAGTTTTTCTCTGATAACTGCATTTCTGATTAAATGAAATGTTCCAAGTGAAGAGTATATTTCATACAATGCAAATTTGAATGACATTGTTATTATTCCTGAGTCTTCTCCACAGAGAAATGTTGAGCTGTGAATGTATATTAGCATACTTGTGGTTGCGGTCTGCAACTGTCCCCAGGGACACTAGTGTGATGCATGGTTTCCATAGGAAAGCCAAACAATGTACAGTCTGAAAAGTGTCCACTTAAACATGGTATATATACATGATGGGATATTACCAGGCCATAAAAATGAAGAAATTCCTGTCCTATGACACACAGCCACACCCATGGAGGGCATGAATATTGAAATAAGCCAGTCAAAAATAGGCAAATACTGCATGCCACCTTATACAGGCGATCTAAAATAGTCAAACTCCTGGAAACAGAAAACTGAATGGTGGTTGACAGGGCTGGCAGGTAGGAGATGCAGGAGATGCTATCAAAGGGTACAAAATTTCCATGATGCAAGACGCACAAGTTCTAGAGATCTGCTCTGCAACACTGTGTCCATACATAAAGAATACTGTGCTCTTCAAAGCTTGGCGAGTTAGAGCTCATTTGATGTCTGGGCCACAACAAAATAAAGCTTTCAAAATGGGTGGTTCGCTGAAGAGTAAATGTGTACAATTCAGAAATTGATCAAAATCCTGTATACTTAGGCACAAAGCAGTTTTTTTTTTTTTAATTTTTTTTCTATCTTCCTTTCCCTCCATTTCCTCGATTTTTTTATTCTTTTGTGAACAATGCTTTGGACAAAGTCAGGTACCGAAAAGTGTTTGTTGGATAAAGGCATAAAGTAAATGAGTGACTAAAAATGACACTGTTTCTTCCTCCCAGGTCTAACCGTCACCCATAAGAAGATGACACTTCTGCAAATGCCCTTCCTCTTACTCCCCAGCTGGGAACTCTCACTACTCTCAGGCGACCATGAGAGAAATATGATGTGGCCTGGTCTATACCAGCATTAGAGGACCACAGTGCAGAAAATTTTCTGTTTCTTTTTCTTCACTATGAAGTACCCATTGGGATATGATTTGCCTTGAAGTCACAGTTCCTTGGACAAGTCACCCAAGAGGTTTTGTTTTGTTTTGTGGTAGATGGACACAACGCCTTTGATTTCTCTATTTTTAATGCACTGCTGAGGATCAAACCCAGAGCCTCACACGTGCTAGGCAAGCTCAGCCACAACCCCAGCCCACGCAGGAGGTTAAGATGCATGTTGCATGACCTTTCCAGCCTGCTAGTGGGGACCTGGGAGAGGGAAGCCAGTGGAGGGGGCAGATTTGCAGAGTGAGGGGTGGGGGAACACCTGGGTTGAGGAGCTGACATCAGCCAATGACCACATGAGACCAGGAAGCTGAGTCCCCTCGGGATGGGAACAGGTGAGTGGCACTGCCCTGCACCACTGCTGTGGCACTAGAGCAGCTAAATGCACTCCACAACAGGTGTCTGGGACAGGCTGGCAGCTTCCCAGGCCTGAACCAGCCTGGCTGAGGCTCCACCCTCCTGGCCACTTCCTGACACAGGCAGGGATGATTTTGTACTGAAGGCTGATGCTCATGGGCGGCTGTGCCACGCTACCAGCACAGAGGAACAGAGCCGAGTCGCCCAGCGCCAAGGAGCTCAGGTTGAGTTCAGAGCTGTAGTCAGAGAACTGCTGCGCTGAGAATCGACTGGGGATGTTCTTCCCTTTTTCTCTCTCTTCCCCATTGTAATAATTAAAGAGAAACTGAAGTCCTTGGCCTGGGGTCTGCTGGTACCAGTACACAGAGAGGTGTTCAGGGAGAGGGGAGCATCTCAGTGTCACTTGCTGTCCTTTTGCTTTGATCAGATGTTTTGGGGTTTGCTTGACTCCAGAGTCCACTGGGCCTGTGGGAGGAGATGGACCTAAGAGCAGAGCCCAGGAGCAAGGGTCCCGCCGAGCCATCCTGTGCTGACATGTGCTCCAGGAATGATGAACACAGAGAAGAAGCTGCACCCAGGACTCACCTGCCATACCCAGGACTCACCTGCTCCCAGCAGAGAAAGGGCCACCCAGCAGAGGAGCCTGGAGCCCATGGCAGCATTAGGAACCCAAGGTCTCCTGGCTGAGGATGGGACCTTCTGGGCTGAACAGGAGGTTCTGAATTTCTAATCTCCCCAAGAGCAGCAATGTCATGCTCTCACATGACCCTCCCTGCAGGTCATCTGTACCCAATGACAAGACCCAAGCTGTACCCACAGCGCCCTTTGTACCCTGCACAGCCCCTGATCTGCAGGTAGGTCAGCTTGAGCACCCTCCTCCTTGGCCAGTTTCACACCCTACATCCTTCCATGCTGCTTCAACCTCCGCAGTGCCACTCCCAGCCTGACACTGACTCCCTTTCCTGGCCACTCCACCTTTCACTGCCCATATAGGAGTGGAGAAACTTCCTTTCTTGTCCCATGCCCTCTTCTCTCCCCTGACCAGTGATAACTCTGTTTAATTTCAAGTGTTCAGGACCAACTAAGAGAACTCAAACTGCTTCGCTGTTCCAAGCATGCAGCCAGCTTCCCCATCATCCCTGCTCTCCTGGGACACCTTTCAAGGCTTCCCAAGGCTCCCTGCAGCTCTATGAAACCACAGAGCCCCCAAGTGGTCCACAGCCCACAGTGTCATGGAGTCCACCTTCAGAGCTCATGTCATGATTGACTAAATCAGGAACAGAGGAGATTCCCCACCCTTCATCCCCTCTTATCCATATTCATTCTGCTGCTTTCTCATCCTGGACAATTTAGGGTTGATCTTCAAGTCCAAGTGGAGGATTTCAAAGCCTGTGGAGGCAAAAATATTTTAATTTGATCATTACCAAATTTTAATAGTGAAATTTACAAAGAGGGATTCTAAATATTACTTATGTTTTTCTAGTAGAAAACTCTATCGGCTATGTTTAAGGCTAATTTTGTTGGATATGAATTTGTTGTGACTACCTAGAAAGGCCTGTGAGTGCTTCTCAGTGACACCGCACCTCAGTAAATGTCACCAGAGAACTGTGTCCAGGTGGAGGAATCTCCAAAAGAAACTACACGTGCGTGCACACACACACACACACACACACACACACACACATTGTCTCAAGAAGACAGAACTCTCCTGATTGGGATAACTTCCCTTGTAAAGAGAGAGCTAGATAGTCCTCCTACTACGGGAGGACACAGAGAGAAGCTGCCTCTATGAACCACAGGGCAGGCTCTCCTGACACATTGAATCAGCCAGTGCCTTGACCCTGGACTTCCAGCATCCAGAACCATGAGGAATGAATGCGTGTTGCTCACAAAGTGCCTAGTTGTAGAATTTTGTTCTGGTAGCCTAAATGGAACACAACAATGAACAACTGCTCAATATATATCCACAGAATGCAAACTATTGAACTAGAAAAACTAAGAATTTTAATAAACCTGATAAATATACTATGTGAAGATTCTCAATGCAAACAAGAATGACAACCATGCCCTACACATAATTTAGGCTAATTCATAGCAGATCACAGTTAGCACATCTGACATATTAAACATTATCATTTCTAAGGGTTTGGTATGAGGAAAATGTTATATGAGTCTCTAAAAGAAGCCAATTTTTAGTGTAAACAGAGTTTTGTTCCTAAGAACAAATATGTATTATTAGTTTTATAAAATAATGACACTTATCATCACTTTCTTGCTTAACCTGTTTTAATCTGTGTAAGATAATAATTTTTTGATCCAGATAACACTTGCGAAGTTCTCTCCTCTTTGAGAGCTACAGGAAATAACCTAGGGCCCAAGGTATAGAAATCCAAAGTCTTTCCCAAGATTTCTGTGATTCTGATGATTATCTATATTCCCATGGGCTCCTCTAAGCCAGTCTCATGACCTAGACAGAAAGCTACGACTGTCCTTGGTTAGCTCAGCAAACCCATCACACCTAGTATGGTGAATTTAGAAGGGTTTGGTGAAGACTTTGGGAATCCTTCCAAAGATTCTTACAATGCAGAGCATCGCCTTTCCCCACTTCCCCTCCTAGCCTTGATCTTACATCTACTTTCAAGTCTTCCCAGGATTTCCAGGATACCCATCCTCCCATTTCTTCTAGCATTTATTTTAGAAATTTTGTCATTGTAAATTCTTTCTTTGCCACTTTGAAATCTGTGTAAATCATTTTGAAATATGTATAAACATAAGCTATGTTTATATTACCAAATTTATAACCAGGAATGTCTCTATCATTGATGTGCAAACCATCTCTTTGAAATGTCATGATGAACGGGGGCACCCTATCTCCCAGTGTCTGTGGGAGGGTCAGCTCCTAACATAGAAGCCTACTTTAACTCAGTAGGAGCCTACCAAACTCAAGTTCAGTCCAGTCGACTTCCTTAAGAACTTATCAATGTTCACCTACAGAACATTTGTGCAATTTTAGCATTTTTACATTTTATAGATATGTTCTTAGATGTAGATGCATGTCTATATGAATTATCTATTTATCATCTATCTACCCACAATCCCCAATTTTATAACAATATTTGAAGATAGAACCTGCCCTCTGAATATGATCAAAAATAGAACTGTAGCTGGTATTAGCCAGCACCTGAGGCCTAACATGAGAAGGCAGCATGAAAACAGGGGATGGGCATGATCAGTGGAATGAGGTGGGGTTGCAATCAGAACCCCAGAAGAAAGCAGAAGAAAGAAGAGTGTGGAGCAAGGGAAGGAGCACAGAGACTCTACTGAGGTACAGTGAGAGCTGTCGCCTGCAGAAGGAAAGTAAGAACCTTTCTCTTCAAAGAGCAGAATCAAGGGTATCTTGAAGAATGCAGAATGGGAAGATGGGGGTGGAGGGAAAGGTACTAGGGATGGACCACAGCCTGGTGGAGCAGACATGGGGCACTGCCACCTCACTCTTGTGACTGCTGTTTCTGCAGAGAGATCCCTGTGCTGTGCTGTGGCTGAGGCTGGCACAGGTAAACATGGAGAACTGATTGGGCACAGATGCTCTGTAGGAGAAGGAGACAGAGCCCTGCAAGGAGCTTCCTCCTACTGTCTCTGGCACCTGGTGCCATCCAATCAGCTAAGAGAGGTAGAAGGTCATTCATTAAGAGCATTATCCAGAATAAACAAGTAGATACAAATATGCACTCAACTAGCCTAGAGCACCCCATCTCTCACACACATGGATAGTCCTGGTTCCCAAAACAGCCTCCCTGTACTGGGCCCGGGGTGCTGAAGGGCCTCTGCCTTTGACACCTACTATTCCAGATCATTCAACCTGATCAGACCCAGACTTTGGTCAGATCTTCCACGTACTGGAAAATTTTCAGGTGAGGATAATTTTCAGGTGTCTTCATGAAAATCCTTCATATTTTCTCTAGAATACCTGAAAGATGGAAGGCATACTTCTCAAAATATGTAAAAATCAAACCCAAGACTTAAAGAAGATGCAGAGCTTCAGTAGAGAGGTTTATGAGGTCACTCCTATGGCTGTATTTGTTCTATACTTTGGTCCACTGTCCAATTCTCTGGTATCTATGGGCATTCCTAGACCTTGATAGCCCAATTGCTATTTAGTCTTCTATTAGAGGTACTTTAACCTCCACTGGACCCCTGCAGTCCCACCCAGTGCCCATCCTCCTGAGGCAGAAAGGGCTGCTGAGAGCTAGGGCAGAAGCCCTGGAGTTTCTGCAAGGGCAGGAAGTGTCTCTGAGGGGCTGTGCCTAAGCTGCTGCTGCAGAGATAGGTGGCCGAGTCCCCCAGCTGTGTGGGCTGGATCTTCAGGGTGGACAAGGATCCCTCAGGCCTCTCAGCTGAGAATCGATCCCTGAAAAAGTCGGCCTTCTCTGAAGGCTGCTTGTTATAGAAAGAAACCAGGAACTCCAGTCCCTTTCCTGGAGTCTGTCGGTACCAATAGAGAGAAGCATGACCAGCAACAGGGTCACAACTCAGAGCCACATCCTGTCCTGCCTCTGTGACAGCGTGACTGGGGGCTTGTCTGACTCTAGGCTCCATATGTGCTGTGGAGGAGGCACAGGGCAAGGAGAGAATGAAGGGCAAGTTTGGGATTGCCCTCAGGTAAAGGTAAGACGGGAATTGCCCAAGCCCTCCCAGGACTCACCTGTGCCCAGGAGACCAAAGATCACCCAGAGAGGAGGCTGCTGTCCATGGCAGGGTTGGGCAGGATGAGGCCTCAACCAGCTGGGGCTGTGGTGCTCAGCAGTCCCAGGAGGAAATTCAGTGACATCTCAGCCTTTGGTATACCCATTGACTCAAGGACGCCCCCAAGAGAGCAGAGACATGAGTAGCATTGTGAACTGAGATGCCCCATGTCACACCTGAGCATCCTGAAGTGTGCATTAAGTAGTGTGGCTGACAGGGGCCCTTTGGTAACCTGGGTCAGGACAGCCAGGCAGGGTGCTTACACCAAATACAACAGCAGGACCCACTTTCCTCCCCACGGGTCTATGCAAAGTCCACTGCAGAGGCTCTAACCCTGACAGTTCCAAATGTTGGGGGAAAAAGAGACATAGGACGGAGAAGGTGACACTGTAAATGTCACTATGAAGAGGTGATCCAGAGAGAAACTGAGTCCTGAAACCCACAAGGACATTTCAGAGCAAGGGAAGAGGAATGGGGGAACGGCAAGCTGCCAGCTAAGTGGGTCATGGGCCATGAGTGGGTCAAGTGTTCAAAGAAAGTGACCATGCAGCTGTGGAGCTTCCATAGGGGAGCATTCAGAGGGCAGCTAGAAAGGAAAGTAGAGGTTGAACTAGAGACAAGCTGAAGTGAAGGAGAATAGAACTGGAAGAGTCACTCTCTATGTCTATATATGCGTATCTTTCTGTGTCTATATAAATTATACACACAGAGGTGAGAACTCCTATTGTCCTTTGTATGTGGCTGGCTCCACCTTGGGACCCGTTTTGGAAATCCCTTCTCTGTTTCCCTGAGCCCTGTGCTGCTGACCCCTCAGGTGGCAGCAGTCCTGAGGGGGCCTCCTTGTAGTGAGAAGAAATTTTGAAGTGGTAAAACCTGAGCAGAATACCTGGGGGACAGGGTTTTCTCTCTGGCCCTGCATAGTATGTGATGGAGGTGGCACAGGTTTTGTATAGAGGACCCAACTGAATTCTTCAATTAAAAGATCCACTGTATGGCAGCCTTATTTTACTTTATGTTAGAAAATGAATTTTAAAAAGATAGTTAAAGTGTCACCCGCCTATAATACCAGCAGCTAGGGAGGCTGAGGAAAGAGGATCACAAGTTCAAAGCCAGACTCAGCAATTTATGGAAGCCCTAAGGAACTCACCAAGATTCTGTCTCTAATAAATATAAAAAAAAAGGGGCTGGTGATGTGGCTCAGTGGTTAAGTGCCCCTGCGTTCAATCTCAGGTACCAAAAAAGTAAAAATAAAATATAACAACCTAGACCCAAAATTTTCATCTGTTCATCAGTTGACAGAGCAGAGTCACAATAGTGCAAGAAACCCCCTGCTACAGATGCCATCAAATATAGCTGTTTCCCCAGCTCCAGTGGGCAGAGGTGGCAGGGGCTTTTATGGTTTGCAGCTTCTGTCTGGGGTCCTACAGGGAATGATCAAAGCCTTCAGCTGCCCCAGCTTCCAGGGTGTCGCCCCAGGTTTCTGTACAGGGGGTGGGTGACTCTGGAGCTGTGTCTCAGCTGCTGGCACAGAGGGACACAGCTGAGTGCTGGGGCTCCAGGGATAGCGAGAGTGTCAGGCACTCAGGTGAGAAGCACCTGGGCACCATCTGGTTTTCAACCAGTCCCTGTGATTGCAGAGGACATGAGCTCAGGGACTTGTACCAACACATGGCATTATGTCCCGGAGGTTGCTCATGTTCTAGGGACTTCTTATGTGTTGTCTCCATGATGAGATGTCCTGGTCTCTGGGTAATGCTGGTGTCCATGGGGACTGTGGGGGAGAATAGGACAAAATTCAGACTGAGCCTGGGAGGAAGGTAGCCCCAAGGAACAGGCTTGAAGTCCAAGGACAGCCCCTGGGAGCCCAGAACTCACTTGCCCTAAGGACACAGATGATCAGGCAGCAGAGTCACCCATAGCCCATGGTGGAGTCATGTCCTACATGGGCATCTTCTGGCAAGGACACCCTGGCCCAGAGTGTCTCAAGTCTCCAGGGCCCTGGTTGGTGGTTTTGCCTGTGATGTCACTGTCCCTGACTGTTTCCCCAGGTCCAGAGGATATTTCTCCCCCCCAGGACTTTCTATCTAGATTCCTACTGCAGTGCATCTGCATTGACCAGGCTGGACCAAGGGCATGAATGCACCAGGAGCAGAGCCCTCTTTCTGCTCCCCAGGATTCTCCTCTGACAGTTGCCCTTTGCCCTCAGCTGTTCTCCTCGTTATGCAGCTCCCTCCACCCCTCCGTCCCAGGACCCCTCTCAAGGCAGACCACTTCCCCCTCAAGTGATCTTCCTTCTCCCTTACTCAGTCACAGCTCAGAGACAGAACCCTGGACACATCGCTTTCTCCATGTCTAAGTTGAAGGCCCAGCTTTGAGGAGGGAGGATGATTAGATGGCCATGGTGCCCTTCTGGACCACTGTCACCATTTAAGGTGCACGACTGTGACTCCAGCCTGGAGCCAGAGTCTGGGGAGGTACTGGGAGGAGTAGCCTCTGTCCCTGTCTCTGTCCTTGAGACCATGGGGGTTGGCAGTGCTTATTGCAAACATATCTCACACACTAGATTCAGAAAGAGAATTCCATAACACAGGGGCTGCAAGACAAGAGGAATCACTTTGGAACTGACTCTGGTGACTTGTGTAAACCCATGCGCCCCATCCACAGGAGGATGGAGTCAGATGCTGAGCCCTCCTCTCCACTGTCTCCACTTCCTCCACCCCTCCCAGCCCAGCCTCACCCCACAGCCCAGCGCCACCCTGTGGCCAAAGCCAAGCTTCTCCAGACCTCAGGTCTCTCCAGTTCCAGCCACAGCAATCCAGACTTGCCCCTTGTGGCACTGAGCCAGCAGCCCCTGGGGAGGGCTGGAACAGCCAGGAGAGAATGAAGAATCTGAAACAGCAGAGGGATTAGCACCAGGAGCCACACACCCAGGACACTGCACTTATACAGAAATTGTCCATCTCAGGATTCTTAGCAATGAGCTGAGCAGATACAGACCATCCAGCCCTGATTATTGACCGGTGTGCTTTGCTCAATGGATGTGCACTGAGCCACGGCTAGGAACAAGCAGAAGAACATATGTATTTTTATCCATGGAATTCCATTATGGGGCAGCAAAATAATAATAATCACAATAATGAAGATGATGATGATGATGATGATGATGATGATGCAGGAGTTCAGAGTACAGTAATGTAGTAAACTAAGTATGCAAAATAAGCACCTCTAAATAAAATGTAAAACAATATGATGCTTGCTGATAACTAGAAAAAAAAATATGTGATTACAAGATAGCAGGGATTTGGGGTATAGAGAATTGAAAAGGAGCTGAAGGTTATGTATAAGAAGATCTCTATTTTTTTCCCCTTGTGGCATTTCCTTTGTGTGCATAAGGTGAGTCACCAGAAGGCTAAGCAGAGAATAAGTTCTGGAAGGCTGGAGAGTTAAGGCAATATTTCAGAAGACACTCAACCTGAAGGACTTTGGTGAGAGACGTGGAGTCAGATGGGTGACTCAGAGTGAGAGACGTGAAGTCAGATAGGTGATGTTGATGTCAGTTCCACTGAGACCACAAAAAGGTCATGCTTGAGAAATAATGACCCCATGGTTCCCAATGGGAGGGCAAGGTTGAAGATCTTATGTTCAATCTACTAGAATAAACAGTTAGAAGGATATAACATAATGCAGAACCTATATCCTCTATTTTCCGTAGTACACAACATAAACTGCATTATAATTCACATAGAATATTTTAGAAGATTCCTAGTTCTTCTTTCCCCCTAAAATCTGTCAGCCTTCTATACCACACTGCTGCCCATGTTCTTAACCCAAATGCAAATCTGATCATGCCTTCTCCGTCAGGTGGGACCAACAGTAGAGATTTGCCTAGAGATCTGTGCCCCAGTCCTTCCCAAGCTCCCAGCATGCTTCATCATCTGGCTGCTTCCTGCCTGTGAGGAAGGTTCCAAGACGACACTCAGTGGGAATGGGGACAGGATCCTGCTGCACATTTCCTGAGGGCTGTAGTGTCCAAAGCATAAGCAGCTTGGATTCACTTCTCTGCCACCCTTGATTTCAGGTTCACCTGGAGCCAATGAGGGACATGTTTCTTCAAAGAAAATGTATGTAATTATTATTATTATCATCACTATTATTTATATATATGTTTATAGATAAAATAATAGTTAGATTACAGTGTAATGTATATTTATATATATTATTGTATATTTATGTATTACATACATATTTACATTATATATTTATTTATTTATTTTGGAAAATGAAGCCTTTGATACTCTGAATTCCTTTTGATCATAGGAAGATTCGCCCTGGCCTCTCTTCAGGCTTGTGCTCCTCAAACATTGTTGACAACTGTGTCTCCATTGACAACATAATGGACAAGATGTGGCTATATGCACAGCAGAAGAGGACAAGGAACAGCTGCTCCATGTCAAGATCTTCAGTCCCCCATCATTGGTGGATTTGGATGGGCGGGTGAAGCTAGTGGAGTCCCTGCTCAGCTGACCAGAGGGATTCTGCAGGGCTCTGTGTGTGGAGAACTCAGCTGCCCACCAGGCGCCCTGGAGGCTGCTGCACACTGACCCTGGATGGGGCCCACAGGAATGGAGAGCAGAGCCTCAGGCACAGGGAACTCATTGTCACCACAGCTTCCTGGCTGCCTGGCAGGTTTGTGCACAGGCAGCTGGTGACTCTGCAGGGCTGTGTCTCAGCTGCTGGCACAGAGATACAAGGCAGAGTCCTCTGGCTCCAGGGACTTGACATGAAGGTTTAAATGAACTTTGTCTGGAGATTCAGGTGAGAAGTGACTTGGAACCGTTTCATTTGCAATCATTTCCTTATTACTGTAGCTAAACATCATCTTCAGTGATTGCTTGGAATCCTGCTTATACCAGTACATAGCATTGTGACCAAGATTTTGCTCACATTTAAGGAATTGCTTCTTTCCTGTCTGTGCGAGGAGATATTTTGGAGTCTGGGAAACACCTGAGTGCAAGGGGCCTGTGAAAGAAAGAAGCAGAATTCAGGAGAATCCCAGGAGCTAATCGTGATCTAGGCAAGGTCAACAGTACCATGTCCCATGGGCCCAGGACTCACCAGATCCCAGGAGACAGAGGGCCACACAGCAGAGCAGCCTGGAGCCCATGGTAAGTCAGCCAGGTCAGGCCAGGCCCCAGCTCAGGATTCCAATCTACAGAGTTAGAGCAGCTGCAACCTCCACAGCTCTGCCAGGGGCCTTGCTGGTGACATCACAGCTGTGACACTTTCCTTGTTCTTAAGGTCTCCATGAACTCAGTCTCCTCCTGTTCCTGTCTTGAGCTTGCTCCTGTCCCAGCTGAGTATGAAACTTCTGGAGGAGGTGTGAGCAGGCTGGGCCTGCTACCTCCAGGCTGGTCTGACAGCCATTCCTTCACCAGCAGCTCCCTCCCTCCCTCTGAGCCCCAGGAGGAGCCCCCTCTGCCCTTCCCCTCCTTTTCAGGACAGGGTCAGAATGAGGCTGGTTTCCCTGCTCTGGACCCTTCCTTTGCCTTTCCAGTAATGCTGGCAGACCCCACTCACATCATGGCTCCCTTCAATGTCTGCTGATGCTCAGTGGCCCCTGGACCACTTTAGGCGTGGGCAGGAGATTGCCCTGAGTTCTCACCCAAACACCAGCTGCAGCCATTTAAGTTGTGTGAATGTGATGACTGTCAGGAACACTCTGTTGAAGTGACCTCTAGGGGACTAAGCTGCAACCCCCCTGCCTGCAATGTTCTCTTTGGAGAGGGAGAGCTGTGTGGTTCTTTGCTTGAGAAGGTGGCTAGAGATTAAGAAGTCACTGTGTATTGGGAGCAAAAATTTTATAGAGTTCATTGTCAGCCTGTAAGTTGGGGAAATCCATGTTGAAAGATTTCGCTGTCCTTAAGCTATCAACAGATGGCCCTCTTTTGGGATACATAGTTTACAATTTGTTACTGAACCATGATTTATCAATGTCAGTACTATTTACACATTGTATTATATGATCCTTAGTTGAGAGGTGTTGTGTGCACTGTAGAGTGTTCAGCAGCATCATTGGCCTCTGGAGTAGCATCCTATTTCCTGCTCATGAGAAACAAAAATGTCTTCACACAGTGCCCAATCGTGCTGGTTAAGAGTCACGTTTACTTATGCCTTCCAATAGTCCCCTCCTCTCCCAGGCTGCCTGCTTCTACCCCAGTCTCAGAGCTTGGTGGGGCAATAGCGCCTCCTATTTATGCATGAAGCACAATGTTCACATGGTGGTTCCCTCTGTCAGTAGACCCAGGTCAGCAACCACCAGGATCAACTCCTGGTGCCAGGCAGGCTTGTGACTCACAGGGATCCACACATTGGAATTTCACCATGCTTCCAACTACTGGGGAGCCCCCTGCAAACCCATTGTGTTCTATTATGTTTTACTGAGCACAGAACTCACATCAGGAACACAGCTGTAACAGGAATGACCAGCATGATACCTGAGCACCAGATATGCTGTGCCTGTTGATGTCAGGGAAGGAGAATGGTGTTCTGTCTTTCATCGTGTATATATTCTGACCAGAGCACAAAGTAGTGCACATATTATATCTGGAATAAGGATATGAATCAATGTGCAAGATAATAAGCCCTGTTTCCATTTAAATTCCTTAGGAGGCACAGCACTTTCTCATGTATAATATGATGGGATGAATCAATGATATTGAGCATTCTGTCCAGCTCTTGAAGCACTATGAG